>NC_141693.1:1297166628-1297894128 GCF_964263255.1 Lissotriton vulgaris
GTTCAAAGTATGCACAGACAAGTGCTGAAAATAAATCTTTAGGTTACTGATTATTTTTATACCATCTGTGACATCAAAATAATGAGATGGCAACCCTAATCATAAGACTGGAAGTTTGTTGAGGGATCAGCACATTATTTATTTGCTCCACCCTCATCCCTGGTTACTGCTAATAGCAATAGTTTAACACATTTGAAACCCTACGCTGCCGTCAATAACATGCTGAGTTACCTTAACTGTCTGGGAATGCACCCTGCATTCAGACAACTCACTCCTCATTCTCGCCCTTCACTTTCACCCTCACCCAGCACTCACACTGACCCCGATACACTCACACCATTCACCCACTTACCCTCCACTTACAGAGATCACTCTGCACTCACAGTGATCACAATGCGCTCACACTGATCACCATGCACTCACACTATTCACCCACTCACCTTCTCACCTTGCACTCACACTGATCACCATGTTTTCACACCGTTCACCCCCTTACCCTCCACTCACAGTGATCACTCTGCACTCACAATGCACTTGCGCTGTTCACCCTGTACCTCACCCTGCAGTCACACTAGCACCCTACTCAACCTGCACTCGTGACACTTCACTCACCTGTCCGCCTCACTGTTCAATCTGCAATCTCACTCGAATAAGCCCACCACTAACCATACATTCATTCATCCCAGTATGCACTAACATGCGCACCCAAATTCATATGGTCGCCTCACTCACCCCTGTACACAAGTATGGGCATGTCGTGCCCCATTAAGGTTTTCGTCCTAAATTACAAAAGGAGACATCTAAATACACTACAATCCAGCCTTCCAGGGGCCACTTGATAGAGACAGTTCAGTTTTTTCCCTGATGGACTGGAATAATTCCTAAACAAATTCTTGTAAATACCGTTTTGTTTAATTTCTTTTTAATGTAATTGATGTGAGGGCGTCTATTACTATTTGTAGAGAAATGTTTGCTTCATGCAACAACCATAAAAAACTTATTGTATTGAATGTTATTCGCTGAATATGCCCGGAATGTGCTCGCGGCGGTCGAGCCAAGAAATTTCTGTCAGGTGGTGGGGGCCCCAACATCTAAAAAAATTCAGCTGGGGGCTCAACCTAAAAAAGTTTGAAGACCTCTGTTCTAGTGTAATATATCTGATGCAGGATTTTGAGCTGTACCAGGCGGAACTTGGCCGAAATTCCCACCTCTCTCGGTGACGACAGTGCTTCGTTCCATTCCGAATCATCCATGTCGCCCAGTTCTTCCACCCATTTCTCTCTTAGTTTTAGTGTAAGGTCTGGTAGGTTGTTGATCAGCTTCCTACATGTGAGGGATGTGGCACTATGCTGCATGTAGTCTGTGAGTAGTCGGTCCTCTAATGGAGACGCTTCTGGAACTTCTGTATCTGCCGGTATTGCGGTTAGTAAAGCATGTCTAATTTGTACATATCTATACGTTTCATTTGGTCCCAACTCATACTGTTGTTGGAGCTGGGTAAATGGAACCACAGTTCCCTTGTCCCACAAGTCTCCCACCGTGGATATTCAGATATTGTCCCACTGTGTAAATCCCTTGCTTCGTCTTAGTTGCCCCAATGCTTTGGTGTCCCATAATGGGGTGAGTTTAGTGATTACACCTTTCCATCCCAGTTTCGCCTGCGCTGCATGCCATATTGTGGCCGAGTCTTTTTGGGGTCCTATCAGTTTCGTTGCCATTCCTCTGTTATAGAGTGCTGTCAGCATACTGTTCGTGCCCATCTGTATTCTGTCGGCCCTATAGGCTGGATCATCCTGGGGTGCGTGTATCCATTGATTAATGGTTTTTAGCTGCGCCGCCCAGTAGTACATTTGTAAGTTCGGCAGTGCAATCCCCCCCTCATACCAACTTTTATTCATCTTACTGTGCGCAATGCGTGCTGGGTGATTACTCCATAGTAGGTTAGACACCATTGCCGTCACTTGCCGGAAATATCTCTGCGGCACCGAATATGGTGTGTTGTCCAGAGCATAAAGAAATCTCGGCAGAGCCATCATTTTGTATAGTGCTGCTCTGCCCAGTAATGTCAGGGGCAGAGTCGCCCAGTGTTTTACATCGTTTCTTAGCGGCGGCTTCAGGTTTTTGTCGAAGAATTCCGTCGAGTTACTGGTGATGTGTATACCAAGGTATTTGAAGGAGTTTACTTCCAGCATTAGTGGGCAATCAGTGGCGAGTGAGGGATTCGGTCCCCTTAGGACGTATAGTACTGACTTTGCCCAAATTATTGTGTATCCCGATGCCTTCCCATGGGTATCACAGAGTGTCAGAAGTGCCAGTATGCTACGTTCCAGGTCCATCAAGTATACCAGCATGTCATCCGCGTAAAGTGCGAGACGATCTTCCCATCCCTCCGTCCAGCCAATTCCTTTCTGCAATGGGGTTGCTCTAATCAGGGTCGCTAGGGGTTCTAACACCATCGCAAATAGCAAGGGCGATAGGGGACAACCTTGACGTGTCCCTCTTACCAGCTGTATTTTATGAGAAATTTGGCCGTTCGCCGTAACCTGGTCAATCGGGTTAGTGTACAGGAGGCGTACCCATGCTATAAATTTAGGGCCAAACCCCATATGCGACAGGACTGCAAAGAGATATTGCCATTCTACCATGTCGAACGCCATTTTCGCATCGAGTGATAGTATCACTGCTGGTGCCCACAATAATGATGCCCTTGCCAGTACCCCATGAACACGCCTAAGATTGAGAGCAGTGTTCCTATTAGGCATAAAGCCAGATTGATCTGGGTGGATCAAGTGCGGGAGGTGGGATATCAGTCTATTAGCTAAGAGTTTCGCCAAGATTTTTGCTTCTGCATTCAGAAGAGATATTGGGCGGTAAGATGAGCAGTCCGTCGGTGGTTTTCCGGGCTTTGGAATTGCTACAATCATCGCGGTCCGCTGGTCTAGCGGGAGTTCGGTATTCGCTAAACTCTCAGTGTACATTGCTAGTAGTGGTTCACTAAGTGTTTCAGACATGAGTTTGTACCACTCTATAGGGATCCCGTTAGGTCCCAGAGATTTTCCGGACTGCACCGCGTGTATGGCCCGTTGTATTTTGTCAGCCGTGAGGTCCGCCTCCAGCTCGTCGACTGTCTCTGGTGTAATTGTTCGGGTTATTATGTGGCTGAGTGAATCTAGTGCCGCTTCTTCCGTAACTTCTCTGTCTGGGGTATAAACTGTTTCAAAGTATTCTGCTACTATGTGTACCATCTCTTCAGGGCGTGTCTGAGGTATTCCTTCCTTCGTGTATAACTGCTGTACTCCTTTAGTACATCCCCCTTTCTTATCCTACCAAGCTAGCATTTTCCCTGCCTCGTCTCCCACATCGTAGGTTCTATGCGTGGTTGCCAGAATACTGTCAATTGTCTGTTGTTTTAGATAGTCCCTGTAGTGCTGTTGGTGTAATTGCAGGGTATGAGCATTATCTGGTTTGGGGTCTGCCATATGTGTTACATTCGCTGCGTGCAATGCTAGTTCTAATTCTGACAGTTCTTGCTGTCGTGCTCGTTTGTATCCGGTGATGGATGCCAATGCCTGTCCCCGAAGTACTGTCTTGTACGCTTCCCAAAGAATGGAGGGAGAGGCTACCGACGACGTGTTTTCGTCAAAGTAGTGTTTAGTCATTTTTTTGAGGTCTTTCTTAATTTTGGGGATCTTGAGATAAGTAGCGTCTTCGGAAGCCCGCGCCCACGGAGTGCCTGGCCAGAAAAGTAGTGCTGGTGACGCAGGGCTCTCATACCCCTGGGAGAGCCCTGCGGAGGCTGCAGAGTCCGGCGATGCGGTGGGTGGGGTTAGTTGGGGGGGTCTCTCTGTATGTGTATGTGTGTGGGCGGGGGCGCCGCGGCGGGGGGGGGGGGGAATTGTCTGTGTGTGTGTGTCTCTGTGTGCGTGTGTGATCCATGGTGACTGAAGAGCCTGCCGGAATCGGAGCGCGGGTTCACGCATGACCTGATCAGATTCCGGCAGGCTGCGTGCGCGTGACAGTCTCTTGTCCGCTCTGGGTAGTCCTTGAAAGCAAAAAGGACTGAAACGATTACAATAGACTCGCTCTGCAACAGCAGGGGCTTTCGCCCCTGGAATCGCAGGCGCAAGACCTAAAAAACGCTTTTCTTATGGAAACTACGTCCTAACTATAACTAACTACAAAGCTAAATCCTCACATACTCAACACATCATTATCCCAGTTTAGGCTCCCCCACAATGACTTGCATGCAGTATCATTAGTGTAATCATCTATCTTCACTGCCCATATTTATCAAGTCCCATTCCTTTTCATTAAATTACGTTGTGCACACTTTCCCTAAAACATCACCACAGAAACACTGACTACACGACTGCCTCCACCATACTATAACCACACTACACCTTAAAATGACTCACCTATACTCACACGCATTGCACAACAAGGACAACCAACTATCTCCTTAAAATTATAAAAGCTACATTAATACACACGGTTTGGCGGTGTCTCTCTTTAGATCGTTTCTGGAGGGGGGGGGGTTTCAATTGTTTGTCGGAGGTGCTGGGATGGGATCTTCCCCGATCGCCGAAACTAGCATTCTTACACGTTATGGAGGGGATAGGCGGCACCGTCTATAAACGCCTTTTGCTGCTGTTGGGTCTTACATTAGTTTCAAGTTTATTTATATTTGTTTGATTAATTAAACATTAGCCAAACGGGACATAGCGAGGGCGTGGAAGGCACCAAGGCCCCCCGCATTAGTCACATGGAAGAATGGCCTAGACTTTTGCATGGACCTAGAGAAACCCATCTTCATCGCCAGGGGGTGCCCCCTAAAACATTTTAAAATATGGAAAAGGTGGACGGACTATCGGGGATTGCTCCTAGAACCGGTTCTATTAGAAAGGGGCCCGTGTTTATGAGATGGGGTTCATACGGGAGGATTCAGGGGGAGGGGTGGAAGATGGAATCCTGGTGGGCACCTCTATTCTAACATTGGACTGGTTTTGTCTAGAGTGGGAGTATAGTGCAATCAGGGGGAAGGGTTGGGAGGGGGCGGAGGGAGTTAGATTTTGATTGTATTGCCTTTAATTTTTTCTCCATTATTACTCTGCCAAATGATGTATGTTCTGATTTTGTGGATGTCCCTGGGGTACAGGGCCCTGCAGTATATGTGCCACTTGACAAATACAATTTGTTTTCAAAAAACTATAAAAGCTGACAATCCTTACTCATTTAAAATACAGAGTGGTCCTACCTCTCATAAAAACAAAATGTGAAATAAACATTGCTAATCATTCTTTTCTCTGCGACAATCAGTCACTATCTCTACTTGCTTTTTTCTCCAAAGTACTCAAACGACTTTCCTTCATGTGCCTCTCTATCCACAAACAACCTCCTTAATGCCCTCAAATCAGGCTTCCGCACCATCCTCGATCCAAAATGTGCACTTTTACGTGCATCCAACTTCATGACCAGTACCCATCACAGTCATCTTTCTACGGTTCCTTTAGACCAATAAATATACTGATTGATACAGAGGACAATCCAACTCTCCTTCCGCTCAACTCTCTGAGGTCTCTAGTTCACAAATAGCAAGCCTCATACGTTTCTGGGCAAATAATTTAGTCACAATGGACACCAATACATCAGAGCCCACCCCACTTCCAGTGGGCGTAACAGAAGGCTCTGTTGTAGGCTCTCTTGCTTAATCACTATAAAGCAAATCCTTTGGGAACATCTTCCTTTCTTGCTAACAAAACTTAATTATTGTCATCTTTCCCTTCCATTTGCCTCTCAGCTTCAGTCACATGACTTGGCTTGTCTCACTGCAATTGGACACTGGATGGCTCTAAGACGAATCACATTAAAAGGACTACCCCCCCTCACCCCCCCCCCCCCTTTTGGAGGTGTTCGATGTCTCACCTTAGCTGCAGCATTTTCTCTAACTAACCCAATCCAGATTGAACTCAGAACTTCTGTAATGTAACTCTTCGAGCAGAAATCATGGTGTTCTTTTCAACCCGTCAATGGAAATTGAATCCTACATAACCATCACATCAACTTCAGACCAATACGGATTTATGATTATAAAAGAGATCCACACTTGCTTAACACCAAAATACTTGCTTGTTTCACTCACTAGTACTCAGCAAGCTTGACTACTGCAACACTTTACTAACGGTCCTTCCCCACAACTCCTTTGCATCACTCAAAGGGGACTAAAACCTTTCAACCAGAATTCTGTAAAGCATACCTAAGCACTATCCCACCTCATCATACTGTCACCAAACTGGCTGCCTCTCAGTTAATCAAAATAGGGCCTTATGCCAGCTAATGACCCATGTATTCATGGTGATGAATGGCATGAGACCTATCTATTTCTCTGGTGACACGTCTGGCCAGAACTGAAAATCTACTAACCACAACATTCTTGCCATGCTCAACCTACCCTGTACCACCTTCAAGTGCAGGTCCTGCAACTTATCAGATCCTCTGCAGTCTTAAAACCATGTCACCAGGCATTCGGGCAACCCCCTCTCCAGTTCAAAATGGTGCTGAAATGTCATCTACTTTAACTTGAAGGAATCTACAGATTTAAACATGAATAAGTTCTTCCTGTATGGTCAGTTAGATGACAGTAATGTGGGCGTATGATTATCCTAGCCAGTGGTAACCTTAAAACCAGAGCAATTACCTTAACCTTTGCTTCTAAGGTTTAAGATTTTATATTAACCACCTCGCCATTACTGTCGTAAATACAGCCAGTGAGGTACTTGCTAAATGTTTCGGATTGAAATATTATTGTTCGTTAAATAAATAACACATTTGAAAACAAAATGAAACTAAAATATATTTTATTTCTTAAGAAACAAGTTTAAGTAGAGACCTGTGTGGGTGCAAATAACTATATTAAATTAGTTAATCTGTAAATATAAAATGTTAACTATTGTTACATTACAATGCATCACAAGTTGCACTTTTTGTAACATTTAATTCATTTGCGCAAGAAACATTTCTATTGAAGTCAGCAAAATATACAACCCTGGTGGAATATGTAGCAAGTTTCGTAATGCAGAAGAAAACGTTGCACTGGTTGAATCACAATTTTGCAGCTGCAAAGACTATATATCCATATTCACATTTAGCTTGCTTTGACTAGGTATGTTAATGATACAGAATTACTGTCTACCTCCCTCACAGCAGCCTCACTGTGTCCAACTCTGAGCGAGAAAGCCATCATCCGAGTGAATCATGGACCAGTGCTTTAAATAGGCATGCTCTTTCCTAAACGTATTTAATTTTGAGAACCTGCACTTCTGCAATACATTTTAGGGAAGAGTAGCAGCAGTTCTAAAGAGGAAAACAGGTACACTATACAGAGAGTACAAATCCTCCTACCTTTCCATGTAAATCACTGGCTAGGACTGAAAGAAAGAAAACAAGCATTTGCAATGCAATTGGACTCGCATTTGTGAATGTTAGCGCTGTTGGCGTAGAAAAAGGCAGTGTGTTTTACTTTTGTATACAGTGATGATATTGCCATTCGTATAACCTTGCGGAGCTGGAGAACCAGAAAATGGGAAATAGGTTCTGAGGGAGAGGAGACAAGAGTAATATGCTTACTGAAAAAACAAGCATTTGCAATTCAATAGGTCTCATATTATTTAATTTTAGAGCTATTGGTGTTGCAAATAATAATGTGCCGGAGAGTGCCAACGGCCGAGCCTTGATTTCAATTAGCTGGGGAGCAATGTGGTGCGCCGTGTGAGGCGTCAGAAGACTGCCCGAGCTCTCAGTGTGTCGTGCAAAAGAGAAAGCATGCAAGAAGATATGAGCATGAAGCGGGAGACGCGGCTGGAGAGTGCCAATGGCTGAGCGTTGATTTCACTTAGCTTGGAGCAGTGCGGTGGGCCGGGTGAGGCGGCAGAAGGCTGCTCAAAGCTCTTGTGTTGTTGCACCGAAGTCTGGCCGGAACACGGCATGCTGAAAGATCAGGCAGCCATAAAACGTGAGCTGTTCAGTTTGAGTCTTGGCATCATGAAAAATTGCACAGCAATAACAAGCTGATTATAGGAGGGCAAGCATTGCTGTGCAAAACAAAAAGAAAGTGCTGTAATACTTTTTAAAAAAGAGCGCGCCGAACTGGTAGTGCTTGGTGTCAATGCAAAACAAGTAAACAGAACAGTTAGAGAGCAAGGAGGCAGGCCACAAAAAAAAAAAAAAAAAGTGTCATCTCTAAGTATAAAGAACCTGAACAGTAGGAACACATGTAAGGGGGCCAAATACAAAATTCCAAAAGGAGGTGTATTTACCAATGAAAAGCAGTATTTCTAAAGGACAGCAACCCATTAAAAAGATGGGTATTTTTTCAAGCACATAGTCCAAATACGACATGTCTCAAAGAGACAGCACAAGCCGCTGTCTAGACGAGACTTAACAACCATCTCTAAAGCTAAGTACTTAGAGTTAAATACAATGTGAAATAATTAATAATTAGAAATGTAAAGAATAGCACAAACTAGTTCAGTAGCTGAAAGCAAGGGCGGAGAAAAGCCTGAGGCCAGCACTCAATTGCTTAAAACTGGCCATCATCAAGAAGAGAGCCAGAGGGGCAAGCCAAGTAGGCCTCTGATCATAGGACAGATGGACTAAACCAGGGGATACGAAGTGGAGAGTACCAGAACAGTTATCAAATTCGTAGTCTGAAGACCAGCCAAAACGCCAAAGTCTTCTTAGTAGACAAAAATGATGCACGCTGCGCTTTCAATATACTGCAATATTATAATATGAAGGTAAAGTTCTGCACTACATATCAGACCACACTTCAGCCTTTTTCCGTCTACCCCTTCACTAACAGTTACTCAATCCAATAAAATCGCCCTACAATGTGGAGTCCCATGTGACAAGCAATAGGCCCTAAATAAGTATGGAAAACTTTGCCACAGCTTAACCACAAATGTGCAACTAACAAGAGAAACACTAATTCAGTTTTAATGGGCGTAAGGTCGTAACTTTTTTAATGCATGGGTAGATAAAGTGATTTGCCCAAAGTTATTATATTGAACAGGCACTCGAATTTGGTTCCACGGTCGCAGCCCTGGTCGTTATGCCACATTCTCTCCCCAAGCCCCCCCCCCCCCCCCCCCCCCCCCCTCCCTTAAGATAACTTCTGATGGGCGGGACTTTCAACAGTATTCTGAAACTAATAACCCAACCCAATCCACGCACACCGTAAATTTATCGCATTTAGCCCAGATTATTAATTTTGTCTTCAACTCACAATTTTCTGCCACCTTCTCCCTCGCGGGGCTCCCGGAGCTTTTCACCCACAGGATGCCCAGAAACACGGCCAGCAGGGCCACTGAGGCGCCGATCAGCAGCCAGGACAGGATTCGTTCCAAGGCCCGCGGCCTGCGGCTAAGAACAGGCCTCCTGCACGGTACCTGGGGTTTCGATGAACCCCAGGGGCGCCAGGAGGAGTCCTGGACTCGGGGCGCCTTCTCCTCCTCCTCCCCTTCCGAATCCCATGCCGGTCTGACCCTTGCCCATGGGGTAGGAGGGTCGTTGGGTCCACGGAGCCAATTAAGGCGGGTACTGTGGGCGCTCTCCGGGGTACGGGGCCGGGTAATAGGGGGCGCAGAGGTGGTGAAACTTCTGGCGGTGGACGGCGCCAGGACTGTCCTCTCTCGCGGGGCAGTGGGTGCCGAGGAGATCTGATCGTGGCGAGTGAGCGGACTCGTGAGGATCCAGGGGCGGGAGTTGGGAGAGACCCTGTATCGCAGCCCTGAATCCTCGCTGTCATC
Organism: Lissotriton vulgaris; assembly: GCF_964263255.1. NCBI lineage: Eukaryota > Metazoa > Chordata > Amphibia > Caudata > Salamandridae > Lissotriton > Lissotriton vulgaris. Next base: position 1,297,176,432 of record NC_141693.1, read on the forward strand.
ATCATCATAATCGTCGTCGTCCTCCTCCTCCTCTCTTACAGTTCTGCTGCTCACAGGTTTCCTCTTCTCCGGGCCAGCCCAACTCCTTCGGGCAGGCGCTGGACGCGCCGCGGCATTGGCACCTGTGTGCCCCACGCTCCGTCGCGCCTCAGTCCGTAATCGGCTCAGCTTCTTTTCGTATAGCTCGCGCGTAGCTGGGGTGATGGGACCCGGGTTGTAGCCCAGCGCCTTCAGGTTTCGACGAAGCTCCGCGTCCGACATACTCATGCTGATAGTGAAACTTGAAGCTGGTCTAACCGTCAAAGCGTTTCCGGGACCGGGAGGCCCGGCCAACCACAAGATGGCGCGCAAGTATCATACCGAATCCTGTTATGTTTTACCAATCGCAGTATGGTGGACGGCGCTAACGTCAAAGGTAAGGTCAGGTCTAGACAAGAGGCTAAACCCGTTTCCGACATCAGATCTGCCAAGTTACACTCGTCAGGGGTAGACTAACGAATTTTAGAATGGTTTCCGCATCACCGCACTATAATGCGTTAGTCAGTCATTTATAGCAGTACCCTGACACCACCGCACAAGGCCTGTGCTTGATTAAGGAGCTGTGCTACCGTAAGCAGACCCCCCCCCCCTCCCAGGATATTGCAGCATAGATTTGCACATTTTGGGCACTTTAATTCTATGTCAGGACGGAGGCGAGGATTATGCAGTCCTTTCTTCTCTTTATTTAAATAGCAAATTTAAAGTGGACCAATAAGAAAACTTTATAGAAACTTCAACTCCCATGAGCACATGGGCCACAGTGTCCATAACAACTGCCATCCAATCACGGGGCTATCCACTGTATAACCGGTCCTGACGTCCCTTCCTCTTCCTCTTTCTTCTCTGCTCGTCAGAAAAGTCATTTCACATTTTTTCTGACGTATTGTGCTGTGTTATTAATATTGAGTTTATCCTGTGCAGTATTCTGCTTCTGTGGTTTTGCCTTTTGTATTACTTGTTATCGCTGCGTGTCAGCGCTTCTAACGGCAGCCTGACTAGCGACAGGCGCTGCTTGCGCCGTCTCTGCCGCTGGATCGCGGAGCGTGTGGAGCGCGCTTCAGCGTTTCCCTGGCTCTGTGGGGCGCCCACCTCTAGTGAACGGCTGCGATCGCGGTCTTCGCTCGAGTTACAGGCGCGCTGAGGCAGGAGTTCTCTCAGCCTCACCAACCCTCGCCAGACACCGGCTTCGGCTTCAGTGATATTGACGCGGACTTCGGCGCAACGCCACCTAGTGGCCGCCCAGTGGTACAGCACCTGTTTTGACAGGTTTTACAGGTTTTACACGCAGATTACGTCCTGAGCACCGGCGAGGGGGCTACCTCAGTAAAAGTTAAGAGGTGTTAGGTGTTCACACCCTCCAAAATGCAAACTAGTGAGCAATTGAATACCTCCACTCAGGAGGCAGAAGAGCTTTGTGTCTTCCAACCCTTGCCGCCTGCGGTTGGTCGCGCGCTTTCGCAGGTGCTGGACTCTGTCCTAGCGCCGCTGAGGGAGAGAGTGGACGCACTCGCCCAGAGCATCCCTGGGGTGTTTGGGGGCTCAGCGCCTGGCGACCGTGGCCCCAAAGGAGGGCAGGGTGGTGGCAAAGTCTCAGGGAAACATCACGCGGGGCACCTGGAAGAATTCGATCGCCTCAGATATTCTTTCCGTAAGAGTGTGCGACGTTAAGGAATATACCCTGCCGGGAGGGATTTTACCCCGGAGAGGATGGCGACGAGGTCGCCCCGGACACGGACCAGGAGGATGGTTTTCCCATGGAGGGAGAGGGTGTTTCTGACGACGATGCCTCCTTGGGGGATGAGGATGATTACTCGGGTCGACCTTGGCGCCCGGCGTCTCAGTCCTCAGAGTCCCAGAAGGGTGACGATAAATACTCTGACATGTTTGATCCAACCAGAATTTACCATCCTAGATCATCGGAGTGGATCCCTGATCCTAAGGTGGCGAAGTATGTTGCGAGCAAAGTTCGCCAACCCCTTGAAAGGGAGGTTAGGACCCGCATGCGGGGCGAGTGCCCTCGCCTGAAATTGGAAGGCAGGGTGGCAGTCACCCCGGATATTGATGAAAAGCTCTGCGCGTTTTTTGCCAAATTCATGAGAGACCCCAAGAAGGGTATAGACCGCTCCTGGCGCAACTGCCAGGATAAGCTCCTGGACGCAGTAGGACCTGTAACTCAGATCATCCAGCTGGCCGAGAGGGCCAAAGAGTCGGGGACTGCGATGTCCATGGAGATCGTGGCAGGTTGGGCCCAGCGAGCCCTATGCTTTTTGGGCAACGCGAATTGCGCATTAGCGGCAGAGCGGAGGAGGTCTCTCCTCATTAAAATCGACCCTAAGCTAGGTGACTTGGCCACCTCAGAAGCGGGACCCATTGCACAGGGCAAACTGTTTGGCGAACCATTTATCAAAGAATTGAATAAGTTTGTCACTACCTTTTCTGCCTTAGACAGGGCACAAACGTCAATTAAAAAGATTTTTCCCGGACGGGTTTTTGGAGGGGCCGGAAGAGGTAGGGGTCGCTCCTCCGGCCGCCAATTGCAGCAAGGCCCTAACAATAGAAACCAGCAGCGTCGTAACAATGGATGGAACGACGGCCGACAGGGATATTTCTACCCCAGTAGAGGCGCAGGCAAAGGGCGCGGCAGAGGCTACCGTGGCGGAGCCAATGCACCTGGAGGTCCATCCGGTGAGTGTTTCCCTTTTTTCCCCGTCCGTTTTAGGGGGGAGGTTACAGGACCACTTTCACAACTGGTGCAAGATCACCTCAGACCCTTGGGTTCTCCAAGCGGTGCGAGGTTTCCAGATAGAATTCTACGGAACTCCCCGTCAGAGGGTGCGCCCTCGTCCCCTCGTCTTCTCTTCGGAAGACAGGATCCTGATCGACAACGAGGTAGCAGATCTCCTCAGGAAAGGGGCGATCCGCCTGTCACGGTTACACCCTGCGGGCTTCTTGAGCAACATCTTCCTAGTCCAAAAGAGGGACGTAGGTTTTCGCCCGGTAATAAACTTGCAGGAATTCAACGAGTGGCTGGTGTACCGCCACTTCAAGATGGAGAGGATCCATCTACTTCGCGATCTTCTCCTCCAAGGGGACTGGATGGTGCGTCTGGACTTGAAGGACGCCTACCTAACGGTTCCGATCTTCCCACCACACCGGAGATTCCTCCAGTTTCTTTGGAACGACACGACCTTCGAGTTCAAGCTCTGCCCTTCAGCCTATCGTCGGCCCCTTGGTGCTTTACGAAACTCCTTCGACCGGTGGTGGAGACCCTTCGCGAGAGGGGCATTTGATTAATCATTTATCTAGACGATAGATTGATTTTGAATCAATCGCCAGAGTGTCTCCAACTAGACTTGAACATGACTATTGCATTACTCCAGGACTTGGGCTTTGTGATAAACGTCCAGAAGTCCGAACTCCGACCGTCGACTCAGATTACGTTTCTGGGATTCCAGATAGACTCAGTATCGGCCTCCCTCAGCCTTCCCTCTCAGAAAGTAACCAAAATCCGCAAAGAACTCTCCCACGTCCTCCGGAAGGACAGAATTTCTCTACGCCAGTTGGCTCGAATCGTGGGGCTCCTCTCCTCCTCGATCCAAGCGATCTTCCCGGGCCCTCTTCACTACAGAGCCCTGCAGCGATTGAAGGCGCTGCACCTCAGGAAGGGGCTCACGTACTCCGAACTCATCTCCCTCACGGAGGAAACAAGGACGGAGTTGCGTTGGTGGATAGAGCACATGAGTGCGTGGAGTGGGAGAGCGATTTTCGGTTCCAGGCCGGACCTGGTCATTGAGTCGGATGCCAGCAGAGCGGGCTGGGGTGCTCGCTGTGGCAACATCACGATGGGAGGTCGGTGGTCGGAGGAGGAGCTTCACCTCCATATCAATTGTCTGGAACTCCTGGCGGGTTCCTTCGCGGTGAGATCCCTTTCACGGAACAAGGTATCGTGCTGCATTCTGCTACGCATGGACAATGTGTCAGCAGTACAGTATATCAATCGCCTGGGCGGCCCACGATCTCAGGCCTTGGCGAACCTGGCGAAGGATTTTGGGCATTATTGTCTGGAGAAACAGATCTCGGTGAGGGCAGAGTATTTGCCGGGCAGGCAGAACTCCATTGGGGACTGGCAATCCAGGTACTTCCAGGATTTCAGCGATTGGCGACTGGAACGATCGGTCTTCCTGGCTTTGATGGTCAGGTGGGGTCCATGTTTGTTGGACCTGTTTGCATCCCAGCTCAATCGACAACTCCCGAGATTCGTGAGTTGGAGACTGGATCCGGAAGCGTCGGCAGTCAACGCGTTCTTGCAGGATTGGGCTCAGGAACAAACGTATGCGTTTCCCCCCTTTCTCATGATTCCGCGAGTGGCGGCTCAGGTTCACCGTCAACAAGCTTCCATGATCCTGGTGATGCCCTTCTGAAGGGCTCAGGCATGGTTCCCCTCTCTGTTGGAACTATCATGGGACTGTCCCATTCTACTGCCCTTGTTCCCTCGTTGCTCTCGAGGCCTCAGGGGGAGCCTCACCCTCTGGTGACCCAGGGGGTCTTGCAGCTCATGGCATGGAGGATTTCAGGGGACACTGGCAGGACGGACGCCTTTCGGCAGACGCTGAGGACCTCATCCGTAGAGCCTGGGCTCCTGGGACGGTCAAGAGGTACCGCTCGGCTTGGCAACGGTGGCGTCGTTGGTGTTTGGGAAGACACACCGATCCCGTGGGGGCGGATGTTAGCCACATCTTTAATTTTCTAGCTGAATTAGCCCACTCAGGACTGGCCTATCGGTCTATCAATTCTTTCAGATCAGCCATTTCGGCTGGGCATGCCCCTATCAATGGGAGACCGGCAGGAGAGCACCCTTGGGTTTGTAAATTGATGAAGGGTGCTCAGCTGTCTAAGCCCCCGGAGCCCAGATATGACTCCCTCTGGGACGTCAATATCGTTCTCCGTTTCCTCTCTGTTTTTGGAGGGACAATCAATATCTCTCCAGAAAGGAGTTATCTGCCAAGTTGGCAATATTGCTCTGTTTGGTCTCGTGCAAGCGTGTCTCCGATGTCAGAGCTTTGGACATTACTGCACGAATGTTCACCCCGGAAGGAGTCACCTTTACGGTGGCTAGAAGAACGAAGACTAATATCAGGTCGGTATCTTACCCTATTTTTCCAGACCAACCCAAACTCTGTGTGGTACAGTGCCTCAAGGCGTATGAGGACTTGACGTCAGAATACCGCCTCCCGGGAGAACGTCAACTCCTCATTGCTCTGCAAAAGCCGTTCAAGGCGGTTTCCTCTCCAACCATCGCCAGGTGGGTCCGTTGGATCATGACCGAGGCAGGGGTGGACGTGACCAGATTCAGAGCTCACTCCACGAGAGGAGCAATGGCTTCTAAGGCTATTCAGGTTGGCGGCCGCTTAGAGGATATTATGGCCGCAGCGGATTCGTCTTCCGAGTCCATATTCAAGAAATTTTACTTCAAACCCATCTGTGGTGCAGCAGAATTGGTGGTGGACAGGCTTTAAACCTGCATAATCCTCGCCTCCGTCCTGACATAGAATGAAAAATTTCCTAGCTATCGTAACGGAAAGTTTCAATTCTATTAAGGACAAGGAGGCGAGGATTATCCCTCCCGAGACTTGATGGTCTAACCCCACCCGGAGTCTCCGTAATCTCAGTAAGTAACCTTTCGAATGTGTTTGATAATGTTAATGCAACTGTATTGGTTTCAAGTCGATTGTGAGACTATTGAAGTTTTCATTATCAGGATTATGGGCATATGTGACTACTCTAAGCTCGTTTATGACACATTTTCAAATGTTACCTAGTTATGCAGCTCTGTATATTGCATTCTCTACTTCCGTATACGGAAAGGAATCAAGATAACGGTTTGTCTTATATTGGTTTAGGACAAGACCAGAAGGAATGATGTACGCCCTGGGAATCTTTCCTCGCAGACAAGAAGAGGAAGAGGAAGGGACGTCAGGACCGGTTATACAGTGGATAGCCCCGTGATTGGATGGCAGTTGTTATGGACACTGTGGCCCATGTGCTCATGGGAGTTGAAGTTTCTATAAAGTTTTCTTATTGGTCCACTTTAAATTTGCTATTTAAATAAAGAGAAGAAAGGACTGCATAATCCTCGCCTCCTTGTCCTTAATAGAATTGAAACTTTCCGTTACGATAGCTAGGAAATTTTTCATTTACTCGCAGTAATTAATTTTCAGCCTTAAATCAATGGAACCTGTTGTAGCAGAGTGTTGCTCTTTGAAAGAGTTTAACATTTTTGCTGCTCTATGGAAGCACAGCTCCAATCTCTGGGATGGGGCCCATGTATACACCGCTGCCGCCGGGATCCATTAGGTATGACACCTCCTCAGGCACCATGGGCATAGGATCGTAGTGGGTAGAGAAATTCGGGGTAGTGGAGATTCACAGTAACACAGGCATAAGGTAAATCTTATACAAATATTACTTAGTGATAGTCTGAACAGAAATAACAACTCTGCCTCAGTCATTTCATTTTTCATTTTCATTTCAACAAACTTTATTCGGCATTTAAATAACACCATAAAAGTAAAATGTTTAAAATATTCCGACATTTCATTAAACAAACAAAAATAAAAGATAAATATACAAATCAACAACACACTAAATCCACAGTTCAAACTAGCCGAAGGAAGCTAGAAGACCGTTTTGTTGTCCTTTCAGTACATTAACAATCATCATAATTCAATAGTGGACCTTAACCTGACTGTGGTTCTTGAAAAATTTGTCACACAGAATAAAATCAGGGGATCTCTAGATACTTTTAAAAAGACAAGGGCATCTCTCGCTGATCTAAAATTAGCCTTCTTTAAATGATCTCTTAAAAAACGGCGCTTAGGCATTAAATAAAATGGGCATAACTGTACAAAATAAAGGGTATCCTGCGGAGATCGTTGATCGCAGCTGCAGGTACCCTTTGACCCAAGTAAATCAGTGAACCCCACGGGGTCGGCTAATAAGTGGTGAAATAAATTGAGCCTAAAACGCGTTAATAACAACCTATCATGTGGGTTGTATATGAGGGCGAGATATGGCTCGAGTCCACTGCAAGATTTCAACTGCACGTATGCTTGAACAGTCTGCATATTCTTTACTAGTGCTTCCCGTGATGTCACTTTAAATTTAAGAAGCTTTCCAATTACTATTGCTTGATTCTGTTTCGTGATGCTCTGTGGGTTTGACAACCGATTTCCACAGCCAATTCCCTCGAAGAACCTTTTCACATATTTTAGCCAGGGAATGAAACTACCTTTCTCCCTGCCCAGACAGTCTAAGATTATTTGTTGGGTCAAGGTGGCTTCTTGGCTAACCCATATTTTTAACCATGCTAAAGCAGGCCTCAGTTTTACTCTGTCTTCCAGGTACTTACAGCCTAGTTCCTCATGTGCTATATAGGCTGATGTGCCCTGAGGAACTTTAAGAAGCCTCTTCAAGTATTTATTTTCCTGTTTTTGCAGTGTGTCTACGTTCGGCATCCCCCACAGTTCTGCCCCATATACAACTTTAGCAACATTGACTGATTTATACAAAGTCATCATTTGCTCTGGGGACCAACGTCCCAAACGGCGACCAAAATTCATGATCGCACCAGAGCTAGCTGCTAACTTATTTCCATGACCCTCAATCAGAGGTTTAAAAGTAACATTTCTATCAAATAGAATGCCCAAGTATAAAAAAGTCTGTACTTTTTCCAGACTTATGGAGCCTATACTATAATTAAAATATTTCCCCTTACGCTTTGGGCCCACCTCCATGACATACACTTTTGTTAGATTTGCCGATAAATCTAATCCCTTCATGATCTCGATGAACCCATCAATCAGACGCTGCAGACCTAGTGGCGTACGTGCCAGCAGGACCGCGTCGTCCACGTAAAAGAGGACAGGCACTGGTCTATTTCCTATCCTTGGGGAATCCACTTGTAGGTTAATTAAAAAACTTTCAAGTCCGTTTATGTAAATGGAAAACAGGAAGGGTGCTAGGATACATCCTTGCCTCACCCCGCTTGAACAATTAAAAGAATCGGTCAGGCCTCCCTCTAGGTTATACCTCACTTTTGCAGTTATGTTGTGGTGGAGGGCTGTCAGGATATGAATAAGTTAGTATATCAAAAGGAGACTAGCTAGAGATGGGGTTAGTCTGACATTATTGTTATTATTGTCATAGCGACTCAGTATCGTTTTGCCAATTGGCAGTGGCACCTGTTGGGTGTCTTTGGAAAGCCCTCACCCACCAACCTAGTTGGTGGCATGCTTCATCATCGGGCCCACCCAGTGACACCTAGCGTGTCCCGGGTGTGCTTCGACGCCTGATTACAGCGGAGCAGGTATGTCACTGTGTGTGCGGTGTAGGGTGTTCAGGTATGTGAAGTTAAAACGGCTTGGCGGATGGTCCCTGGGGTGAGGATACTTTATTAAAAGGGCCTCCGTCAGCGGTTAAAAATAAGGCTGTGGGACGTTAGAGGCGAGTTACGACCTCCTACGTCCTTAGAATGTCAACATGTTTCAGCCAGTGCCTTATTACTAATCTGGCTTTCTTCAGGACAATAAAATATGTGTGGTTTAAAATAGGGGTTGTGTAGTGTAGTCTATGTGTCTACACGCCCTAAAGTGTATCTAACTGTGAGAGGGGGGATTCCCTTCTCAAGATCACCTGTACATTTAACATTGAAGGACAGGTACAAGACAAACATGGGAGAGAAAGAGTCACTAGAAAGTATTGATCATATATTGACAGCCGGCTTAATAGCGCATTAGTGCAGGCTATGAGCGGCTCAAGTGTAATGATACTGGTGGTACCATTATTGTGGAATCGCACTAGAACTTCGAGGGTGAAGTGATTTAAAACAGCGGTAAGAAATACTGCAGTGAATAGTGAGGAATTTTGGCGCAAGGACCATGTCTTACGCTTTCAAGGCTTGCTTTTGCTCCAAGGTTATTGAAGTGGCAAGATGTGGCCCTAGTTGGGAGAAAGAGGTAGGACCACTGGGGTTAGGAGACCTGTGGGAGAAAATTTGGGAAGCGCTTACCTATTGTAGTGATGTACAGCATACTCACAGGATTTCTGGCCAGCACCAGCGTGGGACCTGTTGTGCCTCCTTCGCAGAACCGGTAGTGAATGGCTGCTGTTGCCGGTTTTTATACTGTCGTTGATTGAATAAGTGAGGGCACCTGGGGGAAAGAGCAATGGTGGAAAGACTCGCATAGCGGGTCTTAATAGCGCTCAGGTGTGTGCCCTTCGTGACGCGCTGATGCGCGGTGTAGTGCCTAATCTTTAGCGCCTGCGTGGGTGTGAGATGCTGCCGGGCGCTTGGGCGGCCGTGAAAGTGATTCGCGCATGCGCGGCCGAGAAGTGGTCCGCGCATGCGCCGTAGGCGGATGACCCTGCTCGCGCTAGCGCTAAGCTACCTACTGCCCTGGCTCCTCGTTGGTGACCGGGGCGGTTTTCATGGCAAAGTGAATAGCGCTTGAGACACAAGGTTGTTCTCAAGTGCTAGTATGGAAAAATTGATTGTTAGCCTCCTTCCCTACTGAGTATCCCCATTGTGGGGTCTGTATTGCACACATATGGAGTGGTAAAGGACGATTTTCATTGAGCCAGAAAATACACTTGTTTTTTAACTCCATATATGTTTCCCTCTTTCCTTGCTCAAGCGATGGCACCCCTGTTAAAATTACCTCGTAGGGGGCTGAGTCTGGGGGTAGATCTATTGTTTGCAGGTTGGATACAGGACGGGTAATAGGCGGTTTTGACACTAACAGGGGTTGGACTGCAAGTGGTTGTAATACAGGGTTACTAACCCCCCCAACACCATCCATACCTAATTGTTCCGATTGGGTAACCCCTGCCAAATAAGTCTGGGGCCCCATAACACTGGCTGTCACCTGGCTATTTACTACAGACGGGGGACTACCAATTGTAAAAACATCAGAATTTAAGGGAACATTAGCAGTAATATTAGTACTGGTACGTTCAATACCTGGTCCTGCCACTTTTGGCTCTGCACAATGTCGCTCGCTGCCCAGGTTGCCCCTTGTTTGTGCTGATGCGAGCAAAAGTTCCACACACACCAATCTCGATTCAATCCGGTCCAGTCTATCGTGAATCGGATGAATTGCCTTTTTCACAATGTTTTCCAGTCTTTTCCAGAAGGAGGGGTCTGGCTCATCCACTACTGTACCCTCCCTGTTTATCAATCCATTGACTCCTTCATTTACTGGTACCAAATCATGTGGGCTTAGTGAGATGCTAACTGTCAAGCTCTCTTTGGGCATCGCCTCTTTAGCTTTTTTTGCCTTTCTATCTGCGGCTTGCATTTGTGCACCTGTGCGTTTCCTTTTTAGCGTTAGCGGCCCCTGCGGTGACCGTACCAACCCAGTTTTGGCACTTCTAGCTGATCTGGTCTTTATATTTGGTGACGGGTGCCTTTTTGAAAAATTACTTCTCTGTGGCCAAGTTGCTACGGTGTTTCCAACTGGATCCAGGGTTACAAGGGACTCTTCTGGATGAAAAATGGGGCTTCCCTCATCCCCCTCACTGAGGATCAGTGTATCCTGGGGGTCAGTCGTTCGGGTAACAGGCGATTTTACCCATGCCAGACTTCCCATTGATGACCGTTTATCCAATAAATTGTCAAGGGATAACCTCTTTTCGGTCAATTCAATGTCTTTGGCCAAGGCGCTAGACACTCTGATCAGAAAATTGTCCAGGGTGCCCATTAATGTCCCCCCTGTGCTTCTTCTGCCATTTACTCCTATGGGTGGTGATATAGCCATAGTGAGCTAACTTACAAATGTATCTGCGACAAGATGACTCTCGTTACGGCCCACACTAGATCAAGCAAACAAAAAGGCTGAATGCAAAGAGTCACTAACCTCTTTTCGAAAGGCTGTAAATATGGATATTAGGGGAGTGGCCTGTCCCGTCCCTGGCCGGGCTTGAACGGGCCCACCCTTGGCCGGGGCTTCGCCCGGTGCCCGTCCGCGCAGCGGAGGTGATGATGCGTTATGTAGGCGCCGGTCAGCAGCAAATGGTTCCCAGGTGCGGGCTTAGGCAGCGTGCCCCCTGGGAGTCGGAGTTCCTTCTCCCCCTATCGCCTCCACCAACAAAAAACGGTGAGGCGCTAAGAAGGAGCCGGTCAGCAGCAAATGGTTCCCAGGTGCAGGCTTAGGCAGCGTGCCCCCTGGGAGTCGTAGTTCCTTCTCCTCCTATCGTCTGCACCAACAAACACGGCGAAGCGCCTCAGTCATTACAAAGGAATGCATAATGTACTCCTATAAGCAAATCTTTCATGTTTCCTCTCATTACTGCTGAAGCCTGCATGAATTCAAAGCAGCAGCTTGACATTTCAATATTTACCTGGCTAGCACAGTGGTAGATCAAATAGAGTTTTGAATGTTGGATGTGTATACTGAACCCTGACTATTCTTTGATAGAGTCCTGCAGAGAAACTGCGCTCTGATATGAACTGTGAAGCAAAAGGAAAGCATTGAGAACAAGAGAAGTAACTAGGCTACTTTGAAAACGATTCTTAGGGTAAATCAGGCAGGGGATAAGATTGGGAGCAGTGCCGTAAAATAGAAAAATATTTAACCGGAATTGAGCGCTACAGAGAGCCAGAGATAATAGTTTGACTTTTGTAGTTAGCAAGGTTATTTCTGGCAGTGAGAACCTGCCCGTTGCGTGATACTCCCGCATCCGTATTGTCTTCCTTCTAATGGCCTCTATTTTTTTGTACCAATAGTTAATTTAGCATATGCCTAGGAATAACTGGGTTCCAGGAGTTCTGGATCCATCAAAATTAATCAGCATTATTCACTACAATCTTAGAAGTTTTTATGGGTAAGCTGTTGTCAATACTTTACTTTTGCGAGTGCAGGGAGGAAAACATGGCGGCCGGCTAGTAGCGGGTCGCGGGTGCGGAGAGCGGTGGTGGTCCGAGTTATTCGGCCCAAGCGGCATATTGGTCCTTTTGCCCAGGCTTTGATGTTTGCTGGTCGCGCCCATGCTTACCGGGTGTGTGTGAGTGAGTAGAGACGGCATTGACGACATTTGGAGCGGCTTGGTTTCACTATCTGCCGGGGAGCCTTGGCTGTGTACGGCGGCTAGTGAGGCTGAAGGATCCCGGCTTTGGCTATGTTCTGAGCGGCTTGGTTGCGCTGTTTGCCGCGGAGCCTCAGCTGTGTATGGCGGCTAGTGAGGCTGAAGGTTCCCGGCTTTGGTGACGTTTGAAGCAGCTTGGTTTCAGTATCTGCCACGGAGCCTCGGCTGTGTATGGAGGTTAGAGAGGCTGAAGGAAGCCGGGGCTGGAGAGAGGTGGAGGCGGAGGCCGAGTCAGTGGTAACGGCAGCTGCAGGGAGAGCTGAGTCGGGCTGCTGGAGGAGAGCGGCGTATGAGTTGGGAAGAGGTCGATGCGCCACAAGCAGAATTGGATACAGAGGTGTTGGTGGGAGCGGTGGGGGAGCAGATACAGCCCCACTGAACAGAGATCTGACGGTCGTTAAAAAAGATGAAGGTACTGTTGTCGCAGCCTTTGGTATAGTGGATCAAGTAGAGCTGAATAAGTTGGCTGAGGCTGGTACTGTAGGTGCCTCCGGCTATACACTGAAGAGTGTTGGGAAGGGGGTGGTGAAAAGGCGCCTGTGAATTCTTCGGGTCCCCTCAAACTCAAAGTTAAAAGTCCACAAGATATTAATTTAAAAAAGCCGCAGAAAAAAAGAATAATTATAAACAAAACAGTAAATTAGGGAAGCATAGCACTTTGGAGCTAAAACTTAAGACAACTCCATCTCTAAATTCATTTTTTAAAACCGTCCCAAAGACCTTAATATTAAAACCTAACCTCGTGCAGCTCAGTCAAAGTACAAATATTGAGGTGGAGAGAGGGAAGGCTGCTAGTGGGGAGGGCTTACAAGACTGGTCCTGCCATCTGAGTCCAAAGCGTTACCAGGCCCTGGTGTTAGATATGGATGGGCCTGGGCAAGATGTGCAAGAAAAAAAAGAATCAGCAGACTCTGTAACACCCAGTAGAGTTCAGTCGGATCTTCCAGGAGGATGCCCGGAAGCTACAGCCAGCATTAATATCTCTGATCATGAACACAATTCTTTAGAGGATAAGGAGTTTGAGTCAGATAACCCAGATTTGCCAGTTATTGTTCTTTTGAAAAAACTCGATATGGACATGCACAAGGAGTTTGAAATTTCAAAAATGAATCAGGAAAGTATTTGTGCCTCATGTAGCATATTAGAGGCAAAATTTAACGCGCTAAGCTTTCGCACCGAGCTGTTAGAGGCTGAGGTTAAGGTGATCCGGGAGTTGGCAGCGGATAATCGTAAAGAAATTGAGGAAATTAAGTTCAGAGAGAGGGCACAGGAGGAAAGAGTGGAAAGGCTTGAAAACATGCAAAGACGTAACAACTTGAAAATCTTGAAACTACCTGAAGGGAAAGAGGGCTCGGATATCAAGAAATATGTGGCACACCTTTTAAAGTCTGAGTTAGAGTTAGAGGATGATGAAGAGGTGATTCTGACAGATATACAGAGGATCCATCGTGACCCCTTCAGATTGAATCCGAATCGTACCAAGCCAAGGAAAATGGTAGTAAATTTTTTGACGTACAATTTGAAAGAAAAAATTATTTCGGCTGCTCTAAAGAAGAAAAATATTTTAGTTGATGGGGCAAAAGTTGAAGTAAGGTCAGATTTGTCACCAGTGACGGCTAACAGACAATTGGAGCTAGGTAAGCGAATGGAGCCTCTGAGGAATTTGGGCGCCACGGTACAGCTTAAGTTTCCGGCATTTTTGAAAGTTATGTGGCGGAATAAGATGTACCCTTTTCGAATGGTTCAAGAAGTAGATACATTCATTGAGCAATGTCAAGAGGCAAGTCAAGAGGCGAGTTTGTAATCTAGTATCTTGATAATTTGTAAATTAGCCTAAAGTATAGTTTTTGGGATTAAGCTTGTACATATTATACTTATTAACATTAGTTAGAGATATAGCACCACCACTGTACGCACCCTAAGGGCTGCGGCCATGGGTAAGTCGGTTGCGTTTTCCAGGGTAGGGTGGGTAGGGGTTGGGGTAGTAGGGAGGAAGAATGGGGTTGGGGTGGTGGGAGGGTAAGGGCATGGGAGAAAATACTGAAATAAAACCTCAGAAGCTTATTTGTCACTAGGTTGATTGGAGTATTTTGTTTTGAGTTTGATGAGTGGGGTTAGTTCAATAGAATTAAGATTTCTTTCATGGAACGTGAATGGCCTACGTGTAAAATCCAGAAGACAGATAATATTAAAGAATTTAGAGGATTCATCGGCCCAGATTATTATTTTATAAGAAACGCGTTTAACTGCCACTGAGAGTAAGGGCATTTTTGCGGCCCAAAGGTGGGTTGCCTATTCATTGTACACACCTCAAACCATAGTCACGAAAGGGGTGGCAGTCCTGGTTAGGCAAGCAGTTAATATTATTGTGGAATCTACAGTGGCAGACTTGAAAGGGAGATGGTTGATTCTGAAATTAAAGGTTGCAGGGGAAGCATTGATCATTATCGGGTACTATGGACCTAATCAGGATGATGAGCGACCTTTGGATGCTTTAGCTAGCAAACTATTAGGCCTTGCAGGAAAAATCATCATGGCAGGAGATTTTAATACGGTATTGGACAGTAAGTTAGACCGGTCAGACAAATCTAGAGGGCTGGTAAATTCTAAAATGTCCAGTAGGGTCAGGTTACTGATTTCTCAGTACGGGCTGTGCGATATCTGGAGGGTAAAGTCAGGGCAGAGGTTAGGCTATACATATTATAATAAAAAATATAATCACAGATCTAGGATAGATTATTTTTTGCTTGATTCCAGACTAAAAGATTATGTGATCAAGGTGGGACATGTAAGGGTTCATATTTCAGACCATTCAGCTATCACACTGACTCTAAAGTTAAGGATGTGCGAAGCGGATTCAACCTGGAGGTTAGATCGAACAGTCCTTCTTGATCAGGAATGTCTAAAATTTGTAACTGAAGAGTTAGAGGTTTTTTTGGAGAAAAATTTGGGCTCGCAAGGATTGAGATAGTCTGTGAGACCTGCAAGGCTTTTTTGAGAGGGAGATTGGGAGCTCTGGCAGCAAAGAAGTGGAGATCTTATTATATCAAAGTGTCAAAGTTAGAAGAAAAAAATTGCTTGAGAGAAGCTAAGATCATAAGCAACGGCGAATCTGAAATAGGGGAGCAGGCTCTGTATGATCTGGCAATGTTGAAATCAGAGTTTACAGTAGTTTTAACTCACAGAATTAAAGAAAAATGGGAAACTAGCCAACTGGCCCACTTTAGTTACGGGGAGGGATGCAGTAAACTCCTAGCATGGAAAGCGAAAAAAGATCAAGTTCGCAACTACATTAAGGAAGTGAAAACAGCGGAGTCAGATATTACTATTACAGATAGTAAGGGAATAGCAGATGCTTTTTTTGACTACAGAGAAGATTTCAATCCCGAATCATCAGCAATAAGGGGTTGGCTACAGCTCATGGATCCACTTCCAGCTGAGTTTAAGCAGGTTCTAAATAGTGAAATATCTTTATTGGAAGTAGAAAAGGCTATAAAGTCAGGAAAGAGGGGTAAGGCTCGAGGGCCGGATGGCCTTCCAGCTGAGGTGTATAAAACCTTGATAGGAAATATTGCTCCTATAATGACTCAATTATTTAACAGCAGTTTTCAGGGGGGGGGGGGCTGCACTGCCTCATTCATGGAATGAGGCGACTATTATTTTGATACGGAAACCAGGGAAATCACCTAAATATTTGGATTCTTATAGGCCAATATCGTTATTAAATTGTGACTACAAACCTTTTGCGAAAACTATGGCAGACAGGTTAAGTCTGGTTATCCAAATATTAGTACATGATGACCAGAAGGGATTTATAAAGGGCAGATATTTAAAGGAGCTTACTTTTTCACTAATAGGCGCAATGGACATGGCATCGGTTTATAAACTTCCCCTGGCGGTAATAGCACTTGATGCCGCCAAGGCTTTTGACCGAGTACATTGGTCTTTTTTAAAGGCCCTTTGTAATGGCTGGATTTTCTGTTTAGATGGGATCAGCCCCCAGGGGCCCCTGTGACCCAGCCAAAACGTACTCACCTTCCGTCCTCAGGACTCCTCTATATCCAGGCACCTGGTACCTACCTGAGGATAGGGAACTCGCAATATACAAGCTCATATTATTAAGAACACCACTAAATCTATAGGGATACTAAGAATACTCACTGATTACTAGGGATATCCATACCCTACACCACACTTATTCACATCAGTTGGTCTCGCGGCCACCCTGACCCAGACCGTTCTACCCTAGGGCAGATCTGACACACAATCTGGTGCGTCTACACACGGGCCTGCAGAACCCAATGCTCCCTTTTCCAAACCGTTCGCGATCCTGCGAAACTTACACACTAGTTCCACTACCTAGTGCTCTCATTTAGTTAAGCCACAATCTGGTGGATTTACACACTGGTCTCCTACCCAGTGTTCTCATTAACGCCGCATATCAACGACGACCACATTCCTATGAAACATTATTGGGACGATATCTCAGCAATCTACTTGGGATGAAACTACAATGATAACTTTGAATATGGGTCCAGATTATTATGTATTACCTGCTCTTGGCATCAAAGGTCCACTCACTCCCTATTTATGTGATCACCACTTACCTGATTGGGATTACTCATCCATTCATGTGCCTAGTGC
The DNA here is from genome assembly GCF_964263255.1 of Lissotriton vulgaris. Classification (NCBI taxonomy): domain Eukaryota; kingdom Metazoa; phylum Chordata; class Amphibia; order Caudata; family Salamandridae; genus Lissotriton; species Lissotriton vulgaris. The sequence goes on from NC_141693.1 coordinate 1,297,193,256, forward strand.
TCACCTAGGAGCTTCATTTACCTTCAGTGAACAAGAATAGGGGCTACACACCAGTTTGTTATAAACTGGGGGTTATTTATTACAGTAATATAAACATTAATACATATCTGACAAAGGCTATAGGTAGAACACACCGCTTGAAAGAGAAGAATTACACATAACAGGAACACTCCGCTAAAAAGGGAAAAGATTAAGTGTAGAGTGTAAATGTAACTAATTCAGACTACCTCACCTATTAGAAGGAAGATTTCTCTCTCTGCCTCTGGTGGGATTAGGGCTCTCTCTGTCTCTCCCTCCTTCACCACATCACCACGCCTCTGGTTCAGTTGCTCCAGCTGACAGCCTTCTTTGATGCTCTCTGTACTGCATTCTCTCTCCTCATCTTCAGCAATCGTCTGCCTTCTTTCTCCATTCAAGAACTGCACTCTATTCTGCAGCTCCCAGCAGACATCCTCTCTCTCTCTGCAACTGGCTATTCGGAGCTCCAAGTTGTTCTGGGCTCCCAGCAGTCCTGTGCTCCAAGCTGTTCTGAGCACCACGCTGAACTGCACACCACGCTGCAATGACTTCCAAAACTGAACTGACCACTCCTCCTCTCCTGTAGCTCACTAATATGGATTCCTCTCCCCTCATGGAAATTTCCACAGGAGGGCTGTCTCCTACCGAATTCCTGTGCCAGCTCCCAGGCTTCCACGCAACCGCAGTGCGCCTCTGCATGTTACGTCTGGGCCCAAGAGAAAAACACATTTCTCGGATAAGAAGCAGTCCTAACTGGATTTTCCCTCCAGCACAACAGCCTTAACTGAAAACATTGCCTTTGCCCTAAAAAGCCTCTCTGCTTCCATCAAGATGGAGTCTCTCTAGCTTTAGGCTTGTAGGCCTGAAAGGGGTGAAATGCTCCTTAGCTCTGTCAGAATACCTACATAAACCATACCAATATGTCTAATATGTCAAAGCCAATAGGCAATAGACAAGTTAAAGTCAAGAATAAAGGCATATTAAGCAGCTATCCTCTTCTAGGTCTGGAAAAAGGGCTTAAAAGGGCCAACACAGGCTAAGAATGCCTATACTAGATGCGAGCAAGAATAATGATCTATTATCACTACTAAATAAAGCCAAAAACCCTGCCATTACACTGCACCCTAGATCCTTATCTTGCGAGCATCTTATAAACAACAACAACCATCTAAACAAACATCAACATAATCTATCCAACATAAGCTAAAAATACCTATCCTAGATGTGAGCAAGATTAAGATCTATATCACTGCTAAATATCTCTGCCATCCACCCTTAGATCCTTATCTTGCGAACATCTGACAAACAATAACATCTAAATAAACAAACATCAACACAATCTATCAACAAATCAAAACCTAAAAAACTCCCTAAAAACAATGACAACTCAAGGAAATTCCACCTGAAACTCAATTGTAGGGAATAAAAACCTAAAAACAAATCAAAGCACCCTTGACTCGAATGCTGAAACATATCTGAGATTGGATCTGATAACAACAGAAACTAACCAAAGCATCCTCAAACTAAATGTGCCTCAACTTCTAATGATAACCGGTGAAATCTAGTGATGTAGGGACTTATGTGTTGAATGAAAACAGCAAGGGGCCTAAATGGGCCTACTTCGGACAACTTAAGGCTAAATGAGGCCTACCTACTAATGTCAAGTTAAAAACTAAATGTGCTTCAACTCCTAATGAGAGAACAAGAAAGGGCCTAAATGAGCCTTACGTACTATAGGCAACTTAAGCTAATGATGACACATGAAACTATTGGTGTAGGTGCTAATATGTGAGATGAAAATAACAATAGGCCTAAATGAGGCCTACCTGCTGACATTTGTCAATTTAAAGTGAAATCTGAGAAATACAATTGCAAGGTCTGGGCAAACATTAATACATGACATTTGTCAATTTAAAGTGAAATCTGAGAAATACAATTGCAAGGTCTGGGCAAACATTAATACATAATCATACTAAAAGACACTCTACCCAGAACAATCCAAATTTTAAGGTAACCACCCATTGATCAATCAAGGTGAAAATGTAAGAACAGTAAAAAACCCCATGTTTATAAGATAGCTAATGAAACATCAAGCTTAAAACAACAAAAAACATTTTAAATCGCATGGTGAAACACATGTGCGCACCATCATTGAAAAAAGTCCTTCATTTGGAAAAACTACAATAGGTGACATATTTTTTTTTAAAAGTGGGGCCTGCTTGTAGTGATGTCAAAATTGCAGGCCAGGGAATTAAACAACTTAGTCATAATAGGTGACAACGTCTTTTTTTTGCTTCAAAAGTGGGGCCTGATTGTCCAAGGGATTATTTAATGTCCAAATTCTTCAGTGTAGGCCACCACCCTGCATCCTCGGTACTTCCTCCAATGTGGCCATCCATCACCCGGTCTGGTCTGGTCTGGTCTGGTCTGGTTCCATCATCCAAAACAATAAACTAAAATAATAACATGAAAATAAAAAGCTAAAACAAATAAAGGGAGTGGGCAGACGCACGCACGCACCCCAACTGCAGCAATCCTAGAAACAAGAGAAGAAGTATCATTATTCTTGTAAAATAAAATTTTCCATTTAAAAAGCACCCCGGGTGCCTTTCATTATTGAAAAGAAAATATCCTAATTAATTAAAAACATTCAAAATTTAACTTTTAGTAACATTGAGTGGGGCCTAACATACCCTAATCCTAACTAAGCCAGTCCCACCCTTCTGGGCAAGAGCCATGCTACAGTGTGAAAAAAAAATTGTACTACTGCCAAATGATGACAGCATCAGCAGGGCACTGCAAGCCTCCCATTTTCCCTGGTCAGAGTCCGCCCAGGCCCATCCAACTAACTAACTCCCAGGGAAGAGCAAGGCCACCCCGCCCTTTAATAAACAAGCCGTGCGCGGAAGAAAATTGGATTGTAGCCCATCATAACACACTGGGACGTGATCGAAACTTGCAGAATGAAAAAAACTCATCTGCGCAGACCAGCTGGTCTGCCAAGGCCAAAAAACAAATTTCTCCTGCCTTATTTTGTAACTAACAGAAGCTCGAATTTAACAAAAACAATTCTGTTACAGTGCATTGCCAATTAAAAAAGCTCCAGTTTTTTTTTTTTAAAAAGACGTTTGTCCAACTAACTCAACTAAAGGCAAGACATTTAAAGGGGAAACTACCTTTGGCATACAATATTATACATGTTGCATTTGAGAAACGAATTAACATGGTCCATTTGTCAAAGAGAAATAATTTGTATTGAAGTTAAAAGCATACATTTTCATTTTAACATTTTTCATTTCAAAGGCAAATAATTGCCTGTCACTAATTAAAAGCACATGTTACCATGCACAGTCGGGCAAGATGTATTATTCTTAAACCAACACATTCCTGTCTAGATGGAAACCCCTCACAGAAATAATTAATGAAAACAGCTCGTAGCGTGCACTCTAACGGGCTATCTTTTTAACATTTCACTCATTTTAAAAGAACACAGCTTTCTCCGTAATTCACTGGTTGATTTATAAGCACATCAGTTCCAAGGTGAACCCACACAAATTCGTAGACGCATTTCAAAAGGAATGTGAAATGAACAGAACCCTTCTCAAAACACAAGATGTTACCTTTCCGTCAAGAAACTGACAAAGCACGTAGGCTGACCAAGGAACCAAAAAGAAAAAAAAAGTCAAAATCAAACCATCAAAAAATCCACTGACTTTTATAGTCAGGTCAGATAACCATGCATGTTGACAGCATGTAAAAAATAAAGGCTGCCATCTCAACTCAAGATATTAACCCTTTGGCAGCTCAAATAGAAACATTTCCCAACGTCCATTTATACATGGGAAAATCATTAGCACATTTCTTCACGTTTACAAATGACACGTACACATATTTTCAAAAACGTTATCCCCAAGCACCCGAGAAAGATCCAGCTCTCTCCTGCCAAACGTAATGATAACATGCCCTGTCCAAGCCATGACCACATGGCGCTATTCACAAGCCATATTTACAAGACAAGCCTTTCACAAACAACATTTCCAAGGCGCAATGCACAAGGAACACAGCAGATCAACATGAGAACATGCACCTCACAAATCACAAAAATATGGCGCTATTCACAAGTCATATTTACAAGACAATCTTTACACAAACAATGTATCCAAGGCGCAATGCACAAGGAACACAATAGATCAACATGAGAACATGCACCTCACAAGTCACAAAAATATGGCGCTATTCACAAGTCATATTTACAAGGAGCTATATTCAAAGAACTCCACAGATCATAGAACAATGAACACATTTCACATTGCACAGCATAAGCAGATGCAGCAAGCAATTGAATGGGCAATTTAAAAGCATTTTTTACACACATTTATACAATTGGACCATCACAAAGATGTAACTGGCTTTCTCATGTAATGCCATCCTTCAACTCTGACAGTTTAAACACCAAGATGAAAACCATTCCTTCCACCCTGAATAAACCAAATGCCATGATGTAATGCAATCTCCTCACGCTGCAACTGTTCAAGCCAATAGGTCTAACAGGCTACATAAACTGCAACATTACGCCAGATGGAACTAGCGTTCAGGGCACTCCCTCAGAACACATGGCCAGGCACACAGGCTTCGTAAACTGTCCGACTACGCCAAAATGTAATGGCGTTCATGGCACTCACTCACAACACATGGGAAACAATCTAAGCACATGGCCAGGCACACAGAGTTCGTAAACTGTCCGACTACGCCAAAATGTAATGGCTGGATTTTCTGTTTAGATGGGATCAGCCCCCAGGGGCCCCTGTGACCCAGCCAAAACGTACTCACCTTCCGTCCTCAGGACTCCTCTATATCCAGGCACCTGGTACCTACCTGAGGATAGGGAACTCGCAATATACAAGCTCATATTATTAAGAACACCACTAAATCTATAGGGATACTAAGAATACTCACTGATTACTAGGGATATCCATACCCTACACCACACTTATTCACATCAGTTGGTCTCGCGGCCACCCTGACCCAGACCGTTCTACCCTAGGGCAGATCTGACACACAATCTGGTGCGTCTACACACGGGCCTGCAGAACCCAATGCTCCCTTTTCCAAACCGTTCGCGATCCTGCGAAACTTACACACTAGTTCCACTACCTAGTGCTCTCATTTAGTTAAGCCACAATCTGGTGGATTTACACACTGGTCTCCTACCCAGTGTTCTCATTAACGCCGCATATCAACGACGACCACATTCCTATGAAACATTATTGGGACGATATCTCAGCAATCTACTTGGGATGAAACTACAATGATAACTTTGAATATGGGTCCAGATTATTATGTATTACCTGCTCTTGGCATCAAAGGTCCACTCACTCCCTATTTATGTGATCACCACTTACCTGATTGGGATTACTCATCCATTCATGTGCCTAGTGCTCACCTAGGAGCTTCATTTACCTTCAGTGAACAAGAATAGGGGCTACACACCAGTTTGTTATAAACTGGGGGTTATTTATTACAGTAATATAAACATTAATACATATCTGACAAAGGCTATAGGTAGAACACACCGCTTGAAAGAGAAGAATTACACATAACAGGAACACTCCGCTAAAAAGGGAAAAGATTAAGTGTAGAGTGTAAATGTAACTAATTCAGACTACCTCACCTATTAGAAGGAAGATTTCTCTCTCTGCCTCTGGTGGGATTAGGGCTCTCTCTGTCTCTCCCTCCTTCACCACATCACCACGCCTCTGGTTCAGTTGCTCCAGCTGACAGCCTTCTTTGATGCTCTCTGTACTGCATTCTCTCTCCTCATCTTCAGCAATCGTCTGCCTTCTTTCTCCATTCAAGAACTGCACTCTATTCTGCAGCTCCCAGCAGACATCCTCTCTCTCTCTGCAACTGGCTATTCGGAGCTCCAAGTTGTTCTGGGCTCCCAGCAGTCCTGTGCTCCAAGCTGTTCTGAGCACCACGCTGAACTGCACACCACGCTGCAATGACTTCCAAAACTGAACTGACCACTCCTCCTCTCCTGTAGCTCACTAATATGGATTCCTCTCCCCTCATGGAAATTTCCACAGGAGGGCTGTCTCCTACCGAATTCCTGTGCCAGCTCCCAGGCTTCCACGCAACCGCAGTGCGCCTCTGCATGTTACGTCTGGGCCCAAGAGAAAAACACATTTCTCGGATAAGAAGCAGTCCTAACTGGATTTTCCCTCCAGCACAACAGCCTTAACTGAAAACATTGCCTTTGCCCTAAAAAGCCTCTCTGCTTCCATCAAGATGGAGTCTCTCTAGCTTTAGGCTTGTAGGCCTGAAAGGGGTGAAATGCTCCTTAGCTCTGTCAGAATACCTACATAAACCATACCAATATGTCTAATATGTCAAAGCCAATAGGCAATAGACAAGTTAAAGTCAAGAATAAAGGCATATTAAGCAGCTATCCTCTTCTAGGTCTGGAAAAAGGGCTTAAAAGGGCCAACACAGGCTAAGAATGCCTATACTAGATGCGAGCAAGAATAATGATCTATTATCACTACTAAATAAAGCCAAAAACCCTGCCATTACACCCTTTTAGGTCATCTTAATTTAGGGACATACTTTACTAATTCTCTGTTATCCTTATATCACTCACCTACTTCAAAAGTATTGGTCGACGGGATTTTATCTCAGTCTATTAAGGTGATGCATGGGACGAGGCAGGGGTGTCCTCTGTAACCCCTACTGTTCGACCTGTATATAGTGCCCCTTGCTTGCAGGATTAGAAATTTGGAAAAGATCCCCCCTTTTGTTGTGGAGGGGGGGTTTAAGAAAATATGTCTATATGCAGATGACATAGTTATTCTTACCCCTAAATTGCAGCAGTCAGTTCAAGGTTTATTAGAAGTAACCAAAGAGTTTGAGCTTGTTTCAGGGTATGAGATAATTGAAGACAAGACCAAGATTATGTCTTGGAATATAGATATGGAAGGGGTAATATGCAAAGCGGAGATGAGATACTTGGGGGTAAGGATCACTCACAACATTGGAGAGCTGACTAAGATCAATTTTTTAAAGATAAAAAGGGAAATAGTTGCAACTTTGCAAGAATGGGTTATCGCTAACCTTTTATGGCCGTACTAATTTGATAAAGATGGTGATTTTGCCAAAACTGACTTTTTTGTTTGAAACTATTCCCCTGGCATTTAAAAAAGACTGGATTAACAGGTTACAGAGCGAGATTAGCTCTTTTTTATGGGCCTCGAAAGGATCTCTAGCAGCGCTTTAAAAAGGAAATATTGAGCCTGCTTTAGTGATTACCAACAGTAGCAACTTTTCCCCTCCTGAGGCAGAAGCCGGGAGGTCTCTCTCCTTTACTTTGTGCAATTTAACATTCTGCTTGCATTTTAAACTTCGTGTGTTTTAATTCGCTTGATTAATAAGCGTTAGAGACTTCCTTAGCGCTCCTTTGCGCTTTGTGTTCCTTCCCCCCTCCCCTGCCTCCGGACCGTTCTCGGCCGAGTATCGACGCCGAGGGCTGGGTTCCCGGTTTTTGGCGGGCATATTGGGTGTGGGCCAGGCGGGTGACGCGCTCTAGCAGCGCTTTAAAAAGAACGGCTATGACTCCGCGCAGCGGACGCGTACTGCGGACGCGCCGGAGTCCTGCCAGAGTCCTGCCCGTCTGCGCCCGTCCGCGACAGGACGGGACCAGGGGCCATGGACCCGACATCTACGCCTAACACATCTGCAAGGACCCCCCACATCAGGTATACGGCGCAAACTCTGTTACACCTCAGACCAACCCCTCTCACAGAATGCTCCAGAGATTCCTGGCCGTGCCCCGAGGGCCCTTTCTCTTGTATTCACTGCAAGTTTCAAGCTTCACACACCAAACCCAGTACTGAGATGTCCGATAAAAGGGAACAACCTCCACCCAAAGGGACAAAAGGACAAAGTGCCTCCTCCTAAATGTCCGCTCCCTACCTAGACACCAACTAGAATTATGGGACCTAATACATACAACACAACCCGACCTCTGCTTCCTAACGGAAACTTGGTTGAAACCACATACGGTCCCTGCTATTGACATGGGGGTTCCTCTAGGCTATAAGTTTGTCCATTTTGACCGCCCAGAGAAAACAGGTGGTGGCCTAGCCATCATGCATAAAGAACATCTGAAGATCACAATACTAGAACAGAAGCACAGCCCTCTCCTTGAGATAATAATTTTTAAAATGCATTATGCCACAAACAGATTCTGGAAAGGAGCCTTAGTCTATCGCCCCCCGGGGCCCACTACAGGCTTCTCCCTTGCACTACTGGAACTCCTGGCCCCACATTTTAAAGCAAAGGAAGACTTTTTCCTTCTCACGTTGATAATTCCGCACTTCCGGAAACAATTTCCCTGGTTTCTGAATAATCATCCCTCGGTCTGACTCTGCAAAACCACAAACCCACCCATATAGGAGGTCACCTCCTTGATCTGCTATTTACCAATTTCCCCAAAGTACAAGGTCTTTCCCCGGTTCAAATAATTTGGTCCGACCACTTCATCATGGAATTTTCAATATCTAAGGCGGATAAGTCCTCTCATAAAAACTCCCTACCACCTGTCTGGCGTCGACAGTGGCATAAAGTCACCGTAGAGGAATTGCAAAAGGAATGGAAGCAGCCCATTCCCACAGAGACAGATAGTATAGAGACCGCATTGGCCAAATTCAACAACTCTCTTACAGAAGCAATTGACAAAATAGCACCTCTAAAGCTACACAAACAATACCCTGCCACCAAACAGGAAAGATGGTATACTGAGGCGCTTAGAACAGAAAAACAAAAATGTAGGAGGATAGAAAAGAAATGGAGAAAAACACGAACTGAAGAAAACAAGATAGCACATCATGAGGCCCAGACCAAATATTATAAAAATATCAAACTTGCTCGGAGGAATAGCCTCTCTCAACAACTTGCAGAAGTGGGTAATCGATCTAAGGAATTATTTAAAATTCTTCAGGAGTTTGTAAAACCTACCGCATGCAAAAGCCCTGATGACTTCTCCCAACAATTATGCGACGAAATCTCCTTGTTCTTCGAAAATAAAATCAATTTGATTTGCGAAAAAATCTTACAGGCCTCCAATCAAAAAAGTAACAACTCTCTCTCTTCTCCTACTCTGCCCACACGGAGTAAAACCACACTTACGCATTCCCAGCAGTCAATGACTCAGATCTCACCTCCCTTATGAGCCACATAAAATCTGGATCCCCAGATGATTTTCTATCAGCCAAAATAACTGCCTCCCTGCAAAATCTGCTTAGGCCCTATATTTAAACACTGATTAACCATTCTCTAAGGGAAGGATCTGTGCCCACAGAATGGAAAAAAGCAGTGGTGAACCCAATCCGAAAGAACGCAGCAATTCCATGGACTGACCTCTCCAACCTCCGACCCATCTCCCTCCTACCCCTTCTCAGCAAGATGACCGAGAGACACGTAAACACTCACTTGTTCAAATACATCGAGGCAGCGGAGGGCCTAGATTTCTCTCAATCTGGATTTAGGCCCAATCACAGCACAGAATCTGCCCTCCTCTCAGTGACCGATAACATCAAGATGTCACTGGATGAAGGAGACTCAATGATTCTAGTGCTGTTAGACTTATCCGCTGCCTTCGACACTGTGTCTCATGAGATACTTCTTGATCGTCTGAGGGAGAGGGGAATAGAAGGTGTTGCTCTCTCCTGGCTGGAAAGCTTTCTTTCGGATCATCAACAAGAGGTAAGATTGGGCTCCCATCATTCTATCTTAAGGGAGCTCACCAAGGGAGTGCCACAGGGCTCATGCCTAAGCCCCACACTCTTCAACGTGTACGTGGCCCCCTTGGCGGACATTGTAAGATCTCATGGGTTCACCCCGTGTCGTATGCTGACGACACTCAGCTCTTGTTCCCCTTTAAAACCCTAACGCCCGCAATACAAAAATCTTTTGCGGACGGAATGAGGGCAATATCTTACTGGATGGCCACTAACCGCCTCCAGTGCAATGTAGGCAAGACTGAGGTAATGCTGTTTGGGGAGGCCACACTTTTGTGGTCCCCGGATTGGTGGCCCCCGGATTTATTACCAACACCAAGCCCCAAACAGATCGTAAAAAATCTCGGTGTGGGTCTAGACAAAACACGTCTGTTTAAAGAGCACACAAATCAAGTAGCAGGTTCCTGCTTCCGGGTCATTGAACTGCTACGACGAGTCTTCCCATTCCTATCAGATTCTTACAGTAAGTCTCTCTTCCAGGCCTTGGTTATAAGTAGACTGGACTATTGTAATGGCCTGCTGATCTCGGCAAATGAGGAACAACTACAGAGACTACAGGTGGTCCAGAACACTGCTGCGAGACTAGTTCTCAACGCCCAGCCAAGGTCTGCCTCACTCCCCCTCTTGACAAAACTCCACTGGTTGCCAATTAGACAGTGTGTAAAATTTAAAATCTGCTGCACTATTCACAGATGTTTGTTTGGCAATGGACCTAAATATTTATAAGAAATATTCAAACCCTACAAACCCAGCCGTACCCTGCGCTCCAGCAGTCAGCAACAACTGCAGGTTCCAAGGATAAAAAAAGCTAGGCAGGGAGAGTGAGCCATGTCCTACAAAGGCCCCATCCTATGGAACTCACTGCCCCCTGCCCTCAAAAATACTACCAATTTTCAATCCTTCAAGAAGTCCCTGAAAACTTTTCTATTCGTCCCCTGTTAGGATTCTCCCCCATCCTTTTCACAGTTCAGAACTAGGTCCTGGCCTCTTGGTAAAGCGTAAGCGCGGAGATACCCTTTCGGGGGTTGAATTCCAGGCCTCAATATGGGATGCTCCAGGGTCACCTCTCTGGACTAGGGACGCATTGGCCATGCCTCTGAAAGCGGCGGGACTTGAGTGTTGGAGTGATTTATTTCCGGATGGAAAGTTGATTGCCTGGGATCAAGGCCAATTCACAGTTGGGCAAGTAATGTGGATAATGTTGTCGGACTCCAGAAGGAGTTTGAAGAAAAACTCTTTTCAGCCTACTCTTGCAAAAAAGAAGTTGCTCTCTGGTACTGGTCAATACTTGAGATGGAAGACGGCCCATTTCTACTTCCTGAGGTCTTATGGAGTGACTGCTTGCCAGACATCGCAACAGAAACGCAATGGCAAGTAACTATGGTTATTTTATACAAAATAGGTAAATCTGCAAATCTAAGGTGGAACCATTTCTTTACAGTCCACAGGGCATACTGGTCACCTCGCAGACTGTCGAAATTTAAGGCTGGCGGTGTGGTGGAGTGCCCCAAATGTAAAAGCCCGAACGAGGATGACCTGCATATGTTTGTGGTCTGTCCGAATATCAGAGAGTTTTGGGAGGACATAAGTAACTGCTTGTCACAAGTCTCAGACCAGAAGATTGAGGTAAGCCCTGAATTAATTATAACTGGAAGATATGATCTGCAAAGTAAGGGCACTAATGATAAAGCCAAACTTATTTTTTATGGTGTTCTGTTTGCCCGGAGGGAGATTTGCAAATTGTGGGTTTCTCCAATATCTCCTACAGCTTTTGTTTGGTTACGAGCTATGAGACACATTGCCAAATTGGACACCTTGGATCAGACTAAGAAAAGGCGCAGATTTTGGTTACCTATTTTGTCATGTTTTGGGTGAGGGAGTAAAATCAGGCTGGGAACAAGATAATTAATTAACAATAATCCAATGATTAAGGCCTTGGCCTATCTCACCGGCGGTTTTCCTCTCACTCAGGTAACAATTAAATAAGGTAGCGGTGCTCTAAAAGGAAGTTTCTTGCTGGTAAGAGCTCCTTTTACTCGCAGCAGTACTGCACAAGCCTTTGTCATCAGAGTCGATATCTGAGATAAAAAGCCCATGGGCGGTATCGTGTACAGAAAAGGGTGGCGAAAAGGCTAATGAGGATTAAAAAAAAAAAAATACTTTACTTTTGCCACTGAAAGTGGCCACTAGTCTAAATGTGAATAAATATTTTTTCGAAGGCCCTTTTGTGTGGCCCAAATGCTCCTTGAGCTCCTGGCACTCGTTTATTTAAAACTACCCCGACCCCCAGCTAGTCCTCTAGGGTCTCATTACCTGGAGAAGCATTGCCTAACAGGTGCCCAGCCTTGATTAGTGTTGGTTTGCACAAAATTACTCAAAAACTTATGGTAAGGTCTCGTAAGCTTCTGACTTTAATTGCCCATGTTTTTTAATGGGTTATAAGTGAGGTTGTCATTACGAAAGCAGTAGTGCTATCATTATCAGTGTTAGCTATGTAAGATGTGATCCCACTGATAACAATTCTGACACCCTTCACAGTGGTAAGCAATTGAATGTAATATTTCGTTATTAAGGTAAGCTTTTCTATAGGATTGTATGAGGATAGTCCATTTCTCTTTGCTTTCTGTTTTGGTAGCCAAGTCTTGGCATGGTACCAAGTCCGAAAAGGCTATATGGAGAACCCCTCAATTTTCAACCAGATACTCATAAAGAATCAAGATGCGTTATCACTCAGTCCTAGTCCAGTACATGGATGACCTACTTGTGGCGTCAAATGCGCAGGAGGCTTGCAAACATGACTCAATTGCATTGCTGAACCTCTTAGCTGAGAATGGACATAAAGTGTCCCCAACCACGTTGCAGTCTGTAAGGAAGACGTCCTGTATCTAGGACATCACATTGAGAAAGGAGCAAGCAAATTGTCACAATAGAGAATTCTGTTGATTCTGAATATGATTCCACCAATAACCCAGAAAGAAGTCCGAATGTTTTTGGGAATGGTGAGCTACTGTTAACAGTAGACTCCCAACTTTTCCCTGATGGCCAAGCCTTTACAGAGGTTGACACACAAAGACGTGTCAGAACCCGAACCATGGGATGACAGCTACATGCAAGCCTTCTCAGAGGTAAGAGAATGTCTCTGCTGTGCACCGGCCTTGGGTATGCCTGCTTATGATAAATGTTTTGCTTTTTTTTGCAGTGAGAAAGAGAGTTGTGTTCATTCAGTGCTGACCTAGATGCACAGCAATGGCCGCAGACCCATGGCTTATTTGTCTGCCACACTTGACCTCGTAGCTGCTGTTTTGCCTGGCTGTCTGAAAGTGTTTGCTCTGAGCAAACAAAGTGAGAACATTGTTATGGGTCACCCTTTGACTGTTTTGACTGTTTTGTACCCCATTCAGTGGAAATGTTGTTAATCCATACTAGAACACAGCACCTCAACAATAGTCTGCTTAACGACTATAAGCAAGTCATCCTCTGTGCTGAAAAGTTTACACTTAGAAGATATACTATATTGAATTCTGCCACCCTATTGCCCCTTCCAGGAAACAAGATGATTTAAGGTGAAGTTGAGCTTGACTGTCTTGATATGTTACTGAACTATGTTCCAAGCTGAGACCTGATTTGTGCCACTACACTATTCGGATTATGTGCTGTTCGTTGATGGTTCTTGCTTATGAGACCATGATGGAAGTCTGAGAGCTGCTTATGCGGTTTGTACAGTCTCTGGTGTAGTCGCAGTCTCCTGGCTTCAAGGAGTCTTTCCAGCACAAATGACCGAATTCATTGCTCTTACTAGAGCATGGTGTGTTTCAGACAGGCTAATGGTGACACTTTTCACAGATATTCAGTATGGCTTTGGTGTCATTCATGAATTCGAACAGATATGGTCACAACATGGATTTATGACTTCCTCAGGTTCACCCTTCAGAAATGGTGAGAGTATGAGAAATGTGTTACATGCTTTGCATTTACCTGCCCAAATTGCTGTGGTGAAATGTGCCACCCATTGACAAGGCACTGATTATGTGACAGTGGGTAATAAATATGCTGATGAGGCTGCAAGGTACTGCACGTTGAATAAATGCACATCTAATGGGGAGTACGTCAATTAAAATTCTGCTGTCACGATTTGCAATCTGTTGTTAGCTGTAGTCGATACTTGGTAGGAAGTTAAGAGGTTACAGGAAGCAGTGGCAGAAACAGAACAGTAAGGTTGGATCAGAGCAGGTTGTGTCAAAAGAGCTGAGGATGACATTTGGGCTTCCGAAGATGTAAGACCTGTTTTCCAGATAGCTCGTTACCTCCAATGGCGAGGCATTATCATGGCCCTGCACATGTAAGGAAACATCATTTAGCACCAGATTCAGATTGATGGCTGAAAGTTTTTGTTACAGATGTGTTGTGTGCTAACAACAAACATAGACAGAAGAATAGCAGTAACACTGAATCACATAGGGAGATCAGGAGGTCCGTTCAACAGAATGCAACTGGACTTCATTGATATGTGCATTTGCAATGGGTTGAGATATGTCCCAGTGATTGTGTACATCTTTTCACGGTTTGTTGAAGCTTATCCGACTAGAAGAAATGATACTCTTAAGGTGGTCAAATTGTTAGTAAAAGTGTTAATACTGTATTTAAGTTTCCTCACATCTTTGGAGTCCGACTGAGGAACTCATTTAACAATGAGGTCCTGAAGATGTTATGTCTAGCATTACAAGTTGAGCAGATACTACATAGAAGTTACAGACCAGAGGCTTCTGGAATTCTGGAGCAAGTCAATTGCACTTTGTAATCTATATCGGCTAAAGTGTGTGCTTCGACAACTCTGAAGTGGCCTGATGCTTTATCTCTTGTGTTGAGTCTACACAGTACTCCAGATAGTAGGATAGGATTGTCGCCCCATAAAATCATCATGGGCAGAGCCATGAGGCTGCTAGCTGTGCCTGCGAATGCACTTGTGTACATTACAGATGACATGATTCTTGATTACTGCAAGGACTGGCTGATGTGGTGCGTTCTCTCTCACCAGGTTCAGCAGGCTACAGCACCTTCTCAATAGGAGCAGTGCCATGACCTCAGTCCCAGTGACTGCGTTCTGTCTCACCTGGTTGGAGAGGCTACAGCCCCTCCTCAACAGGATCTGTGCCATGGCCTCCGTCTCAGCGACTAGGTTAAGCTGAAGAAGCACTTGCACAAGACGTGCTTGGTGCCTCAGTGCCGTGGGCCATACCAGGTGATTCTTGTCATCACAACTGCTTTGAAGTGCGGAGGTCCCCCATTGTACATGCTGCCCATAATCACAGATTCCTGAGTGCCCTTGATAATATAACAGTACCTATTCCTGATTTGTCGACGGTTACAGTGAGACCGAGGGAGTAGGTTAGACAAGCTGTTGGGGATTAGAAAACAGCTGGGACAGCACTTGTTTGGCAAAAGGAGGGTCAATAGTTGAAGTTGGTACAGGAGGGTCTCAGCCAGTAGTGTTGACTGCCTCCGATTCAGACCCTGGTGAAGGACCTAGTGCAGTAGTAATGCTAGTTGTACTTAGAGACTGGTGGCCAAGAAAAACAGTAGAGAGGAAGATGAAGTCTGTCTGTCTGAAGTACATGTACCAAGTCAAGTCAAGTCAAGTCAGAGAATTTATATAGCGCACTACATACCCAGAGGGTCTCAAGGCGCTTAGGAAGGGGAGGAGGATTACTTGTCAAATATCCACGTTTTAAGTTGCTTTCTGAATGCTAGGTGGTTCTGGGTAAGGCGAAGGTAAGCGGGGAGTGAGTTCCATGTTTTAGCAGCCAGGTATGAGAAGGATCTGCCTCCCATGCTGGTCTTGTTGATGCGAGGTACAGTGGCGAGGGCTTGGCTGGAAGAACGTAGTTGGCGGGAAGGGGTGTAGAAGGACAGTCGTGAGTTGAGGCATTCTGGTCCGATGTCGTAGAGTGCTTTGTGTGCGTGGGTTAGCAGTCGGAAAGTGATTCTCTTATTGACGGGTAGCCAGTGGAGGTCTTTCAGGTGACCAGAGATGTGTTCGTTGCGCGGGATGTCTAATATGATCCTGGCTGAGGCGTTTTGGATTCGTTGGAGTTTCTTCTGGAGTTTAGCGGTAGTACCTGCGTAGAGGGTGTTTCCGTAGTCCAGTCGGCTCGTGACCAGAGCATGGGTGACTGTTTTCCTGGTTTCGGTGGGGATCCAGCGAAATGTTTTTTTGAGCATGCGAAGAATGTTGAAGCAGGATGAGGATACGGCGCTGACTTGTCTGTTCATTGAGAGTGAAGAGTCCAGGATGACGCCTAGGTTCCGTGCGTGGTCTGTCGGGATGGGTGCTTTTCCAAGGGCTTCCGGCCACCAAGAGTCGTCTCATGCAGAGGGGGATGTACCTAAGATGAGGACTTCTGTTTTGTCTGAGTTCAGTTTCAGACGGCTTTGTTTCATCCATTCGGCAACTTCTTTCATTCCTTCGTGTAGGTTAGTTTTGGCGGTGCTGGGGTCATTGGTGAGAGAAAGGATTAGTTGAGTGTCATCCGCGTAAGAGATGATGTTGAGGTTGTGTTGGCGGGCGATGGCCGCGAGGGGGCTCATGTATACGTTGAAGAGGGTGGGGCTGAGTGAGGATCCTTGTGGTACGCCACAGATGACTTCAGTGGCCTCAGACTTGAATGGTGGAAGGCGGACTCTCTGGGTTCTTCTTCACACTATCATGGAAGATGCTGAAGGATCTGGCCTGAGTGATAGTGATGAAGAAGGGCAACAGTAAGGAGATCAAAGAGAGCTACAGTACCCTGTCAGAGGTTCTCTTCACCTGAATGAACTTACCTAGCAGTCAATGATTGGGAGAGAGCATTTTTCACCTTTTGCTAGAACAATTCACATCCAATTGAGCCTCCTTCAACTGAACTTTGTGATTGTACTGAATTTTGAAATTACATTGCCATTAAACAGACTAAGTTAGCCTATCCTGTAAGTGATCATTAGTGAGTTTGAACTGTGCATTTTTTAGAGATAGAAGTTTATAGATTTGCCCAAACTACAAAGAAGAGTACCATGGCCAGATTTGGTGGGTGGCGTAAGGTTGTTCCTTAGAAGAACACGGAGTATGGCTAAGGAGGTCTTACGAAGATGATTGTACATATGTTGTTGAAAAGGCACTTGAACTTTCCTTCCTAATAGCAACTCCCAAAACCTATTTTGCGAGTTGGTAAAAGTTACCTACTCTACAAATAGTGGTTGTATTTGCTACAACCCTTTTTTAGCAGTCGCAAACGGGTTGATTTTCCATTTACGACCGCTAAAACAGTCATACACATGACCCATTGAGCCTAACTCTAATGCTAAAAGACGTAAACGCATATATGAAGGAGTATTTATTGTTGTGACTTTAGTGCTAATTCCCTTATTAATAATTTTTAGTCCACCCCATTCTTCACGGGTAGAAGAGTTTAGATCTATAAGTGCCCCTTAAACACTACTTCCTACTGACAATAGTTTACCTGCAATTACCTGCATCTGTTGCAGGGGGAAAACATACCACTACCTCCCCTTAACATATGGAGTTACTTGTAGCATATTGCTGAGCTTACTTTATGGAAATTGTAATTTTTAATACTATTACTCAAATCATAACTTTGTCTTCTTAGAAGTTCCTATGCTGAAGCACTTCAATCAACAGCCTGATGCTAAAAACACTGAGATAGTGGGACCTTTTTTTAGATCCACCATGACACTGGACACTGCGTGTGCACATAAGATACAACTTAACTTGATTATTAACAGATGTAGAAAAGAAATTCACAGACTCAGTAGAAGATAGGAGAGACATCTTACCTTACGCTACAAATCATTCAAAAGTATCATAATGGGTTAAAGACAAAAGTGAACAGATTAGGTGGGTACATGGCACCATTAACTTTAGATTGGTAACAAAAGGGAAATTATGCATTTTTATCAGAAAATCCACAACTGACACAAATTTTATAGGTACGAGTAAATGTGACCATACATTCGAAGTTAGAGGAAACTGGTGATTATATTTAGATGGAGCAGATCCTGTTTTTCCTGGAGTTTATTATATTTGTGGGAAGAATGCATTTTGCAGGTTACCCAAAAGATGGTATGGAACATGTTACTTGGGGATAGTTTTTCCATAGATTCATCATGTGGGACAAATTAATGATTTAACAAGGGAACAACATATGAGAACAAAGAGAGGTGCTAGTGTTAGTGAAATTGTAGGTGACATCTTTGGTGCTTTGAAACCATTTTTCTGAGTGATTCTCAACTTACACAGGATTTGAAAGCTTTCTACTATGGCTGAGCATGTGGTCCACTTGTAAAGCTGAAAGATTTTTAGTAGTAAATACAGAAATGGTTGCTATTTGATCCATGGCTTTTCAAGATCAACTTGCTGGATGTCCTTCTCCTAAAGGAGGGAGAAGTTTGCCGGATGTTAAACGTTCAACAATGTTGTACTTACCTTCCAGACGAAAATAAGGACTTGAAGAGATACATTAGCAACATTACTGACTTGAAGCAAGATTTGAAAGGGCTAACTGCAACAGGTGCTTGGAAAGCAATAGGGAATGGATTTTTCTGCTATTAACAATTGGTTTGGAAACCTAGTTAGTGGAATTGCTGGAAGCATTGTAAACCCGTAGTGATAATTTTTCTTTGTGGACTATTCTTGTTTTTAATCTGTAAGGTGTACAAACATGCTCAGGTGAAAAAGGGAGTGAAGGGAAAGAGAGCAGACCTGGAACTGCAGGATAGACAGAGTAAATACTATGATCACGCTCTTCAACCATTTCATCAAGTCGGGCAAGCCATCCTTTTCTGTGTATTCAACTTTTTGTCTTAACCATTCCTTGGTGGCCTCTGTGTGCCAAGTTGATCACCATCTGTGTCAGGCTGACCGGGTTTACCAGTCTGCAACCCCGTATCAAACACCCCTCTTGAGACACAGCACACTCCTGCTGAATGTTGTACAAGGATTCCACCGGCAGTCTAGTGTCAGGAGTCCTTCTTAGCAAAGGGGACTACAGGCAGTTCCAGTTCCCAATCTGGACAGATTCCACAGCCACTTGCAGGCAGTTTTCTTCTTCAGTAATTTTCATAATCTCTCTCAATGAGATGGGCAAAGATCATGAACTCTCAACTACTAATCGCATGCATTCCTTGATCTTGTGCTTGGACTTCCTCTTTCTTAGTTGCATCTTGTGATACTGGGACCCCGGTTTGTATACCATTATGGAGGAGTACTCCTACAGCTACAGGATCCACTTTTCAATTCTTGGCAGTGGGGTTGAGGCTGACCTCTGGAATGAGGTAATGCATGGCTTGTGAGCAGTGTGTACCACAAACGGATGGCCATAAAAATCCAAATGAAAATGACTTCCCCCCCCGGTGTATCTCCATGACTTCCTTCTCAATTTGGGAGTTGAGTTGCTCCATCGGGTGAGGGTTCGACTGGCGTAAGCCACTGGTGCCCACCCTCCACAAGCCTGCAGCTGAGAGAGCACTGCCTCCAAGCCATTTGAACTGACATACACAGATAACTCTGTGTCCTTTCTGGAATCAAAGTATACTAGAGTAATTTCTGGTGATAATGCAGCTTTAGCGTTTTAGACATTTCATGTTCCTTAATTCCATATCCAACGTACTAAACTTTGGTGAGCTCGCAGATGGGCTGTGAGTTCTGTCAGGTTTCGTATGAAATGCCTGAAATAATTCACCATGCCCAGAAAATGCCTCAATGAAGTAACTGAGGATTAAGCTGGAATTAATTTGATATCCCTCACCTTCAGAGGCATGGGAGCCACCCTTTCATCATAAAATCAGTGCCCAAAGAAACTAATGTCCTTCCTCATGAAATCACATTTATCACTGCAACATGAAAGCACTGTTTTTAAGCCTCTACAGGACTTTCCAAAGGCGAGGATGGTGTTCCGCAAGTGTCGGGGCAAACACCAAGATGTTGCTTACGTTTAGTAACCTTGGTAATCCTATCAGCATCTACCTGATTGAGACAACCCATAGGGCAGGATATTCTAAAATGTATCTTGGAAAGGAGGCCTAAATCTGTGGAAAATGTAGTATTGTATATTGATTTTGGGTCTAACATTATCTGATGGTAGCCAGATCTCATGTCCTTTTTGAGAACCATTTAGATCCTGCAACTTTGATGACAATCACTGCAACCATTGTGGAAATGTTTCTCTTGATCGCCATATTCGGAAGTCGCATGTCTGTGCTCAGCTGAGCTTTTTCCGGCTGTTTAGGTTTCTTGTCACTACCATGGGAGACGCCCAAGGAGTCATCTCTTCCACCTTTATTATGTCTGCTTCTTCCAGCTTTCTGATTTCCTCTTCCACCTTTGGTCACAGGTGCAAAGGGCCCCTTTGGTGGTGCAGTGTCATGAGCTGCACTTACTTGTTGATATGGAGCTTCACTGTCATTCCCGGAGACATTTCATACCATTAAAAACATCTAGGAATTAATCTAACCATCCATCAGAGCTTATGGTGTGGTAACTCAATGCAAAGTGTTTTGGGTTCAAGTATTCTGGCATTTGACAACTCAACAGGAGCCATCATCTTTCGGAGCTGTACCTGAACCAGTTACGAAAGTGAGAAACTTGGGTGTCATCTTCGATGATAACCTAAATTTCATGGCTCACGCCAATCAGACGGCCTCCAATGCCTTCTACAAGCTACGATTGGTAAGGAAGATTCTTCCTTTTCTTCCTACCAATGTGGGAAAGACATTGGTTAGCGCAATGGTCCTATCAGCCTTGGATTACTGTAATGGCTTGTTTGCAAATGCCCAAGTTAAGACAATTAAGAAACTGCAAACAATCCAAAATGCAGCAGCCAGACTTCTCCTCAACATTCCCAAATTCAAACCAATATCCGAATCCTTGAGGAGTCTCCACTGGCTACCTGTCAGGAACCGAATCAAATTTAAGACGTTATGTATTGTCTACAAGGCACTACACCATCAAGCGCCTCAATTCCTGTGCGACCATCTTGTCCCGTACATTCCCACTCGAATGTTACGATCTTCAGGACAGAATGACCTGGTAGTGCCACAGACTAGATTGGTCAATTGGGGAGACAGACGTTTTTTAGCTGCCGCCCCAAGATTATGGAATACGCTCCCACAAACCATAAGATCAAGTCCAAATCTATTGTCCTTCAGGAAGAAATT
This sequence comes from Lissotriton vulgaris, assembly GCF_964263255.1. Taxonomy (NCBI): domain Eukaryota; kingdom Metazoa; phylum Chordata; class Amphibia; order Caudata; family Salamandridae; genus Lissotriton; species Lissotriton vulgaris. The sequence continues at coordinate 1,297,214,273 of NC_141693.1, forward strand.
GAAAACCTGGCTATTCAACCTCTGAAAAACTGCAAAGATCATATAGGAGGGTAAAACAGTACAGCGCCGAGACGCCTGCGGGCAATTGTTCGCGCTTAATAAATGCCAAAAATAAAATAAATAAAATAAATAAATAAATAAAAAAATAAAACAGTATACACACCACCCCATGTGTGACTTATATCTTTGCTCTCACAGTTTTGTCCTCACAAGCTATGTCAGCTCTGAACTAGGGGTGGGCTGAAGTCGCGTTATGCAAAGTTCAGCAAAACAGTAAAAAATCTCAGCGAGCTACATAGAATTGCTTGTTGCGCCCATTCGCGATGTGCATCTTCCTTATCAGGAACTCTGTTTGGGTGGTAGCAGGGAAATATCTCACAAACTTGCCCATGCGGTCACCAATGGGCGCGGCCATCTTGTTTTTCACTTGTCCCGCCAGTTCGCAATGCTATTTCCTGTTCCGGGTCGCGTATTGCGTGCTCCTGCCCATTCACGATGAGTATTTCCTGTTCGGGAACACGTATTACATGTTCGCGACGCTTTGTGCATGCTCGGGGAATATCACGCGAACTTGCCCATGTGATCGCAAAGGGCGCAACCATCTTGTTTTTCACTGTATTGCTGTGGTTCTGAGCCTGCCTTTCTATCCTCCCTCTATCTTTGCAATCCTTTGTTTCTGTACACTTTAAAAAAATCTTTTTTATTTATTATGTTTCTCTCTATTTTCCTGAGTCTATATATTTATTTTTTTAACTTTTTTGTGACTTTTCTAATATTTTTTCACTCTTTTTCTATATTTTGCTTTTTTAATTTCTTTTACATACTTTTCTAATTCCTCCCTTTTCTTTTCCTCCCCCTCCACCCCAAGTCCCAGAACCATGGCCAAGGGAGATAGCAAGGGCAACAAGGGAAAGGGCAAGGCTACCACTCGCAGCCGCGATCGCCTTCCCTGCTGAAGGCGGCGCCCACAAGCGCCATCTGCCCTTAACCCTAGCAGCTGGCAGCTGGCAGCAGGCCTGGTTCTGGGTACGGGCTCCGGGAGCGTCGGCAGCGGTGGGGAAAGGTGCACAGGGCAGTGTTTCGCTGCTCTGGTATCCAGCGCACTGATACCCAGCTGACGCACCAGTGGTCCGATATCCTGGACCGGGAGCTGGACCTGCTGGACCTGCTAGGTGTGGTGGTCCCGGGGCTTGGTGAGTAGCTATTTAATATTACTACTTTGTGTTCTTCTGCTCTTTGTTATATATTGCGAATATATATTTCTTCCAAACAGCAAGAATGCTGTTGCTTACATTGTAGGTAAATTACGTTTAAAAATCTTCTGTGATTGTTATGACACAGGTGCTCGGCGCTACTAATCTTACTTGTTTGCAACTTTGCACTCACTTGTTCTGATTATGTAAGAGTTTACTTTAGAGAACTTAAGGTAGGCAATGCTAGAGAGACTCTAGTCCTTCCCTTGTCCTCTTGCCACTAAAAAGAGACAGTGGTGGATTAATAGGTTTAGTTACTTAGTAGTAGGTACTTTTTTAGTGGTCTGCGTGATGCATCCTTTGTCATGTCATGTGCTACTGAGTGCTGCTTACCCTAGTCCTTAGTAGAACCTTTTGTAGTTTGTTTAGTGAGTGGTGATAGGCTTATCACTAGCAGAACATCATCAGCAACCAACCAACAATTCGGTGTATGCAATAATGTATGCATTTGTCTTCCATCTATGCATTTTTGAGGATTAAAATAAATGGAAATGCAGACTTAGTGAACAATTGTCCTGTCTGGAATAGGTGGGCTAGGTCAGGTGGTACTTAGGCTTAGTTAGTATTCTGGAATCAGAATGGAACACTGGATTAGTGTTCATAAATAATAACTAGACGGTCCGTGAATCCCGCTATACTATTAGTCGATCAGATTGGATGAGTACATTTTATTGCAATTGTTGTTTCCAAAAATGTTTTTTGAGCGTTTTAAAAAATATTTTATTTGTTTCACACCAATCATTAATGTCTCTTTCTTTATTATATCTTACATGATCAGCATCCAGGTGCAAGAAGGCGGGGTCAAAGTCGTTGAGAGCAGGACAAGATTCCTCCCAGGGCCAGGACCGCTCCTCTACAGAGGGCTCTGCTGCTGGCCCCAGTAAGTCCTCCAGTGGTTAATATTAATAATTATATTTCCCTAACTTTTACTGCACCTTATTTTTTCCGAACTATTATTTCTGTTTCCTAATTCTACTTTTTTACAAACTCTTTGATCTAGACTATCTGTTTCTAAATTATTGTTATCCCTGCCTCTAACTGCCTCTGCTATGACTCTGTACTACTACTATTAGTCTGTCTGAAGCTAAGCTTGCCCAGTTGGCCACTCTTTATTTAGAAGGTTTTAAATAAAACTCAGATTCACCAATAGTTCTAGCCTTTTGGTTGTCCCCTTCTAGTCTTCTTAATCTTGAGGCTTTTCAAGAATTCCCACCAACAAAATGCCAAACCAGATGTTTTATTATTTTTGATAGGATAGTACATACTACTACTGTTGTAGGGATTCTGCACATACAGAACTTGTGCACAAGAAAATAGAATATTGGTGATTGGAGGTTGGACCTGTCTCACACCTCATAACCCACAATCCCCTGACTGACTAGCTATAGCGTCTCATTCGCTCCCTGAACCCCTCCAAAGATACCCAATGATTAGACAACCCAGAACATAAAACTCCCTACCTCTCAGAGTCGCGGAAGCAATGCACACCCTTTTGCTCCCTCACTCGTGTAAGTCCACACCAAATGCTACAGAATCTATGTAAGCTCAAAATGTCTATTTTCAACTAACAAGCTTTGTATGTTCTATAATGCAGTATACGAGCCAGCACCAACATCAAAATGCAGAAGATTAAAACAATAAACATTGTTACAACTACAAGTCCATAGAAGACAAAAGATCTCTGAGCGGATTCTGGGGGACCCCTCACCTTAGAACCTAAAGTACTGGTTACACCATAAGCTCTGCAAAACTCTGGTTCTTAGAAGTGAATCTTCCGCCTGTTATGAGAAAAATGGTGCGCGTTAGTATAATGCAAGCATTTCTCAGTCGTGCCAAAAAGTGTAGCATGTTATGGCTAAGCAATATGGACTGACCAGAACTCCATAACAAAGTGGCTTGTTTTTCGACCTTGTACGCAGCGCTCCGACAGTAGCAGTATGAGCTCATGTGGGCTCAAAGGCGTCTTACACAACAAGCTGCGAGGTAATGTGCGCAAAAATAAAAGTCACAAAACTAAAATGGTTGCATAGTTCAGACTAACTTAGCAAAGACTAGAATGATCCTAGGGACCATATAACACTACTAGTGTCTACTCTACTCTAGTATCCCCGATTTGTACCAATGATGTATGTTGTATATGTATGTATTCACTTTTTTTCAATCTTGCTAGTGAAAAATTAGAAATAGGGGCAGGTGTATATGGCATCTAAAAAATGTGTAATGTTTTTCTAGGCGTACCAACGATCACCAGTGACGGGGCCAGCGGCGATGGCAATGGCCATTTCGGAGGGAGCAGGAGATGCGGCAGGAGCTGCAGGGGGTGAGCCAGCAGCAGTGGCGGGCGGCGGTAAGTTATATTCCTTACTTATTGATATTACACTCGCTGCAAGTGTGTACACTGTACTGGACTTAGTAAGTAAGAAGTTGTTGTGGCCAATGTTTGAAGAAGACCTTAGCATTAGTAATAGCATTAGAGGCGGGATTGAAGTATCCAATGGCTTCTTCTATCTGACTTCAACTCAGCTGTGAACGTTTTATGGAGAAGACTAAAAGTCAGATCAGATGACCTTGATGGATGTGTTGAACGAAAAGGGAAAGAAGGGTGGAAGGAGGAAGGACGGGCGAGATGTAATATGACTGGCAGAGAAGGATACTTGGGAAGCATGCACAGGTGGCTGATAGGAATCAGATGCATGGGTGTTGGTGAAACAAACTAAGGTTTGTTGAGAGACTAAGAAGAACGATAGACGTTTACTTTGAATAGATGGATGCTTGGATGGTATTCATCATAGGTGGAGACTGTCCCTGGATGAAGAGTCTTAGTTTAAAGAGAATGTAAAAGAAGCCGCACCAGAGTAGCAAAGCCAAGGAGAATATAAGTTGTATTTTCAAAATACTCCCTTGTCTCACGGTAGTTTGCAAGCACAGCATATATATTGTGTATATGTGTAGTTATCAAGCACCTTACTCCGAGGACCACTCCCTACCTATGTTAATTTATTTTCGACTGTGTCAGCAAACCTGCCATTGGTGGCCTATCGGCTGGTTTCACTATCAATCAAAACAAAGTACCTCATGTCGTCCCATATGTAAGCAATGATCATTGGATCAGATATCATCTGCCTTTTTAGGTCTTGCTAAGCAGTGCGCAAGCGCTGCTTAAAGGGACCTCTTGGAATCGCTCAGCACTTTTCTTGAAACTCGTGCATGTTTTGCACAGTTTCCTATCAGTACTCGTGCATGTATGGTGATTCCCTTGCGGGAGCCAGCAGCGGCGCCATCTGTAAGCAATTATCGCGCCTGCGAGGCCGTGCTTGTCTTTCAGCGCTGGTCTTCTTTGTAGTTTGCTGGCTTTGTTTTTCTGCCATCAGCTTTCTTCCTATTTCAACGGCTTCCAATGTTTGCTGAGGGGTGAAGATGTGGAGCCTGGCTTCATAATGCCGCCCCTGCCCGCACACCCTGCCCGCTGTCAGTTCCCTGTCCTTTCCTTCCACCCGGAGGGGCAGCGCGCTGTCAGTGCCGTTTGTTATACGAAACGACCTCTTGGAATCGGTCTGGCCTTTTCACACGCTTGTGCGTGTGAAAAGGCTTGCGGTTGCCATCTGTTTCTTTGTGTTTAGCAGCAGGCACAAGTCTGCGTGCACACCACTTCAGTTTTGTGGGGGAAGTGTCACCAGAGCCCTTCCTTGTGCCGTCTGCCTGCTGCAGAGGTAACAAATGACCTGCTGGTGATGCTGAACTGTCTGCAGTGATACAAGATTTAGGCGTCTTTCATCATGCTGGTAAAGTTTGTGGTGCTCTCCACACATTGCTATTGCATGTCTTTGGCCATGAAGACAGAGTATTAGAACCACCCTCACAGCGCTTGCAGATGTCTGTGCTCAATCCCCAAGTACGTAAAAGGATGCCTTTAAGTCTATGAAAAAAGTGAAAAAAAGATGAGATGAGGACTTTCCTCCCACTATGGACTCGGATATGTTAAACATGTTGCATGGGCCCTCTTATTCACAGTGATAGAGTTGTTGCATGTTTCAAGCTTTGCTGTAAGCCATGTCTGATTTTCTTAATATTTGGTGATGGGACATTAGCAAATGTGATCGGCGTGGGAAGTCAATCTCTGCTTAGATTGTTAAAGTTTGTTCAGAGCTAAGCTCTTGGAAAAATCAATAATATCGAGGGGAGGGGAGGGGTCCTACAGGCCTGGTCAGAGCTCGAATTGCCATTAATTTAGTGAAAGCAAATTAATAATATATGTGCCTTTAACAAGTTTGTGTTTGTGGACCACAGGCCATTTTTGCACAAGTGTGCACTTGAAGATGTCTTCCGCACCAGTAAAGAGCTTTTTAGAATGGTTCACGGATGCTATGATTTTCTGACTCTAAACGGTGTTTGTTTAGTTGAAAATGAAACGTGTGTTTATCATATATTTGCTAAAGTCCTGCTATACAATCACAAGCAGACGATCGTCCCAAATAGATGGTTCACTACTCATGTGTAATGCACTTTGGAAAACATACAAATGATGAGACCCTAGCTGTGGCCAAAGTGGAAAGTGTGTTACATTTATCACACCAGATATTGTATCCGCACCAAAATCCTCAGTAAATATGTACTCAAACCACAAGTCTCATTATTTACCAGAGGTTTTCCGACAGCACAATGTGATGGTACTGACATGCTAAACTTTAGCTTGGAAATTCAGGGGGTGCAGTGCCTGTCACACACTTCATAATTGCAATATGTGTGGTAAAATGAGCTCAAGAGCTCCCACACATAGTACCTACCAGGTTCAGGGCAAACGCAGGCCCTCCTACAGTTTTCCCAAAGCCACTATAGGGTAACCCATGCGAATAATTGTAACAAGGCGAAATTATTCTACATTGTGGAGTGGTTGCCAATAGTAAATAGTGCAACTGGTTGTACAGGGTGCTTCATTGTTTCCTCGTTGTGCAGAAGGTTACAATGAAGCCTTGTGCTTACATAGTTATCCGCTGGTTACCAAAAGGCATTTTGTACCTGCCTCCAAGTGACTGATGGTTAATGCAGGCAGCTTTTATTTGTTTTTTTATTTTGTGGTTGTGACCTACAAGGTGCACTTGCGTAGGTCATGTTTTATTTTCTGATTGAAGACATTGAATGATGTGCGAGTAGTTGAATGATGATATCAATGAAGATTTGATAATAGTTGAAATAGAGTATCAGCGGGCATCTTCCATACAAGAATTATTGACAATCGAGCTGCTGTGTGAAATGACGTTTCACGTGACTGAAAATAGAAATCCTATGGTCTTCTTCGAGATACTGTTTTGTGCGTTTGTGAACATATAGTAACAGCTATGAATTGGGCTGTGCATACATCAGGTCATATGCTATCTGGAGCCATCATTGAATAAATGGACAGGAAAACTCCTAAATTACAGCTGGATAGAAATAAGTATGAACCCTGGTGCTGTACTAGCCAGCAAGTGTCTCCATAAACCATACACAAGAAGCTTCCAATAAACCTGGACAATTACAACCGTTCTCTTGAGGGAGAATGTCAGCTCTTGTCTTGGAGCCAGTTAACCCTTAGTTGTTCGTGCCTGCACGACTCCGCCACTTTATTGGGTACTGTACAGTACAGTGCAAACAAAAGGAGTGTTAGTGGGAAGCAGCGCCTTTATGATAAAGAGCATTGTTCACTTGTGCATGGTTTCATTGCATTATATTCACGCCTGGGTGTACATGCAGTATGATTATTTAAGTGGGCGCACGCACTGCATGACCCGTCAGTGGTTATTCGAGACAGCAGTTACTGAGCCATACTGGCAGGACGTGTCGCTTCGTGGGCGTTCCTCTTGGGGAATAAAGTCCTCTTTCAAACATACTGAGCTTTGTGGGTCGCCTTTATATTACCTTACGTTCTTATAATGTTTCCAAATGGGTGGCTTCGAAGGTTTTATGCATTTTCAGCTAAAAACATTCAATTTCAATGCTTCACTATTAGCAGGCGACTGGCAGACCTTTCCTAGTGCTCATTTGGAAAAAGTATGCTATGCTGACATCAAAAGAAAACAACGTTTTAATAATAAACAGTTTTGAGTTATTGCACCTGTTATTATGACATGTCCTGCTCACATGAAACCTGATGCCTTATACCACAGATTTGCTAGTGGTGCTTAAAAAAACTTCATCTATCAATCTACTTGTACTGTCGGTAGTACTAATATTTCACGAGCTAAGAGTCACTGCTCCCGTCTCCCGCCGTTTGTCGTCTTGATGTTATTTTGGGAGTATGATATGTCCCCACGGCAGGCTTAGCAGCCCCACGTGTCTCTCAACTTAGGCTGATGCAGTTTCATAAACACGCCCCATCCCCCTTCTCCTACTGTTTCACTACTGTGGGCTGCGTGACCATTTACATCCCATAGGAAACGGTTAATAAGGCTTTCCAATACATTCGGTAAATACCTACACCAGTGGTTTATGTTTTGCAGAGGCCAAAAACACTTACAATGATGCTTCTTTCACGAGGCATGTTCATGTTATTCACCTTTAACATGTCTCTACAATCCCTAATTCACCCCTGCCGTTGCTGCTCTGGTGTTTATGTTGGTTACCCCTGGCCTCATCCCAGCTGTTTCTGCTTTCTTTCCCAACCCACCCCGTCCACCTTTAATTCCCACCAACATTCTTTCCCCCTCCCTCATGTTGCTGGTTACAGCTGGCACAATAGTAATCACAGTAACAACACCAAAAGTAGATAATGCATTTTTAGCCAGTCTTTGAATAAAATATGTGCAAACACACCAACCTGTTAATTGTTTCTACCTTTTAATGAAAGCAAATTTTTAACATGAAAGCATCAAGCAGAACATAATACAATGCATCTTTATGTCAGAAAACGAAGCCAGGTGAATAACATGTCTCAAAACAAACTTCTTCCTCCAGCACAGGCGACCTAAAGGCATTTCTCCTTGCTATTACTACAGAGCGCCCATGATAATGTGCAGCATGATTAACCACTTATACGGTCCCAAAGGCAAGACCTTTTGGCTATGCCAATGCTTGTTGTAGTAGTCAGGGCAGGGTGAAAGTGAAATTAAGCAGTTGCCCTTGATGTAACAGAGTATGGCCAGTGCCACCTGTAATAGGAAAATACGAGCTTCCCCACCTGCAGACAGTAGTTAATTAAACTAACGTGAGTCTGTGTCATGACTCGAGTATGTTTGTCTTGGGCACAAGTTGACTGAGCTGGCATGCCGGCTACAACAAGGTTACATAATCTAGCTAAACAAGAGAGAAGAAGAAGACTGGTGCACTGTGTACTCGACTCCATAGTGCTAGTATAATGTCTGAAACTCCCGCAAATGTTAGAGGCAGAAGAAGTGGGAGGATAGATACATACCACAAATGTTATGTACTGTGCTTGCGAGTGCTACTATGCCACTTTGTGTTGAATTAATTTTGTGTTACTGTTTTTCTAAGAGTATTAGTTACAATAGTCTTTTTTACTTTCTTGATATAGCTCCTCCCTCCAAGCAAAACCAACCAGGAAGGAGTTGGCAGCCATGGCCCGGCGCTGGAAGCTGGAGGCCATCTGACAAGAATACCGGCGGCTGGTGGTTCTGGTGGAGGAGGAGGCAGCAGCAGCTGCAGCCTTCTCTAATGCCCCAGGCCCCGGCCAGGCCCCTCCAGTGGTACGGCGGCGCCGTCAGGCAGCCGCCGCACTTCATCATCCAGTACTGCTGCCCCCCCGTGGATACAACTGCAGGGCATATGCACGCCACTTGCTCTTCCGAAATGCGCATCTAGGGGAGCAGTTAGAGGAATAGAAGAAGAAGATCAAGGTCCTGGAGAAGGGAATCAGAAGAGCCCGCCGATAACCCTGTTGTATTGCCTCTTTTTTAATCGTTTTTTTGATGGGTGGGAATTGGAGGTTGGGGTTTATTATGGACATTTTGGACATTGGTTGGGCTTTCTCGTTTTGGACATTGGTTGGACATTGGTTGGGGCTAGGGAGAGGGGTGGGTAGGGTGTTGTGGGATTTTTTACACAGTTTATTTTTGTTAGGGTATTAAATTATATTTATACTTAAACATAGACAATGTTGTTAATGTTTTGTGGGGGGTGTTACTGTTTTACATCATATGGTTTCCATGCTGCTGCAGGGCCGCAACCAGTGTTTGATTTAAATAATCTGCCGATTTTGTAACACACAGATAGATGCGGTACCCCTCACTGAGTGACTTGTCCTACTAGTACTGTCAGTCTCTCCTCCTAGTCCATTATTATACCTCCCCAAACTTCTTTTCTTTCATGTGTTTGATGTTTAAGTTGGGCACAGTGATGGCTGCATGACGATAATGGTTTGGTTTTCCAAGAGAATGGAGATGCCATGGTTGTGGTGGTAGTAGGAGACACTGGCAGTAGCATTTGCAAAAAAAGAAAATGAGACTGTCCATCCTGAGAGAGACTCTGGGAGGGGTAGTAGAATGAAGTAAATAAAACATAATGGTGGCGGGGATAGCCTAGTACAACAAGTTACAAACTGTAGTTGTATCGAGTCACTCGACACAAGCGTAACCTTTAGTGCTGTGTAGGAGGATGTTGATGAATCTAATCGATGCCGGAAATTAATTATTATGGATTAGGTTCCTTTGGAAAAAAAAATTACTTGCAATTTAAATATGCTGAGCATGGGTGGGCAAGCAGAAGAAGATCCTTCCTCGCCCTGTCTTGAAATTGAATTAATGTTGCTGTCACCACATCTGCCCCAGCAAGCGTGTGATCAGGTATTGGTGTACAATTAATTTAGTCAATATAAATCACACAGCCTGGGGAAAGAGGGTTAGGGTTTTTATGTATGGTTGGGAAGGGGGGTTTGGGGAAAGGTTTGCCAAAGAAAAACACTATGCATGGACAAACAACAAATTGGCAGTTCACCATATCCATAAATCTGTTAAGGGAGAAAAAGCAAATGCATGCATGATGATGATAACTTGATGGTTAATGATAAGTAGTACTTACTAACTAGCTACTACTAGACAATTAGACAATACACAGCAGCAGTATATTATGCAATTTGCTTTGCCTGTCTGCCCTCAGAGAGATCCAAAGTACATACAGTTTCTGTTCTTTTGTACCGGGCTTACTTTTAAAGATAGCAAAGAAAATTAAAAAATCGCTGTAGGGATGAATTATAAGCAGAGAGCAAACATAATAACAATACACAGTCGTAATGTTTGAAGATAAAAAATCAATCAAATTATTTAAAAGATGATGAATGTTGATACTGTTACTGTATGCTATCCTGGTCAAATTGGGGAGTTGCATAACCGCATTCCTCTTGGTCCTCCCTTCCATGGATGCTCCGTTCATTAATCTTGGGTGCCGCCACTGCCTGCCTGGCGGATGCAAATTGGTAAGGTAATTGTGAGTTGTTTTTCCCAGTATAGCACAGGGTAAGGGACGGCCTGTAATTGTAGATGGAAAAACAAAAGGGTTATTGAAAAATCAAGGAGAAAAAAAATGCATAAATTTCGGTGGAGTGAAACAAGAACACTTTCAGAGGCAGCATGGATACATCATTTCTACTCTGTCTCCAGCATTAACCTATAACAACAGGACAGAGGCTGCCCACGGCACCCGTGACCCAACCTCCATTTAGCTTACATTTTGACAGAGACAGACAAATCACATATACAGCAACGTAGCATTTTCCAAATTAAGTGATTAAATCAATGCACGGCTGTCAGTCATACCACTACGCTCGACTACACAGGCATGTAGGTCTGCTGTGGTTGTTGACTTGCTTACCTTTTCTGCCACTCATGAAACACCCTGAGTTATTCCATCAATCAGCTCCGAGCCTACTGAGTGACTGCGAAGATATTATGTCACTGTGGTCATCACCATGGTGTTGTCCAACTCAGTGTGCAGTGCAGAGTACATAGGGAGTCCGGATTCCATATTCAAAAATGCAACGGATCGGCCTGCAGTAGCAGCACAATTTTGTTATTAAATATCAAAAAGGGAAACATTGTCTTGAGTTACTTGTAGTGTGTAGATTAAATAATAATAGTACACAATGAATTCACTTCATGCACAACAACAACACAATCACCAATCACTCTCAGCGTCCAATGCATGCCATCATTCATTACCTGTTCCTTCTCAGCTTAAGTTAAGGGGCAGCCTCTCTCGGCTCGGAAAGGAGGATCGCTGTAGTAGTCATCATGTTCCACTTCTTTTGGAGGGACTCGACGAGGCAACTTTTTCTTGCTTGTACTATTATTATTCTACATCCAATCATCTGACTAGAGGGAAATGGATTTAGGTGCGAGTCAGGAGGATGGAGGAGCAGGCCTCGGAGTAGTGGACTTCAGTATGCAGACAGCTGCACCTCCAATATGGCAATAAAAAGACTAGAAGACGGTGGTGATGGATTTGTTGTGATTCAAAGTTTCGAACCAGAAAGACAGACACACACAAAGAAAAGTAAATAAGGAAGGAAGAAAGTAAGAAGTTTAAGCCTAGTTGTCAGGGAAGTATAGCTCATCTTCAAACTCTGGGGGTTCAACCAGAAGTAGGTAATCATCTAACACACTACTTCCGACACCTAAGCCGTTGTCCTCATCTTCCTGAGTTGAGTTATGTAATGTTTAATTCAGTGGTATAAAGTGCTGATTCATTTTGATAATGGTTAACCTCTCCACGTTTTTGTTGTGAGAGACTGGTGCTTTTCACTGTTACATTGGCACCAGCAGCATTGAAAACACGTTCAGAAGAGACACTTGCGACAGGGCAAGCCAGATAGTTTATCGCCAGCCTGCTGACCTCTGGCCATTGGCCCCTTTTCGAATACCAATACCGTAATGGGTTTTGATCTATGTAGACCTCTGTTGGGTCATCCATATAGGCCTGGACCATCTGCTCAATGATCAGGGGTGCTACACTTTGCTTGGCCTCTTTTTTCCTTGCATCAGCACTGGACCTAGCAAGCCCTTGCTGTAATTACCAATCCTTTGCCGATTTTACTGGGGCTGAACATTCGGTTCTTGCTGTTGTTGATATTGTTAGTGACAGCTCTGACCCAAATGCACTGCCCTCAGACTCTGAAGTGGAACTTGACGCCGGATGCCCTACTTGTTGTGGGTTTGAGTAGCGGGCCTTTAATTACCAGATGTTCATTTTCTAAGTCACTGGCTGCCTCAGCTATCCAAGTTTTGTACCAGGCAACATCCAGTTCTGTAAAAGGAATTAATGGCTTATTGTTCAGTGCCGATTTGTACAGTGGATCCAGATTTGTGGCAGAAATGTACTGTTTTTCTGTAATCATGCGAGTTTGTACCTTTATATTTTGAGCTAAGTGACTGGATAAGCTCTCCACCAACTCATATGCTTACTTTTTTTTCTCCACACCCATGTACGCTTCAGACGCCTCCTTCAGCTGTTGTTCTAGCATGTGCAACAATGGGATAACTTGGCCCATAGTACAGTCCTCCTTGCTGACTTCACATGTGAAGACCTCGAAAGGAAGAAGCATCTCTGTCACACATTTAACTAGGCCCCATTGGTCCATCTGAAGGATCCCCTCTTTGCATGACATATTCATTGATTTATCTGTACTGCTCAAACAAACGGTCAAGCATGTAATAAGTTGAGTTCCAACGTGTTACCACCTTCTGGATGAATGCTTTGACTGGCATTCTATACTCACTTTGAATGATCCTCAGCTGCTTCCAGGCTTTAAAATAATGACTGAAATGTGTGCATATTCTTCTGCAGGTGGTCAGTAACTTGCTGACTATGGCTTCTTTTTTCAGAAAGTCTTGAACAATAATGTTAATGCAGTGCACCAAGCACGGGACCCTGAAATAGGCACCATCCTCAATAGCCTTAAGTATTTACTGCCATTATCTGTGGCAACAAAACCAATCTTTAGCCCTCTTGGGCGCAGCCATTCAAAGATTCTTCCAAAATATTTGCAGCAGTATGAGATTTCTCCATGGCCAACATGGCTTCAGTTGCATGTTTCCGAGTAGCATGAAAAATCTAAGCAGTGTCAACAACACCTGCTTCAGATATCTTTTCTCTAACCCCCCCAGTGATGCACATGTAAACTGTGGCTTGGCAACTGGTCCACATGTCTGTTGTCAGGTGGATAGTGTGAACAGCACTTAGCTGCAAAACTTGTCTAAGCAATTCCAGCACATCGTGATGTAGTGCTGGAACAGCAACTCTGGCGAAATAGGACCGGCTGGGAACCTTCCATTTAGGGCAGATGGCTGACACAAATTCAAGGAAACCCACGCATTCCACAAAAGAAAAAGGGAGAAGGTCCAGTGCTAACATTTTATTCAGCTTCACATTGTACAAATGTGACATTGGGTAGTTGTGTTCGCCCTGCCCCTCCGACCTAAGCATGCTGTCAAAGGTAGGCTGGATTATTTTCCTTTGTGGTGCAGCTGATGCAGGTGACTTCTTCAACCCAGTTAGGCTCAATGACACACTTTTTTTCATTGCAGTACTCTGCTGCCTTGGTGTCTCAGTCTGACTGAGTCTTCTTACTACAGTGCCACTGAGATGTTGCTAAGTATTTGGGCGGTACTGCTACAATGCTGGGGACAGTGCTAGAAATGTCTCCTTCTTGTTAGCCTACCAACGCGATCATATCTTCTTCTACTTCTTCTTCCCCACCAACAGCAATGGGTGCAGTTGAACTTTTTTTGTACGCTAAGTAGGTGTGCCTCCCACTGGATAATGTGGTGTTTTTTTAGAATACTTGTTTGGTCTCCGGTACCATAGTTTGTACCAAACTTACCCAGACTAACAGTGTGTTGACAAATTGAGCATATAGCAACATTCTCCTACTTTCTGCTAACTGAAAAGAAGTCCCAATCTGGGGAGGTGAACTTTCTGGTGCTGCCGGAGGTGCCACTTTAATGCCAGATAAACTGGAGGGTGGGCTTGAAATTTGACTCTGTGCACTTACGGTACCACTGCCTACTGAAGTGATGGTTGAGCTCGATGTAGGTCCCTGCCGGGCCTTAGCAAATGCAAATATGGAAGCTGTAGGTCGTGTTGGTGGTATCCGTGCCACATCCGTCTCAGCAATTTGGGATGGGGTAATAATAATGTCGGTCTCCATCTCCACTGGGGCGGGAGTGACTGGCTCGTCATCACCCTCCTCTTCTACATATTCCTCCATAACTAAGGCTTTCTGGAACCTTCCTTTTCCCTATCCTTCTCGTGTGGCGTGCCTCACTCTCAGACTGAGCTTGTGGCTTCCAAGTGGTATCTAGATCATCAGAAGGGGGGTTTGAAGAAGAAGTTGGACTAACCCTCCTTTTCCTTGCTGGGGATATGGAAGACAATGGATCTTCTGAAACAGTGGCTTGCTCTCTTTCCTCTGCAGGAATCTCGATTTTCTGAACTGCTCCTAATTCGGGAGGAACGACTACTATTGTGGGCGGTGGTTGCGGCTGTTGTTTCCCACTTACCTGCTGAGTTTCTTCCATGAGTTGATTGGGTACTACTTTGCGATAATGACATTTCAACATCACTGCTTGTTGGCGTTTGCGCAAGTAGATTGGCTACCTTTGCGACACTCATGGGCTTGGGCCTTGGTTGGTGGGGTGGGCCCACTAATGCGGAGGTGCTGCTCCCAGCTTGGTCCCCGGACACCGCTGATGCAGGCATTATTTTTTGTTTCCCAAAAACATATTCGCCGGCACATCTGTCTTGGTAAGTGGCAGTGCCACTTCCTTCTTCTGTTCCTTCTTCTCACTGGCAACTTTCTTGGTACTGCAGGACCTGGTACCTTTCTTTTGGGCCATCTTCTTCCTTCCGATATCAGCCGGACACAGGTGCACAAGTTGCAGAGATGTCTGTGGTGACACGTGGACGTGACATTGTGCGCAGCAGGACTTTTGTCTGGCAGTACAACGGGTGATGATGACACCTTCTCCTCTGTCTTTTTGAGCACCTAAAAGCAAAGAAGCCAGGAGAAGAATATCAGTGAAATGTTGCATTTGTTGTTGTGGTTCAATTACTACTAGTACAAACAAACACATATAATATATAACTTAGTGTGTGGTGGTCACACTTGTTAGTGTTATATTATCACATTTTATTAACTCAGTTTAAGTTATAAAAAAATATAACAGTGTTTCCATTTTAGACTTTGACAACAAGGGCTTTCAGGGTATACTATGTACACTCGGGAAAGATAGGAAAGAAGAACAACAAAAATACAAATGGAACCTGTTTGGCATTAATTTGCTCATCACTCCATTCAGGGAGCTGTAGCTGGCAAAGGGGATAGAAGCAGTAAGCCAAGAAGAAAAAAGGAAACGCATGCAGACCTATATGGCAAAAGCAGCACACTTATAACTACCACCAGAAATGGCCACTAGCTACATGGACACTCTCAAGCAACAAGCTCAGGAGGCCTGGAAAACAATGAACTGAAAATGGCTGAGATTGTAGTGTAGTTCCTATTTTCCCAATAGGCCCTGCGCATTGGAATAACATAAACAGTAGTATAGACATAGAAGTGCGGATCTTCCAGGTCTCTACTGACTATGATAAACTTAATTGGGTTTGTTACCAACTAGCTCAGAGGTCACTGGAAACTTTCTTCTCTGAATAGGAAGTGATCAGCTTCCCTGGTACAGACAAGAAGGGATTCAGTTTTCCAACAACCGCATAAACATGACAACTTTGCTCCTTAGAATAAGAGTCAATCTCTAGAGTCGTGTGAAACAATAGACAGTTATTTTACTCAGTCAGTTTTGTGCAGATTACTTCCACCAATATGCAGAGAATAGAGAGACAGGCGTTTTCAATAAAAAGGTATTATTTATTGAACAGTCTTTCTTCTCGTGCAAGAGAAATGAATTGCCACAATTGCAAGACTAGTTATTATAAAAAGTGCGTACAGTAAAATGAGGATTGCGAAATAATACTGTAAAAAGCATTGATATGGTTTCTTAGCCATACAATGGTTTAAAATGAATAAAACATATATACATTCATATGTACATTAGGCTAACGTACTCAACTGGTGCTTCTAACTACGCCTACCCCAGTGTACCTGACCTAAGCCTAATACTTGGGAGGGGAGTAAGTAAGTAGCAGTTTTAGTTAAGTTGGTTTTGCCAAGGTTTGCTTCAAGAATTCTCTTCTAAGGGTTTAGTCAACAGCATACCTCTGAAATAGAATGTTGGAGGCCTTGTATCTCCTTCCAGGACTCGATATCCCAGTTACTCGCAAGAGTAGGCTGGAAACGCCGGAGCTGGATTTTCTCGGCAGGAAAAAAGACAGTGTCTCTCTCAGCGCGTCGAGGAACAGGAGGGGCAGCGTCCGTGGGCACTTGTATCTGCTGGGCTCTGCAGGGGGGCAGCTGTTCTGCTCCTAGGTTCACCACAACATCGCTATCATTGTTGTTGTTAAGACAGCAGCAGCAATAGTAACATCAGCAGCGTTTGCTTAAGGCAACGTTGGTAATATTTATACCTGAAAGGTGCCTGGTTTGACGTAGGTTTTTGGACATAAGACGTCAATAAAGATGTCACTAGGAAGTGATCGTCTCTTAGTGCTCATTAGAGTTCTATTACTAATCAAAACATAGCAAGCGGGGACTTCCCAGGTTGCTGAGTTTTATCTTGTTGAAGAACTCAGAGTGTAATCTAGGAATCTTAGATAGTGGCTTCTGCTGTGTCATTTGCACTAATAAGCTGCAGAGGAAGCTGCAGAGGAAGAGATTCTGAAATGTGGCTCTGATCGTGTGAGGCCAGAGAGGAGTTTCTGAAATATTACTCTTGATAGTTTATGCCATTATAGGGGAATAAATGGATTATAGCCGTATAGGGGCATAAGGTCACAGTATTGATCGGGGTCCTAGATTAGAACGCGACAAGATAGGCAGTGATGTATGAAACTGCCTTTATGCACTGTTTTTAATGAGGATTATAACAGATACTGTAATAAAATATTTCTCTGCTATGAATCCTTTTTAATCTGCACTTACACTTTGTACTGCACAAAACATTCCCATTTTAACATCTTTTTGTAGGATCACTTCTATAGGGTCGGTCTATACCTGATCTATCATATTTTTTGGTCCCTTCTGAAGACCCCCTTCATGATTTTATCCACAGTTCAACCCTCTATGATCAAGAGGTTAAGTGGACGGAAGGCTGGAGACCCAGATGATAAGTTTGATCAAGGCTACGAGTTTGATGGGAATCCAACCACTCATAAGGGTCTTGTTTCTACTCTGTAATTTTTCCGGTGTAGATATGGGTTCATGATCACTGTGGGCACACTTAGTGAGAACTGGTAATCAGTGAGTAGACCCCCGGGTTTTTCTGGTTGTTTATATGTTTACAGGCCTATATTAGCCAAGCAAAGGAGGCATGCTAAACAACGCAGCTTTAATGCAATAAAATGCAAAAACGAAAATCCACAGGGCTATACAAGGTCTGCAAGTTACACAACAAACACACTATACACACACACACACACACACACACCCCAAAGGCATTTATTTGACACAAACCAAAAAAGTGAAATAGCACCCCAAAAAACACATTCAATCCAATGCCATCCATGCCGTAAATTATGTTTAAATTCAACTCAACACACGTCAACAGTTGTTTCATGCACCCTTGACCTTCTCTGATCCTACTGGATGAAAGGCCTATTGGCAGACTAGGCCACAAGCTTGCAGGCCTATGGCAAAAGCACAGTGCCTGGCTTCATAATGGCCACCAGCCACATGGCCAAGCCCACAACAACAAGAAAGGGAAGACAAACAATGCAGGCCTAGGCAAAAGCAAAAGACACACAATTGATGGACGGAATACAGAACAAATAGAAAAATCACCCCAGTCAAGAGATCTGGGTTAAATCCATCATGCTTTTGCTGACCATGCCACCCCAGTTTAGACCTGGCTATATGCAAATCAGTCTTGACCCTATGCCTCATGGGAACATGGTCCTCCCTGGTCTGGAAACAAGCATCCTAGGACTGTTTTTCAGGGTTTCATCCCTCTTCAGGCAGGATAGCTTGATTCCAGTGGCACAGTGAGACCTATGGCAAAAGCACACTGCCTGGCTTCAAAATGGCCACCAGTCACAAAATGGCCAGGCCACCAACAACAAGAAGCCTAGGCCAAAAATAAACAAAGGAAACACACACAGGCCTATATGGCAAAAGCAGCACACTTATAACTACCACCAGAAATGCCCACCGCCACATGGACACTTACAGTCACAAGCAACAAGCAGGAGGCCTGGAAAACAATTAACTGAAACAGGCCTATAATAGCTAGGCAAAGGAGGCATGCTAAACAACACAGCTTTAATGCACTAAAATGCAAAAACGAAAACCCACGGGGCTAAACAAGGTGTACAAGTTACACAACAAAAAAGTGAAATACCCCCCCAAAAAACACATTTTGTAATTCAATCCAATGCCATCCATGCCCCAAATGATGTTTAAAATAAATTCAACACACACCAAAGGAGCAGTTGTGTCATCATGCACCCATGACTAGCTCTGGGCCTACTGACTACCCACAATTTTTTTTTTTTTAAATGATGAAAAGTACAAAAAATGTTGTTGCAGCAACTACAATGCCCCATTCAAATAAACAACACCAACTTACTTGTAAAATCTCACATCCAAAAGTCCTCAAATCCAATGATATATGATGCAGCAGACACAAAGAGTGATCCTTCCAACTCCAATCCAAACGGAAAGTGAACAGGACATGGTCAAAGCACTGAGAGGAGCCTGCTGGACAGGAACAGGAAGTTAGAGACTCTGGGGCACTTCCTTCCTCCCCCCCCCAAAAAAGGACTCCTTGGACAAAAAAGTACAGCCAAATGTCAATCTGAGGAGTTTTTTCACCCAAATCATCATTTTCGAGTAGGTTTTATGCTGCTCGAGAGATATCCGTCCGAATGACGTGTTTGGGATCGCACATTCTTGTGGGATAGCCCTGCCAGCTACCAAAATCTCGTGGCGCACGCGAACGGATAGGAAAACTCGTTGGCGAACGCAGGGATCCCTGTAAGTCACTACCGCGCATGCGAAAACGCATTTATAAAGCTCAAACACGGAAAAAAATCCTCTACGCCACTGATCGTGGAATTTTCAGTAATTCCACATTCTCCACGGAATGCGGAATTGCCGAAAATCTGCAAATTCTGCGAGCGGAGCAGATTTTACTGCCCAAACCTACTGTGAACATGCCTGCTAACAGGAGTGGAGTTAGGTGTCCGTATGCACAGGCTATGTAGTTGGTCTGCTTGAATATTGAACATTGTGTTAGTCTTCAGTATGTTTCTTGAGCCATGACATTATTTAAGGGTCCCAAGTCAATGATCGCAGTCACTGGTTTGGCTGCTACGATTAATCTAACACTTCAGCTGGAATCGTGCCTGGTTGCTGGACTGATCCATAGAAGTAATATCTTTTCTTTGGGACCTTTTACACAGAACGATCAACACACTTTTGACATAGTACTGCATTTTCAAAGTACTAACGTGTAAAATTATTTCAACATATAAATTAATAATGTTGTTTCTGATGATTCAGATTAGTACATATATGATTATTCCCTAAAAGTTTCAAAACATTTAGCTTTAGTATAAAAGTGCAGCACACTTTCCCCTTTTCTTACTTGGTGCACAATTTCACATATGCAAAATATGAAGTTTAAGACTGAAACCTTTCAATATCACACGTAAATATCTATCTCATATTAGACTACATTAAATTCTTATACAATAGTTAGAAATCTTAGAGCACCTAAATACATCATATTTACCCTTTTGTTACACATTGAATTCACAACTGAAGCAGGTCACTATGAACCTATGTTATTTAATGTATATGTTTCCATCTACACTACACTTTATGTGCATGCTTTTACGATGCAGTAACTAAGCCTTTTCATTGATTTGTTTCTCATTATTCTTCAACGTGTGGTTAGCAAAATTGGTGCATGTTTGTCATTTTCCTTTCAAATGTGTCACAATCGATTTTTTGTGTCAGCTAAAGGGATTAAGCAGTTCATCTGTTTCATCAACACAAAGTCACAATTTTCCCTTGGGTGGAATCACTTTTTCCCCACGTAATACCAAAACATCAATCAAACTTAATTCATCTCTGACCTCCCAAAATAGTCAATTTTCATCTTTTAGACTCCTTTTTTTTCCAAATCACCCCACCCATTCACTATTTTTTTCTCATTTCTTTCAAAACCTCGTCCTTGCTTTCAGCCTCTAACCACTCACTTCTGTCAAAAGTATCTTGGGACCAACTAATTTGCAAAACATTGGCTACCAAAAATTTGTTCCAAGGCTTTCTATCAATTTCCATCAAAGGCAATGACATTTTTTTTCTCAGTACATGTGCAATAAATATTTTTGTCCCAGCCACATACTGAATCTTGTACCTGTAATCCTGTAACCGCATTGACAATATAGCTATTCTAGCAGTAGCCCTTAAAAGTCCTCAGTTGTCAACAGTTTTGTCAAAGGTTTGTGGTCTCACCTTAGAGTGATTTTCTTCCCCCAGGAAACTCCTAAAATGCTCCAATGCCCAAACACACACTGGGTCTCTCATTCAATGACCAAGTATTTTTCCTCAGTGGGGGTGAGTGAGCGTGATGCGAAAACAATCAACCCCTCTCTACCATTTGTATCAATTTGGGTTAAGACACTGCCTAAACCCGTGCCTCTTGCATCAGTAGTGACTATTGTACTAGTATTAGGATCAAATCCTTGTATGTGTGGCACCATGCTTATTGCATTTTTTCTCCACAAAAGGCTGTCGACACGCTTCACTCCATTCAAAGGGAACATTATTTTGCAAGAAGGATCTCGTAGCATGATTTTTTTTTCTGAAAATCAGTCAAAGAATTTAGCATAAAACTATGCAAGACCCAGGAATGACCTACGGTCGTCATTTAATGTAGGCAGGGGTGAACCACTATAGCTTTCACCTATTCCTCTTTAGGTCTAATATCTTTATCACTCACCTCATGACCTAAGTATGTGACCCTTTTTTCAGCAAACCTGCTTTGCGAGATTTCAGCAGTTAATCCTTTATTTAATAGCACATTCATCACCTTCCTTAGTCAGTCATCATAGACATTTTATTACAACCCATCACTAGAATATTGTTCTGGAAAAACACCACAAATAGTTCCTTCATAAGCCTTTGGAACACAGTGGCTGCTAACGCTGGTCCAAAAGGCATACACCGGAACTGAAAACAGACAAATGGTGTACAAAATGCTGTCACATTTCTACTAGAGGGATGCAGGGAAATTCGGTGATATGCCAAAGAGAGGTCTGTGGTGGAGAACCACTAGGCTTTCCTGATCATAGAGAGCATTTGATCAATTTTTGGAAGTGGGAATTGGTCCACAAGTAAGTTGTCTTTCACATAAGCTAAGATCAACACAGTGCCTGATTTTTCCATTGGATCTTTTTAGGATGACCACTAGTGAAATCTAGTCGGAGGCTTCAACAGGCTCAATTATGACAGCATCTTGCTGCTTCATGAGCTCAATATTAACCTCTTCTCTGACAATTATGGGTATATTTCTCACTTTATGCGTGTTGGGAGAAGCTGAAGGTTTTATCCTGATTTTGTGAGTAAAACCCTTGAGTTTTTCGATTTTGCCATTAAACACATCAGAGAACACCTTGAGGACCCAATTCTTTGTTTCTTCCCCCTCACAAGCCACCAATACTTGCTCTAGACTATTTCGATCAAGAAAGAAATGTAAAGCCCATTGGTCTTTCCACCCTGACACTGATGGGCCATAAGCTGCTATTTGCAAGTTGCTAGTAGTTCTTTTGCCTTTGAATTAAAAAACAAGTGATCTGAATCCTAAAATATCAGTTTTCATCCGGAAATCTTGCAGGGTTCACATCCATAGGTTCTAAATGGGAACCTATGACATTTACAAAGGTTTCTTCCCATACTGAATGTGCTATAATTGTAAATGGAGGACCAGAGTCAGCTGCAACCTGTAAAGGAATGCCTCAAAATGTGATAACACATAGAGGTTTCTTTTACAATCGTCACCTTTCACATTTAGCACAACATTTCTACTGCTTTTCTTACGATGAGACCCATCTGGTACATCTTCAGACTCATTATCTAAAGAATCATAACCACTTTCAGTAAGACACTTTACTCGATTTTTCTTTTTATCCTTCCTAAATGTCCTAAATTTCCACATTCATTACTTTTCGCCATCTTCTCTGGGCACTTGTCGTATTTGGCAGCATGTGCAGTACTGACACACCAGAAACACTTAAAAACAGATGTGCTTGCTTAGTTAGTTCAATCCTTTCCAGTGACTTTGTTGCACCTAAAACGCATATTTGTATTTTTGGCAGAAGTCACCTTTACTTTGCTTTTCCCTTCTGAGATTTTATGTACAGATGAGCTGTCTGATGTCAGAGTCACCGCTTTACCGCCTTTTTTTTAAAGTTATGCTTTTTTACTTAGTGTAATGATATCTTTCAGAATAGATTCACCCTCAATCTTTAACCACTCTAGGATACTTTTGTTCCTTGTACACATCACATCACTGAAACAGGGGGTGCCTCAGGGATCGACCCTGAGCCCGACCCTGTTCAATCTCTAAGTCACGCCTTTAGCTGTGATTGCAGATAAATATGGGATCATGGTTGTGTCCTATGGCGATGACACTCAACTGGTGAATTCCCTTACACAGGCACAGGACACGGCATCCTCCAATTTCGTGGCATGCATGCAAGATCTAGCACTGTGGATGGCTAATAATTGCCTGGAACTGAATGGCAATAAGACCAAGGTGCTTATGATAGGGAAGGCCCCGTCAGTGTGGTCATCGGCATGGTGGCCCCAGAGTCTGGAGCCCACCCCCACGCCTTGCGCTCAGGCTAAGAACCTGGGGGTATGGTTGGACACCAAGGTCTCCTTTGAGCACCATACTAGGTGGGTAGCAGGTGCCTGTTTTGGAGTCCTGCGGTACCTTCGGAAAACCTTGGATGTGCTGCCTACTGCAGCCAGGAAGACCATGGTGCATGCCCTGGTGACAACCCGTCTTGATTATGGTAACATACTGTACCTGTGTGCTACAGCGAAATGCATGCAAAGACTCCAAGGTATCCTGAACGCAGCACCGCGTCTGGTACTTATGCTCCCGAGGAGTGCCTCGTCTAAGGGGGGGTTGGTTTCCCTCCAATTGCTGCCGATAAGGGAGAGAGTTTTGTTCAAGGCACTGTGCGTCTGCCACCGTATCATTCAAAGGACATGCCCATCATATTTGTTTGGTTTACTGACTCTCTACTCTCCAACCCGCCAACTGAGATCATGTGGGATGAGACAGGTGTGTGTTCCGGCCATTAAGAGAGCAAGGATGGGTGGCCGCTCCTTCTGCTTTCTGGCTGCACAGCAATGGAAAAACTCCCCGTGAGGCTCCGACTGGAGGTTTCGGAGGGCACCTTTCGGAAAAACTTGAAAACCTATCTCCTCCCTTATGGCTAGTTCTCCTGCTTAGGATAGGGTGTAGGTTCAAGGGCAGTTCTGCACCACAGGGCGGGGACACACTGGCCTAGTGTAAGCAGGCACTTTTTAAATGTGCTTGATTATTAATATTATTTATTATTATTATCTGATCTCAAATCAGCTCATCATGTAAGTTGAGAAATGGGGAACCATGTGACATTTATGTATGTGGTATACAAGCAAAATGTAACTTTGGTTTTTTTTAATGTCAAAACTCAATGTATGGATTAAACAGAAAAAATCACGTAAATTGTGAAATCTGCATTTAATCACTACGTTTTAGAGTTCAGCAGATTAATTGTGCTCATGCTTATGTTGGAAGAAAGCAGATCTTGTGACAGCAACACATACAATTGGTGAATAATGCTCATCCAGATATAAAATGGCAGATTTAAACACAGGAAAGTCACCACTTTTTCAGGTTCCTGCATTTGATTGTAAACTCTGAGACACTTTGGCCCCAAACAATGTAATAGGATTATTTTCTTCCTGCCAGCTGATAAAGCACAACCATTGTCCTCCAATGTTACAACGTAATTTATGAAATGCTCTTTCCACTCCTACCATTTGACATTTGTATTCCTAGGATTTGTAAGAAATTCTTTCGGTGTATTTAGCATTATGCCCACATTTGGTGTATGTCTGATCTAGTTCCAGTGCAGTGCATATGCGTTCCAGGAGTGCTGAGGGCTCTCGTGGCGGCTGCCATTATATTGGCGGGGATTGCGCAATAACAGGGAAGATGCGCTGGAGAGCTTGCAACTTCAATAATGGACCACAACAGCGCGCCTCAAAGGTTCACAAAACCGTTGATTGAAACTTTTTTTCCCTAAAATTTGCGAGAAAGTGCACATAAATCGCCAGCAATGTACATCACCAAAGGCGGCCCAAAAGTAATCCCTGAACTGGGCATCAACCGATTTCTTCATAATTTCTCTTCTTTTTCTTTTGTCACTGCAATACAGGGAGAATTTTAGGTTGGCTGACGAGTTGCACCAAAATCACGGCAGGGTTGAAATCCAGTCATCGCCAAAATTGTGCAAGTGTTCCCTTGTAGTAAATAACATCCAGCCAGCAATGAATGCCAACAACATTCTACAGTCGCCAACGTTGCGTCGCTGGGAAGTACTCAAATACATTTGGCACCATACAGATTATTTGTTTTCTGTTATCTGCATAGTGATGTGGTTTTAGTTTATAGAGGGCATAATCTGCTATTGAGGAATATAATTTAATAAGAGACATTTTGACTTTTTCAATGTTCTTCTTTCTTCTACTAGCTTCAGTAGCGTTAGCTGTGCATGCACTTCTCTGTATTTTAATGTGTCTTTATAAGACAATTTTTTTTCATTTCATAGTTTATTTGCTATGGCTCTATCCCTCATCAATTGGCATCTAATTGTGCAATTCCTGGCTGTTCGTAGAATCTGTGGGGCATTAACAGTTGGCTCATTATCGCCTAAGTTTGTTTTTATAAGGGACTTCAATTGTGAATTCTCTTCCAGGAGTTTTAAGCGAGATATGCCCATCCTCCATGGTTTCCTTTTAGTGATGCTAATACCCCATTCCATTTGAAGCCTAATTGAGGAGTCCTGTAAAATTTCATTGTCTAAACCAGAGTTCTTCAATATGTGGGGCGCGCCCCCCTGGGGGGGGGGGGGGGGGGGGGGCGCAACACCATATCAGGGGTGGCTCTCACTCCACACTAAAATCTTACCTTCCTTTGTCTTTCACTGTCCCACGTAGCAAGTCTTCACCCATTTCAAATGGGGATGTATGATTGGAGAACTCTGGGCACGTAGGAACGTCACCAATGAGGGGGACAGAAGCAGAGATGTTTGCGTGCATACAGATGCTGCAGTTGTCTAGTCCGTGCTGCCTTTCTTTCCTTGTTTCCTGCCGACACTTTCCTGAGTATTACTGCCGCCTCGCTGTGAAAGACTTTGCAGAAATCTACATCAACAGGAAAGAGGGCTTTGCTGGGCCATTTAGTGCTGCCCAGTTTTCAAAGTCCGAGGTGGGGGTGGGGGGTGCCACTGGGGGGAGGAGGGAGGAAATTGGCAGGGGTTCATCAATAACAGAGGGTTGAAGGGGGAGGGAAAGGGAATTGACGGGGCATGACGTGCCCATGCTTTTTTTTGTCATAGCAAGAGCTGACGGGGTTAATTGGTTAATTGCTAGAGCTGAAATGCTGTTACTTTTCCCTCGCATGGCACAGGCTTACCGATACATATGCCCCACAGCTTCACATAACTCATTAACTGGTGACTGATTAATGGCTACGGAGGCGTTCGACGTTTCCACAGTAATCAGATTTACGTTACAGGTGGGACTTCACTCTTCACCCCCACAGACCCCCGGCCGCCATGGCAAAGGCAAACAAGAAACAGCGCACAGAAGCAGGCCTGCGCACCCTGACACAGCGAGCCAGCGAGGTATGAGAGGTGCTCGGAGAGCATGAATTATTCATCGGCGCTGCTCCGGACAGTACCCATCTGTACAGGTCATGCAGCCTGAGAGCAGTGTGTGCAGCTCCTCACCTGGGGGCCAACAACATCTTCAGTACTGGCGCTGCTCAAAGAGCAGGGAAAACACACCTGCTGCAGTTTTACAGGTTGTGTTGTGTGGACTAGGTTAAATAAGATTTTCACTAGGGCAGACATGGCACAGACTGATTCTGCTTTATTTTTGCCCCTTTAACATATTCATTGGATAAAATACATGTCTCCCAGTTTTCGAAATATAGAGATGGGAACTCTTTGAGGCAAATCAGTTTGCTCCATTTGTGGCGTGTAAGTAGTAGAATCATTGCTATCTCAGATTGCGCTATATTTAATGATTCCTTATCTAGGACTTCTTTGCTGGTAACTATGGTACTCCTAAAATGACAAACTGCTAAAACTGGAAGCACCATGTGTTGTTTAAATGGCCGACAAAGACCAGGTCTGGACACTGAGTGACGGTTATAAATATTATAAATAAAGAAGCATGTATTTATTTGTAATGTGACTTTTCTGTCTTTGTTCCCTTTAATTATCAGCCATGGTTCATTCAGGCAGCCCTAGAACACAATTAAAGAGCTTTCTATTTATTTTTGCTGTTCAAAGTATGCAGAGATAAGTGCCTAAAACACAGCGTTAGTGACTGCTTATTTTTGTACCACCTGGGACATCAAAATAATCAACTGGCAACCCTAATCATAAAACTGGAAGTTTGTTGCAAGAGCAGCACATTATTTATTTCTTCCACCCTTGATCCCTGATTAATGCTATAATAGCAATAGTTTAACTTGTATCTGAAACTCTATGCCACTGTCAATATCATGCTGAGTTACTTCAAGTGTCTGGGAATGCACCCAGCATTCAGACAACTCACTCCTCATTCTCGCCCTTCACTTTCACGCTTACCCTGAATTTACAGCAATCACAATGCCCTCACACTGATCCCCATGCACTCACACCAGTCACCCGCCCACCCTGTACTCACAGTGATCACTCTGCACTCACAATGCACTTGCACTGTTCACCATGCAGTCTCACGAGCACACTATTCAGCGTGCGCTTATGTGACACTTCACTCACCTGTCCCCTTCACTGCTCAATCTGCAATCTCACTCAAATATGCCCAATACTAACCATACATTCATTTGTCCCACTCTGCACTTACATCTGCGCCCAAATTCACATGGTCACCTCACTCACCCTGCAGTCACTCCTCTTGCCTTACTCTCACACTGTTGCATCGTTCACTGTGCACTCAGATGGGCGGTCCTGCCACCCATACAGCTCATAGGGTTAATGTACCTGCTACAAAGAACGTGGACCATGCAGATCAAAGACCTGTGTAATAAGCCTGCCATTTAACCACACCCACTCACAAACCTGCAATCTACTAAACACTCTTATTGTGTGGAATATCATTTGCAAGATATGGCCTGGGATATATGGGTGGTGGTTGATTATGTAGTGTCCCAGATTCCTGCCAGGTGGTGGTGGGGGGGCGACTTCTAAAGGGGCTCAACCTACAAAAGTTTGAAGACCTCTGGTCTAAACTGAATGTTTCTGGGCCAAGGAAGTAATCCAGTAGTGAGAAAATACTGTGTGTACATGATAATTAAGTGTGCTTTCTGATGGATACTTCTAATTTCAAATTCCACCCTTGTGAATTTCTCCAGGCATGGGACTGAATTCAGATAACACGGAGCAATACTCCTGTAGGTGGCGCTGTGGGACTGTAATAATGACATTCCACAGCAGAAGTGACAACCGGAGCCACCTATAAACATACATGCCAACATTTCAAAAGACCAAAGTGGGAGAATTAAAAAAAAAATCGGGAGAATGGGGCCTTGAACCGGGTTACTGGCATGTATGGGCTTTGAAAGTATGCTGCTACAGGATCGGACATTTGAAATGCAAATGCACGTTTTTTTTACCTTTCAGATGCACAGAGCACAATGGCAGGCAGAGAGAGGGTGATGCAAGTGTTGTGCACTGGCCTGGCAGGTTGCTGGCAGTGCATGCACTCCTCCTCCCCCTCCTGTGTGGCAGCCCGGGCTGCAACAGCTTCCCCGCACACACACTGCCGCCCCAGTACTTCACAGGTCTTTAAAAGATCATTGCCTTGTTATTGACGCTTTGTTGGTTTTTCATCCCTTCGAGAGCCCCTGCATCGCCACTCTGAATATTGCTGGAAGAATTAGCACCATACACAATACCAAGCCCTGTCAGCTAAAACCCCTGAGGAATCGGGGTTTTGCTTGTAGGAATCAGGAGGCGGGAGACTAACCTTGAAATCGGTAGTTGGAAGAATTAGCACCATGCACAATACCAAGCCCTGTCAGCTAAAACCCCTGAGGAATCGAGTTTTTGCTTGTAGGAATCGGGAGGCGGGAGACTAACCTTGAAATCGGTAGTCTCACACCTGAATCGGGAGGGTTGGCATGTCTGTATAAACATCCCAGACCCGCTCTTACTTCAGTTCCCTTCTTTCTGTGCCTTCATATGCCGATCCAGAACTTTGCACCTTCCTTCTTTGCTATGTGAGAAGATTTCTTGAGAAAAATATTCTAGTGTGCAAAGGATTCCACCCACTAAAACTTGTGGGGACATTGGATTGAAAATGGATTCCTGTGACATCGCACGACTTCAAGGCCTGTGACGACTGTGCCCAGATGAACTTAAATACATCCTAAAGTGTGAGATGACGCTCTGCATGGCAAAATAACGAAAGGCTCCATGCCAGTCCTGCTCTAAGTTTAAGTCGAAAGCAACGTCGTTCCATGGCAGATTACCTCATAGTTGAAGTCTTCGGGTAAATCGAAAAAGAAACATACAATGTCCAAGCAGGACTCTGCCTCTTCCAGTCACTCTTCACTAAAGGCGCAAGGGCGTACCCACACCTCTAGGTCTTGCTCCTGTTCCCCCGAGGAACTGATTCCTTCCCTGGTCCCGATGCACTCGAGTTCCCAGGAGTAAGAAAGTGCCTCTTTTACATGCTCTCCTCCATTTTTTTGTGGACTGGTGCCGCTAGTTTCTCAACACTGTGCACTGGGACACTGCTATCCAGGCCCCAGTGCATTTGCTCTGACCCTTTAAAACATGTCAAAATTGGTTAACATCTAATAGGCAAATTTATCTTTTCAATTAGTCTGTAGTAAATGATTCCCAAAATACATACATGTGAGGTAAAATTAAATATCACCTATAGAGTACATTACTACTCTGCCATTTAATAATGTGACCAGGCAAACATGGCACCAGCAAAAACAATGGGAAGCAGTAATAAATATTAATTCTGTTATATACAGATTTTGGTACAGTTATCACTATTAAACCACTAGCCCAACTCAATGGTGATGTCAGATTTTTAATAAATATTAATGAAAAATTACTTTTTAAAACATACCTTTTCCCTGCCTGAAGCTCCTGGAGGCTAATTTGCATTAGCTCTCCAGCAGTAGCCCAGTGAGTACTCAGCCCTGATGAAGTGTGGAAATTGCTCCCAAAGCAGAGACAATGGCTTTTGTGTGGAGAGGTATTTTCTCTTCCCCTGACAGGAAGACTAGCCTGGGTCTAACCAGGAAGCTAATTTACTTCACAAAAGCCTTTCCCTTCACAACCAAATATTAGCTGAAGTAAAGAAAGGCCCCAACTTGTATCCTCCTAGTCAGGCAGGCAGCAAACCCAGTGAAGGGAGCGCCGCCCTGTTGTCATTAGGTTTTACCTATTTAGTACGTCCAGATTGTTTGCTTTTTGATCACCCGATTTTAGACTTTTTACTGTGAGTAAGTCTCTCTACTTGTGTCTCGCACAAGGTACTTACATGGTAAATGGACTGCATGTGGTTACTGTCAGTGTCTGCCTTCTAAGTAAAGCCTGCTGCAAAGCAGCTACGGTAAGGGGTGCTTTGCTGGTTGCACATGTTATGTTATGTTAATATATTTATTAAGCGCACAAATACTGGAAGGTGTCTTGGCGCTGAGGGTTGGAGTAGGCAGGTTCATGTAAGGCATGGGTCTCTATTTCTTAAACAGACAAGTTTTCAAGGCCTTCCTTAACGCAAATAAGGTTGGAAGTGTTCTAAAGGAGAAAGGGAGTGCATTCCAGAGCTTTGGGGCTGCCTCTCTAAAGCTTCTGCCACCCAAGCTAGATTTGAAAAATCTCGGAATTGCTAGCAGCTTAGCCCCTTCAGAGCGCAGATGCCTTTTTGGTACATACCAATAAAGTAGGCATCTCAGAAACCAGGGGCCGGAATCATGAATTGTTCTGTAGGTAATGCAGAGTGCCTTAAAGATGATACGATTCATAACTGGGAGCCAAATAGCCAATGAAGCTTATGCAAAAGTTTTCAAACTGAAAGGTGCCTAGGGATTTCACCAGAAGCCTGGCGGCCACATTTTGAATAGTTTGCAACTTGTTGAGTTGCTTCTCAGGCATGCCAAGATAGAGCCCATTAAAGTAGTCTAGTTTTGCAAGAATCAAAGAAGAAATTACAGTTTTCCTACTATCCGTGGGAATGAAAGGTAGTCTTTTTTTATTGTTTTAAGCAGCAAAAAAAACTTTATGAGGAGATGGCATTAACCTGTGCCTCAAAGTTCAGTTATTATCAATAATCACACCAAGGTTCTTAGCCTTGTTAACTGGAATAGGTGCCATCCCAAGGAGATCAGGTCACCAACTCTGTGACCAGTTTGGCAGAAAATTGCCTAAACTGACTACTTGTGCGGCTGCATCTGTGAGACTACTGTTGTGCACAACCTGGTAACTGCTCACAGGTAGCCTGGCACTAAGAGCACTTTGCAAGATTAGATCTTGACCTGGGGTAGGCCTTATATTATTAGAGGGCACTGATAGGTAATGTCAGTAGGGTTTACTGTTTTTTTCTACAGTAACACTTTATTATAACAATAGGGGGGAATCTGCCTCAGACTGCAGCTTCATTTCCGGCCCACAAAGTCCAGCAATATATCAAACTGGGTTAAACATATATGCCATGCTTGAATATGCAAGTACTAAGTAAATGTAAATGTACATGTACATTAAATGGGTCATCCAGAAATGTCATATTTCTCTGGCTCAGTGCAGAATCAGAGTAGAGGCCTTTTCTCACTCTGCTGGGCCAAGTTAATTACTCTGCTCCCTAGCAGAGGGAACAGAAGCCTCCCCACACTAAAGTAGTATTTAACAGTGCTTCACTCAGCTCCTAAGGAGGAAGGGGAAGGGAAGACAATCTGCATCAGTTTACTAGCTGTCACACTGTTCCAGGGTTGGGACAGCCTAGGCACACTGAACAAAGGAGGAAGCCCAGCTGCCTTTTGAAGTTTTGGTAGGAAAGTCCCTGGCAGTGATGTCAGCTAGGGGCGAAGCTGAGGCCTCCACAGGAGATGTGAACAGAGACCTCTAGACTGTGCAATATTGAATTATCCTAGTATGCTGTGCAGGAGGGATGGAAAGGAGTGGAGGGATGATGTTGCACCTTACGTTTGGCCAGGGATGACTGGCTTCTAGAACTTCCCACCTCTATTTATCAACACTTGCACAAGGGAGAGAAAGATAGTTGGACCCTAGACCTGAACTGCGACAGTGGCAACACCATGGAAAGCTGGACCACCTGACCCCTGGGCCAATGGATTTCTCTAGGACCATGGAGGCTGGTTCCCTTACACCCACTGAGGACCTGCTGGGGGAAGACTTGGACTCCACTACTGATCCAGATGCCCTGCAAGACAGCCAGTAGGCCATAGGGTACTGTGGTGGGCACAGCAGAGGAGAAGGCTGGCGCAGGGAGTCAGTGATACCATCTCCCTGCACAGTGTGCCTTTGTAGAGGGCACAAGGCTTGCTGAAACTGCTTCTAATGGCTAGAGCTTGTCACCATGAGTGAAATGAGAACATTGTAATCGGCCCAACATGATTTGATCTTTTGAGTAACTGACCACATAGTGCTCTGTAACTGGTTGTAAAGACTACATCCAGGGTGGGCAGGTCCCTGTGTTATGGCGCAAGTTTATTTCTTTTTTATGAGTCTGGGAGAGAGCATGCATGGGGCCTGTCCCCAGACCTCGGCAGAGCCCAGGGACCTCATCCCTTGCACCAACATGTGAAAGGAAAGGGCCCGGGACCTCATCCGTGGGCCCCTGAGGGAGTAAGGAGCAGTAGTGCCATCAGACCCCCCCCCCCCCACCCCACCCCACCCCACCCAGGCCTCAAAAGGCACCGCCAACATAATCGGAAAATACTCTGGAGACTGCTGGAGATGGAGCAGCCACTATACCTGAACTGTTAAAAATTAAGCTCATGTCTCCCAGATCCAAAAATCCATTACCTTTTTAAAGTATTTTCAGGGCACGAGCTTTTGCTTTTCAGTTCGAAGTGCAGCAATCTCTAGGGAATGGCTCTTTGGCTACAGTTTAATTGGCCTGAAGGTCTGTATAACGATCCAGACACATGTTGTGTTGATTTTCAATGCTTTATTGTCAATATATGGCTGACAGTGGTTTTTGAT
Organism: Lissotriton vulgaris; assembly: GCF_964263255.1. Taxonomy (NCBI): domain Eukaryota; kingdom Metazoa; phylum Chordata; class Amphibia; order Caudata; family Salamandridae; genus Lissotriton; species Lissotriton vulgaris. The sequence goes on from NC_141693.1 coordinate 1,297,247,101, forward strand.
AAACATTGATATGCTTTATTGATAATATTTATAATTGCATTTTTAACATAGTTATTGATTATGGTGATATAATGAAGGCATTTTAGCATGTGGTTATTTGTCTGTTAGTGTGGTGAATCTTTGACAAAGCCAACAGGTTTGCCTTATATATTAATGTGGTGACCCTTGATAAAGTCAGTAGGCTTAATTTATGCATTGTTGTTCGTGATGACCCTTTGACAAAGCCAATAGTTCAACCATATTTAAAGTGATACCTCTTATATTGTGATGTTCTATCTGGTAAGGGTGGAGGGGTTACTATCTTTTTGATCCATTACGGACCAAATGTGATGGCAGAATGTCACCTAAGGTATTTCTATCTGTCTGTATACTTTAGTAAATTAATGCATCATATTTACTAGTTTGTGTGTGTGTATTAAATGTGCTTTTCCTTTTCAAAAGAAAAAGCTTTGGCTGGACAATCATTTATTGAGGGTTATTATTGTGTGCCAGCGAATGGTGATCACTAGCCCATATAACCTCACCTACGTAGGACTTGGTATGCTCTGCTTTGCTACTTTGAGAAAGTCAAGTACTACAGTGGGGTGCCTGGTTCCTTGTAGAAGGAAATATTGGACCTATTGCTTGCGCAGGCCCTGCACAACTAATAGCCTAATTTTTACATGCCCCAGAACACATTTGAAGGAACCAAGGAGGAGGGGACTGTTCATTAACCTGGTCAAACCTGTGAGTGGGCACAGAAGCTCTTCACAAGAGAAGAAGGGTTTCCTCTGCTTGGATTTTAGGAGTGAGTTGCAGCAAGACGAACAGGAACTGCTGCAAAAAGTATGCAGGCTTCCCCTCAAAGCATTTACCACATTGGTTAGGGAGAGGCCAGAGGCCCCCTCCACCCACTAGCTAATCAGATGCACACATGTGGCATCCTCCAGCACCCTCCTCAAAACAGTTTCTGGACCTGAGGAAGAGCAGAAAAGGACTGGATGTGCTGTCTGTGACCTGAAGAACTGGAACAGCTCCTCCTTGTATCAAGAGCAAAGAAGCGGACTCCAGTGGCCATCTGACTGATGTTCTGTGTAGCTACAGTTCTGTAAACTGCCTTTTCCTGAAGTTCCCAATGGACCACCACTAATAGGACCTGACCTAGACCCTGCTGGTGGCCACTGCTGAAGTCTGTGCCCAACTGGATTTCTCCTACCACTTCTGGATACCTGAAACCTGGCACTTGAAAATGTTTTGGATTTATAGGCCTATGCTGGGCTGGGGTAAACCATCCCAGCCTATGCGACCAAACTATGTCCAAGCTAGACTAAGAAATCAGGGGTTTCCATCTAGCAAATTCTATGTAGCAACAAATCTGGTTTAGCAGCCCGCTACGAGAGGGTGTCTGGCCTTGTGGAATTAAACATTGAATACAGCCTCAGTCTTGCCCCCCTGAAGTATTCTGAGATCCAACAAAAAAACCTATGGTCGGAATTAGAGTTTTGCAGAGAGGGCACTCTGCCATAACTCCAACTGAGTACCCTCTCCTTTAAACTGAAGGTCCTCCCACCTCATTTAGAGTAGGATGGACATTTAGTATGTTACCTGTGGAGATTACTCAGTCTCCATTGCTGACATACATCTCTGAGAGCCAGATGGATTGAGGACCGAGAGGTTTGCCCATTTGTCAATCTGTCTGTTTTAGAGTGAGAGGTCAAATGGTCAGTATTCACTGCCATGTAAAACCGGGCATGGGGACAGTGACAACTGCAAAATGTTGTGGGGGTGTCCTTAGCTTTTTTAATTTTAACAACAAAATCCCGCTTTAGGATTTTGTTTTTGAAAAATAAATATGGTAAAAGTTTGACACACCGAAACCTGGTGATGTCGGAGCCTTCTGTCAAACTTTTAATACATTGACAGTAACAACTGTGACAGCGGGTCCTGCCAATGTAAGCGATGTCCACTATGACATTAACACCTTGGCTGCTGTGGTCATTTTTCCCCTGTGCGGCTGTTTTCGAATAACCGCGTTAGATGACGAGCTCAGCTCGTCATCAGCACACGACCACCGTGGCTGATGACTAGCTGAGCTCGTCATCAGCATCGAAGGGGTTAAACATCTCCAAATTTACAGCACAGTAACTCCATCTGGGTGATGGAGTATTTTACTTACTGCCCTGAGAGAGTAGAATCATACTCCGCTCCTAAATCTGAAGGTAAACATCTTGGCTTACAAAAGTGCCTGAAGTATCGGATTTGTGAGAAGACTTCCCTATTTGCAAAATTTGAATATATCCTGCTCTGAGCATTTGCTGCCAAAACCAATAGCTTTAGCTGTACCTCGCCCAATGCCTATCTGACTTCTTGAAGACTTGTTCTGATACAGCATGCTGCCTTGCCCTACTGAAGGATTTTGACTTCCTAAAAAAGACTATGGGCCTGAGTTAGATGTCGCAGACCGGTCACTCCGTCCCAGCGGTGACGGATATCCCGTCTGCCAAAATATAAATCACTTTATATCCTATGTGTTTTATATTTCAGAAGAGGGGATATCCATCACCGTTGTGAAGGAGTAACCAATCCTCCGAGATCTACATCAGGCTGTAAGTTCCAAGGTAAAACCTCCAACCAGGTTTAACCTGGTTGGTCTATACGATGCTCCCTCGCAATCAGCCTGAAATCACCTGAAATCTTAACTACATCCCGGTTTACCTTGACCATTGGATACCATTGATGTTTAGTGCTTTCGCCTCTTTTTTTGTTGAAATGTTTAATGTTTAAAAACCCATATCCCTGGTTTCACTTATTAGATTTTGTTATTATGGTGGCATTTTAATCATTAGTCTTTACTGGGAAGAGGATCTTTTCCTGAGAGATCTGCCAGAACTCTCTGAGTTACATAGGGCAGGAGAACCCTACACGTAGGAATTTGGAGCCCTCAACTCTTGACGGTCTTCAGTGCTAGAACGGGGATATTAGTCGAACACACAGGATCTACTGGGAAGAGGGTGTCCTGTACAATGAGGCTTGGGACCCAAAATCTGGGGAACCAGAAGACTGGCAGTCCCATCATTACAGGGCATTTCTCTTAAGTTTAGCCCATGATATCACCATGGCTGGGCATTTGGGGCAATCCAAAACCTGGAACAGTTTAATCAACCACTTTTACTGGCAGCAGATGTCTGAGAAGGTGAAGGAGTTCTCTTGCTCCTGCACCACCTGCAGGGCTCGAAAATTCCACTTGACCGCTCTCATAGTCAAGCTAAATTTAACAAGGTCGAGCTGTTTTTAGGTCCTACTCGCCCTTTCTGGCGAGTAGGAAAACAAACCAACTTTTGTCCTCTGTCTGTGAAACGGAACAAATGTGACAAGATAACAAGATTTAAAAGCATTTTTATTGCTCACAAAGTTATTCAGCAATAAAGATGCCTTTAAATCTTGTTATCTTGTCACATTTGCTCCGCTTTCAGAGACGGAGGTCAAGTAGGTTGCAGTTAGGTCGAGGACATTTTTTAAGGTACTAGTCCTGCAGGACTAGTACCATTTTGGGGATTTTTCAGGCCCTGTCCTGTCAAAGAGTTGCAAGACACATGGCCAAACTAAGACTCCCCTCATTCCACTGCCAGTGGTGGGGATGCCCATTGAAAGAGTGGGTATTGACATTGTCTGGCTAAGGACCCTAATCCTAAGACAGCCTAAGGGGACGGGTGCAACTTGGTAGTGGTGTACCATGCCACTAGGTACCCTGAGGCCATACCTCTAAGGACAGTGACTGTGCCTGTAGTGGCTAGGACCCTGCTTGGTATCTTTACCAGAGTAGTGTTCCCCAAAGAGGTAATCTCATGTACTTGAAGGCTATATGAAATAAGTGTGGGATGAATTACAAGGTCACACATTTCTGGATATAAGTAATTTTCGGATGCAAAAGAGAAATCAATCATAGAATCTCCTCAGTAAACTTCAAGGAGGAAATCCTGGCTCCACTCCCAGATGGTGAGTTTTTATACACTTTCAGGCAGAGAAATCATACAGGCACCATACAGGCACCATGGTGTGAAAGAGAAGATACTTTGCATAACCCAATAGTAAAATAGAAAACCCATCACATGGAAAAAATTACTTTTGCTCTACATCTAATGAATAACCCTACATTATCTCTACAACAGAAAACAATACCACATTCAAAATATAATAAAGTAGCTTAGTTCAGTCAAAGGAAGTGGCTTTCATATGCATCCTGGACATTTTATAGCAAGTTTACTCCTTTTTGCTATTGACAAACTATGTGCGGAGTTCTACAACTTTGCACTCCCTATACTTATGTGTATGGATTTCTCTGAACACAGAAACTCCGTAGTCTCTGCATGCATACGTATAGGGAGAGTTGAGTTTTACTGTGAAGGAGGGACCTGAAGAAAGGGATCCTCGTCAAACTACTCAATCGAGTCTTATAATGTTGTGGCTCTGTGGGACTAGAATGTAAATGTAAATGTAAACAGGTATTTATAGAGCGCAAACTGTCGCTCCGGAAGGAGCATCCTGGCGCTGGAAAGGTAGCTTCAATGAAGTATCCAAAAGGTGCGCTAGATGGCAGCAAACACATATGAGTCTGGCAGACTATATAACCAGGTTTTAAGTTTCTTTCTAAAGGCCGCTTCAGTGTGCTGCATTCTGAGGTCGTTTGGCATGGCGTTCGAGGCTTTAGGGGCAAGGACGCCAAATGATTTGCCTCCTTTCATTTTAAGGTGAAATTTGGGAACTTTAGCAAGATTGAGCCCCGCTGATCTCAAAACTCTAGTTAGATTATAGCGACATAGGGCCAGATGTAAGTAAATCTAATTTACTGACTCATAAATACCGAATTTTACCGATTCGGTATTTATGAATCGGTAAATTAGAAGGAGGGAGATGTAGGTAATTTTTTATTTTGAATTACCGAACCTGTAAGATTCGGTATTTACCAATTCGGTAAATACCGAATCGGTATTCCCTATTGATTCCTATTTTTCCCATAGGAATCAATGGTGAATACCGATTCGGTATTTACCGAATCGGTAAATACCAAATCCTGCAAGGGTGCAGGGGGTGTCACTTTGACACCCTCTAGCATCCCAAGTGCAGGCTTGTGTGCCATGTGGCACACATACATGCCCTAAGGGCATGTCTGTGTGTCACATTGCACAGGTGTGCATGCACAGATGTGCATGCACACCTAAATTCGGTATTTTACCACCCAATAGGATTGGGTTGTAAAATACCGACTCTTAAGGGCCTGTGGCACTCTGTGGAGTGCCACCTACATCTTGATTTACCGAATTGGTAAAATTACCGACTCTGTATTTTACAGAATCTGTAAATTTACCGATTCAGTAAATTTACCGATTCTGTAAATTCAGGCCCCCTTTATCTCAATATCCAAACACCAGTCGGTAACGGCCGAAATCGGCCGTTACCGACCGGTATTTGGCGACCCACATCTGGCTCATAGTCTTTTCGACAGATACTTAGGTCCAATATCGTTTAAGGCTCTGTAGGCAGTTACTAAGATCTTAAAGAGAATTCTTTTATGTATCGGGAGCCAATGTAGAGTTCTAAGAGCCGATGCTCAGGATCTTCTAGGAAGTTTTAAAACTAACTCATGTTGAAACAGCTGCCTGCTAAATTTCTCACATGATGATCAAAGGAGAGGAAGGAGTCAAAGAGGATACCAAGGTTTCTTGCTGACTCCACCACGTCAGGAGGAGTGGCGCCTTCGGGCCACCATTTGTTGGGGCAAAAACTGTTATCTTTCACCATAGGCAGAATTTCCGTTTTATTTGAATTGCATTTGAGGTGGTTGATTGTCATCCACGAAAGACCTACGTTAAGTTATTTTGAAAGTTTTCCCCAGCTCTGGTGGTATTTTTATCCAGGAATAGAATAAGTTGCGTATCGTCGGCATATGAAGTAACGCATATGCCGAACGACTCAATGAGAGTGATAAGGGGAGCCATATAAATATTGAAGAGAAGAGGGCTCAATATCGATCCCTGGGGTACCCCTGCATTTATTTGTTTTTCTTTTGAAAGGAAAGGTCCTAAAGATACCTTCTGTGTTCTATCTGTGAGGAAGGAAACAATCCAGTCAAGAACTGTGTCCGTTACACCATTCCCTCTCAGTCTATTTATGAGGATGTCGAGAGATATGGTGTTGAACGCCGCCGACAGATCGAGCAATAGCAAGACGGCATTTTTTCCTTCATCTTGAATGGATTTTATGATGTCAGTTACTTCCATTAGGGCAGTTTCTGTAGAATGCTTACTACAGAAACCTGATTGTTGTTGATGCAGAAGGTCATACCTTTCCATAAAGTTGGGAAGTTCTTTGTGGACCATTGATTCTGTTATTTTCCCAAGAACTAGCAAAAGGGAAATAGGACGCAAGTTGGAAAGCTCCGAGGGGTCTTTATTTAATTTTTTCATTAGAGGTTTCACTGTGGCTTTTTTCCAGTCTCTTGGCACGGTTCCTTTACTAAGAGAGCCATTAACTATACTGTTAATAATGGGATTAACTATATCCACTAATTGGTGGAGAATAAACGGGGGGCATGAGTCAGAGGTGACCCTGATTTACAGGACATTATGGCATCCCTAGATTGGGCTACGGTGACAGGTGTAAAAGTGCTAAAGGCACCAGGTACCTTGATTTTGGGGTCTTTCATATCCATACCAGTTAGCAGCGCTGCTTGGGGAAAGTCTTCCTGAATCGGTTTTATTTTATCTTCGAAATAGTCTGCGATCCGGTCACAAAGGTCTTGGGAAGGTGGAATTTTTGGCTTCCGGGCTTTTGGATGGGTGAAAGTTTTCACTACAGAAAAGACAGTCTTTTGTCTATGTTGGGCCACTAATATCATTTTAGTATAGTGGCTTCTCTTTGCTGTTTTTATACACGCGAGATATTCCAGCCTTTTTATAATATAAAGATCTTTTTCTAGGTGATCATAATCCCTCCTCCATTTTCGTTCACATTTCCTGCACTGGAGGTGGGCTTCCACCAAGTCCTGTATGTACCATGGGGCACTTAACTTCCTAAGTTTGTTATTCATCTTATGGGGACACTTCCGGGGGGGGCTAATTCTCGCGTGGCAGCCTGTATCCAGGAGTGGAAGATTTTCGAGTCTTGCTCGACCTCTACGGACAGGGTAGGAACCCCTGACTGGACTGATTGCCTAGGACTGCTGTTCTTAGCTATCCCTGTCCAGTTTGTTAAGGTGTTGGGGGATGTACAGCCTTTTACTTCCTTTTTCGTAGGATGATATAGCTTTATGCTGAAAGAAATAAAGCAATGATCAGTCCAAATTTAGGGTATGTCAAGGATGGGACCTGAGGAGTTGGTAAGCCAAGTTTCGGTGAGGATAAGGAGGTCTAGTTCCTGAACAAGGATGAGATCGGCAAGGTCTGTGGCATGTTTCACAGCTGATCGACAGTTAAGTAACATGCATTTCAGGTGTGATTTGTGATCAGTGAGAGAGGGCTACGTAATGGGGATCTGCATGAGGTTATTAATGTTTAAGGCATTAGTGTTGAGTCTGGGAGCTCTGTGCGTATTAGATGAGATGCTTTGTGTAGCCTCCGTAATGACTTGCTTGGGATTAGTATCTCCAGGAGAGTTTATAGGGGACGTCTGAGAGGTTCCTGAAAGAATTGGGATGACCGAAAGAGAGGAGTTGTAAGCTCGGAGGAGGGGGAGAATATCAAGTTCCGATAAATGATTTTTGGATCTGGCGGGTCTAGATGGGGCATTAGGGTAGGGAGTGGTATTCCAGTTCGGGCCTGGGGGTTTCTGCCCAAGGTCCCTCGATAGCATAGTGGAGGGAGATGGTAGTTTAGGGTACTAGTAGATAATATATATAGGATCTCCTGCGAGGTCTTTTTGGAAGAGAAGTCAAGGTCCAGCTCTGAAGTGACGTTAAAGAGTTTTTGTATGTCAGTTTTGAATTTTAGAAGCTCCCGGTTTATTTCCTTGAGCTTAGATGCAGGACCAGATTGTGGTGCATAGCTCTTGGGGAGGGGAGGAGGAGGGTTGTTCACTAGGGTGGAGGTAGGCATGTCCCAGGAAAGGGGACGATGAGGAGGGGGGTCGTCCCTTGAGGAGGATTTCTGTCTCTGTTGGTCAGGAGAGCAAAGCTGTGGGAGCTAGAATTGGCATGAGGAAGGAGGATGGGTGGAAGGGGGAAAGGCTCTAGAGTTGAGGATTAGAAAGGGAGCGGGGTCTCTTGGTGTTGATGAGGCTAGGGGGAGCTGACTTCCGGGTGGAAAGTGGGCGAGCCTGTTGTGGAGAAAGGGAATTGTCTAGGAGAGAGTCAGGAGGAATAGGAGTGGGGGAAGTGTTGGTGAGCTTGTCGGAGCTAAGGATAACATTTGCTCCAGCATAACTGGAATGGAGGTGGTCAAGTCTGGGTGGTCGGGAGACGGTGGGTAAGTCTGTGGATCAAAATGTGTCGGAACTAAGTCCCTATGAATGTTCAAAGTAGGCGAGCCCTATGAATGTTGTTCAAGGTAGGCGGGGCAGTCAACAGGTAATTATGGCTCATTAGAGAGAGATCATGTAGGTCCTGTGGCAAAGTTAAGGGAAGGACGTACCTAGAGTGATTAAGAGTATCACTTTGGTCCAGCAATTTTTTTATGATGGAGAACCTGTTGTCAAAGATACACAGGTTCCGATCGAAGGCTTGAATTAGGATAGTACCATTGTTGTAGATGGATATGGTAGCATTTGCTCCGAATATGGGTGGCGTCACAGACAAGAGTCTTATGCCATGAGGAAATTTCTTAGCCGAGGCGATTCTGAGTAAAGAATGGACGCCATTCTCCTCTAAGCTCTTCTTTTAGTATAGTATAAAAGATCAGATCACTAGTAATAGCACCTTTTTTTAGGCAAAAATAGGGGTCAGAGATAAGGGTTTCAGGATTAGCTTTGAGCAGTCTATGTTTGAGGGATTTAATCGCGTTTTTGGACAGGTTGGGCGGATAATTAATTATGAAGGTATTCATACCTAGCTTCTCTAGTCTGGAGTCCAGTCTGCACTGAGCGAGGGAGGCCATGATAGAGAGAGATTTAATTGCGAAGATTAGTTGAGAGGCAGGAGTGGACAGGTTTGCAGTGGAGTGCTCGAGTGGATGGCAAGGTGATAGTAAGCGATCTTAGAAGGACTTCTCAAATTTGGAAGGGAGGTAGACAGTGTTAACAGTCCTGATTTGACTGCAGGGAGTCCCAGTCAGGTGTCTGGAGGGGATAGAGCAGAAACTAGATGATCACAACTGCCTTCATATTCATGTAGTCAAGTCTATGACATTATTAGTAAGCAATGAAGCAACTGTTTCACAGAATCAAATTTATGCTGTTGTGTTGCAATTATATCTTGCTTACTATGCATTATATTTATACTTTTAAATGCAGGCAATAACTGCAGGCACTTTCAACAGGGAACTGCTGTAGGAAGTCCTTCCTTCATTTGACAACTTTTGCATGCTTGAATAACACGATTTTGTGCAAAAAATATTTCTTTATTTCCCTCTCACTAGGACTTTACAGATCACATTTTTAACAGCCCGGATGATGACCTACTGACTGATTCACTGAGGTTGAAATGGTAGAAATATAGAAGTGGCTCCAATTCCACAATTTTTTAGGAGTGGTTTTAAAATAATATCTTGATCCTGGATTCCCTTCATTCGATTACCACCTGTGTTCCGTAATGGGAACTTCATTATGTTTTGTGAATTAATATGCACACTCTTTTTTTGTATTTATTTGTATTTTTCACTGAACATTGCACGATTTTCACCTGGTTAGTGTTTTCTATATATTTGAAAAATACATAGACTGTTGTTCTGCATGAAACTCGTATGTTTAATTATGTCTTTCTAATAATGTAGTATTGGCAACTGTTTAGCTCTGATTTCTGTCTCGGTTCTCAGGAGGAACTATTGTTGACTTTATAGTTAGAAAAAAACAGATTGTGGGGCCAAACAGTTACACTAGGTACATTGACTGATTACAACAATTTCTGAAGTCGTTGAAAACGTATCCTCTGTTAGCCGTAGTGAATATTCCAATCACGTCACACTGGCAGCTCAACCAATGGATTGCATCAATATACCCAAGAACTACTAGTCTCTGCTGCAGTTTGAGGCTCAAGAGGATATAGCGCACTTTACTTTGGCCAGTGTCAGACCCAACATCCAGTACCTCACAACAGGGTTGGATTGGGTTTAAAAATTGCGCCAGGCATGCAAAAAAAAGTGGCCCTCGTTTGCATATTGCTTTTTCGCAAAACAATGCTTCAGCGAAATTTTATTATAAAAAGGGGTGGGGGGGCGGTTTAAAAAAATGCAAAACAGCACAAATCGTTCCCCCAGGCTGCTCAAAAAAGCAGCCCACAGCTGGAATTCGGATGCCGGCCCCTCAGGAATTGCCCAAATGCTCGTGTTACCAATCCGATGCTGCCTCACAACCCAGACGCACAATGCCCATTGGGCTCAAAGGGCTTCAGAAGACCCACCGTCCCCCCATCGTATGTGGCAGCCCTGGCTGAGACAGCTTCCCGGGCACACACACACCCGCACCCGAATACTGCACAGGTCTTTAATAGACCATTTGCTTGTTATTGAAGCTTTGCTGTTTTTTTCTCCCTTTCTTAGAGCCCCTCCATCTCCACTCTGCCTATTGCTGGATGAATTACTCCCCCCCCCCCCCCCCCCCCCCCCCCGAAATATTTTCTTAGCCCCTCTGAAATTTGCCTCTATTTGCGCCTCTGTTACAACCCAAATGTGAACTGGGAACTCAAACCTTAACTATAGTGCTATTTGTTGGCAAAAAACAAATGGGAAAGTGTCTTCAATACTTGGGTCTCACCGACGCTACTGACTACGGTGCTGGTAATTGTGGAATGTGATCGAATCCAGTTCAAGAAGTGATAGGTGGAAACCACAATTGGGACATTCAGGGCCCTTTTTACTAACTGAATTTTGTAGTACTAGTATTACTAAAATAGTACTATTAAAGTACCAAAAACAAACCTGCCAAGTTTTCTGTTTGCTTATGTGTGACATTCCCATGTGTGTAGCATGTTTTATGTGTGACATTTCAAGCCTTATGTGTGACACGTTGATTAACACTTTATTGTGAGTGAAATAAGAAAGCTACATCCTTGACAAGAGATCATTTTTAGAAATTATATACCCTTTTCTAGTATGTGACGGTCCGTAATGCGTTGATTCACCCAGGGACACTTTACATGAGAATCCGATAGGTCTTTATTTAGCACAAGTAAGTTGGTTGGTTTCCTCTGAATCACAGAAGGCCGGGGTTAAAGTCCTCTTCTATGGTTCTACAGTAGCGGTCTTCAAATCCCTAGTTCGCTTTGCTTAAATATGAGTTTCTGTGTTAGTGGTTTATTTATTTCCACGTCGTAATATATCGAGAATCATATTTTTTCCATTGTACACCAGCCCCATCTTGTGGCCTTTGATAAACAGTACTTGAATTTAGCTTTTATGCGTCTTTCACTGATTTATCACACTTCAGGAAACGGTTCCATGCACAGCTTGATCAGATCAGCTGTGTATTGTATTGTAATTGTATTTATATAGCGCTTACTACCCATGATGAGGCGTCGAAGTGCTTTTAGGCGAGTAGCACGCTACTCCGGGACCCATAGAGGATTAGTTTTGAATTAGTATGGTGAAACATGAAAGTAATTTGAGTGGTGGATATGTTAGTCAGTTATTTAGATTGAGAAGCACGCTACTCTGGAACCCATAACGGATTAGTGGTGAATTAGTATAGTGGAATATGGAATTTGAGTTAGTCTGTTATTTTGATTGAAAAGGACAGTGGAGAAATAGTAGCGTGAAGGATTTGGATTTTTTTTTCTTTTTGAGGTCAAAGCAGTAGGAGGAAGCATTTGAATGAGTAAAAAGGGGTTTTGGAGGGGATGAGTCAGAGGGAAGAGTAAACTCTGCCACGTGTTTGCCTGACAATTTCAGGCATTGAGGTAATGCAGGGAAATTACTGAAAATGCGTTATTGTGATGCGAGATGCATGGCACTTGGCAGGACTGTAAAAATGCTATTCACTTACCTTCAAGTGTAAATCTACACCCCTGCCTCTTCTATCTTTTCTATTTAGAGATCCTCACCTATATAAGTTTACAACTTAGCACTAAATGTCGGAGAGACCAGGAGGAGTGTCTGGAAAAAGGTGAAAACTTACAACTAAATAGGAGGGGTTTAGAGATGAACAAGGAGGAGTTTAGAGAGGGTTAAAGAGGGGTTTAAAGAGGGTCATGCACCCACCCACAAACAGGTAAGCACACTGCTATTCACAAACTGCAAAGTAATGTATAGAATTAAAGAAATTTAGTTATTTATAAATCCCAAAAAGTTGTGAAAGTATTTTACAATTATTGAATATATGTTTTATCGTTGTAAATATTGTTATGTTTCATATAGGTACTCTAATATAGGCCCGGGTAACATCATACCCCTTCACCTACATTGCCCCCCTTACACTACAAAGTAACGGGTCTTTTAGGATTGAACCTTTACCTAGTTCTAGTCCTGGGCGCAGAAGGAGGGTTTTCCCTGAACAATAGCGGTCTAAAGCTTCATCCATAGACTCACAAGGTATGAATGAATAGTCAGAAGCGTTCTTGGAAGCCAGGCAGGGGCTCCACCACCTGCATAATATCTAAGTACAAGGTTCATCCCATACTTCATCCTCAAATCCAACAATGGCTAATACAAGAAACAAGGTACAAAGGAGCCCTAGATACTTTCTGTATAAATATAGCACATCTTGCCAGTGTTAGACAGAGGGAACCGAGACTTCCAGGCCAACACACTGACCAGAGTCACTGAGGCTCCTGCATGCAGATGCTCCAGCTGACAATGGTCTGACACATCCTTCGCGGGGTGTCCAACTCGAGACCAGGACGGGGTCCCACACTCTCTTGCTTCAGGTAATAGGGTTAGACTAAAACTGGAGGGATTCTTGGCTTCACACCTACCCACATGCTAGTTACACTTAGGTACATCTATACAGGCATTGTAGGAGTACGCGCTTTCTTTTATCATGCATTTTATATCCATGTATGTGTTCATGAATATTGCAAAATAAAATGACTGGACTATCCTTTTATATTCACTGCACTTCTGATCACATATATCTGCTACTGTATATCGGTTGTTGCAGCACATCTATTTTACACTAGAAGAACAACTGTCCATTACATTCTTATTGTAACACGCCCAACTGTTTCTTCTGTGTAACTCTCTACGACACAATAAGCGAAAGGTAGTACATTGTTTCCACGATCCTGGGGGATCAGGGTTGTCATGTTCTAAGGTTTCCAGAAACTATTCTCTCTCCCATAAGAGGAGATTCTAGTGGCACTTTGAGCTATCTAATGCAAACAGGCTAACATTCTCGGTGGGGGTGCTCAGAGCAAGTCTGCTACCAAACCCGCAGTGTATGTTATCCGAAAGCACAGATTCTGTATAGGATGTATATAGGAACTACACAACAATACTTTTGTAACTTTAAATTATATTCAGTTATAATTTTCAATAGGTTAATTTAATTTACCATTATTTCCTAATGGGTTTTATTTTATGTCCTTACAAACATTATTTTCAATGGGAGGGTATTGCATTATCAGTGGCGGGTCATGTGTGGTGCTTACTAGCACTAGTAAATTACACTTGCAAATTGTGTTTCATCTATTTTTTTCAGGGGATGGAGACTAGTAAGTGTACACTTTTGAGTAACTTGACACTCAGATTTTCTGAACAGCTACAAGCATTGAAGTTATAAAAAAGTGCAAGAGTAAATTACACATGTTATTTACTCATGACTGTCAGTTACCTTCATAAATGGGCCCGTTGTTGTTTAGATTGTCAACTGGTACAAGCAGACACATTATTAGCACATGCTTGGTGCTCAGATGAAGTCACAATTACCAGCAGCTAGTGTCCTGAAGACGGCTTCTTTTAGTCATGATTTTCAAGAGGACTCATAGACACTCACAAAGGAGAAATAGAGCACTGTAAATGTAAATGTAATTTGCACTTGTATAGCGCCTATCACCCAGGGGTCTCTAAGCGCTGTACGAATACCGCTGCGGAACCCTTCCTGGCCTGTTCCTGTGAGGTGTCCACTCCTGGGCACCCCCAAGGTGAAGCCAGGCATCCTAGCTTTGTTAGGGCCAGTGTGGAGATTAAGCAAGCTATTGCCCAGAGTTGCAGAGTGGAACCCATGATTAGAGTAGGCACTGAGGACATTGAGCCCAAGACCCTGCCGCGGCGGGGATTGAACCCTGGTTCCGGGCCAGACCTCTGCCTCAGGGTCTGCCGCTCTAATCAGTGAGCCACACTTCTCCACTGTGGTCAATCAATCAATCAATCAGTGACACTTATAAAGCGCGCTACATACCCGTAGGGTCTCAAGGCGCGGGGGGGGGGGGGTGCCGCTACTGCTCGAACAGCCAGGTCTTCAGTTTCTTCCTGAAGGAGAGGTGGTCTTGGGTCAGGCGCAGGTCGGACGGGAGGGAGTTCCAGGTCTTGGCGGCCAGGTAGGAGAAGGACCTTCCTCCTGTAGTCGCTCTTCGGATGCGGGGGACGGCGGCGAGGGCGTGGTTGGCTGATCGGAGGTGGCGTTTGGGAGCGTAGAAGTTGACTCGGCTGTTGAGGTAGTTCGGGCCTTGGTCGTGTAGGGCTTTGTGTGCGTGGGTGAGGAGGCGGAAGGTGATTCTCTTGTTGACGGGGAGCCAGTGAAGGTCTCTCAGATGTCCGGAGATGTGGCTGGATCGTGGGATGTCGAGGATGAGTCTGGCTGAGGCGTTTTGGATCCGCTGGAGTCTCTTCTGGAGCTTGGCGGTGGTCCCGGCGTAGAGGGCGTTGCCGTAGTCCAGTCGGCTGGTGACGAGGGCCTGGGTGACGGTCTTCCTGGTCTCTGTGGGGATCCACCAGAAGATCTTCCGTAGCATGCGTAGGATGTTGAAGCACGCCGAGGAGACGCTGTTGACTTGCCTGGTCATGGAGAGGGAGGAGTCCAGGATGAAGCCCAGGTTTCGTGCATGGTCTGTCGGTTTGGGTGCAGTGCCCAGGGCGGGAGGCCACCAGGAGTCGTCCCAGGCGGAGGGTGAGGAGCCCAGGATGAGGACCTCCGTCTTGTCCGAGTTCAGTTTCAGGCGGCTGGTCGTCATCCACTCGGCTACCTCTTTCATCCCTTCGTGCAGGTTGGCTCTGGCGGCGGCGGGGTCGTTGGTCAGGGAGAGGATCAGCTGGGTGTCGTCGGCGTAGGAGATTATGCTGAGGTGGTGTTTGTGTACGATGGCCGCGAGGGGGCTCATGTAGACGTTGAAGAGGGTGGGGCTCAGGGATGATCCTTGGGGGACGCCGCAGATGACTTCGGAGGCCTCTGACTTGTACGGTGGTAGGCGGACTCGCTGTGTTCTTCCGTCGAGGAAGGAGATGATCCATTCCAGCGCCTTGTCCTGGATTCCGATGTTGCTGAGGCGCCGTACTAGGGTGCGGTGGCAGACCGTGTCGAATGCCGCGGAGAGGTCTAGGAGGATGAGGGCCGCTGTTTCTCCATTGTCCATCAGGGCTCGGATGTCATCGGTGGCGGCGATGAGGGCGGTCTCGGTGCTGTGTTTGGCTCAGAAGCCGGACTGTGAGGGGTCGAGGGATCTGTTCGTCTCGAGGAAGGCGGCCATCTGCTTGTTGACAGTCTTCTCGATGACTTTGGCTGGAAACGGGAGAAGCGAGATGGGGCGGTAATTCTTGAGGTCGGTGGGGTCCGCTGTTGGTTTCTTGAGTAGAGCGCTGAGTTCGGCGTGTTTCCAGCTTTCAGGGAAGATGGCGGTGTCGAAGGAGGTGTTGATGATGTCTCGCAGGTGGGGTGCGATGACAGCGTCGGCCTTGTTGAAGACGTGGTGAGGGCAGGGGTCGGTCGGTGATCCGGAGTGGATGGAGTTCATCGTGCGGATGGTGTCTTCGGTGCTGATCGGGGTCCAGGCGTGGAGGGTGGTGGTGGGGGGGGGTGGCTGGTCGGTCGTGGTGTGCGTTGGTTGGTTGTTGAAACTGCTGTGTATGTCCGTGATCTTGTTGTGGAAGTATGAGGCGAGGGAGTTGCAGAGGTCTTGCGATGGGGTGATGTCGTTGTTTCCTGCGCTGGGGTTGGAAAGCTCTTTCACGATGTTGAAGAGTTCCTTGCAGTTGTGTGCGTTGTTGTCCAACCGGTCCTTGAATGCTGTTTTCTTGGCGGCGCGGATCAGCTGGTGGTGTTTCCGGGTGGCAAGTTTGTAGGAGGTCCTGTTGTCCGGTGTCGGTTCCCTTTTCCAGACTTTCTCGAGGGCTCGGCAGTTCTTCTTGGAGCTCTTGAGTTCGTCGGTGAACCATGGGGCCTTCTTGCTGCCGGGTCTGCTAGGCGGGGTCCTAAGTGGGGCGAGTTCGTCCGCGCAGTTGCTGATCCACTTCGTGAGGTTGTCGGCGGCCTGGCTGGGGTTCGCTGAGCTGGCAGGAGGGTGTTGGCTCAGGGAGGTGGCGAGCTGGTCTGCTGTGATCTTGTTCCAGCTTCTGCGGGCGGTCTGTTGCTGGTGTTGGTGGGTCGTCGTTCTCTTGAAGGTGAAGTGGACGCAGCTGTGGTCCGTCCATTGAAGCTCTGTGGCGTGGCTGAAGTCAATGTCTGTGCTGGATGAGAAGACGGCGTCGAGTGTGTGTCCGGCGAGGTGGGTGGGGGTGGACACCAGTTGCTTGAGTCCCAGGTTGTCGAGGTTGTCGAGCAGGGTGCTGGTGTTGTGGTCGTTGTTGTTCTCCAGATGGAAGTTGAGGTCTCCCAGGAGGATGTAGTCAGTGGAGGGGAGGGCATGCGGGCTGATGAAGTCGGCGATGTCCTCGCTGAATTGCGTGCGTGGTCCAGGGGGTCGGTAGATCAGGGTGCCTCTGAGGGTGGTGTTCGGGTTGGTGTGGATCTGGAAATGCAGGTGTTCGGCGCTGGTCAGGGTGTTGTCGGTGCTGGTCGTGAGACGGATGGTGTTCCTGTGGATGATGGCGATGCCTCCTCCCATCTGGTTGGCGTTTCGGTCCCTCCGGACGATCTTGTAGCCCTCTGGGATAGCGATGGCGATGTCGGGAGCTGAAGAGGCGTTCATCCAGGTCTCCGTGAGGAATGCAACGTCAGGGGCTGTGGCGTCTAGGAGGTTCCAGAGTTCGATGGCGTGTCTGTGGACGGAGCGGGTGTTGAGCAGGATGCACTTGAGGTGGGTGCTGCTGGAGTTCGACTTGGCGGGTGCTGGTGCGGGGCTGGTCCGGATGCAGGAGAACTTGCAGGCGTAGCAGCTGAAAGGTCCGTGGGTGCGTCTTGGAGTGGCTTGGTGGCATTCTGGGAGTCGGCCGGTGTTGAGAGCGATGAGGGTGGCGGCTGAGTACGTCAGGCGGGTAGGTCGAGGTCTTCGAGGTCCAGGGGTCCTGGCGCTGGTCGCGATCCGGTCGCGGACGGGCGCAGACGGGCTTACCTTTGGCGCTCCTTCGGCGCACAATCGGCGCGCCCGCTGCGCGTGACCGCTGCACGTTCGCACGGTCGCCATTTAAGGCGAAGTGCGCGGGTGGGCGGAGCAGCTGGGAGGCGGGAGCGGGGAGGGTTACAGAAGACAAAAAAGGGGCGGGGACAAGCGGCGGTGGCGGGAAGGGACGGCGGGGGGCGGCGCGGTAGGCGGACAACAAGGAAGGAGAGCAAACACGGGGAAAATGCAAATACAATCAAACAGGCACAAATTAACGCAAAAACAGGGGAAAAAGAGAGTTAAACCAAGTTAAACAAAGCAAGCACAAAAAACCGTCAAAACAAGGGCAAAAACACTTGCAACGGCGGCAGCCGGCAAACGAGGCAGCAGCGAGGCAGAGGGCAGGCAAGGGGCACACGCAGCAGCTGGTGGCCGTGCGGCGCGGGGGTGTCCCACAAGTGGGTCACACTCACCTGCGTCGCACGGTCGCCATTTAAGGCCAAGTGCGCGGGTGGGCGGAGCAGCTGGGAGGCGGGAGCGGGGAGGGTTACAGAAGACAAAAAAGGGGCGGGGACAAGCGGCGGTGGCGGGAAGGGAGGGCGGGGGGGCGGCGCGGTAGGCGGACAACAAGGAAGGAGAGCAAACACGGGGAAAATGCAAATACAATCAAACAGGCACAAATTAACGCAAAAACAGGGGAAAAAGAGAGTTAAACCAAGTTAAACAAAGCAAGCGCAAAAAACCGTCAAAACAAGGGCAAAAACACTCGCAGCGGCGGCAGCCGGCAAACGAGGCAGCAGCGAGGCAGAGGGCAGGCAAGGGGCACACGCAGCAGCTGGTGGCCGTGCGGCGCGGGGGTGTCCCACAAGTGGTCAGCAATAGTATGTTACTTCACTGTTAAGTGTTGTAAGAAATAGTAATAATACTCTAATGCTTCTTACTCAGGACAGCTGTGTCTAGGTAATGGGATGCAGCCAGGAAGGCTTGGATGATTGGAGAAATGACATGGTGCCTCTTGAAGGGGGCGTGGCTTGGACGCCGATCGGGATGGCGGCGTGAGCTCGCAGCTCCGCGCGGAATCCCGCTAATTCTCCTGTTTTCGGGACCCTAGGCGACCCGAAGACGACGTTCCTGCCCTCTGAAGTGTAAGGGGACAGCTGGGCGCAATCGGAGAGTCGCTGGGGGACTGCTGGCCCCGAGAAGATCGAGAGAAGAGGCGGCCGAGGTGTTGCCGGGGGTGAGAAGAAAATGGCGGCGAGGAGGTCGGACGGTCCCGAACTTCAGCCCTGAGCCAAGTTGTCGCCGAGTGGCAAGAGATCCTGCACTTGGCTGCCCGAGGCACTAGGATTGGCGGGGCTGTGTACTGAGACCAGGGGACGCTGACCTGATTCACCCAGGAGCTCGGGGACCCTCGTTGGCCACCGCCCTGAGACTTATCCTTCCCCCCTCAGGCCGGAGGGGGGTGACGGAATGGAGCCCGTCCACCTGGCCATTGTTCCTGAGAGCGTCGGCGGGGACATTGCGCTGCCTGGTGCCCGGAGACCGGCACGGAACCACGGGCGTAATCGCAAAACGGGCGACAGGACTTGTGACGCAGCACCCTGGCATGGCGGCGATCGGAGGGCCGATGCCCGGGAGTCGCGAGGGGGACCCGGCGACATCAACTCGGCTGAGTGAGAGTCCCTCCCCGGAGCTTGATCAGGAACAGCGGCTGAACCGGCGTTTGGATGCCATCCTTGATGCGATTACTTCCACTAAGGAAGCATTGTACAATGACATTGCCCAAGTGGCCACGGGCCTGGGGCTGCTACGCGCGGATCACGCGAAGCTGGCGGACAGGGTCAAGGACCATGACCAGCTGTTGCTGGACCTGAAGCCATCGGTGGTGACCGCGGAGCACAGGATCACGGACATTTTGGCCCGACTGGACTCACTGGAACGGAGGGCGGAGGATGCCGAAGGCCGCAATAGGCGGAACAACGTGCGGGTCGTAGGCCTGCCGGAACGGATTGAGGGGGAGGATGCGGTGGCCTACATGGAGAACTGGTTCCGCACTGTGGTGGCACCGGAGGGGCTTACTCCTTTTTTCACTCTGGAGCGAGCTCACCGGGTGCCTGCTCGCCCGCCGGGGCTTGGCCGCCCCCCCCGACCGATGGTGGTGCGGCTCCTCCACTACAAGGACCGGGATCTTCTCATCCAGCGGGCCAGGATGTCGGGCCCGTATGAGGTGGAGAACAGTAAGGTAACGATCTTTCCGGATTACACTCAAGCGGTCCAAAAGAACAGGGCATCGTTCCTCGCTGTGAAGAAGGAGCTCAGGGAGGAAGGCATCCAGTACTCCTTGCTCTACCCAGCCAAGCTGCGGATCATTATGGACGGCACTACGCACTTCTTCCAGACTCCGGACGAAGTTTGGCAATGGCTCGAGTCATATAGAGCGGGGACGGACAGATCACACCAAAGTAGGCGAGACCAACCCAAGCAGCCCCGGGTAAGGCAGTCACAACGCATCAGATCCCGCAACAGGCGCCAGCGGGAGAAACGGGAGGCTCAAATGGCGGCGGAGAAAAGGGATGCGCTCGCAGCGACGGCGGCCATTACAGGGTCGCAACAGGACAGTGAACGGGCAGGAACGGACTCGGGAGGGGAAGGCAGCAGAACAGGAGAGGAGCTTTCAGAGGCGGAAAGCTCGAAGGGGCCGATAGTGACCCCACAGACATCGGATGGTATTTTCTGCAGCTGAGATAGAACTGGGACTAGATCGGGACTTCATGGTAGGGTGATATCCTGTTGATGGAGGGCGGGTTGCCGGGAGGGGGAGCTGTGTGCTTTGGAGGGGATGAAGGTGCGGGGCGCGGGCTCCGCTAGCTGGGGTCGGCGGCGACTCACCCCCCTTGGGCCCTTAAGGTCGACTGTGGTGGAGACCACAGGGTAAGAGTGTGAGAAGTTGGTTCAAGGTTTGGATGGGGGCGGCCATTGGGTTCGTGTGCTCTGTCCTGGGGAGTGGGGTTTGGGAAGTGTTTCAGTTTTGGGAATGTTCGGGGCGGGGCAACTGCAATGGGGGGGCCATGGACCTTTGTTATTTGATTCGGACTGTACGAAGTTGGAATGGGGACATTACCTAACTTGAAATGCCTAACGTGGAATGTCCGGGGGCTGCGGACCATGGTGAAACGTCACAAAGTACATGCATATCTGGTACGCAGGGGGGTTCAGTTTGCTATGCTCCAGGAGACTCATCTCACCAAAAAAGAGTGCGCTGCCTTGCAGAAAAGATGGCGGGGCCAGGTGTTTGGCACCACTTACTCAGCGTATGCCAGGGGGGTGTTGATCTGGGTGAGGGCGGGGATACCCTTTCAAGTGCTGAATCAAGTAGTAGATCCGGATGGCAGGTTTGTGGCGGTGGAGGGGAGGTTATATGGACGGGATGTGGTTTTCTGCTGTGTCTATGCACCGAACACTGACCAAGGCCGATACTTTGATAGTCTCTCGGGGTCCTTGGCCTCTTTCCTGGCGGGTCTGATAGTGTTAGGGGGGGACTTCAACTCGATTACGGATGTTGCTCTGGATAGGTCCCATCCCCCCCTAGTAGACTCTCCGGTGCGCAGGCTGGCCGCGCACAGGAAGGACTGGCAGGAACGATGGGGGTTGCTGGATGTCTGGAGGGAGCGGCACAGGGTAACCAGGGATTATTCCTTTTATTCCGCTCTCCATGATCTACATGTCAGGATCGATTCGGTGCTTTGCGGGGGATCCCTGGCCCCATTGATTACCCATGCGGAGTACCTGGCTAGGACTATATCCGATCATAACCCCCTATTGGTGCACATTCAGTGGCAGAGAGAGCGCTCAGTGATACCAACATGGCGGCTTCGGCCGGAGACGCTAGAGGACTCTGTGTTCAGCGATGCGGTTCGGCAAGGCATTGATAGTTATTTCGGAGTGAATGAGGGCACGGCTGCGAGTAGGTCTATTGAATGGGATGCAATGAAAGCGGTGGTGAGAGGGGTGTGTTTGGGTAGGTTCTTGAATGCTCGTACGACTGTGCTGAATGACCTAATGAAAGCGGAAGAAACTTTAAGGGACTTGGAGCGCTGCAGGCCGGCTAGGCCAGGTCTACAGGCCCAGTTGTTGGAGGCGAAGGAAGTGGTTGCCACCGAGATGGAACGTTTGAGGTGCTATGACTATAGGCAGTACATCATCAGGGCACACGCAGAAAGGGACAAGGTGGGTACCCTCTTGGCCAGATTAGCTAACCCGGAACTTAGGGGCTGCCCGATTCTCGGCATTAATAATGCGCAGGGAGAGATGGTGTACTCCCAGGCAGCGGTATTGGAACGATTTAGGGGGTATTATGAGGAACTATACCGGAGTCAGCTAGGAGTGGGGGTTCAGGACATCGCGGAATACCTGGGGGAGAGGCAGCTCCCGGTCCTGGACGAGGACGACGTGAGGGAGCTGGGTAGCCCGATCACGCTCACGGAAATACGGGTGGCCATCAAACATATGGCCCGCAACAAGACGCCCGGGGTGGACGGACTGCCAATTGAATTCTATCAACAATATGTGGATAGCTTGGCGCCCAGGCTGCTGGTGGTGTATACGGAAGCCTTCGAGACGGGGGCATTGCCTGGGTCCATGCGGGAGGCCTTGATTGTACCGCTCCTCAAGCCTGGCCGGGATGCCGCGGATGTGAGGTCTTATCGCCCGCTGTCCATGCTGACGGTGGATTATAAGATCCTGAGCCGAATCCTGGCCACCAGGCTGGCCCCGCACATGACGGGTCTGGTACACAGGGATCAGGCCGGGTTTATACCCACGAGGAGCACGGCGCTGAATATCCGCCGCCTGGTGGGAATAATGGACGCCATCTTGGACAGGGAGGGAGCACCGGCGGTTTTGTCCGTGGACATCGAGAAGGCCTTTGATAGCTTGGAATGGCCTTTCCTGGATGGAGTGCTAGAGAGGTTTGGCATGGGCGAGGGGTTTCGGAGGTGGACGAGGGTCTTATTTACCTCGGCGACGGCGAGAGTACGATTGGGCGGCCTGGTGTCTGCGGCGTACCCAGTGGGCAGGGGAACACGACAGGGATGTTCTCTCTCCCCCCTATTGTTTGCCCTGGCGATGGAACCCTTGGCGGTCCATGCGAGGTCAGGTGACCGATACGCGGGGATAGTTAGTGGCGGGCAGTGGCATTATATATCGCTATACGCGGATGACTTGCTCCTGTACCTAGCTGACAACTCGGAGGCATTGGTTGGAGCGATGGACCTGCTGTCTGAGTTCGGCCGGCTGTCGGGCCTTAAGGTCAATTGGGCGAAGACCTGTGTGTTCCCGCTGCGAGCGGGATCGCCAGCCCCTAGCAGCGATTTGGGGGTAGTATGGGAACCCTCTTGCATCACCTATTTGGGTGTCCGCATTTACCACGCGGCTGCGGACCTATTGGAGGGCAACATTGGCCGCTGTGTCCGGGCGCTGCGGGGCAGCTTGTCTTTCTGGTCAACCCTCCCGCTGTCGGTCCTGGGCAGGATAGCACTGTTGAAAATGGTGGCGCTCCCCCGCTTCCTCTATTATTTCCGAACGCTGCCTGTCTGGATTCCCCAGGGGGTGTTTAGAGAACTGCGGTCAATGATAATTGGCTTTCTTTGGGGGCATGGCCGCCGTAGAGTAGCCCTGAGCACGCTACTTCGCCCCAAGCTGGAAGGGGGCATGGCTGTGCCCGACCTCGAGCTGTATTATCTTGCAGCGCAGTTGCAGGTCCTTACATAGAACGTAGCCAGGGTGTTCCGGGGCCCGGAGGAGGACCGGGATCGGGGAATGCAACGCCACGTGCTGTCCTACATCATCATGCAGCAGCGGCTCGAGTTACGGGCCCTCACCATGGAAGAGCGGACGCTCCGGCTGTGCTGGCAACGGAGCCTTCGGAGAGCGAGGGCATCGCGGCCCTATGCCCCGGAGATCCCGATCGGGATGTTGACGGCATTGCCGCACGGAGGAGATTGGTCCCCGTTGCTGGATTGGGAGGAGGTGGGACTGCAGGTGGTGGGCGACTTGTACATAGATGGGGCTTTGGCGCCGTTCGAAGTGCTCCGGGACCAGTTCGGGCTGCCTGCTGGGGGCTTTCTCCTACACGCGGCAGTAGTGGCTGCCATACAGAAGCACTGGAAAGAGGGGCTCCTGGAACCCACGACGACTATGGCGTGCCAATATGTGGTGATGGCGGCTGGTACGTTCAAGGCTGTGACGTGCCTCCATAATAGGATGCTGAACGAGGGGTTGGAACCTCTCCAAGGGCTCAAGGCTAAATGGGAGGTGAGCGTCGGCCGGCCCATACCAGATACGGCATGGGGTCACATCCTGCGACGCACGTGGAAGGGCACTAGAAACGCGCGTTTTCAGCAGGTGCATTTCTATGTGCTCCATAGGGCCTATTTAACTCCTGAGAAGTTACAGCGGTACTTTCAGGTGCCGGATGCCTGTTGCCCACGGTGCTCGTCCCAGGGAGCGGACATGGACCACTTGTTTTGGGGGTGCCCACAACTGGGGACCTATTGGGCGGAGGTAGGGGAACTTCTGAATGAAGTGACTGACAGGGAGGTGGAATTCGACATGGCGGCGTGCCTATTGCTCTGGTTCCCGCATACTAAGCACACCAGGGTGACAAGCAAATTCATAGACCTGGGCCTGATATTGGCACAGAGGGAAATATCGTGGCATTGGAAGTCCAGGGGGGGACCCTCACTGCGTAGATGGAAGAATGAGCTGCTGCGGTGGTCTGACTGCGAGAGTGTGCTCCGGATGAAGCAAGCTGTAAAGTTGGGGAATGAGAAGGCATTGGATGCGGCGCGTGCATGGGAGTTAGTGGTACAGGCTATGCGTGATTCTTTGGTAGAGGATGAGGATGGTGAGGACTAAGCCGCTGGACACCGCGGGGCGAACACAGAAGTATAGCACCACGCACTGTAGTGGACCCATCCAATTCGACAGGACGAGGCACACACCTTAGCAGTTGCCAGGGGAGGGGGGGCTTTGGGGGGGTTGGTTGTTGGGTGTTTGGGGAGGGCCGGAAGCCATTAGATGGTCGCTTGTTAGGGCCTTGGATCTACTGGGACGGTGGTTACTATGTGGAGGGTAGAATGGCTGGGTAGTGCGGCCAGGTGTGACGACCCGTGGCGCCTAGGGCAGGTCCCGACAAGGGCGACATCACTGACTATCACTGGGATGGCTGACGGGAATGTTGTTGTGGGTGGGGGGGTAAAAGCAGATACACAAAACGATCTTTCAACCAGGGTCCCTATGGGACGTGCACTGTGATGTGTTCCTCTTGAGCGATATGATATGCCGCCCGGCCTCCGGGATGCGGGCTGAATGGCTGTGTACGACTGGGAATTCTTATGGGACGGGGGGATCTCACAAGTGTACTGGCTGATTACTTGTATCCTGTGGTTTATAACTCTGCAATAAAAATATATTTTAAAAAAAATGGTGCCTCTTGAACGTAGGAATGGCTGACACTGTCCTCAACAAAATGACAGTGTTGTGTAGTGGCCTTCTATTGCTCCACATATCCATGATGAAGTTCATGCAGAGATGATTCACAGGCTGGGCCAGGTCCACAGGGCTGCAGGACCCCGTGGCACTTTAATAGAAATTTTCCCTGAGTTACCCTCTATACTTTTTTCATTAAGCTGGGGTTTGTGTTTGGCCAAGGACAGCTCCAGTCTTTCCACTGCAGCCCATAAGTGGTTCCTCCAGTCAAGGCACAACCACAAGCCTGATCCTTGAATTTAGGCTAGCCCATAGTCAGAATGGAACAACAAGGTCCTTGTCAGGCATCTCCTCTCAGATGATGTTGCAAAGCTTTCTCAGAAGTCACTACAAATGCAATCTACCAGCTCCTGAGTAGCTTTTTCTAAATAGAATAAGGATCATCTTTGCAGATTTTGTTAATTGGTTTCTAAATTTGAAGAAGGGAAGTAACACCAACTCAGACTCAGGGCATGAATGCTAGTGTGTGGTGCTTCCTTACTGTTTTGGCGGTAGGAACACCATCCCTATTGGCATAAGGTTAGGTTGGAAGGGAAGGAACAAGGCCAAAATATTGTGGACAGAGAAAACTGAGGACTGAGGAGAGATAGTTTCAGAAGAGGGTATCACAAAAACACGTTCATTTGTGGTTGGCTTAAGTATTCCAAGGATGTCTATTTTCATTTTGTTTTGGCTAAACAATATACTTTATTAACGTTTTACAAAAGAGTATATACATATAGGGTACATCTGAAAGAACACAGCAGCAAGAATGCTGAAGTTACTAATAAATGGAAGGAATATATGTAATAAAACAGTGGTCTGAATGGAAATGGAGAAAAGAATTCCGTAAGGCATGGAACATGTTCAGGTTTCAACTAAATTCTAAATATAGATGTTCCAAAGTACATCAATCCTCCATTTGCTGTTCCATTGTTACAGAGTGAAATTCCATCCCAGCATTAAAGCTGTTTTCTTGCTTTGTTTAACACCCATCAAAATGATATCCTTAAATGGGATAATACTTTTTGCAAGGCTTCCATATTGTATATTAAATTGTGTTATTCCTACAGAAGACTTTGATGCAGCGGAAACGTTGGGAAAACTTATATTCACCACGCGTAACCCAATTAATAACTACTGGTCATTTTACTAATGTAACCAAATTTTGCCCATATCAATAACTGGTCTTCTCTTGAATCTTTTGAGAGTTATCTGCTATGACAGAATATACCCCCCTGTGCCCGGGCGCTGCGGGGCAGCTTGTCTTTCTGGTCAACCCTCCCGCTGTCGGTCCTGGGCAGGATAGCACTGTTGAAAATGGTGGCGCTCCCCCGCTTCCTCTATTATTTCCGAACGCTGCCTGTCTGGATTCCCCAGGGGGTGTTTAGAGAACTGCGGTCAATGATAATTGGCATTCTTTGGGGGCATGGCCGCCGTAGAGTAGCCCTGAGCACGCTACTTCGCCCCAAGCTGGAAGGGGGCATGGCTGTGCCCGACCTCGAGCTGTATTATCTTGCAGCGCAGTTGCAGGTCCTTACATAGAACGTAGCCAGGGTGTTCCGGGGCCCGGAGGAGGACCGGGATCGGGGAATGCAACGCCACGTGCTGTCCTACATCATCATGCAGCAGCGGCTCGAGTTACGGGCCCTCACCATGGAAGAGCGGACGCTCCGGCTGTGCTGGCAACGGAGCCTTCGGAGAGCGAGGGCATCGCGGCCTTATGCCCCGGAGATCCCGATCGGGATGTTGACGGCATTGCCGCATGGAGGAGATTGGTCCCCGTTGCTGGATTGGGAGGAGGTGGGACTGCAGGTGGTGGGCGACTTGTACATAGATGGGGCTTTGGCGCCGTTCGAAGTGCTCC
This sequence comes from Lissotriton vulgaris, assembly GCF_964263255.1. Lineage (NCBI taxonomy): Eukaryota > Metazoa > Chordata > Amphibia > Caudata > Salamandridae > Lissotriton > Lissotriton vulgaris. The sequence goes on from NC_141693.1 coordinate 1,297,274,025, forward strand.
GGGACCAGTTCGGGCTGCCTGCTGGGGGCTTTCTCCTACACGCGGCAGTAGTGGCTGCCATACAGAAGCACTGGAAAGAGGGGCTCCTGGAACCCACGACGACTATGGCGTGCCAATATGTGGTGATGGCGGCTGGTACGTTCAAGGCTGTGACGTGCCTCCATAATAGGATGCTGAACGAGGGGTTGGAACCTCTCCAAGGGCTCAAGGCTAAATGGGAGGTGAGCGTCGGCCGGCCCATACCGGATACGGCATGGGGTCACATCCTGCGACGCACGTGGAAGGGCACTAGAAACGCGCGTTTTCAGCAGGTGCATTTCTATGTGCTCCATAGGGCCTATTTAACTCCTGAGAAGTTACAGCGGTACTTTCAGGTGCCGGATGCCTGTTGCCCACGGTGCTCGTCCCAGGGAGCGGACATGGACCACTTGTTTTGGGGTGCCCACAACTGGGGACCTATTGGGCGGAGGTAGGGGAACTTCTGAATGAAGTGACTGACAGGGAGGTGGAATTCGACATGGCGGCGTGCCTATTGCTCTGGTTCCCGCATACTAAGCACACCAGGGTGACAAGCAAATTCATAGACCTGGGCCTGATATTGGCACAGAGGGAAATATCGTGGCATTGGAAGTCCAGGGGGGGACCCTCACTGCGTAGATGGAAGAATGAGCTGCTGCGGTGGTCTGACTGCGAGAGTGTGCTCCGGATGAAGCAAGCTGTAAAGTTGGGGAATGAGAAGGCATTGGATGCGGCGCGTGCATGGGAGTTAGTGGTACAGGCTATGCGTGATTCTTTGGTAGAGGATGAGGATGGTGAGGACTAAGCCGCTGGACACCGCGGGGCGAACACAGAAGTATAGCACCACGCACTGTAGTGGACCCATCCAATTCGACAGGACGAGGCACACACCTTAGCAGTTGCCAGGGGAGGGGGGGCTTTGGGGGGGTTGGTTGTTGGGTGTTTGGGGAGGGCCGGAAGCCATTAGATGGTCGCTTGTTAGGGCCTTGGATCTACTGGGACGGTGGTTACTATGTGGAGGGTAGAATGGCTGGGTAGTGCGGCCAGGTGTGACGACCCGTGGCGCCTAGGGCAGGTCCCGACAAGGGCGACATCACTGACTATCACTGGGATGGCTGACGGGAATGTTGTTGTGGGTGGGGGGGTAAAAGCAGATACACAAAACGATCTTTCAACCAGGGTCCCTATGGGACGTGCACTGTGATGTGTTCCTCTTGAGCGATATGATATGCCGCCCGGCCTCCGGGATGCGGGCTGAATGGCTGTGTACGACTGGGAATTCTTATGGGACGGGGGGATCTCACAAGTGTACTGGCTGATTACTTGTATCCTGTGGTTTATAACTCTGCAATAAAAATATATTTTAAAAAAAATGGTGCCTCTTGAACGTAGGAATGGCTGACACTGTCCTCAACAAAATGACAGTGTTGTGTAGTGGCCTTCTATTGCTCCACATATCCATGATGAAGTTCATGCAGAGATGATTCACAGGCTGGGCCAGGTCCACAGGGCTGCAGGACCCCGTGGCACTTTAATAGAAATTTTCCCTGAGTTACCCTCTATACTTTTTTCATTAAGCTGGGGTTTGTGTTTGGCCAAGGACAGCTCCAGTCTTTCCACTGCAGCCCATAAGTGGTTCCTCCAGTCAAGGCACAACCACAAGCCTGATCCTTGAATTTAGGCTAGCCCATAGTCAGAATGGAACAACAAGGTCCTTGTCAGGCATCTCCTCTCAGATGATGTTGCAAAGCTTTCTCAGAAGTCACTACAAATGCAATCTACCAGCTCCTGAGTAGCTTTTTCTAAATAGAATAAGGATCATCTTTGCAGATTTTGTTAATTGGTTTCTAAATTTGAAGAAGGGAAGTAACACCAACTCAGACTCAGGGCATGAATGCTAGTGTGTGGTGCTTCCTTACTGTTTTGGCGGTAGGAACACCATCCCTATTGGCATAAGGTTAGGTTGGAAGGGAAGGAACAAGGCCAAAATATTGTGGACAGAGAAAACTGAGGACTGAGGAGAGATAGTTTCAGAAGAGGGTATCACAAAAACACGTTCATTTGTGGTTGGCTTAAGTATTCCAAGGATGTCTATTTTCATTTTGTTTTGGCTAAACAATATACTTTATTAACGTTTTACAAAAGAGTATATACATATAGGGTACATCTGAAAGAACACAGCAGCAAGAATGCTGAAGTTACTAATAAATGGAAGGAATATATGTAATAAAACAGTGGTCTGAATGGAAATGGAGAAAAGAATTCCGTAAGGCATGGAACATGTTCAGGTTTCAACTAAATTCTAAATATAGATGTTCCAAAGTACATCAATCCTCCATTTGCTGTTCCATTGTTACAGAGTGAAATTCCATCCCAGCATTAAAGCTGTTTTCTTGCTTTGTTTAACACCCATCAAAATGATATCCTTAAATGGGATAATACTTTTTGCAAGGCTTCCATATTGTATATTAAATTGTGTTATTCCTACAGAAGACTTTGATGCAGCGGAAACGTTGGGAAAACTTATATTCACCACGCGTAACCCAATTAATAACTACTGGTCATTTTACTAATGTAACCAAATTTTGCCCATATCAATAACTGGTCTTCTCTTGAATCTTTTGAGAGTTATCTGCTATGACAGAATATACCCCCCTTATGAAGACCTACAACAAAGGAAATATTTCAAAAATAATCTACACATTATATGTACAAATCTCATAAATCATGATCATTAATAAATGACAGACTCAGTTTTACTATTCATTTAGCTGTATCTATTTCTTTGGTAAGAAAATGAAAATGGTCATACAAAATCACGGTTTCATACTATGGCTCATCATACAAGAAAGGTAATGCACAATAATATCTCATTTAAAAGAGCATGAGTGAGTGGATAGGAAGAGAGACAAAGAGCAGTGTAACATAAACAGTGCAAACAGAATATTATACGAACCTAAGAAAATACTATAGCTCAGCATGCTAATAGTCTAAAGAGCTAACCCTCCAGCCGGAAGGGAAATCTGGGGCAACCTCACTAAGGTATGAGGAGCAACCATAAGAGTCATGTTCAATCATCTTCAGAAAATAGAGCTTAAGAAATAGCTCACAGCTCACACGTCTGCCAAAACCTCAACGCACGTCGCACCCTCTCCTGCAGAAAGAGATCTTACACATATATTTATACGCTAATTGTTAAAGTCCATCCCTAAATTAGTTACGAAGTCTGAGAGATTCTTAGTTCACATTGGTTCAGAAGCATGGGTGTTTAGTCACACCACTTCCATCGGACCTCACTCTTAAAAGTTCTTTGTTATGAGCCATGCGGACATCTTCGGCCTTCAGCAGAGGAAACCACAATATTCTTCTTCCTTGACTCACGCACATTTTTAGTCATGTTGCGACAGTTTACTAGAGCAGTTATCCTTTAAAATTAAACATTTGCCTGGGCAGTAGGAAGTTCCGTACAATAGCCCATCCACGTAGCCGTAAAAAAGAAAAGAACACAATAATCATAATGAAGGACAAATACATTTCTCTACAGCAGCCTACGTTTAAAAACCAAATTAAAACCTAAAGGGTTTGAGGCCTTCTCTGTAAAGCGTGCAGTTTCTCTTGGAGAAATAAACAGATTTCAGTTATTGGTTCACATGTAAAGCTTTTTTCATTAATTCATTTTAGTCTTCACATTATTCTTTTTTTTTTTTATTCTTTTTATTGACAATTTTTACATAATAAATGCATTCCCCCCCTCCCCGCCCCCCTTTTCCCTGACCAAGAGAATGCCAAAAAGAAAAATAGAGATAAATAAATAAATAAGTAAGCCACTAGTTATAAACATACAATAGAAATTAATCCAAAATGTGCTATAGGGATCCAAAGAAATTTACATGTGCTTAATACCAGATACTTATTATATACATACACCATCAGTTAATCTTAGCTACGTTATAGGGGTACAAAATAATATACATGTAAATAATACTATAATCCAAGATGTGCTATAGAGATAAAGAGAAGTACACGTGTATATAATACTATATGCTTATTATATACATACAACATCAGTTAATTTTCACTGTGCTATAGGGGTACAAAGAAATATACATGTAAATATTACTATATACACTAAATGCAATCATGTTTGTCTCTGGATCCACAATAGCATTGGTGACCAAATCCGCATGCCCGTTAATATTTTTTTAGCGCCTTTGTTTTTATAAATTGCAACCTCCAGACTACAGGTGGCTAATAACCTAGCCCCCCATTGTTGAAATGCAGGTGGCTCTGGATCTAACCAAGCTGATGCAATTGTAAGTCGAAGTATTGCCATGGCCACAAATATTAGCCCCTGAGTGTTTGTCTGCACTTCCCGATTTGCAACCCCAAGCATTATTTCCTCTGTTGAGATTTCTATTCTTGTTTGACAGACCTCTGATAGGAATTCCGAGGTATCATTAATCAGCTTAGTAAGAGTGTTACATGTAGCAAATATATGGATAATATCGGCCCCATATAATGCACAACGAGGACATGTTGTTCCCTTCCCTGTTTCCCATTTAGCAATTTTCTTAGGGGTGTAATATAGGCAGAAGAAGGTTTTATAAAATTGTGCCTGTAGCTTTATTGACATCAATGAATTCAGAGCTAAGTCATATGCTATGCGGGGGATATTTGACTGTACTTCCAGTTGTTCCTGCCAAATTGCGCATTGTTTCTCCATATCATCTAGGGCCATTAAATTCAAATATTCATAGATTTCCCCGATCCTGGGAGTTTCTTTTTTTCTACATAAATTATCAATCAATTGATTATTCAAGAATTTCTCCCGCCCACCAGTTTTCTTTGTTAGAAAGTCTCTAACTTGCAAGTACTTAAAAAAATCCCTATGGCTAATATTATGATCCTCATGCAAATCATCAAACATCTTGAGGCAGCCTTGTTTATAAAAGCAGCCCAGTTGCACCATCCCCGCCGATACCCATCTATTTATACAGGTATCATGAAATATTAGTGGTAGATCATTATTACTATTCATTGGTGTGTAAAATGAAAATCGCCCAAACCCCAACATCTTGCGAATGCTACTCCATGCTTTATACGCCCCTCTAATAGTCTTAAATTTGACTTTCTTAAAGTAGTTATCATTTGTATGTCGCCAAAAGCAACCGGCACAATCTTCTCCTAATAGAAGTTCTTGAGGAGATGGGATCTCTTGACTATTACTACCATTCGAAATCAAGTAGGCACAGTATTTTAAAACAGTGGCCCAGTAATACAATTTGAAGTTCGGTAGGGATAGACCTCCCTTTTCTTTCAGTAGTGCCAATCTTTTAAGAGCTCAACGGGGTTTCTTATATCCCCAAATAAAGCTTGAAAGCATGGAATCGATAGTCCTAAAGATTTGGGGAGGGAATTTGAGGCAGATGGTCCTAAAGAAATATAAAAATCGAGGCAAAAAAAGCATCTTAATCAAATTACAACGGCCCCCTATAGTAAGATGTAAATTATCCAATCGAACCATTTCCTTCTTGGTTCGAGAAATCAGAGGTTTTAAGTTAATATCGACAATGTTTTGAATTTTTGCACCTATTGTTACCCCTAGGTATACGGCCTCCTCAGTCACTCTTGGATCCCCATCACAATCTTGTTGTTTAACACAATCTGAGTTTTATTAGAATTCTGTTCATATCCAGACACCAATCCAAATAGGTATGCCTCCTCTTCTATCACCGGCATAGCTATACTCTTGTCTTCACATTATTCTGATGTTAACACAAACATTTTCAACATTTATTATATGTATTAAGTGTTACTCATTTTAAACTCTTTTTTGCAACGAGTTTCACTCACGTTGCAAATGAAAAAAACAAAACCTCTTTAACTATTTTCTCTGTTGTCTCTCATGCAGAACTTATTTGCGGCCGACAAGAACCATTTATAATTTTCCTGCATGTTTCTCGATGCTCTTCCCAAACACCCAATGTTAATATTTACTTTTTTTTGTTGTTATTTTTTTTATATTTATTTTTATTAAAAACAAGGCATAAAATCACTGGTGCACAGTACAGAAGTGGATTGGTGGCATACAGCGATACTTAATACATAAGACATTAAAGAGGGGGGAGGGGAATCAGGAAAGCAAATAATTGTACATAACAGGGATATGTGGAGGTTGGAATATCGAAAACAACATAAGCTGGTGGTACACATATGTCCCCTCTATAACGGTTCCATGATCCTCAAACAGTTGCCCATTTTCGAGGGCGACCCCTCGCTAGATACACAGTCTTTTCTCAGAACATGCACCGATCCATTGACTCTTTCCACCCCTCTAGTGTAGGTGGCCTCTCAGATCCCCACAGCTGAGCAGTATCACGTTTGGCTACCATATTACTTAAAGTAACCCATCGAATCTGTGTCGTGTTTAGATCTGTAGGCTCCCAGATATTCAGCCTCTGGTGGAACGGCCACCCCCAGTACTTCTTGCATGACAGTGTGTATCACGCCCCAGTAATCCACCATATAGCGATATTCCCAAAGAATATGAAGGAACGTCCCCAATTGACGACAACCTCGCTTACACAGACCGTCCTCGGTTAATCCCATCCGCATCAGACGTGGGCCTGTAACATATATTCTGCGTAAAATTTTTAACTGGACGAGTCTTAGTCGTGCTGGAATAGCGACTTCTTTAGGGGAGGACACCGCCGACTGCCAGTCCTCGTCATCTGGTTCGATACCATCTCTTGTCCATTTTTCCCTCAAATCAACTAACAGGTCTACTCGATTATTTATCAATTTGTTATAAATTAGGGAGATACTGCTATCAGGTAATTGACCATCTAGTATTTTGTCCTCCAGTGGTGAGGCCTCCGGTATCTCTTCCTCCCCTGGAAGTGCCGATTTCAATGCATGACTCACTTGTGCTTATCGGAAATATTCCGTTCTGTTCAGTTCGAATTCAGTCTGTAACTCCCCAAAGGATTTAATCCTTCCCTTTACCCAAATATCTCCGATCTTGGTGATCCCTATCAGGTCCCACTTATCAAAACCCTTGGTGTTCCAGAGCTCGCCCGATTTGTCTGATCCAAACAGTGGGGTAAGTCGGTCTCTCCAACCCAATGAACTAGTGGCATCATGCCATATTCGTACCGCCACTCTAGTTGGCCCCGTCAAACTTTTCACAACAGATCTGGTATATAGAGCTCTTTTATAATCCCAACCAGGGAGCAACCATTTATCCATAGCAAATCCCAGATCTGTCACAGGCCCATAAGTACCATCGTTTATGGCTCCCAATTGTGAAGCTCAATAGTATCTCTTAATGTCAGGAAGGACTATACCTCCGTCATACCATGAGAGCGTTAGTTTGGATAGCGCAATACGGGGTCTACCATCCCACAATAAGCTACGTGGCACCCCTTCCACCTCCCGAAAATAGCTAGACGGTACCACACCCAACGTATTTTGAAGGGCGTAGAGAAAGCGGGGCAAGGACATCATTTTGAAAAGGGCCGCCCGACCCAGTAGAGAAAGCGGAAGCTTCTTCCAACCGGCCACGTCACTCCGCAACCTAAGTAGAGGGGGGAGGAGATTTTTCTCATATCTATTTTTTTTCTTTTTTTTAAATTATTTTTATTTCCAGTTGGTATAAGACAATAATACATACTAAACGTGGAAAAACAAATGTTACATGTTGTAATTAATAAACTAGATTTGACGTACAACGTACATTGGTATTAGAATTTGTTTTTACATAAGAATAAAGTATAAAACCATTACCCAAAATATTTTACCGCCTAGATCCAATATAGTCCAGAAGTTAGTAGATAGATAGAAAGGTTGGTATTAGCCGACAAAGTATAAAGTAAGACAAAAAAAAAAAAATTCTATTCTAGCAATGATTATCCCTTTCTCGAAGCCTGATAATTCATTGATTACAATCATTCCTGATCCCCCCAAATTTTCTCAAATTTCTTTAATGAGCGCATACCTCTTAGTTCCGCTAGATTCTTCTCCATTGTTTTAATTTCTGTAACTAAATACCACCATTCTATAGCATTTGGTGCATTGCTGTTAATCCAGGCCCTTGCCAAGATTAGTCTGGCGCATGCAATTAATATCCCTGCCAGTAATGGGCGTGGAGGTTTTATTAAGTGTACACCAAGTAGCACCATAGGCGCTGTTATAGAGGAGTTTAGGATATTTTTTGTATTTAGAATTTTTCCCACCTCCTCCCAATATTTCCCAAGCATTGGACATGAGAACAGCATGTGTGTTAAATCCGCTGCATAGGCCGCACATTTAGGGCATTTGGTCTTATCACCTTGGATGTTACTACTGGACCATTTCGAAATCTTTTCTGGCGTATAATAGAGTAGATAGGTAGTTCTATATTGTTGAAGTCTGAGACTGGACGATCGAACAGAGTTGTGTATGTTAGTATAAGAATCGATTATTTGTTTCCCTGTAATACTTGTCCCAAGTTTCAGGTTCCATTTATTCGCAATTGACTCTCTATCGTCGGAGCTAAAGCTTATAAAGCATTTATAAGCCAAACTAATAATTGCCTTCTCTTTCCTAGAATTAACGCAGTCCCATATGCCCCCGCTGGATACGCTATTGATTTTATTTTTGCGCACCAAGAAGTCGTGTATTTGTATGTATTTAAATCTATGTATTTCCGACAAACCATATAAACACTTAAGGGTGGAGAAATCTAACATACCTAACGAATTATACAGATCGCCAAGACATGTTATGCCTTTCAGTTGCCATCCACGTGTTAGACCATCCCTAAATATGTCCGGCAGCCCTGGGTTATCCCATAGTTTAAGCTGGGAGTGGTAGATAGTGGTTTTACAATAAGTAAGAATGTATTTCCAGACTCTAATTATGTCTCGCGCCATCTTAAATTTAACTCGTTTGTAGTAATTTGGGTCAGTTATGCGATATAGGAATTGGTTCGAGTCATTCTTTAACAATAAATGGTGGTAATAAAGTGTGTCGTCATTATTTAATAATGAGCGTAGCCGTCTGACGAATGAAGCCCAGAAATATAATTTTAGGTCTGGGACATTAAGACCGCCTAGGTCAGTCTGATTTTTCAATAATTTTAATGACCTCCTAGCTTTCTTATACCCCCAAATAAAGTTTCCAAATATACTATCTAGTTGCTTAAAAAAAACCCTATTCAGTGCCAAAGGAATTGACCTAAACAGATATAGGTATTTGGGTATAATTTTCATTTTGATCAAGTTTATTCTGCCTATTAAGTTTAAAGGGAGTCGATGCCATTTTTTTAGAGTCGCAGTAGTTGTTTTAATCAACTCGTTATAGTTGATGTTGTTGATATCTTTAACATTTGATATAATTTTGACTCCAAGGTAAGTCGCGACCTTGCATATTTCAGGGACTGGTGTTGGGGGTTTAAAATTGGTTATTATTTGAGTTTTATGTGTATTTAATTTGTATCCTGATACTTTGCCGAAGTTAAGTGCTTCGAGATTGATGGCTTTTAAAGTCTCGGTTATTTCAGAGGAATAAATAGCAATGTCATCTGCATATGCAGTGATTTTTAGAGTATGCGGACCGGTCAAAAATGGAGTTATTTTAGGTTGGGAATCCAGAGCTTTTAAAAAAGGTTCTAGTGATAGAGCAAATAGCAATGGAGACAGGGGACACCCTTGACGAGTGCCCCTCAGAATTGGAAAGCATGACGAAATAAGCCCTCCATAACTAATATGTGCTGTTGGTTTGTCGTAGAGCGCCCGAACTCCGTTTAGAAATTGCCCTTCAAAACCCATCGATCCCAGTGTCTGCCAGAGATAGCCCCATCCCACCCGATCGAATGCCTTTTCGGCGTCGAGCATAATCATAGCCAGTGGGGTATTTTCTACCTCTGCTATATCGAATGCTGTAATTGCGGTGTTAACATGTGTCGACGTGTCCCTCCCTGTTATAAACCCATGTTGTTGTTTGTTTATAATTCTCGGCATTAATGGAGCAAGTCTGTTGGCCAAACATTTTGCATAAATTTTAGCGTCTGTATTGATCAAGGATATGGGTCTGTATGACCCCATCTCTTCTTTGGGTTTTCCCTTTTTATGAAAAAATATTATTTTAGCTTTGTTCCAGGAGTTAGGGGCCAATCCTGTTATCCCAATGTGTAATATGATTTCTAAAAGAAGAGGTGTTAGTTCGTCTGAGCATAATTTATAAATTTCCAATGGAATAGTGTCTTCCCCTGTAGCTTTCCCAGAGGGCAGTGATGATATAGCTAATTTGAGTTCATTTTTAGTTATCCCAGTAGCAAGAAAATCCCTTTCTGACGCCATTAACTGATTAGTGTGATTCTCCCTAAATATTCATCAATTAGAAGATTGTTCGGCATGTGTTCAGGAGAATAAAGAGATTCATAGTATTTGGCAAATTGTTGGACGATATGGATTGGTTGAGTGTATTTCTTGTTATCTAGTCCTGTTATTGGAGTAATCGTGGAGTCTACCCTGTCTTCTGCGACCTTAAATGCTAAAATTTTGCCTATTCTATCTCCACCCTCATAGTTGATGAATTTATATGTATGTGTCTGAGCACTATTTTTTTTAGTAGTTTCTCTTTAGTCTTACATTTTAATCGACTAAGCTGTGCGCAGGTCTCTAACGTGGGTAGATTATCTCGCAAAGCCAGCGCCAATCGCCTCTCTTCACCTGCGATATCAGTCATCAGGGCCTCATTGTTCTTACGTCTTTCAGAGTTTTGTTTCAAGACGTAGGATTGCGTAAACCCCCGGATACTTGATTTTTCTCATATCTAACTTTGGGGTCCATTGAGATATAGATCCCAAGATATTTAAATCCTTCCGCAGAGATCTGTATCGGGCAATTTCGCGGGGGGTGGGGACGTCACCACACGATACAAGCAAATGGGATTTCGTCCAATTAATAATGAGGCCTGAGTTTCTACCATAGGAGGCCAAAACATCACAAACTACCGTAAGGGATTTTCTGGGTGAGGTCAAATAAAGTAAAATATCATCTGCGTACAGAGAGATGCGGTCTTTGAATAGTGGGGACCATCTAATATCCCGAATCGAGGGCTCCCAATGGATCCAAGCCGCCAGCGGTTCAAGAGCCAGCGAAAACAAAAGAGGAGATAGCGGGCAGCCTTGCTGAGTGCCCCGCCCGAGGCAAAATGGCGCAGAGACTCGATTATTAACTACAACCTGGGCTAGAGGCTCAGTATATAACGCACCCAGTTGATGAATTCAGGACCAAAACCAAACTTTGCCAAGACAGCACATAAATATTGCCATTCCACAGTATCAAAGGCCATCGTTGCATCTAATGACCCAACAATGGCCGGTTCCTTTAGGGGATGTGCCCTGGCCAAAACTCTGTGTAACCAGCGTAGATTTAAGGCCGTGTTTCGATGCGGGATAAATCCAGATTGTTGGGGGTGTAGTAGTGCACTAAAGACCTTGATAAGTCTATTAGATAAGAATTTGGCCAATATCTTAGGTTCCGCGTCCAACAACGAGATCGGCCTACATGAAGCATAGCTGGTTTTTGGCTTCCCCTCCTTATGTATCACCACAATAGGAGCTACTCTATGGTCATATGGCAATAAGCCGCACTCTCGAACTTCCAGAAACATATCCCTAATGTAAGGGGCAACCCTGTCTGATCGGACCTTATATAGTTCAATAGGGAGCCCGTTCGGGCCCAATGCTTTGCCTGAATTCAAAGAGCGGACCGCAAGGCTACCTCATCCGCAGTAAGATGGCTATCCATAAATGCGCGATCCTCCTTAGAGAGGCACAGGAGTTGAATATCCCTCAACAATAGGCAAGAATCTTCCTCAGGTCGCTCTGATACAGAAGTATACATCGTCTGAAAATAGTTCGCAAAACCGTCTACAATTCCCTGGGGAACTGTTATGCGTGTTCCTTTCGCCGTCTCAATTTCAGGAACTACACAATCTGCCCTATCTTTCTTATCTAGCCAAGCAATCAACTTCCCTGCTTTGTCCCCGACATCATACAACCTACCCTGCTGCTCCCTACTCAGAGCTCTGGCGCTATCAGTAACCAACGTTCTACACTCGAGCTGCTTGAGGTTAAGGACATGTAATGTGGGGCGGGTCACCTCCTGCTCCAGTTCAGCTTCTATACCTGCTATTTCAGATTCCACTCTCACAACCTCTTCATTCCTCTGTTTTTTAACTTCTGATATCAGCGACAAGGCTTGGCCCGTACAACCGTCTTAAAAGCCTCCTATAGCGAGACTGATGATGACACTGAACCCTCGTTCTCCCGAAAATAATGCTCCATCGTCTTCAACAGGTCCCCACGGATTTTGGGATTACGCAAATACCAGGGGTTAATTTGGGCGACTCTACCTTTCGACGCGGGGGTAATCTTAATTTCAAGCCAGACTGGCGAATGATTCGATATGCCCCTAGCCATGTGTTTAACTTCCGCAACATATGTCGCCTGGGCCGCCGGTACTAGACAATAATCAATTCGGGAAAGACTACCATGCGCACCAGAATGGAAGGTATACTGCCTCTGATCAGGGTGAAACAATCTCCAAGCGTCAATCAGGCCCAACACATCTAAGAAATCAGGCAACCATCTTTGCGCCCGTCCTACATCTCAGGCGGATATCTGTCCATGGTGCCTGAGACAACGGTGTTGAAATCTCCACCCAGAATCATCAATCCCCTCGGGAGGTCCAGAAGAACCTTCCCTAAATCAGAAAAAGTAGTTGTTTGCAGACCTGGGGGGACATATATCGAGACCAAGGAAAGAGTGTTTCCCTCCCATCGCCCTGATACTGCTATGTATCTTACCCTATCATCTTCCGTAATCGAATCTACTACATCGGGAGTGACTTTTTAAGCAAGATCCCCACTCCCCTGGAAACGGAAGTGAATCCCGCATGAGCTATCAGACGATATCCCTTTCTATGCATCGCCTTACACGCATTTCCTACAAGGTGCGTTTCCTGGAGTAGGACTACACCAGGGTTATGATGTTTGAGGAACTGCAGAACCACACTTCTTTTAATTTTATCCCCTAACCCATTCACATTCCAACTCAACACCCTCAACCCTCTATCCCCCATCCTGAAGCATGAAGTGGATCCAACCCTTCTCCGATCCCTGGACCATAGAGAAGCAAATATTCGACACCAAACCTTGATATGCAAAGCCTTGAGCGAACACAAAAAACACACATACAAAACAAGAAAGAAACTCCACCCCCACCCCCCACCAAACTTCCCTTATCCTCACCCCCCACCCTGCACCCCTGCTTACGACTATCATGCTTCCCCAACTTGCAGTGTGCCTGTCGCCCCATCATCTAAACTAAACTACCAAAAAGTGAATCTAAGAAGGAGAAAGACCCGCCAATGTCCCGTTAACCCCCTGACATTATTATAATAAACATAGCCTTGAAAACATTATATCAATAGTCAGTTCCCCGACCGGCCCTGGATCACACGATAACGGTACTTATTCTTGTTTTTGCGAACCCTCTTCATCTTCTCTACTTTGTCTCTGGGGTTCCTCCTGAGCGGCCAAAGTGTCCAACCAATCCGAGGCAATTTCCGGCTTACCGAAGAAGTAGACCCGTTCGTCAAGTTCGACTCTCAGCCTGGCCGGGTATAGCATAGCGTAGTTAAGTCCCTACTCATGAAGCTTTTGTTTGACACCCATAAAGTTCATTCTCTGTTCCTGGACTTTCTGTGTGAAGTTTGGGAAAAAACCGATAAACGAGTTTTGATACTTCAGGGGGCCCTCAGATCTGGAGGCCTGCAGGATAGCGTCTCTGTCCTTAAAATTGAATATTCTCCCAATCAATGGCCAGGGAGGGGCTCCGACTCGTGGCCGACCTCCGGGAACTCTGTGTGCTCTTTCCACCGTGAAAAAATTACCCAGGCCTTTGGGCTTAAGATGGTTAGTTACGATATCTTCAACAAAGAGATCAGCCGCTTGTCCCTCCAACTTTTCCGGCACTCCAATAAGGCGTATAGTGTTTCTTCGGGCCCGTCCTTCAAAGTCATCCAGTTGACGAGTAACAAGTTCATTCGAGGCCCTCAAATTCCGAACTTCCAATTGTAATTGCGTCACATCATCATTGCGGCTGGCCTTCTTGATGTCCAGGGATTTCACCTTCTCACTCGTTTTCGTGAGATCTGCCCGGATCAAGTTAACCTCAATAGATACTGTGTCCAGTTTCTGAGCCAAAGTCTCCATCTTCTGACAGAGGGAGGATTTCACCCCATCCATGGCGGCCATAACATCCTGTAGCATAGGCTCTGCCGTCAAAGCTGAGGTCTCTCTTGCCCCGTCTTGGGATTTCCCCATTCCACTTGGCAACCCTTTGGATTGCGCATATCGATCCATGTTGTTGGACTGGGTATATCTCGTCCCTCTAGCGTTCTTCGATTGCCGTTTGTCCCCCTTCGATTTGGCCGCCATTTTGGGAGAGTCCAAAGAGACAACTACCAGTGTCCCGTTGTGGGGTGGCGTCACTGCACGATTGATATAGTTATTGCAGCGTAAAGATCTTCACTATCGATCCTGTTGATTATTCTACTTACTGTCCACAGTAGCGCTATGCCCGATAATCGGCCTGTAGTGTAGTTCCTATTTTCCCAATAGGCCCTGCGCATTGGAATAACATAAACAGTAGTATAGACGTAGAAGTGCGGATCTTCCAGGTCTCCACTGACTATGCTAAACTTAATTGGGTTTGTTACCAACTAGCTCAGAGGTCACTGGAAACTTTCATGACTGAATAGGAAGTGATCAGCTTCCCTGGTATGGACAAGAAAGGATTCAGTTTTCCAACAACAGCATAAACATGACAACTTTGCTCCTTAGAATAAGAGTCAATCTCTAGAGTCGTGTGAAACAATAGACAGTTATTTTACTCAATCAGTTTTGTGCAGATTACTTTCACCAATATGCAGAGAATAGAGAGACGGCGTTTTCAATAAAAAGGTATTATTTATTGAACAGTCTTTCTTCTCGTGCAAGAGAAATGAATTGCCACAATTGCAAGACTAGTTATTATAAAAAGTGCGTACAGTAAAATGAGGATTGCGAAATAATACTGTAAAAGCATTGATATGGTTTCTTAGCCATACAATGGTTTAAAATGAATAAAACATATATACATTCATATATACATTAGGCTAACGTACTCAACTGGTGCTTCTAACTACGCCTACCCCAGTGTACCTGACCTAAGCCTAATACTTGGGAGGGAGTAAGTAAGTAGCAGTTTTAGTTAAGTTGGTTTTGCCAAGGTTTGCTTCAAGAATTCTCTCCAATGGTTTAGTCAACACCATACCTCTGAAAAAGAATGTTGGAGGTCTTGTATGTCCTTCCAGGACTCGATATCCCAGTCACTCGCAAGAGTAGGCTGGAAACGCCGGAGCTGGATTTTCTCGGCAGGAGAAAAGACAGCGTCTCTCTCAGCGCGTCGAGGAGGAGGAGGAGGGGCAGCGTCCGTGGGCAGCTTGCATCTGCTGGGCTCTGCAGGGGACAGCTGTTCTGCTCCTAGGTTCGCCACACCATTGCTATCATTGATGTCGTTAAGACAGCAGCAGCGGTAGTAACATCAGCAGCGTTTGCTTAAGGCAACGTTGGTAATATTTATACCTGAAAGGTGCCTTGTTTGACATAAGTTTTTTGGACATAAGACGTCAATAAAGATGTCACTAGGAAGTGATCGTCTCTCAGTGCTCATTAGAGTTCTATTACTAATCAAAACATAGCAAGCGGGGATTTCCCAGGTTGCTGAGTTTTATCTTGTTGAAAAACTCGGAGTGTAATCTAGGAATCTTAGATAGTGGCTTCTGCTGTGTCATTTTCTCTAATGAGCTGCAGAGGAAGTGATTCTGAAATGTGGCTCTGATCGTGTTAGGCCAGAGACGGGTTTCTGAAATATTGCTCTTGATCGTTTATGCCATTATAGGGGTACAAATGGATTATAGCCGTATAGGGGCATAAGGTCACAGTATTGATCGGGGTCCTAGATTAGAACGCGACAGGCCGGTACACGGACCCCAGCCCCGTCACTGGCACGGTGCAGAAATAAAGTAATTGATCATGAGGATCCGGGTTTTCAGACTGTTAACATGTCTACATAAAGTAAGCCAGAGCCCTCTCGCAGGATCTTCACAGTCGTCCGTTGCATAACCCAGTAGGGGTACCAAGAGCGTCCCAGCCACCACAGGAATGAAACCAAGTCCCGACCTGGGGCAGGACCCGCCACTTCCGGTCTTCAGTGCCGTTGTTATTGCACTACTGCACGGGCACAATGCTCATGCAGGCCGTAAACTTTCCAACTCTCCAACTTCGGCGCTCGATCGGGACACGTTTTGCAGCGTCAGATGCTTCTTCGATTCCACAACAAGAATCACAGTATGGTGAACAGGATAAATGACAGGATATATCCGGGGGGCAAGGGGGGTCTCGGGAGCCCTAAGCTCACGCGGCCATCTTGGACGCGCGCGAAGCTCCTCCTCAATGTTAATATTTTCACAGTTGATTTCACAACTTGTGTTAATGTTTTTATACAAACAGAGGTTTAATCGGAGCAGGTTTTATTTATGGAAATCCTGCTCCATCAATCCCCCCTTTATGTATACTTAAGCCATCATAAATCCAAAAATCTGATTACAATCTGATCCGACTAGAACATAGTTGTCTTCAACTGTTTCAACCGAACCCCATTTATATCTTTCATTATCTGATGATAATTTCTCTTCCTGTCCTCCATCTCTAGTTGTTCTCTCTTTCTCTTCTTGGCTCTACGTTTTGTCTCTATTATTTTACCCTTACACTTGCAGTATTTATATATCAGAAAATGCATTAGTATTCCTGTATCAGTAGCAATTATAGGTGTTAGCGTTATCCCTAACAAGCTATTACCAAATGTTAAAAACCAATCCCCTACAGAGGACAAACCCTCACCAAGTTTTTCCCAAGCACCGTCAAACTTCAGTTCAGTTAAATATTCCCTTAAATGTGTAATATTAGTAATATACACCTCTAGATCTTACTTTTGTCAGGGATATATGTACACCCCTGTTGAATTTTTAACACGCTACAGACTACACCCTCTTTAGCCAATAATACATCAAACACAAGTCTATTTTGTAAAACCATTGACCTCATAGCCACCATTTCAGTATCAATCATCAAAAACCCACCAGCTGTATCGGTGGATAAACGATCAACCACAGTGAACAATTTTCTAATTTTGTGTCAATTTAAAATTACTCCAACTGAAGGTATCAATGCTCCAAAAATATCTCCCACAATTCCCACAGCTCTAATTCCCCTCTTACTATGTGTTAGTCCATTGTTACTCTTTTCCTTAGTTCCATGACTCTTGTCTACATGGTAGACTGTAGAAAAGACAATTCCAATGTAACAACACCCATACCAACATGCTGGTAACCTATAGTAGTACAAAAGGGGAATTTTACCTATGCCTCTAATACTAGTTGAAAAACAATTAATGCATGAGGAAGGATAAACCCAACTTTATTAGTTTATCCTGACATTTGATTTATGCCATTTATTTTTTGATAAATTATGAAACTTGTAACATTTTTAGCCAGAGAAAGAACATCATCAACTTCACATTATACCATACACCAATGTTGAAACAAGAAAAAAGCAATATTTACAATTGATGTGTGAAATTAAACATACAATACAAATGTGCTCTCAAATTACAAAACAAATCAATATAAACAAATCATTAAACAGTCGCCAAGGGACAGTACAAAAAACTGCAGTTGACAAATGAATTAAATTCCCAGGGGGTAGACATTATTTGATACCGCCCACATTCCTGTACAAATATTACTGTATTTGGATATTGTTTTAAACAGGGAATGAACAAATGCCGATGGCACAATTCCCTTACTGAATAAATGGATGCATCCAACAAACTCCTACACCTGCGTCTCCAATGTCCCAACTTACCGCAAACAAGACACAGATATTTCTTTTTCAAATCCACTTTGTTGGCTCTACCTCTTCCACCACCTTTTGTAACAGAAGTAGCAGTATTTTGAGCATCTTGAACATTTTGACCATTTCCCTGAAAACCTGTCTGAGTTTGAGGAAAATCAACAAAACCACAATTTTGAGCCAATTTAATCTGAGCGGCCATCAATTTCTCTTTCAACTTTTTTGACTTGTTTCAATGTCATCGCTACAATACTTTGCATAATGCAGTATCTCATCAATACTCTTATTTTGCCCACAAATTAAATGCTGTTGAATCATCATACTAATCTTTGGGCTCAACCCAAACACAAACCTTTTTCAAAATGAACCAAATCTTTGTCAGTGATACTCTCAATGCCACTATACTGTTTAAAGACTTGAAGAAGTCTTTCATAGTACGCATGCACTGTCTCTTTCGTCTCTTGAGTAGTTATATCTATTTTGACCCAATCTGTTTCTTTAGGTGAAATCTTCCCCTTTAGATAAGTAATAACCTGAATATATTTTTCATCCCTTCCTCAGATGGTGTTCCAGTCTTTGCATCTCTTGGATATTCTTCTTTCGGCCAATGCACAGCAATTTTACACTCAACCTACAAATCCACTGGAACTACAATATAAAAAAATCCAAGTCTTTCCGTAAGACTTTAGAATCTTTCACAAACCTCTCTACTTGTTTGTATCACTCCACTAGTTTTTTTCTCAATCTGGGAAATTCATTTGTAAATGACAATATGTCCTGTCTTGACAATGGGGCATAAAAATACCCACCTCCTGGAACTTCTCTCATTGGATATATAATTTCAGTCACCTCTGCACTTGATTCCCTCACTGGATTCAATGGCAAAGCCCCTGTAGTCACAACAGTTACTTCCTTCTTTTTAGCCCATCTACCTTTCCAACGATCCAACTCACCCCATCGTCTTAATGTGCTAATTAACTCCTTGGTTTGCAATTTCTTCCCTGAAGCATTCAAACTCTCCAGATCCTTGTCACAAAAATCGAATCTCTATGTTTTTTTGTAAAGCTTTTGACTTTTCTATATCCACAACATAAATCTGTGTAACTTCAGCAAACTTCTCATATAGATTCCTCACTTTCTTCGTAATATTCTTACACAAGAATAACAACTCTTCTTCCTGATACAAACTCAATCTATCTGGACTAATTGTACCTAATATCTTCCAAATCCGCTTTCAATTTACTCACATCCATGCTCTTGTCAATTTTATTAGATGTCATTCCTCTAATCCACTCATCAAATTCCTCTGGTGAAGGTCCTAACGACCGCCCTGAAGTAGGTGTCACTCCTTTTGTATTCTGCAACAATCTCCTTGGATCAATTTGTACACCTCGTTTTGGAGTTTCTACCGCCCTCTCTGAAATGTCAATCAACAACTCTGATTCAGTCATACCATTACTAATCCTGTCATTCCCTACAGGAATAAAAGTCTTATCTAGAACTGTGGGAACTGTTCGTGCATGTTCCTGCAAGATGTTCTATCCATTATTATATAATGGAAGTGTAGGACCAATGGTCACTGGAACTGTCAAAGTGTCTGCATTCAAATTCAGCTGATTAATTATTTTTGTTAAGTCTCCTTTTGCCTGACTCTCTACACTAGGGTTCTTCCCTTGAGGTACTTCTATCTGAATCAATGGAGCACTCGGTCAAGGTCTCTCTTGTTCCACCACGTATGGTGGCAGTCTGTTCAACAATAATTCATCTAACAGCTTATCACCAACCTCATTTGAATCTGTTTCTGGTATGCTCTTCTTCTTCTCTTTACACTTTCCTCCCTCTTGATTCTCCACCAAAACAACTGGATACATTCCTTGACCCCTACCTATCACATCTCTTCTACATTTCTTCATCTGTGCATCCCATTTTACCTACTCACAGTATTTCTATATTTACTCTCAGTCCGATCTTGATCTCTATTGTATGCCTCATGTTCCAATTCCTCAAGCGCTTCATATTGCATAGGTCTAGGACTTGGTCTGTACTAATTTATCTGATATCTCAAATTTTCTAAAATCCTGGTATTAAAAGTACCATATTCTGGAAACGCCAAATTACCCTCTCTTTCTGTATACTTCACCCAATCTTCCAACCATGTACATGGTTGGTAACTCCTTTCTAATGACATAAAAGAAGCAGGCGTACCCTAAGGTGCTACAGGTATTCCCTCTCTAATGGGAATACCTTTCTAAACAAAGTTTTCAACAATTTTAACAACTTTATTTTGTCTCGATTGCTAAACTTCTATTCACAAACTCCTTCCGTACTTCTTACAAATCTGATTCGTTCACACTGACCAATACCCGCGCTACTCACACCAACCATCCAATAGCAGTACACTACTCTTGAGATGATTCCCACTAGCTAACCCATGTCAGCGCGTCTCTCTGTGACGTCAGTTTAACTACTGCGACTGACCCTCCTTTTACAAAAAATATCAGCAACAATTGAAAAATAACTTTTTAAAACAAACAATATTAGAACACATAAGCCAATTCCACCTTGTCTGCTACACTAAGAGAAGGAAAGATACTATTCACTCTAAGAATTCTCCCGCTACTAGTGAAACCTCAACCAGCGTGATTCTACTCTCAATCAAGTGAAAACTTCTCCAAATGCGCTTTCTAAAGGTACCCAAATAAATCTCCACTATACAAAATTCAAAGTTCCCTGTGCAACACCGACAAGACGACCATTGCTCAGCACTGCACCAACAGCAGACAACGCAATTCTAGTTAGTGTATGCCACACTAAGACACACTCTTAGGCTTATCCCGGGATCTTAGGCCTACTCCTGGACCTACTACCTCAATTCCTTTAAGGTCAGCCGGTCTGACCACAACATAACAAAGGTATGTAAACAATATTAATAACAAATAATAATCTCTGTCATAAATCAATTGCCAGTATAATCAATCTGACTAACTATCCTAGCTCTGCTCCCAAAACCGGATGCAGCCGAGATGTGGGGATAACATATATTCACCACACGTAACCCAATTAATAACTACTGGTCATTTCACCTATGTAACCACATTTTGCCCATACCAATACCTGGTCCTCCGATGAATGTTTTGAGAGTTGTCAGGGACTGACAACTGTTATGACAGAATATACCCCCCTTATGAGGACCTACAACAAAGGGATATATTTCTAAAATAATCTATACATTAGATGTACAAATATCATAAATCATGATCATTAATAAGTGACAAACTCAGATTTACTATTCATTTTGCTTTATCTATTTCTTTTGTAAGCAAATGAAAATGGTCATACAAAGTCACAGTTTTGTAATATGGACCACCTTACAAGAAAGGTAATTCACAATAACATCTCATTTAGACGAGCATGAGTGAGTGGATAGGAAGAGATACAAACAGCATAGTAACATAATCAATGCAAACAGAAAGTCATATGAACCTAAGAAAATACTATAGCACAGTGTGCTAATACTCTGAAGAGCTGAAGGCTGAAGAAAGCTGGGGCAACCTAACTAAGGTATGAGGAGCAGAGTTTAAGAGTCAGGTTCATTCAGCTTCAGAAAATAGCTCACACGTCTCCCAAACCCTCAACACGCGCCGCACCCTCTCCTTCAGAAAGAGTTCTTGCACATATAGTTATACCCGAATTGTTAAAGACCATCCCTAAATTAGTTAAGTAGTCTAAGAGATTATCAGTTCTCATTGGTTCAGAAGCATGGGTGTTCAGTCAAAGCACGTCCATCGCACCTCACTGTTAACAGTTCTTTGTTGTGAGCCATGTAGTCATCTTCGTCCTTCAGCAGAGGAAACAACAATATCCTTCTTCCTGGACCCGCACACATTTTTAGTCATGTTGCAACATTTTACTAGAGCAGTTTATCCATTAAAATTAAACATTTTCCCGGACAGTAGGAAGGGTAGTAGGATAGCCCATCCACGTAGCCGTAGACAAGAAACACCTTGTCCTATGTTATTCTCTCCAAATCCCTCCTTCCCAAATTGAGTTTTGTCTAAATTCCCCCCTTCTTATTTTTGTTTCCCACCAGGCATGTCTGATCCTCATCCTCCTATGTACAATTTAGAGTATATTAACAAAATATTAGGAGGGCCCTCTCTTCTCTCAGACCCAACCGAAACCCCATCTGTTTCAAGTATCTCTCAAACAGATGATCTAGAAAAACTAAAGAAAAAAGAAGTTTGTCTATTACTTATGGTCAGACTTCTGACTGATTATTTGAAATCTAACATTATCCCATTAGGCCTACAAGTACGTAACGTACCGGGGGTATTTACTACTAACCCAAAATACCTTAACGGGTTTAGCTATATCAGCACTACGTGTTCCCGGCACTGGATGGTGCTCGGGATTGAAATTGCAACAGAGGAACTGCAAAAATTAAGCGCTGAAATAACTGACCTAGAGAAACAAATCTCTGATAACAATACCAACACAGAAACCAGTAAACTCCTTGAAAAAATAAACAAAACAGTAGAGGAGTTTCATAAGTTTGAATTAAACAAGAAACAGATCAAAGTAAAAAAGGATATCAAGAATTATAGCCAAGAACGTACATACCCGTACCTTAACAAGGACTATTATACCAATCGCCCTTACAACGGCCCACAACAACAAAGACCCTGGGGTAGGTTTAATAGACGACAACAATACGTGGGCTTCACTGACAGCTCAGCTGACTCATCTGGCAACTCAGACCAAAACGAAAGCCCAGGCCCCTCCAATAAGGATTTTTTAGAGGGAGGCCGGGGCCGAGGCAAAGGAAAAACATGGTCCAAACCTCCAAACCCCCCCGGCGAACGCTCTACACGCCGCCAGCACTACCGGTGGTAGTTGTACCAGATAGCAATACCTGTAACTCCTCCGAGAATATTTTAGAAACAGGCCTCCTCCCAATTTTCAACCTCACAGATCACATCCTGTCTAGCAATGAAATATCACTCCTAAGTAGGGGCTTATCCTTTGTCCCCACAACACGGCCCAACTTTCAGGAAGCTCAAATTGAACTACTGAGATTCTTCAGGAAAGTACGGCTAAAGGGCTTCTTTTCTCTTAATCCCTCTATCCCCAAAAATTGCAATACCCCCTTCAGACCACCCTCAAAATTCTCCCCTACAGCAGGTATGATCCCAGTTGAGATTCCCACATTCGAGAAACTGGTTTTAAAGGATTTGTCGGACCTTGCAGAAAAAAGGTCCTTCATTCCCTACAATATCACTCTGGAAGAAAAAAATGCAATCTCCTCCCTTAAAAATAACCAATCCCTTGTAATCAAACCAGCAGATAAGGGAGGGGGTATAGTGATTCCGAAGCCTACAAAAATGAAGTGTTCCGCCAACTTAATAACCATGAACACTATTGCAAACTCCCACGCAACCCCACGATTGAAATCCAAGAAATGATTACAACTGTTACAAACAGGGCTCTTGACTCAGGCTTTTTGTCTAAAAAAGAGTATGATTTCCTCAACACCAAATCTCCCCGGACCCCTGTAATTTATTGCCTACCGAAGATTCACAAAAATCCCCAATCACCCCCCGTCGCCCAATAGTTTCAGGCTGTGGTTCGATCCTAGAACCATTAGGGCACTACATAGATTTCTTCATTAAGCCCTTTGTCCCTGAAACCACCTGTTACATCAGGGACAGTATGGCTATGATAAATTTCATAGAAGACTATCCCTTCGATCCCACATCCAGCACTATGTGTACGCTGGATGTGGAATCTTTGTACACAAATATCCCGCAATTTGAATCTCTACGTGTAATAGAGAAGGTCCTTGAGTCAAGAGAACGACCTCATAATGTGCCCTCCCTGTTCATTCTTGAACTATTTGAAATCTGTCTGACAAAAAACTTTTTTCTTTTTGAGGGACAATTTTATGGCCAAGTGAAAGGGACATCCATGGGAGCAATTTTTGCTCCCAACCTGGCCATTCTGTATATGGACCACCTGGAGACCAATAACATTCTTCACACATCGAATCCTTTCCACAATGGCATCGCCTTGTGGAAAAGATATATCGATGATATCTTTCTATTATGGAATGACTCCCCTGAAAACCTGACGGGTTTTCAACACTGGCTTAATAACAACAGCGGTGGACTCAGCTATACCCTGTCCACGAGTAAGGACTCCATCCCTTTCCTTGACCTACAAATAAGACACACAGAAGGCCGACTTACAACTACATTACACCGTAAGCCTACTGAGCGTAACACCTTGCTCGAATATAACAGCCACCACCCAAGGGCCTTACGTGACTCTCTACCTTTTTCCCAATTCCTTCGCATCAGGCGCAATTGCTACTTCAGGGACGACTATTTTGCTGAGGCGAAAATACTCAGCAAAAAACTGAGAAATAGAGGTTACCCACGAAAATTGGTACGTAATTCCCTAAAAAGAGCTTGGTATTGCCCAAGAGAGAACCTTTTAGAACCCAAAGAAAAAAATGCACAAGAGAAACTTATTTGTGTAACTACATTCTCACCGGCGTCCAATGCCATCAGAAAAAGCATACTCAAACACTGGCCAGTTATTAATACAGGCCTTCTGACACTAGAGAAACCAATGTTCGCTTTCAAACGGTCTAAAAATGTTAAAGATCATCTTGTCAGAGCAGCTCTCCCTTCAAAAGCACAAAAAACAACCATAACTGATGCTTGGGGCCTACCACCACTTCTGGGCCATGTTAAATGTGGGGGATGTATATGCTGCGATACCACCATAGAGGGTAAAACGTTTGAATTTGGCAACATAAAATTTGACAGGAATTATTTCTCTAATTGTAATTCTGCGAACTTGGTGTATGCTATCCTGTGTCCCTGTAAGCTCATTTACATAGGACAAACAAGTCAGAAAATAAAGCTAAGGATTGGACAACATAAAAGCAGGATAAAATGCCAAACAGCTAATGCCCCATTGGTGGAACATTTTACTGCGAAAGGGCATACTGAGAAGGATTTTCTTTGGACAGTGATTACAATCATCAAACCACCTCCAAGAGGAGCAGACATGTCTCAGCTGCTAAACAAGGAAGAGTTACATTGGATCCTACGCACTATGTTACGACCCACGGAGTTGGGACACTGTGAACACTGCCCAGAGCCATGTTTTCCGGAAAAGACTACACTTCCCATGATTCCCGGGGGAGAGCGACGCGTCTGGCTATGACGTAGTTTCCAGGAAGTCTCAAGACGGAGTGAATCCCGCATCGCCTCGCCGTTTATTCTGGTTCCGGAATGCTGTTACGGTAGGATACCAATTCCCGGAGAGTGGCTGTGTATCCTTTTCAGTTCCCACTGTTTCCTTCCTTCGTGTATGTTACTTGTGTCCAGCAGTAACGGGTTCCGCTCGAGGGAATTTTCCTCTTAGCGGGTAACGGAGCCTTTTCCTGTGGCTTCGTGATTGTGGACCCGTTGTTCTTGTTTCCTGATTTTTTCCAGTGACTGTTTAAGGTTCCTGTGCGTACACATTGGTTGCAGGGAGGTTTTCAGACTTCCGCTTCACTGTTGACATTTGGTGGAGTTCCCACAGACAGTGGCAGCTCCTCGAGTTATTATTTTGGTGGACTCCATCGGCAGAGATTGTTTATCTGCTGAGGTGATTGAAAGAACATTTATTTTACGAACTAGAAGGCAGCATTACTTGGTTGGACAATCACACATGTATATATATATATGCTAGCTGGTTAAGGACCTAAACAACTGTGTATAACGACATTGCTCATTAAGGCTTCGGGTGACGTAACCCAGAAGTCTTTTCTTTTGGTGGTCTTGAGGAAGCATATTCCTATTATCGCTGTTTTACTTTTCTTTACACAACAGGGGTATAATGAGCTTCGCCTGGCTGGCTGTTTCCATTCTGCCCTCTGTTGAAGCCCCTACATTAAGCACTGCTGGTATGTGAATAATGCCATAGGATGATATTGCTGTATTACCGAGTATTCATTTAATACGCATTGTCTTGTATTTTAGGATTGTGCAGTTGTATTCTACACTTTGATGGCCAGGCAAAGCCTACCCTTTCCTACCCTCCAGGTAACTAGTGTTTAGCTACAGGACGGTATAGATTAGAGAATTACAAGAAGTTAGGTTATACAGGTATCATGGCAGGTTGTGATTATTGAATTTTGTTCTCTTTCAGCTTCTCCGCCCTCCCGTTCCTGCCCTGCAGTTCCTGTTATCCCTCGCTTGATCAGCACTGTGAGTCTGTTATTGTCAGACCCAGAGGTTATCGAGAGGTGGAACCCTTTTTGGCATCGTACCATCCCGAGGACATTGGGACCTGACAGAATAAACGGCCCAAGAATTTAGTCCTCCCGGTAGTACGATATCATGTCCACCCTCGAAGACATAATGGCAGCTTTGGCCCTAGTACAGGCTGAGTTACAGGCTTCTAGGACTGAAACTGCAACATTGCAAGCGCAGGTGGATAGACTGAGTAGAAACCCTTTCAATGCAGGCACCCAGCCCTCTTCCTCCGTGGTAGTGGAGGTCCCCGCCCGATACCATTGGCCCCTCCAGAACGATTCCATGGGGATAGTGATAAAGTGCAGGTTTTCCTCACTCAAGTTCTTCTACACTTTTCATGCAAACCTAAGGTCTTTAACACTAACCATGCCAGGGTGGCCTTTCTCATATCTTATTTGGGTGGGGATGCGGCTCAATGGGCGGTACCACTAGTAAAGAGAGACGATCCTTTGTTAAGGGATTGGGAGGCTTTTAAGTCAGATTTCGAGAAAACCTTTAACCGTAGGTCTGCCACCTTGTCTGCAGATAGGGACCTGCTGGGATTAAGACAAGGAAATAGGGATCTGATAACATACCTTAATGACTTTAGGAGGTTAATCACTGAAACTGATTGGCCTGAAAATAAGCGCTTAGCCATCTTTTACAACGGATTGACTGGTGAGATGAAAGACGTCCTGGCCCAAATAGACCCCCAGCCCAGTAATTGTGAGGATATGATTAGCTTGGTGTTGAGGTTGGATCATCGCCTTAGCGATCGAAGGGGAGATACTCGGCGAAAGGACAAGACCGTGTCCAGTTATGAGCACTCCAGAACAACAGAAGCCACGTCCGCAGCAAAACCCGAGCCCATGGAAATAGGAGCAGTTAGATCCCCTTTGACGGCGGAAGAAAGAGAATACCGAAGAAAGAGGGGATTGTGTTTATATTGTGGCAGGAAGGGGCACTTCATACGGGAATGCCCAACCCGGACAAAAACTCGGTATGAAAATCGGAAGGTGTCTGTTCTGTCTTCCGATCAGAAGGCGGGAAACGAGAAGGCTTGAAGAGGAATGAAGGGTGCCCTTCAAGTGAGTTGCATATCCCTTCTTTGGATAGAAACAGCACAAAAGAAGCTATACATTTCTATGTGGATATAGGTGTGGACATACGGGAGGAAAGGATATGGACCAGAGCAATGTTAGACTCGGGGGCGACTGGTTGTTTCATGGATCAGGCCACAGCCAGTAGTCTAGGTTTGGAGCTGCAAGAGAAGGAAACCCCTGAAGCAGTGTTTGCGGTAGATGGGCGGAAGCTGAATTCCGGACCTATTCGGTTACAAACCAAGGAACTCTGTATGTCCATGGGTGAAGAACATCAGGAGAGGTTGTTCTTCAACATTATTCACGCACCGCAGTATGGGGTGATTCTTGGACTCCCTTGGCTGAGGAAACACAATCCCGCAATAGATTGGGAAAATCAGGTTCTACATTTTTCATCGGAGTTCTGCCAGAGGAATTGCTATCCGATAACACTAAGTCCTGCTATAGGTTTGGCTAGCATCCATCATATAGCCACGGCAGTTGAACAGGATGTGGAACTCCCGGCTGAATATCAAGATTTGGCAGAGGTATTTAGTGAGACAAAAGCGGAAACTTTACCACCCCACAGACCGTATGATTGCCAAATAGATTTAATTCCTGGGGCTAAAATACCAGCAGGACGAGTGTATGCTCTGACGGAACCAGAGACTCTGCATCTCCGGTCATATTTGGATAAACTGTTAGAGCTCGGATTCATCAGGGAATCTAAGTCCCCGGCCGCCTCTCCGTTATTCTTCATCCCAAAGGCCAATGGTGATCTTCGAGCCTGTGCGGACTACAGAGCATTGAACGCCATTACGGTGAAGAATAAATATCCACTTCCTTTAATCAGTGTATTATTGGAGCAGGTGAAGGATGCAGTGATATTCACACGGCTAGACCTAAAGGGAGCTTACCACTTAGTCCGAATGAGGACCGGGGATGAGTGGAAGACAGCCATAAAGACACGTTTTGGGCTATACGAATATTTAGTGATGCCCTTTGGGCTGTGTAACGCTCCGGCAGCCTTCCTGTTCTTTTTGGATGATGTTCTGAAGGAGTACTTGGATCGCTTCGTCATTGTATATATAGACGACATCTTGATTTACTCCTCCACCACAAAACAACATACGGGTCATGTGAAGGCAGTACTACGTACTTTATTGGAGCATCGACTATACTGTAAGCTCAGTAAGTGTGAGTTTAACGCTACCTCAGTGGAATTTCTAGGGGTCATGCTCACACCACAGGGCCAGGAGATGTCCGAAAGGAAGATTTTGGCAGTAAAAGAGTGGCCTACACCCAAAACCGTAAGAGACATCCAGTGCTTCATTGGGTTTGCGAATTTCTATCGCAGGTTCATCAAAAACTTCTCTGCTATGGCCTGCCCTATGACGAGACTATTAAAGAAGAAGGTGGCCTTTGTTTGGACAGAAGAAGCCCAACGAAGTTTCGATGAGCTAAAGAAAGCCTTTGTTTCGGCACCGGTACTGATGCATGCAGACCCTAGCAAGCCTTTTATAGTGGAAGCCGACGCTTCGGATGTAGCTGTAGGAGCGGTGTTATCGCAACGTCATTCTGACACGGGCCAGTTGCATCCGGTGGCGTATCTATCTCGTACGCTAAATCAGGCTGAACGAAACTATGTAATAGCAGAGAAGGAACTACTGGCGATAAGAACAGCCTTTTTGGAATGGAGGCATCATCTCATGGGTACTAGACATGCTGTAACCGTTTATACGGACCATCGCAACTTACAGTACATGGCTGCAGCACGCCACTTAACGCCTAGACAGATGCGATGGATGATGCATTTCGCAGAATACGATTTCATCGTGACCTACAGGCCGGGAAAGGATAATCGAAAGGCAGATGCATTATCGCGACAGTACACTAAAATGGACTCTGCAGACAGAAAGGAAGAGGCCATCATCAACCCTGAGAAGGTTATAGGTGTCACTTGTACCCAGATGTTTCTACGCAGCGTTCTTAGAAATGTACAGAGAGAGGAATGGAAGAAATGGTTACAAGCACATAAAGAGTGGACAATGGTGCAGGGTCTCCCCATGCGAAAGAAACAGTTGCTATTACCCATCCAGGCCCTACGGAAGCAAGTGTTTCAGTGGTGTCACAATGCGCCTTGTGCAGGACATAACGGCAACAGCAAGACGCTTGAGCGGATACAAAGACAATTCTGGTGGCCAAACATCAAAAAAGATGTGACGAATTGGGTGGCGGAGTGTCCGGTTTGCAGCCAGATGAAAACGTTGCATACAAAACAGTCAGGTTTATTACAGCCGCTCCCCACGCCTGATGTTCCATGGGAATGCATCTCTATGGACTTTGTGGTAGGCATGCCAGTAGATCAGGGGTGTACCGCCATCCTAGTGGTAGTGGATTATCTGACCAAAATGGCGCATTTTATTGCTTGCAAGAAAGTACCGTCTGCTAGTGTGTTGGCGCATCTAATCCTCCAAAACATAGTGAGGTTACATGGGTTGCCCAGAGTGATTATATCTGACAGGGGCAGTCAGTTTACAGCCAGATTCTGGAAAACGTGGTGTAAGGCTTTAGGTATAACATCCAGTACATCCACGAGTTTCCATCCTCAAACAGATGGGCAGACAGAAAGGGCAAATCAAACCTTGAAACAATATTTGAGATGCTATGTGGATGTCACTAATGAGGATTGGGTGGGACGGTTATGGTTGGCTGAAATAGCTTATAACAGCGCTGTTCATGGGTCCACAAAACATGCCCCTTTCTACTGCACATATGGCTTTCATCCTAATTTCACTCCGTTCCATCACCCAGCTTCCGCGTCCCCTGTCCCCGAGGTTCAGGAAAGGGTGCAGAATCTCCAGGAGATCTGGCTGAAGGTTAAGGGGCACCTAGCACAAGCCAAGGCAAAATACAAAACCTATGTAGACAAGCACAGGCAGATCGGTCCAGTGTACAAAAAAGGTGACTATGTATGGTTATCCACAAAGAACATAAGATTCAGGAGGTACAGTATATTCAATCCTAAATACATAGGTCCTTACAAGGTTCTTAAACTGGTGAATCCTGTGGTGGTGAAATTGGCTTTGCCTTCATCCTTGCGTATACATCCAGCATTTCATGTATCACTAGTCAAACCCACGAGGGTGGGTAAAAAGATCAGGCCTTCTCCTGTTGAGGTCAATGGTGAGGAAGAGCATGAAGTGAGGGGTATTGTGGATTCCAAAATCTATCGCACCAGATTGTGGTATTTAGTGGCTTGGAAGGGGTACGGAAATGAAGAGAATTCGTGGGAGCCTGCATCAGGTGTTCATGCTCCCAAGTATGTTCGGCTGTTCCACAAACGTTTCCCCCACAAGCCATGTCTCTGTCAGTGTTCTTCTGGGGAGGGATGTACTGTTACGACCCACGGAGGTGGGACACTGTGAACACTGCCCAGAGCCATGTTTTCCGGAAAAGACTACACTTCCCATGATTCCCGGGGGAGAGCGACGCGTCTGGCTATGACGTAGTTTCCAAGAAGTCTCAAGACGGAGTGAATCCCGCATCGCCTCGCCGTTTATTCTGGTTCCGGAATGCTGTTACGGTAGGATACCAATTCCCGGAGAGTGGCTGTGTATCCTTTTCAGTTCCCACTGTTTCCTTCCTTCGTGTATGTTACTTGTGTCCAGCAGTAACGGGTTCCGCTCGAGGGAATTTTCCTCTTAGCGGGTAACGGAGCCTTTTCCTGTGGCTTCGTGATTGTGGACCCGTTGTTCTTGTTTCCTGATTTTTTCCAGTGACTGTTTAAGGTTCCTGTGAGTACACATTGGTTGCAGGGAGGTTTTCAGACTTCCGCTTCACTGTTGACATTTGGTGGAGTTCCCACAGACAGTGGCAGCTCCTCGAGTTATTATTTTGGTGGACTCCATCGGCAGAGATTGTTTATCTGCTGAGGTGATTGAAAGAACATTTATTTTACGAACTAGAAGGCAGCATTACTTGGTTGGACAATCACACATGTATATATATATATGCTAGCTGGTTAAGGACCTAAACAGCTGTGTATAACGACATTGCTCATTAAGGCTTCGGGTGACGTAACCCAGAAGTCTTTTCTTTTGGTGGTCTTGAGGAAGCATATTCCTATTATCGCTGTTTTACTTTTCTTTACACAACAGGGGTATAATGAGCTTCGCCTGGCTGGCTGTTTCCATTCTGCCCACTGTTGAAGCCCCTACATTAACCCCTTCCACACTCATGACGAGCTGGGCTCGTCATGGTGTAGCCTCCTCAAACACTGATGACGAGCCCAGCTCGTCAAAAAACAATGTAAAAAAAGAATTTTCAGCACAGAGGGGGAAAACGCATAGCAGCCATGGAGTTAAGCACTGCTGGTATGTGAATAATGCCATAGGATGATATTGCTGTATTACTGAGTATTCATTTAATACGCATTGTCTTGTATTTTAGGATTGTGCAGTTGTATTCTACACTTTGATGGCCAGGCAAAGCCTACCCTTTCCTACCCTCCAGGTAACTAGTGTTTAGCTACAGGACGGTATAGATTAGAGAATTACAAGAAGTTAGGTTATACAGGTATCATGGCAGGTTGTGATTATTGAATTTTGTTCTCTTTCAGCTTCTCCGCCCTCCCGTTCCTGCCCTGCAGTTCCTGTTATCCCTCGCTTGATCACCACTGTGAGTCTGTTATTGTCAGACCCAGAGGTTATCGAGAGGTGGAACCCTTTTTGGCATCGTACCATCCCGAGGACATTGGGACCTGACACACTAACAGCATTCGGAATGGGCTAAATCGACTAGAAGATTGGACGTCCCTCCTTTGATTCTTCAAAATACCTTCTGATGTGATGCCACCTTGAAATAATTTTGTTGATGTACTGTTTAAACATGCTTATATGCATGACACCTGAGCACTATTCACCACTGTAAAATGGCCGCTGAAAAAACTGCCATCTCACTTCACTCGCGATAGTCCTTCCACGCTGTTCACTATCACTCCCCCCTCCTTTTTAAAAACAATCTCACGCGCACGTTTGATGAGCACCAGATCGCCAGACCCATGGCTGCTTCCCAGTTATCCCGAAGTAAGTACAAGTTCGAAAAGACCCCGAGTATTGCCTGATTTTAGCATGTAGATTGTAATCTCTGTGGCACCCTCCTTCCCTCCAAATACAGATAGCCATTGTGCATTTCGGCGTATCCAAACAAATGCTGTGATTATACCCACGCCGGAATTTTAAAACGAACCGCGAGGCTGCAGGTAAACCGTTTACTCACCACGGGTCACTGCTCGCTCTGACTACCTGACCTCTTTTTATCTAATTGATAGCTGTTTCCTCCACAGAATTTTCTGCGAACAAAGCCAGGTTAACTGCAAGAACCCAGGTTCACCGGCCGTCTTGATTCTGTAGGTCGAATTCACCCTGATAGCATGACAAACGCTTAGCCACAGCCATTTCGTCCAAGCTCGGCGATCACTTTTTACAATCCCCGCTCACTCGGCGTCCTCACAATAATTTCTTTCATGCTCGGCGCCCTTGTTGCACTTAAATCACTTGCAAACAATTCCTGATCGGCGTCCCTGTGTTAATTTCTCTCGCGCTCGGCGCCATGTTGCACTAAGATCACTTTCATTTAATTCCGGACCGGCTCACAGTCCTACACACTACCAATAATAATGTTGTTCAAACTCACGTCGCTGCCAATTCACAACCAATTGGCCACTCTAATTTTATTATCGTGCATGCCACTATTCACAACCTATTCACCCAGTTCTAAAAAATGCATTTGACTAGAAGCATAGAGGATTTAAGCTATATGCCTGTTATTTACGTTATTTTTCTTTGTTTTTTCCCCCCTTTTCCTTCCAATGTAAATAATGTTTATAATATAAATGTGATGGAAAGGCCAATTAATATGGTTTTAATAATTAAGACAACAATAATGTCATCCAATGTCCTGATGATGATGCCCACACTCTAGGAAAGGCATCGAAACGTCGACATATAAACCCCATATGCAAAATGTGTATGTAACATGGATAATTGCAATGGTGCGGTCTAACATTTGACGTCTGTCCCACTGAAATGCAAGTGTACAGACATATTTTGTGCTTTTTCCATTTTGTCCTTTTTGTTGTTGTCCTGTAAATGTTGAAGGTCACGGCTGTGCCCGCTTGACATTTTTTACAATCAAAACTATTTTTCCAATTTAAAATAAAACCCTGTCCGGATGGACAGAAGACATACAATCTATTTAGTGTATGATCATTGTTCACAAAAATACTTGTTATAGGGACCACTGTTCTTTATAATAAGTAGACAAGAAAAGAACACAATAATCATTATGAAGGACAAATACATTTCTCAGCAGCAGCCTTCGTTTACAAAGCAAATAAAAACTTAGCAGTGGATTGAGGCCTTCTCTGTAAAGCGTGCAGTTTCTCTAGGAGAAATCAACAGATTTCAGTTATTTGTTCACATGTAAAGCTCTTTTCATTAATTCATTCTAGACTTCGCATTATTCTGATGTTAACGCAAATATTTTCAACATTTATTCTATGCAATAAGTGTTCCTCCTTTTAAACTCTTTTCTGCCAACACGTTTCATTCACGTTGTACAATGAAAACAAAACCTCTTTAACTATATTCTGTGCTGTTTCTCATCCAGAAATCATTTGCGGCCTGCAAGAACCATTTATCATTTTCCTGCACGTTTCTCAATTCTCTTCCCAAACACCCAATGTTAATATTTTCACTCTTAATTTCACAACTCGTGTTAATGTTTTCACTCAAACTGAGGTTTAATCCAGAAAGGTTTTATTTACGAAAATCCTGCTCCATCAGCTTCATACGTAGACCTACCTGTAAACTATGAAATCGAAAAATGAGCTGAGTTTCTAGGTGGCGCAAAGTATGTACAACAAAAAGCATCATAGACCCAATTTCAGTGGAAATATCTTCACCAAGGGCCAATATAATTTCCACAAGATATTTTGCTTTATCATGAGGTTGGGGTTACACCCAATATATGTCAGACAGCTAACTGAAAGGCTTTAGCTATCTCTTAAATGGTTTTTTGTTCCCTGTCTAAACAACGTTTTACACATAATGGCACATGATCATTAAGATATACAAGATGATTCGATATTCCTGATACACTGAACAATTTGTCCCTAGACTCTCCATCCAAGGACAAGAGAAGTACATTCTAACACCAAAAGAGTTCATTGAGAGCACTCATCTACTAGAGATGCAAGTAACTTAAATTCTGATTTACCTCTTCTAAAAGGATGCTCAATCCCATAACTCACCTCCTCTAGGTTATGTGTTTTATTTCCGCAAACCAAGTTTTCTATGTGAAAACAGAATTATTCAGTTTCAGCTATCTATTGGTTTTGGATATTACTAATTTCTCAAATAATCCAGGGTATAGTTTGTTTTCCTCGAAAGGTGTTTTGTCAGCTGTTTTGTAGGACTCGCTGGCATCGAGGCAGATCTCAGCGATAATAGTATATATGTAGGTTTGGCATTTTTTCCGATATCCCATTGTGGTAGGTCTTTGTGGCTACGCCGCTGACTTAATCAATCTGTAAATAGCACAACGAAAAAATCATGATATTTCCTACAAAGATTAAGTTAATTGCACATCGTCTTTTATGTACCGGTTGGAAAATGTAATGACAAACTGTGGAATACATGAAAGCAACTGATTGCATTTACTACTCTGCTGTGACCTTTCAAGCTGAGCAATAGACAGGCCATCGGCTTGCAAGCCTTAGAAATATTACCATGACAACGCAATGTACATACAGTTCAAACACCACTTATGTAATGCATATTTGAAAATGGAATCAGTGGATATGTACCACTAAAATGTCGGAATACAATTTACAACCCACAGGAAACTTTCACCTAATGCGTGGATCCCTAGAGAGAATTCTAAATGCCCTTGGTACTCCCTGCCACACCTCTGTGTCCCTCTTAATCCAGTCTCTGTGACTCACTCCACTTCTGCACCAGTACATCGTCGTACGCTTGCAGGTCCTTTTTTTATCCCGCCTTTAAGGTCATTGTCTTTTTCTTCTCTCTGAATTCCCCCTTTTCTGCCTTTCTATCTTTCGTTCTGTTTCAAGGTCTGTTGCTAATACATCAGTCCCAGACCCAAAAATGAGTGGTGATGGGCCCCACGCGCAGCTACCGGCTCTAATTAAGTAAAGGCCGATAGGACCTCGAGACAAAACACAGGAAAGGGAGATGGGCAGAAACTAAACCTTTGGGTTCCATGCTATTCACCGGAAAGCACTTCAATTCCTCGTTAGGGATTGTAAGCACTATATAAATTACAATGTGCTCTTTTCAGGTAGTCTGTGAGATACTTTTAATAATGTTGGATTTGATTTACTCTACAACAGTAATGTGACAAGTGCAAGACAAGTATGGGAGAAAGTACTCATAGAAACACTGGCCTGGTTGCATCAGTTCATTTCACCCACAGTCAGTGTCCACACCGTGGTAACTAGCAGAGTTTCCTTTCCCATTATGTGACTGTGAGCAGCTTTGGAGAGTAGATCTAGAAGGACAAGCACGCCATTAGAAGGAGGAGGAAAGGGACACATTTTTAGAAGGACATATATGTTGGGGAAACAACCAGTACATCGTGGTCATCTAATTACAATCCAATTTCAACATCATCTATCCATATTACTTGTAAATGCTCATTGTGTTGTTGTTTTATTTAACTTTTACATTTTCATTCATACCCATTCGGGTTTGGAGGCATCAGTGCTTTACTATTGATCGATGTTTACATTCCAATCGTTGTTTATCTTATAAAATCTAAAATATTTCGGTAAGCCTTCATGACCATGAGCCATCCTTCTTTCATTGTTGACCACTGGGTGGGCATAACATAACCATGGAGTTAAACCGAGGTTATTTGCCTTTTTCTCAGTTGGTCAGCGTCGGTTTGTTAGACTTGAGGCATGCCCAACAAGCAGTAACAGGCAAATGAACCTTACATCCCATAAAAATTCATTGACAGAAAATATATTTTTTATATGAAGGACCTAATTAACATTGCAATTGAATGGTCAGGGAGAAGCACCACTCCAATGATGTCATACATTTTACTGAACTCTGACTCATACCACACCTCTCTGTCTCTGACTCAGCAATTCAGCCCCATTCATTCCCCAGATCACTGGACTCGTACATTTCAGTTGAGTTTACTGTACTTTGTTGTGTAGTGTCCAGTAAGTTTGCTGCTGAGCTATTAACAGGGCTTCAGTCCAGGGCAAGAGACATATTGAGTCATCCTTCACAGAAAGCGAGTCCGAGTTTTGCTTTCTGAAAAGCTCAGGTACCAAGATTGTGACAACAAATCAGTGTCCTAGCAACAACACTGTACCCAACACTATAACTGGAATGGAATGCAAACATGCTCATTAGAGCCCCATTCCCTCATCCAAAATGACAGGACAACATTATAAACATCTTTGGCAGCCATGCACTGATCCAGGCCCGAAAGGAGTCCATGTGCCAGTTTTGCAAAAACTGCTTTGCCAAAAGTGCATGCATTTACGAGCTATTGCATGAATTGCAGAAACAGGCAAACATATTAAAAGGCAGCCACTGCCCTAAATTTCATGGTATAAATTGTAATGCAGTCAAAAACAGGTACATGACTAATTCAGAATCTGTATATCAGAGTAGAACGTGTTCATGACACAGCCCCAGGATCACCAAGTTCAACTTTCATTCCTGCTGCCTCCAGGGCAAAATGAGACTTGGAACGTATGTGGCAAAACAAGTCATGACACTCAAGGGGGGCTGCCTCAGAACGGGGTGTTGGGGCGAGGGTGATGATTGGATTACAAAAGAAATGTACCTTAACCTTCCCTTTGCATGCCTCTCCTCCGTCCTCTTCCTCTGAACTGACAGCACCGGAACCCGACTTTCCCAGCCAATCACGACAGTGTCATGATTGGTCTGGGTGGCCTGTTTGATCGCTCAGCAGTGCCTAGGAGCCTGAGCGTGTTTTCCATCAGGCTGTGCAACACAGCCAGGTGGAGAACCTGCACAGTAGTCTACCGTTGGCTTTAAAGTGAACACTGAATTACATAGCCATAGCTCAACAATTTAACAACCTAATGGTGTGATCTGCACAGGCAAATGGCCAATGCTTCCTGCAAGTCATGAAGTTACTTTACTTCCTCAGCTGCTTCTTTATAAAGCAGCAGAGTTTGGTATCAGCTATGATCCTACAGCTAACAGTAATTGTAAATGTAAATGTGGGTGCACTTGTAAAGCGCACTGTGACTCCAAGGAGTTTCCTGGCGCTGAAGACCGCTAGGGAACCCGTCCTGGTTTTCCCTGTGAGATGGTCCCTTTCTGGGTATCTCCAAGGTGAAACCAGGCATCCCCGGCGTCTGTGGGGGGCCATTGTAGAGATGAGGCAAGCTTAATGCCCAGAGTTGCCGAGTGTGATCCTTGGTTAGAGTAGGCACCGAGGCGAGAATTATCAAGTCCATTTGACCCTGGTCCACGACCCTGCCACGTCAGGAATTGAACCCTGGTCCCCGGCCGTTCTCTGCTTATGGTTCTGCCGCCTCTAACCAGTGAGCAACACCACTCCACATCGGCATATTAACTGCTTAGCGGACTTCTCTCCTATGACCAGGTAGAGTAGGAAACTTTCAGAACGAATACAAATTCCACATTTATTGATATCTGGAGACAAACAACAGGGCAATGAGACACTCGGGTGAAATGAGAGCCCTAAGCACCAAACAAATTATGTGTCATGCAATAAGTTGAAATTCTTAACGTATTTAATCCTTTCCATTTGCCTAGAGCAGCAGGGAGGTGCCTTGTTTACCAGGTAGACGCCCACGATTCATCTAATACAACCGAATCCAATTGAGGGGCAAATATATCCTCATCTGTGCATATCCTAGGCGGAGGACAAGTCTGGACTGCTGGACGTAGGAGTTTGAATGCTGGGGAATGAAATAGGCAGGGCCGTGATGTAAATAACGAGAAGAGACAATTCAAGAAAAGGGTACAGAGAAAGGAATTAGGAAGAGGAAAGAAGGAAGAAAGAATTCACAATTGAAAGGAACAAGAAAAGGAAGCGTATAAAAACCATAGTCCCAACAAGCATTACAAAAACACTGTTTCCGTGACTTTTTACAGAACAAAAAAAGCAAACACTGATTACGTCTGATTTTTCCAAATTTTTAACACATTGGAAAACACACAAAAAAACCCATCAGAATTTACAACAAATAGAAACGGAAAACAGGAAAGCTGAGCTATGAACCATGAAAAGTAGAAGCCCTAGTGTAGGAGAGTAGCGTCTGCTTCCTATGGTCACCCCCACTTTTTGCTGTGATTCTCTGTTTGTTTGACTTTAGTGTGGCTGTGGGCCTGCTAATCAGACCCACAGCCCAGCTGTTCTCTCTCTAAATTGATACCATGTACTTTTGGTACATACCAGATTGGTTACTGGGTCACTCTTGTGAGCCCCTGTATAGTGTACCAAAGGTACCCAGGGCATAGGTGTACCGTAGGCCTACCAGGGGCTGCAGCATGTACTGTGCCACCCCTGGTTTGCCTTCACAACTGACACCACAGATCTGTTCACACAGCCTGGGTAAGGTGGTGTAATCAGCCCTTACTTAGATATAGTATACCTATATCTACCTTTACATATAGACACATATACACCTATAAGCCACTCCTATGGTAGGCCTCCACAATCCTGGAGGCAGAGTGCTTGGTTTTATGTGAGAGGGTGCCCTAGCATGAGATGAGCCCTTCTGCAGCTTTCGGAAACATCTCCTTATAGCTGTTCTATGATATAGCCATACCATATACTCTTAAGTGCATTATAATCCTCGTGGTTAATGCTAACTTGGCTTGACTTTATCAAAACATGTTGTGTAAGGTGTCAAACACTTTGGAATACTACCCCCCCCCCCCCACCAGTCCTGGTAGCGTGGGTAGTGTTCCACCCTTCTAGAGGGAAAAGACATGTAGTTACTGGTTTACCCGGTTAAAGTTAAACAGAGCCTCAGCATCACAAAATGGATGCTGCTGCCACAGTCACGAGTCTGACCTGTGGCTGGATGAAACTCCGGCAGGGGGGGCCTGGACAATAGGGTTCCTGTCCAGGGAGGTGCTGGCAACTCCCCAGACAGGGGTTTTGTTAATTGGGGCAGGGAGGGCTGCATTCAGTGAATGCTTCTAGACACTGCCTGGGCACACAAGGTGCTCCATGCATAGCCCAGTTCAAACCGGTAGCTGGGGCACACAGCCCCAGCTCTGGCTCAAAACTGTACAAAGGGAAAGGGGTGTAACCACCCCCTTCTCAGGTCCACCCATAGGAGGGACCTAGTCAGGTAATCCAGCCCCAATTCTTAGTATAAGTATAGGAGCTGTGTCCCTAGAACTTTAGATTATCCTGGAGGAATCTTAGAAAGACATGTCTTGGACCTTCGACATTCCATTCTGACTGGAAGATGGAAAACATCTCCCTTGTGGTCAAGGAGTGACCACCCTGTGCTAACAGGCACCAACAGCAACTTTGCAGGTCTGCAGTTTCAAGGCTCCTGCCGGATCCCGAAGACTCTGCGACACAGGAACTAGACTTCCAGACTTCTCTGACTCCAACCCACATCCACAGCAAAGCTGAGGCCCGTGGAGGACACGAGAGACGTGGGACTGGACACCCTGGACATCCTGTATTTTGCTACCTGCACTCCTTTCCTGAAGTCTCAGTAAGTTGTGCATTGGGGTGCTAGAAGCCCCAGCCCCGAGCACTGTTTGCACTGAAGCCCAGGCCCCCACACTCCGTGAGTGTCCCGTGGGCCCCGCCTTTGTATTTGAGCTTGACACTCTTCCCGGTTCCTTGCCCGTTGGCTAGTGAACCCCCTGAAGACCTTTCTTTGAACTAAACTTGCTTTTCTGGTTTCTCAAAGTTTGCTCCAGCTTTTCTGAAAAGGAGAAATGCCACAGACCTTGCTGGTCTGCAACGGAGCCAATCTCGACACCCTGCATGGGTTGCGGTTGCTAAGGCTTGTTGGGTCCAATCTGGATACCAATACTGCAGTCATCTAGATCCATCATGGCCCAGCTAGAATCCAGTGCCTGGTCATCGTCGATGCCTCCTGGACCTCATGGCTGAAGAGACAAGTTCAACTACTTCACCTGATATCACCCGACATCACCTGGTTCCTTCCTGGTTACTTCCTGGTCACTGGCTAGTGACCCGAGCTCTGTCCCTTCTGCTTTCAGGTTCTTCAGATCTTCGATCCACCCTTGGATCCACCCGGACACTTTTCCTCTGGTCGCCTGCAGCATTTCTTTGCAGCTCTCCATAGAAAACGACGACAAAACCCTACACAAAAAGAAACCTATGCACCCGGCTTCCCTGGGTGAGGTAACACGAGTACTCCGGTATTCCTGTGGGTCTTGACTCTCGAAGTGTCCTAGATTAAAAGGGCTCAATCCTAGTCCATCCGGAAGTGTCCTTAAATTGTATATTTGTATTTCTTCGTTTCCCATAGAAAGTCAACGGTAATCCGTGTCTGTGTTTAGACACTGCAAGCGTCTCCCGTGGGCCTCCTCCTTCCTATCCTTTGGTTGAGTAGAGTAGCCCCAGCGATTCCACAGACCCCAGGCCTGCTTTCTAACTCTCATGTGCTATTTATACCACTTTCTTAGAATATGGTTTGTGAGGCCCCTAGGGCATAACGCATACTGTGCAACGTATCGTATATTAACTGTGTGACTTGTATTCTATTTTTACCTCTGACCTCATAAAGAGTGCTGAGGGATTGTGTTTCAATGAAATACATATATATTTTTTATATACCTTGTGTGTTGTCCTTTCATTTGGTACTCAAGGGGTTATATATGGTAAAACAACTTGCATAACTCGCCTACTGAAGTCTTAGCCTGAAGACTGCTGGCTCATGCTACCACTAGGATAGCTTTCTATAAGGTTGACTTTACAACCACCATCAATAAGGGTCGATTAGACTGGTGCAAGGTGCCCACTAGAATTAGTGGATATCATATGCCAGGCTAACTTCTCACACCTGGCTTCCCCTCTTTGCCTTGCAACATGGATATCCTCTACTGCAGAACTGTTTCCTAATTTATTGGTGTGGTGCTACAGTGCTGAGTTTATAAGAAGAGAACTTTATGTTTCAAAGATTTGCAAGTTACTGCAGGAGTTGGCAGAGTATTAGTATTGATCAAGTGCTACTTGCTTCCTTCTCGATACTATTCAAGCACTCCAATACAGCAATCTCATTCAAGATCATTACAAGGGCTTGTAAAATCAATAATTTAGCTCCGTACCCTGCTGGTCTAGAGATCTAGTAGCATCCTAAAGGTCTGAACCATTAATCTCAAGGCCTCCATCCAGCCTCTTTCTGAAGACAATGAAATGTTTACCACTGTGTTAATAAATAACACCTGTTATAAGAACCTACAAACATTTCATTCCAATGGACACTTCTGAATGTAGGTTCCTCACCTTGTGAATACCTCCAGACCCCAGATTGAATCCAGATATTTTCCTAGCAATGCTTCCACATACTAGTAGGTGGCATTGTGTGGCTCGGCGTCAACTTTGTCCCATCCAGGAGGTGACACATAGCCACATATAAGCTCATTTTGGTGAATTTTTATACAAACATTTCTCAACTTTGTCCCATCCTGGAGGTGACACCGAGCCACATATAAGCTCATGTTGGTGAGTTGTTATACAAACATTTCTCTACTGTGTGACCCTCTAAAGATTGCAGGGTTTCAACCTTACAAAGAATGTCACAAACCAATATATGTGACAGACCCCCACAGATATGTTCTTTGGTGCCTAGCATTATCACATGACTCCCAAGCTTGCAAGAACGGCCCCAGGAAGAATCCCAAAGTGATCCATGACTGTGAAGTCAAGCTTTATGTCACCAAACATCATTGGAGGGTGCACAAGGGCAGGTCCCGGCCAAAGTCAAGGACGCTTACCTGTTTCCATTCTAGAGGCCATTTCCACTTCAGATCCTCTTCCAATTTCAAGTTATCAGGTAAGTCCAAGTTGTAGAAGAGTAGGGTCTGCTTCCTATGGTTACCCCCACTTTTTGCTGTGTTTTGCTGTTTTTTCGACTTTAGTATGGCTGTGGCCCTGCTAATCAGGCCCACAGCCTAGCTGTTCTATCTCTAAATTGATACCATGTACTTTAGGTACATACCAGATTGGTTGCTGGGTAACCCTTATGAGTCCCTGTATATGGTACCTTAGGTACCCAGGGCATAGGGACCCCAGAGTCCTAGCAGGGGCTGAAGCATGTATTGTGCCACCCCTGGTTAGCCTTCCAAACTGACACCACACGTCTCCACTCGCAGCCTGGGTAAGGTGGTGTAAGCACCCCTTACTTAGATTTAGTATACCTATATCAACTGGTGTATATATAGATTATAGACACATAGTAACATATAAGTCACTTCTATGGCAGGCCTTGACAATCCTGAAGGCAGAGTGCTTGGTTTTGTGTGAGAGGGTGCCCTAGCATGATCGGAGCCCCTCTGCAGCTTTCGGAACCATCTCCTTATAGCTGTTCTATGATATAGCCATACCAT
Source organism: Lissotriton vulgaris (assembly GCF_964263255.1). Taxonomy (NCBI): domain Eukaryota; kingdom Metazoa; phylum Chordata; class Amphibia; order Caudata; family Salamandridae; genus Lissotriton; species Lissotriton vulgaris. The sequence continues at coordinate 1,297,317,072 of NC_141693.1, forward strand.
ATACTCTTAAGTGCATTATAATCCTTGTGGTTAATGCTAACTTTGGTTTGGCTTTATCAAAACATGTTGTGTACGGTGTCAAACACTTTGGAATACTACCCCCCCCTCTGCCAGTTCCGGCGGCGGGGGTAGCATTCCACCCTTCTAGAGGGAGAAGACATGTACATACTGGTAAACCCGGTTAAAGTTAAACAGAGCCCCAGCATCACAAAATGGATGCTGTTGCCACAGACACTAGTCTGCCCTCTGCTGCTGCAGGGGAGGCCTGGACAATAGGTTTCCTGTCCAGGGAAGTGCTAGCACCTCCCCAGACAGGCTTTAGTGTATTGGGGCAGGGTGAGTTGCATTCAGTGAATGCTTTTCAGACACTGCCTGGGGCACACAAGGTGCTCCATGCATTTCCCAGTTCAAACCGGTTGCTGGGGCACTCAGCCCCAGCTCTGGCACGAAACTGGACAAAGGGGAAGGGGTGTAACCAAACCCTCCCCAGGTCCACCCATAGGAGGGACCTTAGAGTTAGTCCAACTACTAAACTTACTATAAGTATAGAACCCAGTCCCTAGGACATTAGATTACCCTGGACGAAATTCTGCAACATATATCTTGGACCTTCGACATTCCATATCGACTGGAAGACGGAAGAACTCTCCCTTTTGGTCAAGGAGTGACCACCCTGTTCAAACAGGCACCAACTGCATCTTTGCCGGTCTGCATTTTCAAAGCTCCCACCGGATCCCGAAGAATCTGCGACACAGGACATGGACTTCCAGACATCTCTGAAGCTGACCCGAGCTCCCAGCATAGCTGAGACCCGTAGCTGACACGAGAGACGTGGGACTGGAACTCCTGGACATCCTGCATTTTTGCATCTGCACCTACTTCCCGAGGTATCCCGAAGTTGTGCATTGGGGTATTTGAAGCCTCTGCCCAAGCTCTTTTTGCACCGAAGTACATAGGCCAACACTCCTTGAGTGACCCGTGAGTCCCCTTTCTTCACCGCAGATTGAGGTGCCTTCGCGGTTCCTAGTCCGTTGGCTAGTGAGCCCCAACGAAGGCCAATCCTTTGTTTCGTGAGCTTTCCTGGTTGCTCCAGATGTGCTCCCACTCCTCTCCAGAGGAGAAGTCCCTCAGATCTTGCTGGTCTGCACCGAAGCCAATCTTATCATCTTGCATAGGTTGCTGTTGCCAAGGCCTGTTGGGTCCAATCTGGATTCTGACGCTGCAGCACTCGACATCCTTCATGGAACAGCTCGAATCCAGCTCCTGGTTGTTGTCGACGCCTCCTGGTCCTCGTGGCTGAAGAGTCAAGCTTCACCTCTTTCACCTGAAATCACCCGACATTGGCTGGCATCTTCTGCTCGCCATCCTGGTCACTGGCTGTAGTGACCCAGACACTGTCCCCTCTGCTTTCAGGTTCTTCACATCTCTGATCCACCCTTGGATCCATGCGGACACTTTTCCTCTGGTCGCCTGCAGCATTTCTTCGCAGCTCTCCATAGGAATCGACAACGAAGCCCGACAGCAAAAGACACCTATGCACCCGGCTTCCCTGGGTGAGGTAACCCGTGGGTCTTGACTCTCGAAGTGTCCTGGTCTAAAAGTGTTCCATTGTAGTTCACCTCCAAGTGCTCTTAATCTTTAAAATTGTAACTTGTTCATTTTCCATAGAAAGTAAATGGTGATCCGTGGCTGTGTTTAGACACTGCACGCGTCCCTGTGGGCCTCCTGGATCCTAACCTCAGGTGGTTCCTGGTAGCCCCAGCGGTTCTACAGGCCCTAGGCCTGCTTTCTAACTCTCACGTGGTTCTTATACCACTATTTTAGCGTATGGTTTGTGAGGCCCCTAGGGCATAACGTATACTGTGCAACTTATCGTATGCTAATTAAGTTCCTTGTATTGTACTTTTACCTCTGACCTCATAAAGAGTCCAGAGGGGTTGTCTTTGGAATAAATAAATATATATTTGATATATACCTTGTGTGGTTTGCTTTCATTTGATCATTCAAAAGATTATAATTGGTAAAATAACTAGCTTAACTCGCTCTAAGTCTTAGCCTGAAGGCTGCTCTCCACAGCTACCACTAGGATAGCTTTCTATAAAGGTTGACTTTAAACAAGCCATCAATAAGGGTCGTTTTGACTGGTGCAAGGTGCCCACTAGAATAATGGACATCATATGCCAGGCCAACTTCTCACACAAGTTGAAAAAGAAACATAAGAAGTCGAAGCATGACTCTTGCCCCTTCCGACCACTTTTGTCAGGAGAAGTTAAGGTGCCTCTTGACCTCAGTCTATGTCTACTACTGTGGAACCGATCCCATAGTTTGTAGTGATTCATCCCAAATTAGCAATTTCAGCTGCGACACTGCAACAAGTTAAAGCCTTGAAAAAGGCATTGTTGAGCATCTTTGGCACCCTTCCAGCTCCAGTTGGTGCACCTTTGTGCCCAAGGATCTGAGGATGGATCCAGTTGGATTACCATTGATGGATCTGTCTTTAACACCTTCTGTTCCTTTTAACCCTGCTGTAGGGTCTGCTCGAACTACGAAGCTGACACCCAATTCGACTTCAAACCCAGTGCCATGATCTTTTTCTAGTCCCCGATGCCTCTCATGTTGGTGGAAGAACCAGTTATTTTTTTGTATAGGAAAGCGAATCTGACACAAATTTGACTGAAGTTGCACCCTCCAAAACTGCAATCGCAACCCATTCAACCTCACTCTGACTCAGATGGAATTATACCTTTCCCCAGACCATAACTATCATTGAGAGTGCTTCCGATTCTGAGCGCAGTCCCCATGATTATTCTGATGAGAGGGATGTGGATTCCTACTAATATGATGAGGAAAATGTTCATCAATCAACCAGGGGGTTAAAGTGCACTACGCACCCATGAGGGTCTCAAGGCGCTGTAGACGTTCAAGATGCCAGTAGGGAAGATACCTCCCTGGACACTAGGTTGAACTATCTCCTTACCCTTCCACAGTGGAATCACCAATTTTTTGCTGTTGTAATTAGTAGAGCTGCTGAAATTTAGACCTTCAACTTCCACCTATCGAAGTAAAGACTAATATCTTGTCAGAAGTCCTGCAGCCTAGACAGCCTTCCACAGAACCACTTCTTCTTAATGAAACCTTGGCAGACACCCTAATGGGCACTTGGGCAAAGGCTTAATGTTGTTCTCCAGAGAACAGACAGGTTCTAGATTGTACATGTGGGCTGTGCATTGGTTCTGAAGTGTCAGTGGTGCAGTAGGTGCTGAGCCCACTGAAATGTCAGTGGACTCAGCACCTAGCAAACCTGTTGGATTCCATACAGCTTTCAGATGAAACTGCAAAAGACTTGCAGTGGTGATTATTTGACCGCATTTGGGCTTACGGCAGATGCTGCTCCCTACCCCACCCAAAACCTACGAGGATGTTTGGTACATCACTTTTGGGTTGTGGAGATCATCCTGAACAGCTGATCAGAGGTCTCTGGTATACTGCAGAGCCCTTCCATCACACCAACCTGTTGAACTTGCGGGACATTTACTTGGTGTTGAAGACCTTCCTATCGTTCATTAGAGGGAGGCTGATCCATTCACTCACCATCACCACGTGTTACTACAACAAGAAGGGCTGAGAGGGATCCTGGGGGTTTTGCTGCACCTCTGCAACTGGCTGAGTTGGCAGGGCATGTCCTGGGTTGTGAACCACCTGATGGTATATTTAAAGGTTTACTTGGGATTGGATATTCTTGCACTTGTTGGTTATCATATTGTCATCTTGCCCTGGTTAGGTAGCGAGAATGAATTACTCAAGAGAAATAAATAGTATATATTTGTAAATACAGGCAAACAGCAGAGTTGCTTGTAATATATCTTATTTTTGTTTTCAACTTATCTGCTCTCTCTACCTAATGAGAGCATGATGCCAATATGATAACCGTTGGGTGCAAAAATCCCCAATCCCAAGCAAATTCATAACAATTTAACCTCTGGAATGGGGCCATACCCACTAGGGGATTTAACTTCTGGAATGGAGCCATATCCACTAGGGGATGCTAGGGCACACAATAATAATAAGGCACAACATCTTAATAAGGCAATTAATAGAACTACTTGATCCAGAGGCCCCACCTTTTTCTACACCAAAGGATTTTTAACTGCCAGGGCAGACAGACTCTGTCTGCGATGCCTTGCAGATTGTTGTATATTGATTTAGCTGGATTCTGTAACTTACTAATAAATATACACTTCTCTTTTGTAACTCTTGTGTGGACGTACTATCTTTTCCCTACAACACAGATCATGAATGGTAACAACACCCAGAGGTGGCTCAGGGTGTCTTCCACCATTAGGGAGAGCCCTGGCTAGATCTCTTCACCACACAAGAACTTGCAATGTCGATACTTGTGCGCAATGGAGTTCTGAAGAAAGATTTCTTTCGAAAACGCATTCCGCTGAGGGTGGAGCTTGGAAATCTCGTGCCCCAAGTTCTGAAGAACTTGGGGCAGTGTAAGTCCTATGTTTCTCATGAAGCCAGACGTAAACCCAAACCATGGAGTCGTGAATACTTATATTTAAAATTGCTGAACACATGAGTCTATGACTGTCAGATAATAAACCTGCCATGCAAGCAGAAGGTCACGAATCACTGATTTAAGAAAGAGAGAATATTACTCCAGCACGCCGTTGTAGTAACGCTCTGAGTATTTGTCTTATGATTCATTTGATGTTGTTGATGATGACGATGACAGGTATTTGTAAAGTGAGACTGCGAAATTTGAGGTTGTTGACAAATGTAAAAGGTCAAGTTATTCTAGTATTTGGAGAGCAGGAAAAAAGAGAAAGATTTCCTTTCCGGCCAGTAGCAGGAAATCCGAGGAAGCCTCGTCAGAACTGAGCTTGTGCCTGGGTGTATAGTACGTGGTCCTAGATTGAATAAATCCCCTACTCTGTTCAGAGCCCTAAGACAAATGTTGAGGGACTTAGTAAATGTGCAGTTTTCCACAGGCAGTCAGTCAGTGAAGTAATCTTAGATAACGAGATATGACAGTGTGGGGCAAGATGTAAGAGATGTGTGGCTGAATTAGTTGTATACAATGAAACTATTTTTGGAGGGAAACTAGTATACGGTGAATCTAAGTAGTTCGTGCATGACAGAACAGTTGCTTATACCATCGAATGCCGAAAGTTAAATGGTAGCAATATTATAATAGTACATAGCAAACATATGCAGTAGGAGCAAGAGGAAGTGAGAGCACTGATTTGGTTCACATATGTCAAGGAGACTCCCAGAATAAATCCCATTCCTAGAAGAATCAGCAGGAGTTGCACCTTGCTTCCACGGCCACCAGGAGGCAGATCCGATAATAGAGACAGTGTCAAATAACAGCAGGTAGGGGTTGCCTCCAGTTAGCTTGAGAGAATTCTGTGTCATCCAGAGAGCTACAGCCGACAAACATGCATAGGAGTTGTCGGAAGGAGCCGAGGCCTGTACAGTGAGCAACATTAGAGAGAACAAAAATCTACAGAGAAATCAGCCAGAGGGGTAAGATAAATATTTAAAATAGTTACATTTAGTGAAGGACCCTTGGGACACCGCACACCAGAGCTATAGAACATGGGCAAAATGGAGTTGGAAATACTGACTGAGAACATTGCTCCAAATAAGGCAGCGAGCAGGTCAAGTGCCTTGTCTTGAATGGCGATAGAGTTCAGCCATTGCAATGATATGGAATGAGACTGAGGCGGTATTGAATGTGGCGGTAGGATTTAACCCCTTCGCTGCTGATGACGAGGTCAGCTCGTCATCAGCCACGGTGGTCGTGTGCGGATGACGAGCTGAGCTCGTCATGTAACGCGGCTTTTGGAAAAAAGCCGCACAGCGCAAAAATAACCGCCGCAGCCATGCGGTTAAGAGCATTAGAATAGAACTACCTCCTCTATCTAATATCATGTGGTGGTCTTCAGTGCCTACCAGTAAGGCCATCTTGATGCCATAGAGGGAGCAAAAGCTTACCTGAGTAAGGTCCAGGATATTCTTAATTTCTATGACGGAGAAAATAGTACTGGTGCTAAATCGTCTAATGGCCAGGTGAAAGATGTGTGCAGAGCAAGGTTATTACAAGAGTCCAACTTAACAGCACGTGCACATGCTATAGTCACTTCAATTTCCATAGACTAAAATTATGAAAGAACATATTGCGAGATGCAGATAGAAGCATATTCCCTTGCCACCTCAGATACAGTGCTCTCAGTGTATTTTGAGGAATTTTATCTTCAAGCTATGCTGAGATGTCGTTGCAAAAGTCGGCAGAGGGAGAGATGGCAAAACTTTAACATCATCACCAAAATGGCCCTCCTTGAAAACATTCTAGAACATTGGTACTCACAAACTTTCTCTTGGGTGCCAAATTTACAGTGTGGTTTGTGTCTGAGGGCCGCACCAGTGGGGGCGGGGTCAGTTGGGGAGGGGGCGTTGCTAGAGCAACAAAAAAAAAATGACCATGAGGTTGATCACTGGTCCCTGCAGCGGACGCCTTCGTCCACTGAGCCACCAGACCCGGCATACACACATCTCTCTCGCTCTCTTTCTCTCTCTCCCTTCCTCACTCTGTGTCCCTCTCCCTCCCTCCCTCACTCTGTGTCCCTCACTCTCCCTCACTCTCCCTCCCTCCCTCTCCCTCCCTCACTCTGTCTCCCTCACTCTATCTCCCTCACTCTCCCTCTCCCTCCCTCTCCCTCCCTCTCCCTCCCTCCCCCTCCCTTTTTCTCCCTCCCTCTCCCTCCCTTTCCCTCTCCCTGTCTCCCTCTCCTTTGTCTCCCTCTGCCTCCCTTTGTCTCCCTCTCCCTCTGTCTCCCTCTCCCTCACTTGCCCTCTCTCTCCCTTTCCCTCCCTCACTCTCCCTCTGTTTCCTTTTCCCTCCCTCCCTCACACTCCCTCCCTTTCCCTCCCTCCCTCTCTTTCCCTCCCTCCTTCTGCCTCTGTCTCCCTTTCCCCCCCTCTCCCTCCATTATCCTCTCCCTCCCTCATCCTCTTCCTTCCTTTTCCCTCCCTGCCTCTCCCTCTCTTTCTCTCCTCTCCCTCTCCCTCCCTCCCTCTCTTTCCCTCCCTCACTCTGTCTCTGTCTCCCTTTCTCTCCCTCACTCTGTCTCTGTCTCCTTTCCCTCCCTCACTCTCCCTCTGTCTCCCTTTCCCTCCCTCACTCTGTCTCTCTTTCTCCCTTTCCCTCCCTCACTCTCTCTCTGTCTCCCTTTCCCTCCCTCCTTCACCCACCCTTTGCCCCCCTCCCTTTCCCTCCCTCCCCCTCTATCTCCCTCTCCCTCTATCTCCATTTCCCGCCCTCCCTCACACTCCCTCTCTATCCCTCCCTCCCTCCCTGTCCCTCCCTCACTCTCCCTCTGTCTCCCTCTGTCTCCATTTCCCTCCCTCCCTCACTCTCCCTCCCTTTCCCTCCCTTCCTCTCCCTCCATTTCCCTCCCTCCCTCTCCCTCTGTCTCCCTCTCCCTCCCTCCATCCCTCTCCCTCCCTCACTTTCCCTCCCTCCCTCACACTCCCTCCCTTTCCCTCCCTCACTCTCCCTCTGTCTCCCTTTCCCTCTTTCCACCCCTCCCTCTCCCTCTCTTTCCCTCCCCTCCCTCCCTTCCTCTCCCTCCCTCTGTCTCCCTCCCTCTGTCTACCTCTCCCCCTGTCTCCCTCTCTTCCCCCCCTCCCTTTCCCTCCCTCACCCTCTGTCTCCCTTTCCCTCCCTCACTCTATCTCCCTCTCCCTCTGTCTCCCTTTTCTTCCCTCACTCTGTCTCTGTCTCCCTTTCTCTCCCTCACTCTGTCTCTGTCTCCCTTTCCCTCCCTCACTCTGTCTCTGTCTCCCTTTTCCTCACTCACTCTCCCTCAGTCTCCCTTTCCCTCCCTCACCCTGTCTCTCTTTCTCCCTTTCCCTCCCTCACTCTCTCTCTGTCTCCCTTTCCCTCACTCTCTCTGTCTCCCTTTCCCTCCCTCCCTCCCTCTGTCTCCGTCTCCCTCCCTCCCTCTGTCTTCCTCTCCCTCCCTTTCTCTCCCTCCCTCTCCCTCAGTTATCTCACCCTGCCTGTGTGTCAACCCGGGCTGAGGCAGCTTCGGGGGGGGGGGGGGGGGGGGTGGGGTGGGGGGTTGGGGCACACACACACAGCCACACCCGAGCACTTCATAGGTCTTTACTTTAAAAGACCATTGGCATGTTAATAAGGCTGTGCTGTATTTCACCTCTTGGACCCCTGCAGCTCCACTCTGACTGTGTCGGGAATCGCCCGGCCCCCATAGAGCAGCAGAGTCTCCGAGTCGCGCTGCTGCAACTGGCAGTGTTTTCAGACTGAAAACACTGGTACGATGCCTACAAGGTCCGCGCGCCGCCAAGGAAGGCTTGCCGGGCTGTTGGCTGCCTGCGGGCCGTACTGAGTTCCCCTATTCTAGAAACTACCCCCTCTAACCATTCCATTAACCCCATCTTTAGTGACATTGCCAATGACTTTTACACACACACATTCTCTTACTGGCCCAGTCTGATAAACCTCTTCCTCAACCAAGGCTCCCTTCCTGCTGCCCTTAAAACAGGACAGGTTAACCCACCCCTCTGCTGAGGCAGAATATCTCAATAACTTCTGCCCTTCACCAACCTCCCTTTTCTTGCTAAAATTACAGAAAGGTGTGTGGCGAAGCCACTCTCCCAATATCTCAAGCTCAACTCCCTCCTTGAGGAATTCCAATCTGTTTTTACCCAATGCTGCATGATCGTAACAGCTCTACTTCAAGTTATCGATGATGCCCTGTGAATACTTGACTCTGGTGAATCTTCTCTCCTGATCCTTCTTGATCTTTCCGCAGTGTTTGACACTGTTAATCACAACACTCTTTTGAACACTTTAACACCTTGGCTGCTAGGTGTTTTCCCCTCCTATGCTACCTTTTCATTATTTCTATTGATTCATGACGAGCTCAGCTCGTCACCAGCACAGCTCAACCGTGCATCATGACGAGCTGAGCTCGTCATGAGCATGGAAAGGGTTAAAGCTAAGAATGGGTTTTGAAGGCACAATGCTCAAATGGTTCGAATCATTCCTCTCTGGCAGATCCTTGATTATCAAAATAGCAAATTGTCTCTCCACTTCAATGGCTGTTGGACAAGGCATCCCTCAAGGCTCAATCCTCGCACCCACACTGTTCAACTTTTACATCGAACTGCTAGGTAATCTCCTAAAAAAATACTTGATCCATTATCACTTATATGTGGATGACACCCAAATCTACCTACAGGTAAAATATCCAGCGCATCGACAGGAGAAGTACGACGGAATGCCCTTTTCAAAACATTGAAGCTAGAATATTCCAAAGAGGTAAAACACGGGTTGACATCCTCACGTATTGGCGCCTACATAGTGGATGTACATACAGAGCAGAAGCCAAAACGCTGCATCTATAGGAAGGACACCACTTAAAGAATAATTCATAAAAAACTGAAGTCAGAAGAATCCACAGAGGCAAAAGACGAGTTGACAAGAAGCCAAATTAATAATGGAGATGATACCATAAAAGTGTTAAAGAAGATTCTTACTTGGAGCTGCCAAGCATATACAGAAGCGTTATCCAGAACCCCCCATAGAACATCGCTCCTAATGCAACCGAACATGAATAACGTCCGAATATAGATTGAGCAGCTACGAAAATATTCAGGAAACAACCAAGCAGTATACTACGCTCGCAGCAGACGCTACAAATCCAGTTTATACGCTATATAGTCTGAATAGCTAAGCTACTATTGATTAAGAAAAGAAATATGCAGAATTCCTGAGGAAGGCGAACGGCCGAAACGCGTTGAAAGGAATAATCTCTGCGTATTGTTGAATGTTTTAAATATTTTCTATTGTACAGTAACCAAAATGTATTATATGTAATGTGTTAAAAAAAACTAAAAAACATTAATATATGTATAAATGAAAGAACAGAAAAAGGAGCCAAAAAAAAAGATAAAAATAAAAGATGAAATATAAATAAATAATTTGAACAATGAAAATCTGGTAGAATTATTGATTTAAATAGCGTCTAGTTTACTCAACAGATATAAATGTTAATAACCTGACTCTTTCCTTTCAAAAAAAGAATCTTCTCTCCTGATCCTTCTTGATCTTTCCGCAGTGTTTGACACTGTTAATCACAACACTCTTTTGAACACTTTAACACCTTGGCTGCTAGGTGTTTTCCCCTCCTATGCTACCTTTTCATTATTTCTATTGATTCATGACGAGCTCAGCTCGTCACCAGCACAGCTCAACCGTGCATCATGACGAGCTGAGCTCGTCATGAGCATGGAAAGGGTTAAAGCTAAGAATGGGTTTTGAAGGCACAATGCTCAAATGGTTCGAATCATTCCTCTCTGGCAGATCCTTGATTATCAAAATAGCAAATTGTCTCTCCACTTCAATGGCTGTTGGACAAGGCATCCCTCAAGGCTCAATCCTCGCACCCACACTGTTCAACTTTTACATCGAACTGCTAGGTAATCTCCTAAAAAAATACTTGATCCATTATCACTTATATGTGGATGACACCCAAATCTACCTACAGGTATCCTCTACTCATGGCATTTCAATTCTCAACTCCATTCACCACTGGCTATCAACTAATACTAAATCCTTCCGAAACAGAATTCCTTCTCCTCTCGACAACACTATCTTTTCCTCCTATCCAATCTTGGATGAACAATCGAAACATTTTCAACAACAAGCCTATCATTTTTGACAGTGCCAAATCTCTAGGCATCATCCTAGGCAAAAGGATCAACTTACAGTCCCATATCAATACCATCGCCAAAAATGCACGCTACCAACTGCGCCTTCTCTAGGGAGTTCGGTGCTTCTTTCCTGAGCAAGACCTAAAAACCTTCGTCCAATCATTGGCTCTTTCCAGATTGGACTACTGCAACTCTCTCCTTGCTGGCCTCCCCAAATCCTTCCTTTCCCCTCTAAAATGCATCCTACACTCAGCAGTTTGCTTCGTATATGGGACAAAAAGAAATGATCACATCACATTCATACTGTTGTCTCTTCAATGGCTTTCTATTGAAGCAAGGTCAATTTACAAGACTGCCTGTATTACCAACAATGGCTTGCACACCTTCACTCCACGCTATCTGGCTAATAAACTCAAAATCTCAGGCGGCTCTAGACCTTCACGCAATGCGGAAAACTTACTGCTCAAACCACCTACCTTCAAAAGTGAAAGATTTATGGCTGAATCCTTCACTGGTTGTGCTGCCAGAACCTGGAACTCACTACCTCCATCCCTCCGAATCACCACCTCTTTCCGGATCTTCAAAACAGATCTTAAAACTCTCCTCCTCCAAAGGCACTTCCTGGAATAATTCGACCCATTTCTTGACCCTTACAGCCATCTAGCACTCACATGAGGTTCAACTTTGTAAATGTACTCTTGTTTTAACCTAACTCTGACACCTTTTATGTTTACAATATAAATATGCAACTTGCTAGCTTTGTAACTGCATATATGTAACTTGTTAGCGTGCTCAGCCTATCTTGTGTACATTGGTGACTGTATATATGTAACTTGTTTGTGAGTTTAGCCTATTTTGTGTACCTTTTGTAACTTATCTCGTTCTTTTGTAAAGGGCTCTAATACCTTTGGATAAAGTTTGCGCTATATGAAGCTGCATTAAATAAATGTGCAGGGAGGTAGATGCAGGTTGTAAGAAATATGCCTTTTCGGGGTTGTCACCCCTCTGTTCTTATTGTCTATTTAATGTCACTCAGACCCCTTCAGTGTAAACCATTCCTTTAATTCACTGTTAACCGACTATAATTCTATATTTTCTTAACAGCTTTTATTGTTTAAAGGATCTGCATCTTTTTAGGTTACAGTATTTCTTTTGGGATGATTGATCTATTCTATAAAGGAATTTTTTAAGGTGTTAATTGGCAGTGCTACACTATTTTGACTAATTTCTACAACATTCTTAATTTCTGACATTGAGCTATTTTTTTTATCAAATACAGTATGAAAACTAATATTTTCAATAATGCTTCCATACCCTGTGCTTGAAGAGTTTCCCATTTGTTCTAGTATATTTTGATATACTTACATTGTTTGGGAAAATAAATCCTTTCTAACTCAATGTTCATTGGGTGAACAAATCATTTTTTCAGGAGAACCTTCTATGTGTGAGAGCAAACTTGCTTTCCTTGAAAACTCTATTGTAAGGAGTTGTAAAGTGCTCTGTGATAAATTCATTGTTTGTGGGAAGACATCTGTTCTAAAAGACGTTTTGCTGTAGAGGAATATGTATTTTGTACTGGAAACTGCTGTTGGTCGAAAGGATTATTTATTTGGAATGGTCATTTTGTATGAGGATTTTGTGATTAATAATGCCACCACTTGGGTAATTTATGCTTTACTTCAAACTATATTATTTAAGAGGCATATTGTTAGTTCAGAATCACTTCATTGATTTGTGGGGACGCATAATATCTTATACAAAATGCCAGTTCTGTGTAAGATACTCTTTATGTAATAGAGAACAAAAAAATCACAAAATAAATGGGCTCTCTGTTACAATGCAATCTTGAGAAGGCTCAAACAGGCTGAGGAACAATGCATGACATTCATTAGTCATTCTAGAATTAAAAAAATAACAGCTGTAATAAACTCTGGGAGAAAGCACCTTATCATTATCTTTGGAACTATTCAGAATACACCTTTAAATTATAGTTTTGTGAGGCTTCTTAACGGTGTATCATTGGTGCATTTATCTCATTTTTACATTACTACAATGTTGATGATTATCGTCTTATATTCATTTTGTTGCACATTATTGTTGCCTTTCTGAAGTAAAAAATGTTTACAAACATATCACATGAATTATTTTACTTGGCTTTTGCAGTGTCGCACAACTTTGCTCCCACCCACTTCATGAGAATTGCATAAATCGTCCTTGATTTCTGGAGCTTCAGGAAGTAGATGATATTAGGGAAACTAGTTTTAAAAAAAGTAGCAAAAGAAGAACAACACTCTCCCACCACCACTATCATAAAGGCTTTAATAAGCTGTAAAATTCTCCTGTAGAATGTTAACGGAAAAATCGCCCACCTACAACCTTTTTCAGGTTTTTTTCTTGTAAAATCTCTATTACCAGAATAGTAGAAATGTCGCAACCTTTCAAAGCAAAGAAATTCACACACTTTTCTTTGTATGAAAAATATGCACAATGCAAGTTTTAGCTCATTGTCTGTAGTAGAGTTATTCTTGTACTTCTGTTACCATTCTTTTGATGTATTGTTTACACCTGACTATTTGTACCAAAATGATGGCTTGCTAACGTTTTGGATCACGGGTTCTGAAAGAGGTTTTATATAATGTAAATTATATTTCTCTCGGGAGAATATCAATAACTACTTTTTGTTTTGTTAAGGCACTATGGGCAGATTTATGAGTTCTGGCGCCTCTCTGCAAATCAGCAGGGATGCGCCAGAACTGATGCGTCACGCAATTCCCTCCTTGCGGCACCACAGATGCGCCGCATTTACAATGCGGCGCACCATGGTGCAAGGAAGGGCAGATGCGTGACGCATCTTGTGGTGTACGGGCGGCGCATTGCTGGAGTAGCATCGCAAGTGCGAAGCAACTCCTGCAAAGTACAGAGGCCACCCATACATAACGTGGTGCGTCACTCCTTACGCCTGCTTCAAGCAGGCGTAAGGATTTGACGCAGCAGCCTCGTAAAACGGACTCAGTGAAATCTTGTAGATTTCACTGCGTCAGTTTTACAGGGCTTTCCTACGAGGGAACGCCCACCCTGCGACAGAACGCCCACATGAAACCTGACGCAGGTTTCATGTGGCACAGGGCTTTACAACGTGACGCATCTGCCTAGATGCGTCACGTTGTAAATAGGTCGCATGGATGCGCCACATTTCCGCGCCGTTGCGTCATGCAACGGCGGCGTAAACGTGGTGCAAGTCCGTCATAAATCTGCCCCTAAGGACGTAATTGCGACTCTTAGCAGAGCGGTGGCGCAGCGGTGCCAACAGCCGCGCCACAGCTCTGCTGAAGGTCACTGCCGCCCTCTCGCCAGATTATGACCCATTTTGTGGTCTGGCAGGCATGCGCTGCTGCGGTGCGTCTTTTAAAGACAGCGGTGCCTTTCAAAGAGGCACTGCAATGGGAATACCACACGGGGTTCCCGCATGGCATGGACTGGAAAGTACGTGCCATGCAGGAACCTGGGTGTATGCACACATGGGTGCACATGTTGTGCCCCCCTGCACACATGTCCAGGCTGAGGGGGTCAGAACCACTAGCCTTTCCATGAAGCAAAGACCTCCCTGAAACCGCTGGCGGTTCCGAAATTTGTAATATGCATGGCTGTGCCTCAGCGGCACCTGCATATTACATAATCCCTCACTGCTGCGCCATTCCCTGGCAGAGCCGGAGGTTCAATTACGGTCCGACCGCACGAGTCGTAATTCGACAGTCGGACCGCCGGTGTGGCAGTGGGTGGACTACCGCACCACCACGGGTCTGGTAGTCCTCGGACCGCCAAACTCGTAATTAGTCCCTTAATGTCTTGTCTGTAATACTGTGGCTTTCCAGTTGTATAGGAGATGGACACATGTTTGGCGAGATATTGCATACAAGGAGCATCCTAGTCTACATGGGAGTGCAATTCTGCTCCTAGCCAAATCTCGATTGATACCATTGGAAAACTGGGAAGTGCACTTTGATTTCAACCGTAACCCACTCAAAACTCATTTTGGTATTAACCTCCTAGTCTGAAAACAGTGTGATCATCGTGACTGGATCATTGTCGCATTCCTTTGTTGGCAATAGAAGTGAAGCATCTGAAGCATCTTAAATAGTCAAGTTGCCAAACTTCAACTTGGTCCCAAATGTGTTACAATGTTGGCAAAGTTTTGAATATTGACAATGCAATGCACTCGTTTTTGAGTGACTCTTACAATGAATTGTAAGTGGCACAGCAGAGATTCAATATCCTTTTCAGAGGGCTTCCTGTTTTTCTTGCTTATTATGCTGAATTGATATTCATTGAAATATGATCACTGGCTCGGCTGTTAACCTAGACTTATTCCTGCCTGTATTATTTTGCTCTTTTATGATGCATTTATATTAATTATTGTGTTTAATTAATTTGATTTGGAGCTGCTTATTTTGCATTGTGTTCCTAATTCGAAAACAATGATATAAGGTGATATGAAAAATGTATTTAAGGTGATCTGTCTGCATGTTACAATGTTCATATATATATCAGAGACATTGTCACAGTGATGGAATGCAGCAGGACACTCGGACCCTGCACACCCTGGCACATCGGTGGACACCGGACACTGCTTCCGGTCAGCAAGGGCGGAGCAGACTGTACAGGGGCAACCTGGGAGAAGGGGACACTTACTGAATACAAAAGGTGGTTCCCACATCGGAAGTGTAGCCCTTGACTTCCACAGCAATAGTATAAAAACAGATATAGAGTAAACCCCTTATAAGTGTCAGTTTTCAATAATGCGTTTAGTTCATTTATTTTAATGTGTCTTCCTAGTCAAGAATATATATATATCCATTTTTAACATTTATTATGCATTACTTAAATCATACAAAAGATAAGGTGCTCCTATAAAGTGATAGCGCAGTGAGAGTGATCAATAGTGAAAAAGTGTATACGTGCTATGTGCAAGAATATATATATGTGGCGGATAGGTATAATAGAGTGTTTGAAGTCAATATCTTCAAGCAAGTATTGATGTCCACCATCAAATTATTAAACACACTCAGTTTCTCGATATTTATTCTCTATGAGGTGGGTATGCCGAGCCATTCTAAAATTAGGCCCTACATAATTCGAATATCTCATCTCATTTCTGATTACAAACTTTTATCAACCCTATCTTTTTCATATTTTAAATGTCATAAATGTGTATTTTTATGTATTTTATACATTTTAAAACTTTTATTCGGAATTCTTTGACATTGTAATGCACATGCACTTTAATTTTGAGAAATTTTAATGTATGAAATGTGTCATACCGTTTATTTGTGCTTTTATGGCCATAAAGGCCAAAATAAAGAACTCTTGAATTGAATAGAGTATTAAAAAACAGTCCACATATGTTGATTAGTCGACGTTTTGACCTTTGAGCATAAGGTATTTAAAGCAGAGTCATCATAAGGACATAAAAAAATATACAAGAAGCACCAAAAATTAGTGGTAGAAGATTGCAGATTCATACAGAAATTGAAATTCTATTGGGTTAAATAATTTCTGGATCGATATGTAACACACAACGTCTAGTTGAAAATTGGGGCAATGCTGGATGCCAAAATCATCTGAAAATAAGCTCCTTCTTTAAATCTATTTTGTACATTGTGCTTTAATAAGCAGCTTCCAATGAACCCAGTCGAATAATGGGTGCAATGCTGGATGCTTAAGTCATCAAAATTTATGTTCTTATCTTTTAAAATATAAAGTACATCGCTCTTCAGTGAGCAGCTTGCATTGTCTCCTTCAGCCAGCTTGCAAGGGTCAAAACATTGACGAATCAACATAATTAGCACTAATTGTGGCAACGGACAATATCTGGTGTCAGGCAGAACGGGCGACGCGGGGGCATTCTTGTAATGCTTGACCTATCGGCACCATTTGACACCATCTCCCCGGGACGGATATCCCAAAGTCTATGGCAAGTCGGTGTACATGGTACCATCCTGAAGCTTCTTTGCTCTTTAACAACAGATCACAAATTGTCAGCTGCAGGGCTTTCAGGGAGGAAGCATTTAACCTCCCATGTGAAGCACACTAAGATTACCGGACCCTTTTTAATGTTTATGTGGCTCCCTGTCAGAAGAGGTGTGCTCCTTTGGGTTCCATGTACAGTCATACACTGATGACACACAGATCATCATGTCCATGTCCATGTCTAACAATCCTACTTCTATGGCAGAGATGTTCAGTCAATGTAAGACTAGTATCAGTAGGTGGATGATGGACAATGCCCTAAAATGAATGCTGATAAAACTGATGTTCTATTGTTTGGCACACAGGAATCCATCTGGTGTAACATCTGGTGGCCGAAGGATTGTGGACCCCTTCTTACTCCAGTCAAGTCAGCCAAAAACCTGGATGTTATCTTTGATAACACCTAAGTTAGCTGTACCACCAGTTCCTGCTTCCTCATTCTTAGGATCTTGAGGAAGATTTTTCCCTACATTCCCCTTGAACTTTGCCAATTATGATCGCCCTGGCCACTTCACAAATGGATTACTGCAATTCTTTATATTGCAACATTGGGAACTCTTGCCTTCATAAGCTCTGAATTGCCAAGAACGCTGCAGCACATCTGGTTTTCAATATCCCCAGACATGTGTCAGTCAAGTATGGGATCTGTTCCCTCCACTGGCTCACCATCAAAAAAGGATCACTTTTAAAGTTCTCTGTATGATGTTTTTAGCCCTGAATCAAAAAGGGCCCAGTCAACTAAACTCACTTTTTCGCTCGTACATCCCTAGCAGACCTTTCAGATCCTCGTTCCACAGAAAGGCAAAATTACCCAAATTCCGGAAGGCCATATGGGGCTGTCGCTCCATCTCGGTGACTGCCTGCAAACTTTGGGACACCCTTCCTCCCCACATCGCTGGTCTTGACTCCTTTTCTGTTTTTAAAAAGCATTTAAAGAAATTGATTTTTTTCCTGTTAATCCCATTAGTTATCCAAGTAACTGCTATAAATGGCTACACACTGCCTCCCAAAGCACTTTGACTCCTTCAGGTATAGTGCCCACTACAAACTCTGTTTACATAACATAACATGATTATTGGTTCATGGTACTAGATACTGGTAGCTTGTTACCTGACTCAGGGAGTTCTTCTTGTCTACTAGGAGGTTGGTGTTGCTTCCGCCACTTTGGACTCTGGGTGATGGATTCTCAGGTGTGTCACAATGTTTGAATTTGTATTTGATATCACAATACATGACGGTGCTAGCATTTGTTGAGATAAATTGTGCACTCTTAAAATTTGGGGTTTCTCTGAAATTATATCCCCCCATTCCTTTACATGCAACTTTTTCTTAATTGTGTGTACTGTAATGTATTGCAGCACTGGTGATGGGTTATAATTTAGTGACCAAAAAGATTAGTTTTTGGACATGGCTCTTCTTAGGGGTTTACCTAAAACGTTTTGCCTTCTCTTCTCCTGGTTTTGCTGATTCTCTTTTCTTGGCCTTAGGACTCTGGGCGCTTTCCTGTAATGCCCTTCCTACCCATGCGAGGATGTGGTACTTACACTTGATTAGTTTAGGTGTTGTACTTGTGAGAGCCCTTTAAAAAGGTACACTAAATATCCAGGGCAGGTACTGCAGTGGCTAACGGTGGGATGCAGCACTGATTGTGTCTCCCACCAGGATACCCTTTCAAATATATATCAAGCCTGCCATCACAGGCCTGTGCATGCGCAGTTGCGCCTATGCTCAGGTTGGCATGTCCAACTCATTAGCCAATCCTAAGTATGCCTTCAACTACCACTAGAGCCCCTTTAGGGTAAGCCCTGAGGGGTGGAGCAAGTGGTAGGCGAAAGGCAGAGCAGGTACACATGGGTGTTCCCTGCCCAGGTAATAAAGGATAGGGCTGGGCGTAGTTTGCGAAGTATCGCTACGTGAAGCTACGCAAAGTGCACTTCGCACTACGCGAGCTAAGCGTAGCACTACGCGAACTGCATAGTACCCTGTTCGCACTGTGCAAGATGCAGTTTTCAAAGATTGCACAGTGTGGACAAGCATCCTGCACTGTGCAATCATTGAAAACGGCATTCTTCACAGTGCGAGCTGTAGTTTTCTGCCGCACAAGTAGATTTTTACTCGAGCAACAGCTTTCTCAACGCGGACTGGTAGTTTCTCATCGTGAGCGGTCGCGAGCATACGCGACCACTCGCAATGAGAAACCTGACCTCCTCGCGACGAGAATCTCGCCGGGAGGTTTATTTTCCACGCTCGCGATCGGCAACTTGATGTTGCTGATCGCGAATGAGGAAAAAGTCTCGCCGGGATGTCATTTTGCTTGCTCGCGGTCTCCTACTTGATGTTGAGGACCGTGAGCAAGCAAAAAATGACTGCTGCACTACGCTACGCTACTCTACACATGTTTGCACTGTGCTACATGCAGTTTGTGTAGTGCGAAGTCGTGCAAACTTTGCAAACTGCTCGAGCATAGCGTAGTGCTTTGCCCATGGTTAATGAAGAACCCCTATGTGGTTTTCCCTACCTAGGAGGATGTCTCTTTCCATGGGAATTCACCGGGGTTTGATGTTTCTCTTTTAGTGGCCTTATGTCTCTGGGTTCTTTTCCCACTGTAAACACAGTGTGAAAGTGCATGCAACCTTCCTACAAACGTTAGGAAGTGGTGCTTACCTGTTGTTTTTAAACACGTCTCAAGCCTGCCATTGCAGGCCTGTGTGTACGCACTTGCATGTATGATGTTTTTAAAACCAGGCTCAAATCTGCCATTGCAGGGATGTGGGGACACACTTGCACCTAGGTGTTTTAAAATATTTATCAAGGTTGCATTTGCAGGCCTCTGTGTGCACAATTGCCCTTATGCTCAGGTTGGCCTTTCCAAACCACTGACCAAACCTGAGGGGGACCTTTCACCCATGTGGTATGGTAAGTTGTAGGTGAAAGGCAGGGCACGTAAGCATGTGTTCCCTGCCAAAGTAGTGAAGAATACCCATGTGTGTTTTCACTACCTATGTTTCCTATCATTGGATTCACAATCACAAACCCTCTCCTGTGCGGTAGTAAAGAGGGATTTGTCATTAATAGTTTAGAAATGCCACTTCTAGACTATGCTCTAAAACTCTTTGTTTACCTTTTAGTTTGACTCCAGACCACACTGGATTCTGGGGAGCACATCTCTATATTCATCAGAGACAGCTATAAACAGTGGGCTTCCAACTGGAATGACAGACCTCTGCCATTTGAGGGCCTGGCTGAACAGATTGGAGGAAGAGGTCTTGACGCGTGCACTCTGGGAGCTAGATCATGGCCTAACTAAAGCTTAAGATCTGCATTTCATTGCTCCATGGCAGACAGGACTGACATATAGGAGAGAAATCTGTGGTTCAAACTGAAACCCTCTGAGCCACCCCCAACTTCAAAGGCATACTGCAGTAGAACCTCTGGTGCCACACTTCAGCAGGGGAGAGATACACTTGTGCAGAAGTGGGACCGGAGAACCTGGAACTGCATGGTGCACACTGCTAGAGGAATCTGTTGTGCACAAGGAGGATTACTGCCATTGGAAGGGACTGTGCACCCTTCCTGAATAATGGCTGGCTTGGGCTGACTACATGCTGCTGTGAGGTACCCTAAAGTGCTCTCTCCAAGGACTTGTTGGCTTGCCCCCTCATCTCAGGAACATCAAAGACCTCCCATTAAGGAGCCACACTATCTACTTGTGACACCTGAAGGGTGGTGCCCTCTTAAGTACTTACATTGTTTGATGGATCCAAAATAGTAGCACAGCATGAGTGTGGAACAAAGTATTGTGCCTGGAGACCAGATTGCCTTGTGCGGAGCCCCAAAAGCACTGCCTGCATCTAAGGAGTATGACCCCTGCATCTTGGGGCCTCAACACGCATAAAGCATCTTGCTGGCGGATTCCTTGGTTGCGGGACTCAGCGTGGCCCACTTCATCGATCTTGCAGCATCTCTCTAGTGTGACATGCTGACTGCATGCTCATTGCGTGCGGTGTCCGATTCACACGGTGTGACCCTCGGAGGTGAGGGCTTATCCATGGTAGTGCCTCATTCTACCTCATGCAGCACTGTTGAATTTGCACCTGTGTGTGTGACTGGAATTGTCTGGTACAAACCGTATCAACGCCACCAGATGTTGTGCCCCATTTCCAGGTAGGCATGCAATTTGCAACTCTTCGTTATGTGTGACCGGAAAGGTGACCCGTATCAACACGCACCAGATGTTGTGCTTCATTTCCAGGGAGTTATGGAATTTGCAACTCTTCATTGTGTGTGACTAGAATTTTCTAGTGAGACTCAGATCAATGCACATCAGACATTGTGCCTCATTTCCAGGAAGTTACTGAGTTTGTGACTCTTCATTGTGTGTTATCTGAACAGTCTGGAGTGACTCATATTAACGCACACCAGACGTTGTGCCTCATTTCCAGGGAGGTGCGGAGGAGTGGATTTGTACCTGTATTGTTCTGGTTGTACCTGGGTTGTCTGGGTGCTACTGTGATCAACCTGTGCTTGACAGGGTGCCTCCTCCTTCCGAGAGGCACCCTTGCTTCATCTCCCATTCATCGATTGTTTCTTTTGTGTCCTCAGTGCGGCAGACCAACTGCCCTCTCCTCACCCGACCCTACAACTTCATTTTGCCAGGTAGTATTGCCCGGGCCGGGGTGGTGAAAGTAATTGACAGGGATGAGGAACTCTTCTGAGAGCGTTCGGAAGTGGGTCAAGAGACTGCATGACCTTCCCCCCAGTGCTTCTCAGAACTGGGCTGGTGGCAGAAGGCTCAGTGTGGAGGTCTTTGATTGAACGACTATCGAGCTCAGCCCACATCTGCGCCGCATACCATGAGTTTACTTCCAAAGTAGTGGCCAAACCTCCATTTGTCAACTGCTGCCTAATTAGCCCTGCTACCTAACCCTACCTTCTTCCCTGGGACCCTGGCTAAGAGTGACTCCTGCCACGATCGGTCTAGGATCAGGAGGGAAAGTTTTCTTTATCTCCGGCCCATGGATGCAGGGTAGTTGGGGTAGCTGAATGGTGGAGCAGGTCTTGGGAACGGGGTCTGCATGTGTATTATCATCTGACCTCCCGGATATCAGTTCCACCCCATTACACTGCTGTGTGTGTACATGTGCACTCTTTACGGACCTACCTGATATCCGTGGCTCTCTGTATCTGTGCTAAGTGAGTGTGTGGGATTGACTGCCAGTGATTAATTATCCCGCACGGCAGTGTTGCTTTACACATTTATCCCTTGTCAAAAGAATACTACAGTTGACATTGCTTTATACCAGTGCAACCTTGGCCCACAGTGCTTTTTGAAAGTGTTTTAATTATTTGTGTGCACACATTTTTTTATACCATTATGATCTGGGGTGCACCTTATAACTGTGAAGTATTGAATACAAATAATTGCCAGGGTGGGCTTAGTTCTGACAACGTTTTGCACCTCTTAAGGGTGCTGGTATGTAAAGTAGACTATTTCCCAAGTGTGCATATTACTGATGTCATTTTAACTTGGTTGGGCATTGTACAGCTATTGTTATTTTCAAATGTGATTTATGCCCAGAAATACATGATAATCATGGTGAGTTAATGAATGTGTGTGTTGAATACAAATTTTATTCACATACACCCTAAGCTTGAAATGGAAAATTAGAAGTGCAGGTACTCTGTAGCAGAGTACCTGTTTCTGAGAAGTGCGGGTACTCTCCAATTAAAAGTATTACTTCACTCTTGAGAAATGCCAGTACTCTCCCTCTCAAAATACTAAAGTGCTGGTACTCCATACCAGGCTGTTCCGGCCCATTTAAAGCACTGCATACAACACAAGTGAAGTCTCTATTGTGATGCTCAGTGTACTTATTGTGTGAGAGTGCTGTGCCAATACTTTCAACATTACCTCTGTGATAAGCTTGACTGCTCAGTGCCAAGCTACCCAAGGATGAGCGCAGGTTATACAGAGAGTGTAATCACCCACCCCTGACATGAGTTGTAGGTTCTGCCTGGCTGGGCCTCACCTCAGCGAACCACAACGTGCCAGTTACACCAATACTCCGTCAATAATTATTACAATTTGGTTTTATGTATTTACTCTAGCCAAGATCAAAACTAGAAATACAACAAAACATGTTGTCTAGAATTTAAGAAACGGGGATTGACTTAAGTGCAAATAAAACTCATTTGATTTCCTGTACTCTATGTTCAACTGATTGGGGATATCTAGGGAAATTTGGACTTTATCTAAATTTGTGGTGTGTTTGGGTGGCTCACTGTTAGGACTAGAGCTATATGTTCCCTAGCTACACTACGTAACCCAAAATGCTCTGCAAGGGAGGCGGGTTGTGTGCTGTCCCATACTGCTCTAGGAGTGATGGGGAGGTTCTTAAGCCTCCAGGTGCAATAGTGCAGTGCTTGGCTTCCCTTGCTCGTTTCCTGTTTGGTCCCGAGATTTGGATTACCTGTAACACACCTTGTTCAAGCTTTCCTGGATATAGTGTGCTGCCTGGAGAGTGCCCTACCCCTAGCTTCAAATTTTGGATACTGAGCGCGTTTTTAGCGGCAAATGTCCTGACAGGTTTTATACGCTGTTTTCGCACTCAGCTGTGCCCTTTTGAATTCCTCAGCGCGAGCCCGCGCTGCAACGAACGCGTAATCGTGACCCCCTTTGTTTGTTGCTTTGGAAGAATTTTATTCAGCTCAGAGACGCGCTGCAACGTCTGCTTGCCTTGCCTTGTTTTGCATATTTACCGA
The DNA here is from genome assembly GCF_964263255.1 of Lissotriton vulgaris. Lineage (NCBI taxonomy): Eukaryota > Metazoa > Chordata > Amphibia > Caudata > Salamandridae > Lissotriton > Lissotriton vulgaris. Next base: position 1,297,340,610 of record NC_141693.1, read on the forward strand.
GTTAGAGCCTAACGCGAGGACACATTTGACTTATTCCAGCTACCGGAATTGTGCCGGATCTTTATATCTTTTTGGCTTTATTCCTCCCGCACTTGGACGCGAGGAATTGAGACTTGTTTCCTGTTTTCCTTTCACCTATCCTCCCACGGATGTCCTTTTATTTTTTAGAAGAGGTAAAAGATGATAACCAAATCACAACTGAACTTTAGTACAGAATAAATCTAGCAGTTGTGCTTGCTTACCAAGTAACCTCTAGAAGTACTCCATCTGAACTTTCCAAGTCAAGAGTCAATTTGAACCTGATTACTGTTTGATTTGCTGAACTAAAGGAAGGTCACCTCAGCATCTTTATTTTTTGTTACAAGTGAACTAGGAATATATTCCGGAAACATCCTGATAGACCTTCATCAGTCGATGCTCAAGTAAGTGTGGGATGCAAAAACAACAATTGATGTACAGAATGTTGCACAATGGCAAAACATTCACCCCCAGTCACAGATCTGGGTTTAATCCATCATTATTTTGCTCACCACACCACCCCAGTTCAGACATGGCCATATGCAAATCAGTCTTGACCCTGTGCCTCATGGGAACAGTCCAGCCCGAACTGCCAAGCCATGTCTTCCCTGGACCGGAATCAAGAATCCTAGGACCAGTTTCTGGCTATCAGCTGTCATCAGCCAGGATAGCTTGATTCCAGTGGCATGGAGAGCACGGGACTCACGTCTGAGCATACCCGTCCATCTCGGGGTGACAAATGCAAAAACAACAATTGATAGACGGAATGTTGCACAATGGCAAAACATTCACCCCCCAGTCAAAGATCTGGGTTTAATCCATCGTTATTTTGCTCACCACACCACCCCAGTTCAGACATGGCCATATGCAAATCAGTCTTGACCCTGTGCCTCATGGGAACAGTCCAGCCTGGACTGCCAAGCCATGTCTTCCCTGGACCGGAATCAAGCATCCTTGGACCGGTTTCTGGCTATCAGCAGTCATCAGCCAGGATAGCTTGATTCCAGTGGCATGGAGAGCACGGGACTCACGTCTGAGCATACCCGTCCCACTCGGGGTGACAAATGCAAAAACAACAATTGATGGATGGAATGTTGCACAATGGCAAAACATTCACCCCCAGTCACAGATCTGGGTTTAATCCATTGTTATGTTGCTCACCAAACCACCCCAGTTCAGACATTGCCATATGCAAATCAGTCTTGACCCTGTGCCTCATGGGAACAGTCCAGCTCGAACTGCCAAGCCATGTCTTCCCTGGAAAGGAATTAAGCATCCTAGGACCGGTTTCTGGATATCAGCAGTCATCAAAGAGAATTGTGTTCTAGTATGGGGACTATGATTTATCTTGTAGAACTAAGAACCAGAAGTATTTTTGCCTGTTTCATTTCTGTCCTTTATTTATACAGAGTCTTCGCCTCTACCTGACTTGGACCCACCTGATTTTAGCTGTTTGACGATTTTGGTCTGATGTTCTTCCTTGGTCTCTTCATTTTCTAAAGCTACTAACCCTTCTCTTGTGTGTTCCTTGGTGACACGGAGAGGGCGGTACCTTTGGAAAAGGTAGAGATTTTAGCTTCGCTCCTGGGGAACGGTTAATTCTGCCTGGGACATCTGTGGCACCCCACACTCACCCACTCTGGTAATGCACTGGCTGTATAGCTGGGACTTTATGACACATGTTTATTCTAGATAGTTTTTACTTGGTGTTTTGTTTGCAACATCTATCACCCAGGCAGCACATATCTCTGCATCATTGCTTACCATTGGTTGGCTCTGCTGTCAAACTGATTTGCCTGCTTCCAAATTGTGCTGGAGCTTGTCAATCTTGTGTTTGTCCCTCCCATGAACTTTACAATCTCTTTTGTTTGGCTGGCTTCTATGCTTACATAGCATGCTCTTCAAACACCACTTTTTCTTTTTGGTTAGGCACTCCACAAGAATGCACGTGTTCTCCAGTTGTATGTATTTCTTTCCCCCTATGCCTTTAATTGCACTCTGTAGCATGTGGGCTTCCCCCCCCCCCCCATTTTTCACTCGCTCTTGTATCCTTCACTCCGTATCTTGCTCTAATGTTTGCTTCTCCCCTGTCCACTCCGTGTTGCTCTCACACCCTATTAGTCTTCTGTCCATCCTGACCTCAATGTTGCTTCCATCCACCCACCCTCCATATAGTTTCCCCGCCTGCTCCCTCTTTCCCTATCAACCGTTCCTTCTTCTCCCCACCCCATCCTCTGTGTTGCTTCCATCCTCACCAACCTCCGTGTTGCCTCCTCCTGCCAACTCCATCTCTGTTGCGTCTCCGCAGCCCTGCGTTTCCTTACGTCCGTGCCTGCGCTTCAAAAAAGTTGTGTGCCAAAAAGCAGCCCGTGTCATCGTTTTTTTTCTTATTTAGCCATGCTGCATAGCTTCAGTGATGCTGTACAGCACGATTACAAAACATTGACAAACCCTTCTGCGTGTTCCCCATTTAAGCACTAGTCAGATTCAGAATGTTACGCCTCTTAAACCAGTGCTTGTTCTTAACTGTGGAATAAAATCAAGATGCACCTCTACACCTTTCTGAATTACTTTATTAGATCACACAATATCAACACGTTGCATCATAAAAATGATGTCCCGGTTTTCCGCAGTGTCCTCAAGTTTAGATAGGAATCAGGGTTGGGAAAGAAAGGGGGAAGCAGCCGGGAACGCCTTCTCCTTGGTCTCCGACCATCAATTCACTGAAATAAAGAGGAAACTGAAATCAGATGCACATCAACGCTTGCTCAATTAACCCTGTCACCAGAGACCATAGTTGTTTTTTAAGAGAACCATGGAACATTTACTGGGAACTTTAGACCAGATGTGACCTTGGCTCCCCAAAAGGTTCATTTTATGGCTATTGAGAACCCTCATTCACCAAACTGCTCTCGATTCTTCAATCTGCAGTGTTTGCTTACAGCACTGTTGCTTGTTGATGTTTTCCCTCTCGTGCAATACATACAGGTAAGAATAGGTGTCTGTAATAGTGCATGACTGCAGCGACGCCCTAACATACCATCCCTTGTATCCTCTACTGATTCCTGATTCCTACTGCACCATGAGATGCAATGCTGGCTGCTACACGTCCCACGTTCATGTGTGACTTCCGGTTGGATTAGCAGCTCTGTCTGCCCTGGCACGTGTATAGCTCCTATTGAGGTCAGGAAAATAGATTTTCTGTCAGATATGGCTAAGTAAGTCTTATCCTGAATTCTACATTATGCTTGAAATTCATAGTAGTCAACGCCAATTTACCCCCATGAACGCTAACCTATTCACAAAAAGATTTCAGTCATTTCAGTCATTCACAAAAGTTATTTCTGTTTTATAAGTTCACAATGCTTTGAAACATAGGTGAAATAGTGTTTTAAAAGATGACAAGTAACAATTCTCATTATTAATAATAATATTACTTTATATTGACACAGTTATTATTTTTTATGTTGTTATCAATTTTTATTCATATTATAATGCTTTCCCACAAGCCTTTAGGGGCGTCCCTATTGTCAGCCGGTTTCACTCTTCGGACTGTCTGCTGCTTCCCTTCAGAATGCTTTCAGCAGCAATTTATTTAAACGTATTAACGTGAGAGTTTTACAGAGCACAACCAGGCATCACAATAACATTATTTATAGGATCAGCTAGCAAGAAGCCTTTACTTTATAAGCCACCATACATTTTTTCAGCTGTTTCACTCCCCCTTGCAGCTCCTAATGCTAACCGTCCCTCTGCCTATCACTATTTGTTTTATTGCTTCCACATTCCACCCTGCTCCACCTATAGCACTAGGCACATATCCTTCTATCACTATATACCCTTCTCTACTGCTAAGAGATTCCACTGCATGCAGCCTCCACCTACCACAGCCCCATACACTACCCCTATCACGCCCACCTTGCAGAATCTCTAACACTACACACTCTTCCACTTGTCACGTTCCCTCAGAAGACCACTCACACCCAGTGTTGCAAGGTCTCCAACACTATACACCCTCCACCAACCTGTATTTACTTCTCAACTTACAACTTCCGCACCCTGCAGTGCTCCTAAACTACAAATGCCTCCACCTATCACCATTCCATTGTCAAATCCCTACCAATTCCTCACCTTGCACATCATCTGAAACTACACTACACTACATGTACTACTGTAACCTTATTGGGACTGCAGCACTACCATTCTGCACCTCCACTTATGCCACTAAGCCACATGCCAAAAGCCCTTCATCAACCCCCAGGACCTACCCGCTTTGTAACACCACAACACTAAAACACTTCCACCTACAACCACTTGCCTGACCGCTACCAATTCCTTTAGCCTTCCATTCTTTCTAATTTCATTTTAAGTGCTTGGGCAAACCCTAACTTAAAGTGCATGGCGCCATATGAACATGAATATATTGTACTGTCTTGTATTGCAGAATTTACTGGAAGCTACCTACCAATGACTATTCAGTATTCTTTGAATTGCTCCTGTTGTTATCGTGAATACTACAGGACCCTGATTTACAGTGTAGTAAATAACACAAAATGTAAAAGAAATGACCAGTGATAGAATTAAACAAATAGTGAAAGACGTATAATAGCAGAATGAGAGACGAGTGGAAATGAATCAAGAGCAATTCCGAAACTGACCAGAGAAGTCTTGATGGAAAATAGGTGGTGACAAAACTGTATTTAGCAAAGGGAAATTGGTATATCGAGTAAGCATGGGCGAATTTTGCGAATTCGCAATTCGCGAAATTGGGAATTCGCGATCCGCAAAATCCACCAATTTGCGGATTCGTGGATTTTGCGGATTGTGTGGGTAAAGGCCGGGCGGGAAAACAGTGCACATCACTAGTGTGAGGGGCAGGGCCAAACGGGCGAGGCTTATATGCGAGTTCACATATGCCTCTTGTGTGTATAAAAGGACAGGCACGGATCAAAGAAGCTCGTGGTCACAGGAACTGCACAGGGATTGAGCTCGTGAAAGTCAATAATGCAAAGGCCTCCATCATGCATCATAGCTATTTATCGACGATAGATATGGGGAGAACGCACACCTGCCCAGCCTCGACAAAACTCACATTTTTGGGGGGGCTGATTAACTTTGCCATCACACCGAAGAGCACCGGGGTCCCTCGAGTGAGCTGTCCTTCATAGTGGGTAAAGGGATGGAAAACGGTGCACATCGCTAGTGTGAGGGGCGGGCCAAACGGGCGAGCCGTATATGCGAGTTCACATGCCTCTTGTGTGCATAAAAGGACAGGCACGGATCAGAGAAGCTCGTGGTCACAGGAACTGCACAGGGATTGAGCTCGTGAAAGTCAATAATGCAAAGGCCTCCATCAAGCATCATAGCTAATTTTTCGACTATAGATATGGGGAGAACGCACACCTGCCCAACCTCGACAAAACTCACATTTTTGGGCTGTAACTATTTTAGGATGGCGCCGGCAAGCTGCCAGCGCCATCCTAAAATAGTTACTAAATTAGCTTCATCAGGAAGCACTAATAGATAAAATAAAGCAGGTGCTCGAGCACCTGCTTTATTTTATCTATTAGTGCTTCCTGTTGAAGCTAACTTAGTAACTATTTTAGGATGGCGCTGGCAGCTTGCTGGCGCCATCCTAAAATAGTTACAAGTTCAACAGGCTTGAACTTTTGCCCCCCCAAATCCGCCGCTCGCGGATTTCGCGGATTTTGAGTAAATTCACGGGAGTTCGCGGATTTACAGAAAATCCGCGAAATCCGCGAGCGGAACGGATTTTGCGCTCACCCTTAATATCGAGTCACAAAAGTAAAACGTGACAATAGAGCGAAACTGCTTATAGTAGAAAAAAACAGAGCTCCTAGGTGACAATAGATGTGCATATGACATTATACATTGTTTGTGAACAGATAGATGGGGAACCTCCAGTAGCTGGCCTCTCTCCCTTGCTCCACTGCCCATCTAGACCTTTGTACGGGTTGTCAGAATGATGCTAGGGCAGCAGGATGCTGTAGGATAGGAGGGTTAAGGCACGGATCCCAGTGTGAGCCCAGTCCAGCATCTGCAGGAGTAACTTTCTGAAAGAAAGCGCCACCCTGAGCTCCCAGGGCAGTTAGTACCCACTCAGGTTTTTAAGTGGGCCGGTTCTCACCAGTGCTGAACACCAGCAGTTTTTTAAAAGGGGCCTCAAAACGGGTCTCTATCAGGCTCTGTTTTGTGCCCTGGCACAGGCGGTCCTTTTTTTTTCTGTACTGCAGTGACAGCGGCACATCGATGTGCGCAAGCTCACAATGCTCACTTCTCACTAGTGGAGAAGTTAGGCCATGACGTCATGACAGGTGAGCGATGTAGGGGAAGCGAAATTCTTTAAAGAGAGTCATTTTCTCTCAGGATTTCCCTTCTCTTTTTGAAACTCAGGAGCAGCAACATTGTTGTGGTGTCACCAGAGCTGCAAGTGGAAGCTTTTTCAATATTAGATACAAGCCATAGTTGCTGCTTATTTATCTTATGCAACTAAAAACCACTGACAAAACCAATAGTCCTGACTTTTTGTAGGAATGATGTTGCTTGTATCATATATCGGGATGCAGTGACAGAAACAGAAAAACACAAGCCAAGCGGCACACTATGCTAAGCACAGATTTATAGCTTATGTGTTTTTAAGCCACACCCTTAATTACATTGACCATGCCCCTTTGAGAGACCCCACAGTTTTTTCATCCCACTTAAAGCCCTGACCCACCCCAATACATTAGGTCTGTGGCTTGACTGAACACTGTGCTCCAATGAACTAACTATACACAGCTACATCAACAGTGTGCCACGAAAAACATATCCTTTCTCTCCAGTGCCTCATCACTATGCCAGCAAGATCAATCTTTCACTCCCTGTTATCAACAAACTGCCGCCAAAAACACACCACTCAACTTCTTGTCATTACCACTTTGATACCCTTGGGTTTAGTGCCCTTTACAAATCAGAATTTCGTTTCATCAACACTGTCCCACCAAGGACACACGCCCTGACTGTCCATCAAGTCGCAAATGACATGTATTAATCAGGGGCGGGGTGTAGCTTCAGGGGCAGGATGTGGGCTATTACAATCGCCCAGTAAATGTATCGTTGAATAAATAGTTGGGAACAGGAGCTTTCAGATATCTGTTGATTTCCCCTTGGGATTTTTAACTTCTATCTCAGATAAAAACACACACACTCGTCTCTGCCTTGAAGCTCTTAAACCGTGGCTATTTTACTAAACACTGTTTTCAGTACCCCTTACAACCCGCACTTCATTCTCTTTCCACTGGATCTCACACCCCTCGTGCGCTGCTTCCCATATAATAATAAACATGATATGTACGAGTGATTGTGAGAAAATCAGAACCCCTTCCCCGCCCTCTCCAAGTCTTAACGACCAAGCTGCGCCCCTGGAACTAATAAATATAAACAAAAATAGCCCCTCAGACTCCTGTGAATCTACTGTTGGAACCCTCAGGTCATGATGTCACATCCTTACCGTTCCGGGGTTCCGGCAGCATGTCCTGCAGCAGGCTTTCCAGAGCCACCCGGCACTTCTCCAGCTGCCTGGCACTCAGCCTCACCCCAAATTCCACTGGAGCCGTCACCTGTGGGAGAGGCGGGAATGACAGTGTTCAAGCGTCAGCCTTCAAACAGGAAGGGGCTGCATAAAGGGCATTGATAAGGGGCGGTGTGCAGCACAGAAAAAAATGTCTCACAGTATACACACATAATGGTGCAATCTCCTTTACCTCCGTATATACAGTATATGTGGCATGAAGGGTACTACTTATCGTTACATTCCATCACTATTACACTGTTCGAATTGTTTTGCTTTTTTTGTTATTTGGTGTTTTGTTCAGCATTTTCCATGAACAGGTTTCAACCAAGGCCTTTCTCTGGCTTTGTATGAAGGTGGTAATAAAAATACAACAATTGTACTAAAGAAAATGAATGAAAGTGAAGCTCCTTGCAATCCCTGGCACTGTCTTTGAGACCCCAGCCATCAGAGGTGGCAAAAGTTAAACAGCATCTTGATGTGCACTGTTTACTATTTTGCAGCTTCCAGTGGGCCTAAGACATAAGCCTCCAGCTCTGTAAATGAAATTAATTCAGCAGTGCAAAGTGCAGTGTTCTGGTGAAATAAAATAATGAAATAAAAATTAAGCATATTTAGCATATTCCCCTCCTGTCCCCCTTGGAATTTGAGTCCCTTTGTTTGAAAATGAAATCGGGCTCGCTGGCCGAACCTCTGACACCTGCTCATTTTTACCAGTTTCATGCTCTTATTTCTCCAGTGAATATCGATCTGGTTAACCTTTCTCTGTCTTCAGCATTCGTACCTGGGACTTGGAAACACGCCAAAGTTATTCCGCTGCTAAGGAAACCTTCTCTGGATCCTGCTGAGTTGGGCAACTATCGCCCCATTTCCCAGCTGCTTTTCTTGGTGAAGCTGATTGAATCTCATGTGAACTCTACTCTCTCTGAGTTCATTGAGCAGAATGCCATCCTGGACACTTCACAGAACGGTTTCCGAGCACGTCATAGCACCGAGTCTGCCCTGCTGGCAGTGACGGCAGCAATCCGGGGGAGTCTGGATGTCGGTGATTCAGTGGCCTTAGTCCTTTGGGACTTAAGTGCCGCGTTTGATACCGTCTCTCACGCGATATTTTTAAAGCGCCTACAGGAAATCGGTATCAGGGATGTTGCTTTGGAATGGTTTCGGTCCTTTCTGGAGGGGAGGTCTTTTCTGGTCTCTGTGCCACCTTTTCATTCCCAGGAGTTTGCTTTGCAACAGGGGGTGCCGCAGGGCTCAATTTTGAGCGCCCTACTGTTCAACATCCATGTCCGACCCCTGGCTTCAGTAGCCAAAGGTAGAGGATTGTCATTGGTGTCGTATGCTGGCAACACCCAATTGATGATCATCTTCTCTAAGAGATGCAGCGCAAATCTGGACAAGTTTAAAGAGGACCTTTTATTGGTTGCGGACTGGATGGCGGCAAACTGCTAGCAGTTGAACGCCAGTAAGTCCGAGGTTTTATTGTTTGGCAAGGACCGGGAGTTGTGGTCTGAGCAGTGCTGGCCGGATCGTCTTAAACCCGCCCCCTTGCCCAAGGAGGCTGTGAAGAACCTGGGCATGTGGTTCAACAGCGGTCTGACCTTCGACATCCAACCAAAAGTAGTGGCAGGGCTCTGTTTTGGGCTTTTGCGAGGTTTGAAACCGCTGTTAGTTTTTTTCCTCCCAAAGTGCGTCAAACCATTGTCCAGGCGACAATTCTATCTAGACTGGACTATGGCAATTCCCTCTATCTGGGCGCCAATAAATCCATAATTAGGTGTCTGCAGAGAGTACAGAATGCAGTCGCTCACATTTTGGTGGCACTTCCGAAATCTTCCTCGGTTTCCCATGTGCTTCCTAAACTTCATTGGTTGCCTGTTGAAAAGCGCATTCAGTTCAAGTCTCTTTGTGTGTCACATAGGATCCTAAACCTACAGGCACCTTTAGGGCTGGCCAATTTGTTAAAGTTTTACGTGCCGCGGCGCTCCCTTAGATCTGCTGACCAAGCATTGGTCAGCATTCCTCGAGTTCTGAAAGCTAATGCTGGTGGCCGTTCTTTTCGCAGTCTTGCTAAAAAACTCTGGAATTCGCTCCCTGCTTCTATCAGAGTGATCTAGAACCACCTTGCTTTCCCTAAAGCCATAAAGACCTGGCTTTTCCCTGTCTAACTTTTCATTTTCCTCCCTTGGCTCACATCAATGGTTTTTGGTGGCGCTGGGACGCCCCGTCGCTGGGGCAGCTATACACAATACAAATTCGACTCAAATCAAAATCAAACAAGTTGTTGCCAATCTTGCTTATTGTAAATACATGAAAAAGATATTTTTGAATGAAACCTTTGCCTTTGTGCTTCGCAGAAGTGATTATGCCTTCTAAATTAACATAAATCTAAAGCCCTGATTACAAGTTCTGGGGAGAAAAGGTGATGTTTATTGCACCTGATAAAATGTAACTTCCTTGGGTTTCATCACCACCCCCTTTTCTGAATCATTCCTTGGGTTTGGACATTTTTGGGTGCAATATGTTGCACCTATGTAAAGATTTTGGGAACTAACATGAGGAGTTTAGTGTTTATTGGCCAAACATGTGCACTTCATGGTCAATACTGTACTCCCTCCCCCCCAACTAAATCCAGCAAGTTTGACCTGCAGAAATGTAACCTAGGATGCAGGCTTTATTGCACCTGGTACTTACTGGGTGTGGTAAACTCTCCACAATTCAGAATGATGGCCCTTGTGCAAACAGGTACTTTCACAGGGGTAGAATAATGCTGATCCACTTATAATCAGGGCTAAAATTGACTAATAATAAGAAATAATTAAATTCAATACAATTTTTCATATTCAATATACAGTTCATAACAATTAATACATGTGGACTTGACTACATTTGTTTTTAAATCCATTTATATTTGCCTCTCTCTTTGTCCCCTCCCCCTGGTATTTATCAAAGCATTTATTGTTGATGTATAAAGTAGGGGAGTATTGGCATAAATAATTTAGTTTTGCAGTACTGTTCAGCAGTTTGTGGAACTATATCACCTAAATATAAACTGCTCTTCTGGCATATTGCGTTAACACTCCAATTAATCCAAAACTAGATGATATCTAGAACACCTATTTATCTGTATTGTGTTATTATGTTAATCACGCAGTTATTGTGGTACTTCAGCATTGTTAGTTTTTGCGATGCCATCAGGGTTTAGTTCATTGACATAACTTTCTGCACAGATTCTCATTCAAATGTTATTTTAATGTAACTTCCTGTGGAGCCGTTGAGTTCAAAGGATGTATGATGTCACTTCCCCTATCCATGGCATTTTGATGAATGTGCACTGGTGGTGAAAAGCTGGAGGTGCCACTCTCTGCAAAGGAGTGTGAAGGCATACCATCTGACAGTAGAAAGACTTTTTTAATTCCTGACATGGGATATGACTTTACAAATAAGATTCCTCTTCTTCTTCTGAGCTTCTAATGAGACTTTAAGCATCTGTACAAGTTACACACTCAGCCATACGAATGGCTTTGAAGAACAGTTATACGATCACATATCAGCTTCCAGTGGCAGTTCCTCAAGTAACCCAATATTCCGGTCATTAAGGGCTCAGACGTGCCCATCAGGAACGAGACAAGACCAAAACTTGGCCATCATGCACAAGTCCACCTCAGGTTCAACATCAACAGTTAACACAGAAAAGGAGACGGTTTGAAAATGCAAATGTGTACAAAAGCTCCATCCAGAATAGTTAACCTCCCACTTCACCGTCACTCAGCTCCACACACAGCATAGTGCCTACTTAAAATGCCTGAACTTGCCTGTCTACCTGTTTGCCACCCGGTTGCTGCCCTTGTCTGGAGACCTGTTTTCGAGGGTGTCTAGGTGCCCTCTCCTGTTCTGGATGTATTGCCTGCCTGTGCTGCTCTCGCTGTGATCCTCGACCGCGCGCTGCCCGGACTCTAACTCCCAGAGGGCAGCGCGGTCTTGCAAGAGGCGAGGAGCATCTTCCTCCAATCCCGGGCCCATGAATAGTAACGCGGGCTCCCACGGCGCGGGACGCGGGCGTGCCAAGGGCGGGCCCGTTCTTGCCCGTCTGTGAACGTCTGAGGCCGGGCAGGGCTTATTCCCTTGGCTTTTCATAATTTTTATAATTCAGTGTTATGTATCTAGTGTTTTGATCTGCAAAGCTTAGGAGTGGCTGTGAATTAAGTTTCTTCTCTGCTCAACTTGCATCCAAGTTAGATTGTTGGTACTAGAATGGGCAAAAGAAAGTTACCAAGTCCCAAACCCCCTTTAGGCGCTAGGACCGTGGCTGATTCTCAGCTAACCTTGTTGAATTATCTCACTGGGGCAGTGGGGGTCTTGGATAAACAGATTTCCTCTGTTGAAGAATCAATAGAAGCAGGTTCTTCTAGGTTAAGCTCGGACCCAATACATCTAGATGAAATTCCCCTACCAGAGCAAGGTAATGCGAATAAAAGCGCTCCTAATGGTTGTATTCAGCTTAGCTCAGAGGAGATTTTACTCACTGATAGCGATTCCCCTACGCAACTACCCAAAAAAATTCTTAAGAACCCATGCCCTGTTGATATCCACACCATTGACAAAAGCATAGCCCATGCTACTAATGTTCAACCACAGTCCAATGTGACAAAAACAGCGAAACAGAACCCACAAGGGAAAAAACGGGAAGGGTGTAGTAAAGGTCCCAGCAAGGGTAAGGTTGAATCAAATTGCAACCTTTTAATACATAATGACATCAAGAACCTATCCACCCTGGTCAAAAGATTAGACCATTATTTGAGAGTCAGGCTGGACCAATTATCTTCCAGACTGACTATCATTGAGGATCTTATCTCTAGTAATTGTAACCAAGGGACGGCTCTAAGTCATGGTCGGGGAGTCCAAGGCACCATAAACAAGAGTGGGAAAACATCTATTGGCAAAGTAAACCACGTGCCAATAGGACCTTCTAGTACCTGTACTGGGAGAGCTACCAAAATGGATCTACCCTCACGAAAAATAGATCTATTGTTCATGAGAGTAACCGAGATCAACATGAGAAAACTCGTCCGCTGGCTAGCATGTTGGTCAATGAAGGCGATAGCACTCTTAAAAGGCCATTGGGAATGACTGGCCCTATTCAACCAACACACCCCTCCCAAATTCATCGACACGCAGCTCCAAACTTACAACGCCACCTCAGGGATCCCTCTGCGCCTGATTGTTATCTAGATCTTCCCCCGGACGCGACACCATACATTGTTGTTTTGGTAAACGTCCCAAAGGAGGCCGCTGAAGATGAATCATGTGAATCCTTCAGAAATAAATCATTTCATTGGTTAGGCAGAAGGGTAGGTTTGACTAAGCAATTATTTTGTGAGTTTAAGATGGCAAGAAGGGTACAGTGGGTGGGCTATCGAGAAAAAATGGTAACAGGTGATTGCATTGTTTTGACATTTGGCTCCCTGCTACTGGTCAAAGAAATACTTGGGGGGGGGGGGTGAAAATCATTTTATAGACGTGGCTGGGATTAACATACTACCATTAGGGTTCTTTTACCCTCCCTGAAAAAGCTACCAAAGTATTGCTAAGGCTAGATTCATTGCCCCTGATTATAGCCAGACGTATATTGCTCCTACCTATAATAGATTTAACCTGCTTTCAAGTTTGGAAGATAATGATTGTCTGGTTGATCGTGATTTATCTTCCTTAGGGCAAAGGCCCGTTCTTTTTAGACTGGGCCAATCTCAAGTGGAACCTTCAACGACATCTAACTCCCCTAGTTTTACAGGTGCAACCAATCTGCAAACTTTAAAATACTACTCTCCAGTAGAGACACTAGATCCAGCTCGATTAGGGTGTTCGCTGCCAACTCAGGAGAATAAAGTTTCATTAATGGTTCCTAAATCAAACGAGGAGCCAATTATTCAAGCACCTATAGGTTCTTGTATACCTGGAGATTCCAAACTCAATATAATTTTTTGGAATGTGGCAGGTCTTCGCTCTAAAACGTCCAATGAAATTTGGTTAGATCTGGTGGGAAAACACAATATCCTGTGCTTTCAAGAAACATTGTGAAGTACATATATCCATCTTGAGGGTTATAAAACCTACACCTTGTATGCTCTACCTTCAACCTCGGGGAGATCAAAAGGGGGTTTAACAACGTTTATTTCAAATATTTTAGAAATTAAGGATATAGTCCTGTTAAGACTGGAAGCTAATTTCCAGATTTTTATGCTTAAAAATAAACAAATCGGCTATCTATTTCCTGGTTAATTTCTATAATAATCTTCAGCAGGCAGACCTTATTATAGTCCTAAATTATATTCTCCACTCCCTACAGGAACTGAGAAATAATTATATTTATAAAGTTTTTACGTTAATTTGGGGCGGCGATTTTAATTTATCACTTTGCAAGAAAATAAACAATAAAAACTGTGTATTCAGGATGAGAACAAAAATAATCAAACTCATTTTTCCCTCACAAGTATTGGTAATCGTTTGAACTAAATTTTGCTCGTCATGAAATTGGGTTTTGCAAATGAGTTGGCGGCTCCCCCAGTCCCATTTACCACTACATTTAATGGTAGGGAGCTTTCTAGCATTATTGATTATATTTTCGTCTCTCGTTACATGGAGTCCACCATCCGGGATTTTTCAACCCTGAACACTGTAAGTGATCATTTTCCTAACAGTCTCTCACTATCTTTACCGATCAGCTTAGCAAAGCCTAATTCAATGAGCATTTTGGGGTTACAAACTTTAAACTTGGATAGACTAAATGGCTTCTCCATAGAATGGACGAAAATTGACCCAGCCGAAATTATTATTATTATTATTATTAATGACATTTGTTAAGCGCATGGTTGTACAAGGAACAGTGCGTCCCCGCACTGAAAATCCCACTAATCATCGTATCAGCTTAGCTCAGGGAGGAGGAGCACTAGGGCCGGGAGGGAAACTAAACTAATTATGCCTTGGGGAAGAGATGGGTTTTTAACCTCTGTCTGAACCTTGCTTCAGACGGTTCCATACTCCATTCGATAGGCAGGTCATTCCAATCTTTACTGGCCAGGAGTCTAAAGGACCGTCCTCCCATCCTTGCTCTGTGGATCCGGGGAACCACTAATAGCATGCTGCCCATCGACCTGAGAAGGCGCGAAGGACGATAGATTGGAAGCAAATCCTGGAGATATGAAGGTGCCTTTTTGTGAGCTATGCGATGGGTAATGCACATAGTTAGAAATTACATCTAAAGTAGTGAAGAATGCGTTGCCTTTAACTGAAAAATGTTTAAAACCTGATACCTCGCACGAAGAGATACTGGCTAGCTATACAAGCACTACTAGAATAGTACAAGATACCCTCAATCAAAAATTGAAATTCAAAGGGAACACCATTAAAGGGGGGTTCAACAAAGCGTGCACAAATGTGCCTATTCTAGTCTGAAAGCAGCCCTTCACAAATCACAAAGGGACAAAGAGGAAATTGTCCAACTTAGAAAGGCCTATAACAAGGCCTTAAAATCCCGTAAAGTAGAATTAAAAAATGATTTATGGGAACAACTCCACAAAAGCTCCACTATGAAAGATAGTGCCAGGTTTTGGAGAGTTGTTAAATCTCCTTTCCTCTTAGCTGAGAAGGAGCATCCCAAAATAGATGTAGCTGTTGACGACACTACATGGGTTAAGCACTATTCCCAGAAATTTAGCTTGGATCTACAGGAACATTCCGAGCAAATTGAAAAAGATGGGTTGGCCCCTTGTTCAACACAAACAGTCTATCCTATTCCACTTATATTTACGCATTCGGAAGTGTAAAATGCCTTACTAGCCAGCAAGGGAGGGAAAGCACCAGGTCCCAACGGGGTCCTGGTTGACCTTTTTAAATATAATCTGGAACTATGGTTCCCCATTTTGACCAAAGTCCTTGAAGCCTCATGCGCTGTAGAGCTAGTTGAATCATGGTCAGCCTCAATTCTTGTTCCCATTTTTAAAAAGGGTGATCGCCATAGTCCATCGAGCTTTCGTCCCATCTCCCTCCTAGACTCCCTTGGAAAGGTGGCTTGTCGTATTCTTTTGGAATGCCTCCAGAATTGGGCAGATGATTACAGCATAGTCTCTGACCTCCAGTACGGGTTTAGAGAGGGATTAGGTACAGTGGAGCAAGCCCTTAATCTGTCTCTATTAATGGTGAAATATGTTAGGGCAAAGGGCGTGCATTTACACATGGCCTACGTTGATTTAACAGCAGCTTTTGATTGTGTGAGCCATTCCAAACTATGGTTGATCCTTCTGGAAATGGGTGTAGACTTACCTTTGGTCAATTTTCTCCGTGAACTTTATTCCGGTGCTACGGCAAGAGTGAGGTAGGGTCTGAGGGGAGAACTCACTGCATCATTTGGAGTGGAGAGGGGGGTAAGGAAGGGCTGTGTCCTGGCTCCTTTCCTTTTCACCCTTTACAACAATGGGTTGAAATCAGCTATGTTAGAGGGGAGCCAGGACCTGCCCTTCATTGGAACACGTCCATTACCTGCCCTTCTGTACGCCGATGATGCCGTGATTTTAGCCAGAACTCCTTTGGAACTCCAACGTGCTGTAGAGAGATACCACAGTTTTATGGCTAGCTTGGATCTTAGAATCAATATTAAAAAAACGTTTGTAATGCTTTCAGGAATAAGACCCAAGAAAATAAGGGACATTTTTATTGATAATACAAAGTTGGAGAGAACAAACACATATCCCTATTTAGGGATTTTAATAGACGACAAGTCTTTATAGAACCAGGCCATTGAGGCGAGAAAACTACTATTCCTCAGGGCAACTACTGCCCTAATAGCTTTTGCACAAAGGCTAGGCAAAAGGCCACCAACTGATATGATCAAGATATATAAAAAAAAATGTATCAGCGTAGCAAGCTATGGAGCTAGGGTTTGGCGGCATGGTAAGGCGGACGCCCTTTAGAAAGTCGAGAACAGTTTTTTAAGATACTTACTTGCTGTTCCACAGAGTTCCACGACTTATTGTTGTCATTTAGAGTTGGGGATGGTATATATATCTGACACTGTTAAACTCCAACCAATTCTTCTATGGCATCGCGTTTGGTTGTCCCCAAAGACTGATTTATGCCAAAACCTTTTGCGCGATTGCCTGTCACTTGAAAACGAGCATAAGATCAGTTGGCTTGCTTACGTTAAAAAATTTCTCTATGACCTAGGTCTGGAAAAATACTATCATTTCCTGTTAACAATAACAGAGTTACCAAGAAAGGTATTAAAATTTTATGTATGTCACACTTGGAGCAGTTACGATTAACTACTGAGGTCGGAAAACGCTCAGTGCAGCACATTTTAACCATCCATATTACTTTTGTCTTGAAGCCTTATTTAACATATAAACTGAGATCCTACGAGAAATTTTTACTTACCCGTTTTAGGTTCAATATCTTCCATCGACTGGTGACCTTTCCACAAATAAATGATTGGTTTAAGAACCTTCCGGTTTGCCCCTGTGACAATGTATCTTCTCAATCTCTGATTCATACAGTTTTATTTTGTAAATTTTAACAAAGAGCCTAGGCAATACTGGATAATACCAATTTTAAAAATGCTGTGCCTGCGTAGATGTCGCCCTGCCTTTCTTGTCCTAAAATTCTTGGAAGTGGAACCTCACGCAAAAAACATTGCCTGCTTCCTCAAGTTTTGCGTTAAGCATAGATCAAATCTTGGTTAAAGCTATGCTTGGTTAACACTGTTTTAAAAACTTTGTATTATCTTATGACTTGATTTGTTTAGATTTTTTATTGTATTTTAATATCGCCTCTTTTTACAATTTTTGTAATACTGTAATGTGATGATTTATATATATCGATTACATGTATTTTTATATGCACTTTTATGGTTTTCTACGAAATCTTGGAAACCGAATAAAATAATTTGATTGATTGATTGACAGTCAGTATATTGAACACACGGAATGCGGCTACACTTTAGATTTAGTGCGCAAGGGACAACTTGCTTTCCACAGTTAGATACCAAATTAATCACAGGTATAGTCGCCATAAAGAGTGACTGTATATTTAGTTACTAGGCAGAAGCCTTGTTGGTTTAGCAAAGTGGTCAGAAGCACAGACTGTCCTGTGGCTTGCTATCAACACACTTTATCCCTGCCATGTTTTGAGGAGTCTGCATTGACATTGCAGATTTGGGATTTCTCCAGGTGCACAGCTAGTCACTGGTCACTTGTTTTTAAGAAGGAGCTTACCTCTTACCCGATGAAGGACAAGTCACTACTTGATATCAGCAGGATCTTGTGTGCACCAGTCTTGCTCCACCAGCTCTGCTCATACTGCACCCAGTGCTTGTGTGTTTAATAGGATCACATTTGTTTTGCAGTCATACACATTGGAATGGAGTGCATTGCTGAGTGTGCTAGGGTACAATTCCACATCGAATGATATACCAGAGCCCTGATATGTAAGAACCCCATTTAAATGCCTGTGAGTCCCCCTCTGTGGGATCTCAAAGTATAGCAAAATATGTGGCAAACAACCATGACGGTTCACACTCCAACGGAGATGCAGCTCTTGCACATCTAGAGGTGCATATGGCTACAAAATTACATGTATATTGATTTGTCGTGGGGCTGTTCAATTGCATCTGGTGACCTTTTGAAAAGAGGGAGAAACAAGTGAGACATGGACTGCCATAATGTTGGTGTGCGGTATCGAAACCAGAGTTCCAACATGTTATTGTCATCACTGAAGGTTGTCAACATTTGCTCTTACTAGAAGAAACCCAGGCCCTCAATGCTTTATCTTGATGCCAGTGGGCTCTACTAGGAGATGATAATCCAAGACGTTCCCACGTGGCCTTACCAAAATTTCTTTAGTTGGTGTTACTCAAATACTTTCAAGAGAATATTACTTTTGATTAACACAGGTACATTTAGATCAAAATATATTTCATATTGTTATTCTTTTTTTAGCATATATATCACAACATTACTTTTCTAATTCATTTACATTCTTCAATGTATTATTTTTTTCATATATATTGAAGAATGTAATGAATTAGAAATGTACCTGTGTTCGGAAAGGCCACAGTGAGTTTGAAGGGTGGCCGGTATATCTCATTTACCTTGATAATTTCATCTTCCTCCAAATTGTCATAGCTGCTGAGATCTGCATATTCCCCATCTTCTGATCGCAGTGATTTCTTCATTGCCTTGTTCCTCTCCCTCTCCTATAAAGAGACAAAAACAGACACAGCTTTGTCAGGATCATCGTGTGTAAACAAAGACAACATTCCTCAATATGATCATCACACCCAGAGGAATATAGTGCCTAGTACATAAACATCAGACATGAACTTGAATAAAAATAGTTTCCTTTGCTAGTCACATGGCTCTTAATATGACTGATATAAGAAGCCAACAGACGAGACCATACCACTCCAATCCTGGCTAACCTCAATTGGCTCCTAATCGAAGGTAGAAACTTCCTCAAGCTACCCTACAACATCCACAAAACCATTGACCATGGAACCCATGCATTACTCATCTTGCAAATGAGAAATCATCTCAGACGGATCACGTCTACTCAAAAGCACTGAATCTTTACGACTGGAAACGCTTCTGTTCAGAAAATCCCGCACAAGAAGCCAATCCTTCTCAGGCAGGCCCCCCCAGATCTGGAACTTCATCACACCAGCCATAAGAACTAACCCCTTCCCCGCAAACAATTTTCAAGAAAGAGCTCAGAATTCACCCCGCCAAGTAGTTTCTACAACCGTATTTCATTAAATCTGACCACTCCTCAAGACTATAACCAAACTCCGAAAAAATCATCAGGAACTCTCTGAAGCCCAAACTTTGCCTAGCGCCCACCGTCAACCAACCAATGCCTCAATAACATTCCCTTGCATGCAACAAATTCCTATTGTAACTTGCAATGATACCCTTCTGGGTCTGATTCACTCTTTATAAAACGGCAAATAAATAAATCATAATAAATAAGCATGAGCTAGGACCATCCCACAGCAGAGGGATAGATTTATTTGTTGGGCACATAGCGCTCTATACTGGGAAGAAGCTGGATGAACATCACAGTCAGGCGAAGACGGCATTCCTTGTTCTGCTTGAGAAGTGCAATCGAGCAACACACCTGAAGAAAAGACCCTTGCTTGCTAGGCACTTAGGGCTCGTTCACAACGCTATTTGCGTGCCTAAATTCAGTTTTGGTTTGCAAATAGCTTGATTTACCTGATTAAATGCACTTTTAATTTTCTGAAAATGTGTGTTAACGCTGAAAAAGAGATATACAATCAGATAACTCTTATGTGAGTACATCTTCTCAAGAGGTGTGGAGAGGGCGTTCCAAGGTCGGAAAGCCTTGGAAAGTGAGTGCATAAATAAAGAAGTTGGTTATTTGCATACTTTTCCATAGCCCAATCTCACCTTGCATATGGTCTGATAATTACTCCATATCGAGGGCAGGAGTAATTAATGGTTGAAAATGGGACAAGAACACCCCTTGGAATTGTTGAGAAAGCAAGTAAAGTATTTCTCCAAGGAAAAAAGTTTTTTCTGTTGAGGAATCAGAAATAAAATTAAGTGTAATGGCACTGCTGCTCTGCCTTTAGGTCCACTAAATGTACCCCAAAAATATTTTTGCGTGCAAAAATGCTTCTGCGTGATTGTACTTGGAATTCGCCGTCACTGGCATATTTCTGCGCTCCTTGTGAATTCCTGAAGGGACCATGCCCACGGGATAGGGTGACCAGATTCTCAAAACAAAAAAACGGGGACAGGGCATAGACATAGAAGTAGGACTACGGGTTGCAGTAACCATCAACATAAAAGTGGATTATTTGACAGCTGTCATAGACATAGAAAAGGGAAAACAACGACAGCTCCCTCCACAGACCGAGATGAAGCATTACAGACAACAAATCTGAGGTCTTTCATTGGCACCCCTCTCCTTCACACAGCAGCATTAGTACTTCTTATTACATTTACACTTTTAAGGACTACAGCATATATTTGCCAAAAATCAATAAAACATCACAGGCTAGCAAATGCCAGTGCAAAGAGAGCATGTGCGTGCATTCTCAACTGGAACAATGAAAAACAGGGACATTTCTGTGTTTACCTGGGACATGGGTTGAAAACGGGGACATTTGAGTCACTTGGAGAATAGTGTCGGGACACGGGGACACTTCTCCAAAAATGGGGACCGTCCTGGGAAAACGGGGACGTCTGGTCACCCTACCACGGGAAGACTGCGTCACTTGCTAGATACAGAAACCAAGATCTTCACAGCCATTTGATGGCTTTTGTACTGAGCGCCAGAGCTGAGAGCATCCTATCCAGAGGGGCAGAGCACTCCCTGCTAATCATAAACATGGGATACAAGAAGATGTTAGCCCCAGGGGTTACTCCTCTTATCCTGCTCCAGGCCTTGTTCAGTTCTGCCATTGACGCCGCCCTACCACCAGTCCTAATGAAGAGTGGGTGCCACATATTTACCATCCTGTGTGTGAAGCGAGCTACTCAGGTTATTCCTCATTGCCCACATGGCGCCTCGTCTTTGATGCGTGGTTCGCACCTCCACTGAAGCATGCTGTGCACTTCCACTGTATTTATATTCTGGGGATTGTTTAATGCACCTTCACATCTCGTCCGGATCACGCAGAGGGAAATGTGGACACTCCTGGATCCTGGTCATAAGATGCCGGGTTCACCGGGACACCCTCTCCATTACCTTCCTCGTGAGCATTGCCAGCCGTTTCTAATGGGCCTCGTGCAGTTAGGAGGCAGGACGGCTCACTAAAGTGAACGCTCGCTGCTGACACACTGTGATCTGCAGGTCACGAGTAGGAATCTAGATAAGGCTGATCCGCCTTCCATCCTTCCCGAAGTCAGTAAACTGAGTGCCATGAAACTGGATAATCATAACACACCTGTTATCATATGGCGCTTATAGGCCCAAATAAATGTTTTTATAATCAAATAAAAGCCCATTATTACGGTACTCTAGCAGAGGCCTCCCCGGGTACCACTACAGGATTAACTCACCTTTTCTCGTCGATATACCTCTCCTAACCACTCTTTGCCTTTATCTCTCTTTTCAATGCCGCCCATAGGAGTGTAACTCGTCAACATCTGGTGTGCAATAACCAAGGTGACTGGCAACGCCATACCTGCTGGGTGTACCGTCATCCCTGCAACCAAACCCACGCTTAACACAATCCCTGTGCACAGGCCGCCAACCTACGCTGACAGACCTGCACGAGGCGGGAAACCGACGGGCTCCCCGCATCTTCTTGCAAACTGCGCCGCCTGGAGGCGCCGTGCTCACCTGCATCCTCCTGGCGTCGCTGGGGCTGAAGATTGGGAGGAAGCCCTGGGCCTGCTCGGCCAGCATGGCGACCACGTAGGCGGCTAGCAGGGCAGCCACCACCTTCTGCGAGACCATGTCGAGTCTGGAGTGCCGGGCAGTAGGGCGCTGAGTTTTCGGTCTCTTTCTTCCCTTCTTCTGGCCTCTCTAGCACACAGTGGTTTTTTTCACTCTCTTTCTCTCTGCCCGATCTCTACCTGTGTGGGTCTCCTGAGGCTTCTCTCTCAAGCCCTTTTATACCCGAGGTTCTGTGGGTGATTTATTGCCCCGACCTTTGCTGAAACTGCAGTCTTCCGCTACCCCCCAGCAGGTGTCTTGGATACCTGGGGCTCGGGGTAACTGGAGCAGCCGCCCTCGCTTTATTGCATCGAAACCTCCATCACCACGGAATGTTAAGGGTTATTGGATTGTTACAAAATGGAAATAGTGATCCCGCAGCAATTCAGCGGCTGTGCACGTGCACGCGCTGTTCTTGCTGTATGTGCCTGCTGTATGCAGACACGTACGTCAGAAGTATGGCTATTTATGTGCAACGCGAACTCACATGTACTGTATATAACATTTATATAGCGCTTACTACCACTATGTAGTGCGCTAAAGTGCTTGCCTGCACGGGCAGCAATGCTACATACATGTTTGATCGGAAGTCTGTTGTCTTTGTTTGGACCTAATTTGGAAAGTGTTTCCATGTCCTGCGTCAGGATCACCAAGGTACATATCGTGTCATGGGACACAGCACTTAGCAGTGTGGTGGATGAAAAGGTGTAAGAGAGAGGCGCAGTATTACAACTTTTGTACATGTGCAATACCTGTACAAATAACCCATGTTAAAAAATGTATGTACACATGCAATCTGCCAGTGCTGGCTATGTGGGAGCACAAACTTACCCCAAATTTTAAGTATCCCACAATGTCTTTACCTTCTGCCATTCTTCCATAGTTAATCTTGCACATCAAGACAACTCCAAAACATCATTTAGCAGAGTAAACAATTCAGAATTACTCAATAATTGAGTTCTAGCCAGGGCTTTAAATGAGCCGTGTTTCACCGGGTCGGAGCTCCGGCAGTTTTTTAAAGGGGTTCTCGAAACGGGTCTCTATCGGGCTCTGTTTTGTACCCTGGCACAGGTGGTCCGTTTTTTTCCAGACTGCAGTGACAGCAGGCACATTCATGTGCGCTGCTCACACTGTGTAACGAAAGGGTGTGCAATTCCTAACAGGGAGTACAGGGGGAGGGGAGGTCTTTCTTCGTGATGCCCTCACACACCCCGCGTGATGTCATGCTTGATCATTGGGCCATGCTCCTCGTCGGGCCGGCCCTGCAATGCCCGACGGTTTCCCGTGAATGGGCTCTTTGGCAGAGATCTTTTGAAGAAGCCGTGAGGTGTGTGTGGGTGACCCCCACTAGCGCGATTCCTACCCATGATCAGTGGTCCGGAGCAAGGGTAGGAATCGCGCTAGTTGCCTGCCAACCTTCCCCGCAGAGCAACAAGGTGCTCTGCTTTCCCCGCAAGGCTGTAGACTTCCGTACTGGGGGTCTTCACTACCCCAGTATAAGTCTACTAGGGTACTATACTACCATGTCTGGATATCATGCCACAACTAGGGAACCAGAATGGTGGTACTGCACCATACACTTTCTTAGGTCCTGCTGAAGTGCTGCATTACCAGCTAGGGGCAGCACAGGCACGAAACATGTTGACCCATTACACTGTGATAGCCCTCTAGGAACATTGCATCCACGTTAATTAAGCAGGAAATACCTTACTTAATAAATCAATTCTGGAAAGGACTGCTCCAGACTTATTTTAAACCACCTCCTGTGCACTACCCTGCCCCCTCACCCGCACGCACCTCACAGCTTCTTCAAAAGATCTCCGGCAAAGAGCCCCATTCACGGGAGCCTGTCGGGCATTGCAGCGCGGGCCCGACGAGGAGCATGGTCCAATGATGAAGCATGATATCCATCGGGGTGTGTGAGCACATCTTGAAGAAAGACCTCCCCTTCCCCTGTACTCCCTGTTAGGAACTGCACACCCTTTCGTTACAAAGTTCTATTTGGAGCTTGTGTGCAGGACCTGTCTAAACACGGCTTCTGGTCCCCCTTCCTTTTTTGACGCGCTGCTCACACCGCTCATTTATCAATAGTGGAGAAGTTACTGCATGACGTCATGCCAGGTGAGCACATCGATGTGCGCTGCTCACACGGCTCACTTCTCACTAGTGCAGACGTTAGGGAATGACGTCATGCCAGGTGAGCACATCAATGTGCACTGCTCACACCGCTCACTTCTCACTAGTGGAGAAGTAACGGCATGATGTCATGCCAGGTGAGCGTTGTAGGGGAAGGGAAATCCTTTAAAGAGAGTAATTTTTTCTCTGTATTTCCCTTCTCTTTTTGAAACTCAGGAGCAGCAACATTGTCGTGGTGTCACCAGGGCTGTAAGTGAAAGCTTTTTCAATATTATATACAAGGAACAGTTGCTGCTTATTTATCTAGTGCAAGTAACAACCATTGACAAAGCCAATAGTCCTGACTTGTTGTAGGTATGATGTTACTTGTTGTATCATACATCTGGATGCGATGACAGAAACAGCAAAATATACATGGGGCGGCACACTATGCTAAGTACAGGTTTTAACTTTAGTGTTTTTGAGCCACACCCTTAATTACATTGGCCACGCCCCTTTGAGAAACCCTCCAGTATTTTTATCCCACTTAAAGCCCTGGTTCTAGTTCAATGAAAAGTTAAAGGGTTATATTACAAAGTTAAAAAATAAACAGTTAAAAAAACAATGCCATGAAGGCTCTTAGATACAGAGCAATACAGATAATGCAAAATCAAAAAAATACTTTAAGTCCTACATGAGCAGTAAGGTCAGACAGCATGCCTAGTAGCAGCAAGGAAAGCACAATAATCTCTAGTTTACTCCCAAAATCAAGTTTTTTTTATACATAATTCTTGCATGGAAAAATAGGGAAACTGCAAAATGTACTGTAAGAGCTTCAGTGTGTGTTGTGTCGTTGAGTTGACCTCACTCAACACGCAATGAAGAAATCACAGTACATTACTACCCACAACAACTCACTTGTTTTTACAGTGTCAAGGGAACCACCATTCCATTAAAACTCTTTTGGGGTTCCTTAGACTCTGCGCTTTAATAAAGGTGCTTCCCACTCCAACATAAACCTTTGCAGAGGTCTACATACAGAAATGTCAACGTAGCACATTGGATGCTCTGAATATTTCAAGTGATGTCACCTCAAATTCCCTCATAATGGAAAACAGAATTGTAGGCGTGATTCTGACATCAACAGATGATGAATGATGGGTGTGGCACATATAACTTTTAGATGGACATGTGATCGTGGACACTTCTAAGTGTACATTATATATACATGATTAAGCAATTACCTTGTTATGCATGTGTTACAGTGTCAGAATGGCAGAGATGTGTCGTTTACACTGTCTCTGATCTGTTTCGGACTTGATAGAAAAAGACACAGGAATTGGATTTATGTGGATTTAGAAAAACAATATGTCACAGTATGAAAATCAGGGCATATGACCATGACAAGCTGAACGATCTTCTTAGACTTACACTTGATATATCATAAAGAAGTTTCTGTTTGCCAACATATGATACAATGACATTTAATGGATGCATTTTAGAAGAAATGAGAAATGCAGACAATTACACATTTTGAAATACAGCCTGGAATACAGATGATATACTAATTCCTCGTGCATACTGTTAAACTCTCTGCCTCTCATTGTGTCACTCCAGCAAGGCTCCATGCAGGATCCCTGCCAAAGGTCCAGTGTGGAGGGAGAGCAGCAACCTGACAGCTGCTCAGCTCCTTATGATATTTTTGATCAATACAGGTCTGCGCTCACAGACTAAACAACTTATCACCTCCAACCGCCATTTCATGGCCTTTAAGCAATGGCAATTTTTACCCTCACTCATAATGCATCATACTTTGTGCATCCCCTAGTCATCCGAGCTTATCTTAGCTGTGATGAAGAGAAAAAAAGTGAAAAAGATGGAGCACCTCTTGACGACTTGCATGACTGTTAAGTTCACAGGAAGAAAACATAGTATTAGCCAGAAGAAATATGCACGACAGGACAGCATGTCTTCTCCGAGATTTGCTTAGAACTTTTATCCTAACAGAATTGCACCCTACCGCATCATGCCATCCAATCTCTATATCACACCATTTAAAACTATACCACATGACTCAACCACACAAAACCTTTTTCAGTGCATCATATTATACCACACAAAACACTGCTCTACACACCTTCACACCATTCACCAATCAACTATGATACCTCATGCATATTGTACTGTACAACATTACATCATTGGAACCACATCATATCACACTATTCACACCATTACACACTGTGCAGCATCAGACCTTACCCCTTCATATCACACCACAAAACATCAGACTGTACTACATAACACATATTACAGCATACAAGATTGTCCAGCACCGTATCACATAATCAGACAATACATCACACTGTACCACACCCCACTCTTCCTCATTACACTATACCATCTACTACCACATAACTTTCCCCTACTTTGCATTGCTCCAAACCATATGGCTTCACACTAGTTAACAAAACAGTGTGCCGTTCCACACCAAAATACACCTTGCAACACAGTGGAAAAGGCCACTAAATACCCCACCCTCTTTCAACCCTACTGGAACCCATGCTACATCACATAACACTACCGCACACCTCATCACTATGAAAAACAGTATAATACCACAAAGCAATATATTACATCGCACCATTCGCATTAAACCATACCACCCTGTATAACGACATATTACACAATATAATCAATCAATCAATCAATCAGTGACACTTATAAAGCGCGCTACATACCCGTAGGGTCTCAAGGCGCTGGGGGGGGGGGGGGGGGGTGCCGCTACTGCTCGAACAGCCAGGTCTTCAGCTTCTTCCTGAAGGAGAGGTGGTCTTGGGTCAGGCGCAATACAACATAATGTATCATCCAACACCACTTCGCACCATGCCACTCAATCCAACATCACATAATCACACCATACCTAACAACAATGTACCACATTACAAACAAACACTATGCAATGCCAAATCACACCTTGCATCATGCATCTCACTATACGATACACATACGAAGTATTACTCCACATTAACCCAGAGAGAACCACAAGAAACCTTCACAGTTACCACCTCAAAGCAGGCACAATACAGAAACATATACCTTGCCACAGCATGCCACACTTCACAACACCATTCCACATCATATCATGCAATACTATAGCACAACCCTCTATGCCACAAATCACTGCCCCCTCACATCTAACAATTCCACAACTTGACACATCTTTTTGCACCTTATCATGTAACACCACACCTTACAAGATAATAACCCATACCACACCAGAATACCCTTGACCACAGCACTCCATTTCACACTGCAACAGACCATAGCACAGCATACCAAACAAAACGACAACCACCACATCACACCATTTCAGTCACAATATCAGCCTGTATCCCGCCAATCCAATCTTAATATTTCAATATATCCCACCATATAAAACCACATCAAGCTATCTAATTATAACCTATCAATAAATAAACTTCGCATCATAGTATACTGCAGTATAATCAAACACCCATCAAATTACCACATCTTATGGCACTGCATTGCACCACATCGAATGAAACCATATCATACATAATTACTCTACGCTCACCACAATGTATGGGGCACTACTCAGGAATTAAATGTTTTGGCGATGGAGTGTCACTTCAAGAATCCCATGGGTAATAAAATAAATGGTAAATTACTTGATGGCTATTATCAGCTTAATGTGCTTTCGGTAGACATACCAGTTTTCTGTTGGACCTCTGATTTTTCTGGGTGGTTAGTAGTCTATGTCTATGTCAGTTACAAATTCAGAGTGATATGCATCATAATCCTAATATTAATGAGAGTAGAATGAAGAAATCTAAAGACACTGACGTGCACACCAAAGTAAACTAATAAAGCCAATGGTAAAATACATATCCTTTATGTCTGCAGACTCAAAAGGTTTTGGCAGAAAGAGGAAAGACTAGACCACCCATGGAGACAATTGTTGTAATACGCTACAACCAGAAAAGAGAAATCAGGTGGAAAAGAAACACAAGGAGGGGTAGGGTGGTAATGTACAGTCACATCAGACAGCACTAGCATAATATGGCTTCATCATTAAACTAGGGCAGCAAACATATATACACACAGGATGAGACAGAAGGACACAAAAACTAGTTTCCTTAAGCTCCCACTGGATGAGACAACCCTGCAGTAGGCATAACAGACATTACAGAACCATGTAACTGCAGAAATCATTAGACAATAAGACGATACACAATATAAAAAGAGCATAACATAACATCAAAACAAATCCAACCAAATGACATTTCATTCCAAGGTACAAAACACTACATAAACATAGCGGTTGTTTTCTCTTTCTTCTTCCAGCTACACCCCTTAAGAAAAAAACGTTACTTTTATTAAATGTAAGCTCTATTAATCAGCTGCCTCTCCTTTAATCTCCTCCAATATAGATTGCACCAAACAGTGTATCTTGGTCTTAAAATTACCCTATTAAAAAAGCTAGGAAGAATTAAAAACCTCACATTTCTCTTGGAATGCAGTCTTAAGCACTTTGGGCCGGTTTACCAGACCTATGGTGAGGCCGCTAGCCACAGGAGGAGTTTCCTCCTGTCTGGGGGGCTTTCGTTTGGTGTTCCCATGGCCTTGCCTCTAAAAATGGGCACCGCAATGGGAATGCCAAAAAACAGTTCCTGCACGGCATGGACTGAAAAGTCCATGCCGTGCAGGAACTGGTGTGCATGCACACAGGGTCCACATGTTGTGTCCCCCTGTGTGCATACTTAGGGCACAGAGGCACCAAGGGGCCCCGAAGGGCCCTCTTCGTTTCCTCTTTGCCAGGGTTTTTATGGAAGAGGTACCGCCATGAAAACCCCAGTGGAGAGAAAACTCATAATATGCTTGGAAAGCATATGGATGCCTCTACACCACCAGGGAATGGCAGTTCCCTGGTGACTGTGGCGGACCCACCGCCCATCTCGTACTAGCGTGGTGGGGACACAGCCACTGCCGCGTCCCTATGAGTCTAGCGGTCCATGGATCGCCAGAGTCGTAATCAACCACTAAGACTCGGTCTAAGTCCTCTATCTTATCCATTGGTCCTTCCATATTTCATGGTCGACTTTTCACATATTATTCCAATCATGCTTTAAACTGAGAAAGCAAGTCTTGTCTTGAGGTCCAACCTTTTCCCTCTCTGTTTGGGTTTCTTCTTGTTCTTGCAGTTGTGCCTCAGCCGTTGAATATATAGCAATGTAGTGTTGCTGGTGATAGATTTTGGTCCATGACACAAGCACCAGGATTAACTGGGCTGTGAGATGCCCACAATGTCCCCAGTAATCTGCTAGAAAGATCCAGTGACCCAGAAGTGAAGGGCAGCAAGTATTTTGTTATGTAGAGGGCTAGCCTGGGCGTGCAATGATTTAAGCTTCTGTTCCCAGTCTGCGACCATGTCAAGTATCAGGTGAGGAGCTGTATCCTGCTACTACTGCATCTCAGGACATACCAGCGAAGTTGATTCACTCCCTGTACTGTCTTTCGCTTTGCTTTCAAGACCGTTGGTATGAGGATGCAGTTGTACACCCTGGAGCACATCTTTAGTATGCAGGTGGTATGAGGCAAGAGATGAAGAGAGTCTAAAATTTGAAGCTGGGTGAACTTTGGGTTACATGCCATGGGAAAACATAAGCACAAGTATTTAAGGCAGATTCAGTGATTGGTAGAACGTGCACACCTCCACTTTATATTCAACCTGCTCCTTCATCCTTATAACTCCCTAAATTCATCATCTCCCCTCCTCCTACACCACCATACTGTCAACGTGCCTATATTGGTTGATCTTTTTGTCATGGGAGTAACCAAGCCTCACTTCCTCGTAAGGGATTTAGGGCACCAGAGTGGCATGGCCATCAGACCAGCAAGAAGGACAAACATATGATGGATCTTGGAGGTGGATGGGTAGAGGCACACAGTGGGGACTGCACTGCAGTCGATGTGCAACTGCTGTCTCTGGCACAGTCTTTGATCATGTCTGCTCCAGACTTTCAAGGGATATGACCATCAAAATTGGAATTTGTTGGTGGTCTCTTGCTGGTTAATGGCCAAGTGTGAGACTTTGAGTCACCCACTCTCTTTTGCCCTGTATTTAACTGACCTCTCAAAACCCAATTTAGTTACCCACTCATTTTCTCCTAAATTAGGGGGACTCTCATATCTTGTCTGCTCTGCGTGGATGACCTCATAATTATATATCAGATCCCTGTTGGTTTAGAAATAAAATTGGTGGACTTCGACAAGTACTGCCTAAAAAAATAAGTTCACCATCAATTTTGACAACATTAAAAGTATGGCCTTTGGCAAGAAGGTACATGCTTTTGTGTGGTCAATTGGGCAGACTAAAAGAGGAAATCACAGAATACAGGTATCTAGGTATGGTCTTTAATAAACCATTGACAAGGTCTTCCTGTATGAATTCATTAAAGACTATTGACCATTGGTTGGTTAAAAACATTTAAAGTTGTTTATGATGGGCCCTCGTTCCACTCAGTCCTAGTAGCTTACAAAGCATCGAACCCACCCCAAGTCCTATATGAAATAGAACTGCTGGACTTATGTAATGTTTCGATTAAGATAAGGTTAAAAGTATGCTATCCCTATCTGAATGTACAATTGCTCAAGCTATTAGAATGGAGGTCTGCACAGCTGGACTGGGAAAAAAAACCAGCCCTGGCAATCTACAGGACTGGCCCTATTTGGGGGAGGGCGGTAGAAGGGTGGTGCTATTGAGAAGCACAGTTTCCGCTACACCGCTCCCGCTTTTGGTACAAGGTGCCAATATTGCAGCACTGCTGCAAAACTGGCCCCCAGTTACAAAACCGGACCCCGCAGGTCCAAAACCGGACCCCACCCTTCCAGCCCACTGAGAAAACACCTAGTGCCCGTTACGGCCAGTCCAGCCCTGGAGGTCAGGCTCTAATCCTTGTCCATTACTACAGTGATATGCCCATTGAGGTTCTGGAGAAAACTGGTAACATCCGAACAGTACCAAAATAGCTACTCTATGTAAGGATGAGATTATTACAAGTGATCTCAACTGGGTTTATAACATTAGGAAGCAGCTACAGGTGATGGCAGATGTATTAAGGATCCATAAGTACAAAGTTGCACTTCCCTTAACTTATTCTAGGAAAGAACTATCTGAATTGGGTGGGACAGAGTAAAGAGAAAGGGATTCAGTGCTGGACATTCTTGTATGCTCTAATATGTGTTATGTAGTACTGTGTGATATTTTATGGTGTACTGTGAAGTGGTAAGGTATGATGCTGCACAGTGTGGAATGGTGTAAATAGTGTTATATAGTGTGGTTCCAATGATGTAATGTGGTATGGTACATTGTGTGTGTGGTATCGTTGGCTGTTGCATTGTGTGAAGGTGTGTGGAAGAGTGTGGTATAATATGATGCACAGAAAAACATTTCATGAGTTCCAGTGATGTGATAACGTTTTAAATGGTGCGATATGGAAATTGGATGGCAGGATGTGGTTGGGTGGGATGTTGTTGGGTGAAAGTCCTCTGCAAAGCTTGGAAAAGTTGTGCCGCCTGTCATTCGCATTTCCTTCAGTGAACCTGACAGTCATGCAAGTCCATAAAAGATCCTCCATTTTTTACTTTTCTGTTCTTCACCACAGTGGACTAAGCTCTGATGACAAGGGGATACATAAAGTATGCCCCCATCATGATTGAGAGTAAAAACTGCCATTGCTCAAGGCCATGAAATGATGGATAGAGGTAGCAAGTTTTTTGTTTGTGGGCACAGACAAATATTGACCCAACATATCATAAGGAGCGGAGCAACTGTCAGGCTACTGCTCTCCCTTCACATTGGACCTTTGGCTGGAACCCTGCATGGAGCCTTGCTGGAGTGACATAAGGAGAAGCAGAGTTTACCTGAATGGAGGAGTAATTCGTTTGATGTAATCTGTATTCAATGCTGTATTTCAAAATGTGTAATAGTCTGCATTTCTCATTTCTTCTAAAAAACATACATTGAATGTGATTGTGTCATGTGTTGGCAATCAGGAACTTTTTTATGATATATCATGTGTAGTCTAAGGGGATTGTTCAGGTTGCTATGTCCATACTGTGGCATATTGGTTTACTAAATCCTCATACATGTACTTCCTATGTATTTTTCTATCAACCAGACACAGGTCAAAGACAGTCTAAACTACACATCTCTGCCATTCTGACACTGTAACCCAGACATAACACAGTAATTGCTAAATCATGCATATATAATGTACACTTAGATCATATGTCCATCTAAAAGTCATGCATGCCACACCCATCATTCATCATCTGTTGATCTGAGAATCACGCCTATTATTCTGTTTTCCATTATGAGAGAATGTGATGTGACATCACTTGAAATATTGAGGGCATCCCATGTGCTAATGTGACATTTCTGTATGTAGAACTCTCCAAAAGTTTTAGTTGGAGTGGGAAGCACCATGTGTGATATTTGTAACTTTTTTACCCATAATCACATACTACTAAAATCAGGCATGCAGGAAAATCAAGCTTGCATGGGACAGGGGAGTGGACTACGTGACAATGTTAATTTTTGCCTCAGTAACTAATGAACAATGACAATGTATATGTTTATATACAAGAAGGAGTGTTACTGCTCTCCCTCCTCACTGGACCTTTGGCTGGGATCCTGCATGCTGCCTTTCAAGAGTGACACAAGGAGAGACAGTTTACCTCACTGATTGAGAAATGGTGATGTAGGGGGTTATTGACAATGTCTTGCTTGGGTGTAAGGTAAAATAAGCATTATGTTTATTTACTTACTAATAAAAAGGATAACCCATGCAGAGAAAAATTGTGCTCTGTCACTATAGTGCCTGCACAACCTTGGGGAAACCTAGACCTAGGTTATCAGCTGTGAACCTGAAGATTTGATCTCAGATTCTTCGTTCCTCAGTTAATCAAATTGTGTGATAATGGCCAATTCTTTCTCTATGTGCTTAAAAGTTTTCCTTATTAGGCAAAAGGAAGAGTGAATAGAAATGGATGACTCTCAGTATTTAGTATTAGTCAAACAATTTATTTTCTTTAAGCTGGAGCGTATATCTGCCCATGTCTTTTCTCTCGTGTTCATTGTAGGATGACTTCTTTCTCTTCCCCACAGTCCTGGGAAGTACCTGGATCCTGCTGGATCCCGGTTCAGGCAGCTATTCTGGGCCAGATCTGGGATCCTGGTGACCCTGGAAACATGCTGCATTGTCCTGGTGTCATTTCTCTACACCAGGACACATTTGAGCAGTGCCCACATGTTGTTGGCATTCAGAGGAGTAGCGTGCAGATGGCAAGGAGTATTCTTATTTACACTTTTAGCTGGGCAAAAAACAAAGGCACGACTAATGGGCTATAAACCCTCCTTTTGTTTGAGTATAATATTGTATGGAAATGATCTGGAGCCTAAGTCCTATATACCAAAGGAATTAAAGAAAACAAATGCCCACAGCATGCTATAACTTCACAAGTACACAAGAAAAACTATGATTTGAATGCAAGTTTTTTCCTCTGCTCAACTCCCCATGTAAAAGATATGCCTGCACTTTAACAATGTAAGATTTAGCCACATGAATGAGCAATTGCACAAATATTGGTGTAAATGGCACCTCCGGTTTTCAGTTTTTCATGTCTTCCAGTGCCGTGACGAATAAAGGACCCCTGCACTCCCACATTGCTGGTCTTGTGAGGGAGGCACACGGGTGAAGCGCATGCCAGGGGTGGACCTATCCACGCCCGTCAGAGCCCGGAGGAGGCTGGGCTGAGCCACCCCTCTTTAGACTGACCCCCAGTTTAAGGTACTGTGCCTACTCCCCCTTTCCCTGCCCCTGCACTTTCCACTCCCCCTGTCAATGTGCTGCCTGCTCGCTGTGTCCTTGCCTCTAGCTGCCCATTCCAGGTCCTTGCCCTGTGCCCAGGGCCACTAGGACCACCTCCCATGACCACTAATTGAGGCCGCCACAACCCACGCAGCGAATGCTTGCAGGGGATGCACTTCCAGTGTACCGTCAGTTGTACTACACCCAGGGCCAAGACCCCTGGCCCTCCCGCTACCTGCCAAGAGACCGTCAAGGAACTCCTTGACACTGGATGCCGAAACAGCTGCCTTGCTTCCTCCCCAGTATTCACCAAAGGACCCTTCATCTGCCAATACTGCCATTTCTCCTGTGATACAACCTACGAAAGATCCTGCACCACTCCCGCACAAAAGACCATGAACACCATCCAGCCGCTCCAAAGTATCCTGCTCAACACCTGCTCACTCCACAAATATGCCACAGAAATCTTGGACACCATCACCACCGTCTCCACGGATGTTGCCTCCAGCACCAAAATGTGGCTCAACCCCTCCTTGAACCCCGACATCACCACCATGACTCCTGAAGGCTACAAGATTATACACCGAGGCTGCGCCAACAAACAAGGTGGAGGCATTTCCGTCATCTTCAAGGAAAAAAATCAGATGCATCATAACCAACAATGAACCCATGCCGCTCATGGAACACCTCAAATTCCTACTGCAAACTGATGAGAAGACCACGATAAGAGGCACCCTTGCCTACAGACCCCCGGCACCCCAAACAACATTCTGCGATGCCATCCCCAACCTCATCGCCCCCCTTACAACCGACTCTCGCCACTATGTCCTACTCTGCAACCTCAACTTCCACATCACCGACCCAAATGACGACAACTCCACCGCCCTCCTGGAGAACCTAAACAACATCTGCCTCACCTAACTGGTCACCCAACCCAGGCACAAAGCAGGACACACACTCGACCCCATTGTCACCTCCAGTCACAGAATCAAATTCAGCCTACCACAGATCTCACCTGGACTGACCACAACATCGTACACTTCACCATCACCAACGCCCAGCACACCATCATCAGGCATCAGATCTCCTTCCTCCGCAGCAGGAGCAAGGTCACCAAAACTCAGTGGTCGCAGGGCCTCAACACCTTCCAACCTGAGGTCTCAACAGACCTCGACCAGGCCATCCAGACCTTCGCTGCCTGGATCACTGACTGCGCTGACAGAGTTGCCCCACTGAAACCTACAAAATCCAATAACACCTCCAAACAAGAGAGTTGGTACACCCCAGAACTCATTACCACCAAGCGCAACTGCCATCAACTGGAGAAACAATGGTGCACCACTAAGAACCCAGCTGACAGAGCAGCTCACAGAACAGCCTTCAGCAACTATCACCGGCACATCAAGGAAGTCAAGAAAGCAGCCATCACCACCCAAAAGTAATAATTCTCTAACCTGAAAACCATAGAGAACACCATCCACCCCTCCCAAGAACTCAGTGACACCCGCTCAGACTACTTTCACAGCAAGATCACCAACATATATAACAGTTTCAACATCCAACCTGCCACCTTCAACCCCACTGACTTCAACTAACTAGCGAATATCAGCCAAACCATTACCACCTGTTCTCTGCTCACCGCCCTGACCACCTCAGCCATCATGTCCTCCATCCACTCTTGGGCACCCACTGACCCCTACCCCCACTACCTCGGCAACCTCACAACAAACCCAATCAGCACACAACTCATTAGTGTCCTCAATACCTCCATCTCCATAGCAACCTTCCTGGACAAATGGAAACAGCCAGACCTCAGACTCCTCCTAAAGAAACCCTCTGCCGACCTCAGCAATCTCAACAATTATTGTACAATCTCCCTGCTACCCAACCAGGCCAAAGTACTCGAGAAAGCCAGCAACCATCAGTGCACCAAATTCCTGGAACAAAACCCCATACTGGACGCCTGACACTCAGGGTTCCGGGCCAACCACAGCACTGAGATCACGCTGATTGTAGCCACAGATGACATCAGAATACTACTCGACTGCTGAGAAACTATGGCTTTGATCCTCCTCGACCTCTTCGCTTGATTTGACTCCGTCTCCCAGAACACCCTCATCAACAGACTCCACAACATAGACATACAACAAGACGCCCTCAAGTGGATTACCTCTTTCCTCACAGGATGCACACAGAGCATCCGGCTGCCCCTCTTCACCTACGCACCCAAGGATATCATATTCAGCGTACCCTAAGGATTATCCCTCAGCCCTACCTTGTTCAACACCTACATGATCGCAGATGTAGTCAGATCACACAACCTCAACAAAATATCATATGCAGACAACACTCAACTAATCCTCTTGCTCACCAAAGTCCCCACCAATGTCAAAACCAACTTTTCCATCGCCATGATCAATGTATCCAACATGATGAGAGACGAATACCTCAAACTCAACTCCGACAAAACAGAAGTACTGATCCCTGGGAACAACACCTCTACCTGGGACCACAGCTGGTGGCCAACTTAACCCCCACACCAACAGACTGTGCACATAACCTAGGGATTATCCTCAACAGTCAAGTGACCATGAAATGACAAGTTAACACAGTCGCCTCGTCCTGCTTCCACACACTTCGCATGCTCGGCAGAATCTTCAGATGGACCCTAACCAACACCAGAAAGACCAGAAAGACCGTCACTCAGGCCCTCGTCACCAGCCGCCTGGATTATGACAACTCCCTCTACGCTGGCATCTCCACCCAGCTCCTGAGTAGCCTTCAGACCATACAGGACACTGCAGCCAGATTCCTTCCCAATCAAAGCCACATTGCCCCCCACCTGAGAGACCGCCACTCGCTCCTTCCCATATAGAAAAGATGCCAGTTCAAAATCATCATGCACTCCTACAAAGCCCTCCACGACCTAGGACCTTCCTACATCAAACATCGACTAAACTCCCATCAACCCTGTGGACTCCTGCGCTCCTCCTCACTCACTCTCGCACACACCCCCTGCATCGGTCACAGCTGCAGTGGTGGGCTTCACCATAGCTGGCAAGACCTGGAACGGCCTTCTCCTCCAGCTCCGTATAGCCCCCTTGCTGACAGACTTCAGGAAGAGACTCAAGACCTGGCTCTTTGACAGAGACACAACGCCCAGGTATTCCTAGGGGGGACAGTGTTGTGCTCTACAAATGCTGTTTGATTGAATGATTGTTTGATAATTTAATTATTTTTTAGAGCGACTCATCCCGGTGTAGGGTGTCAGAGCACTTTACATCACACACAGAGCAAACAATAAATCATACACATGTGTAAATCAATGTACAGGAAATGTTACATAAGACAATGAGTGTTACAATGTAAGGTGTAGGAATCACATATTATCCATACTTGGAGACATTATATTAAGAGAGCATGGTCTGGAGAAACACAAAGTCAGGATCTCAAACCTAACACAGTGGTTATCTGTACTGATAAGACATTATTACTTACCAAATAAACCCTTTTTTCCAACCTTAGAACAACAATAGATTGAGAAACAAATAATAAACACATGATTTACAGTCTGCTTGCAGGTCCTTGGTGCTTTTAAATAGAGCACTGTGCTATATTAGAAGTCTTTCAACATGAACTAAGTAACAAAATGATCTCAGTGTCAAAAGCAGCCCCCTTACCTAGCTAAATAAAAAGACATCTGCGATCTGCATGTTGCAAGATGTGCTTTGCAGCAGGCACAGGCACATCAACTCCGCTATGCTATTGTATGAGTGAAAGCAGCGACTGAACAAACCACAGAACAAACTCTTACAGAACTGTGTTAACCACTACAGTTGTCAAACTGCTATTATAATCTTCTCAAAATTGATGAGCACACAATTATATCTGCAGGAGGTGTCTTAAATCTGTAAGATATTTTAAAATACAGCCTCTTTGTGACCGATTGGGTAATCTAGAACAGATATACTGTCACATATGTCCTTGTTGGCAGTTTCTTTGAAGCATAACTGTTCTTTTAAAATAAAGGTATGTTGACTGTCAGACTCTTCTTTTCAAGCTTTGCCCTCCAGAATTTATCCCCTTTCCTCTGGCACACCTTAATCCACGATTTTTGTGTTCCTGGAGTAATTGTTTTTCTCCAATTTCAGCACTGCTCCCGCATTATACTTTATACGTCATCCAGTTATGTGAAGAGAGAAATCAGAGAGTCCCCCCCCCCCCCACCCCCAAGCCCTCTGCACCCTCCAAAAATGACGTTCTGCCATTGTTAATGAGCCTGCTGCATCTGCTGTTTACAGCCACATTCCCCGAGCCCTGGAGACCTGTTTAGCATCGGAGGGATCTGTTCTTATAGTGGCGGTGGTTTTTATGGTGTAGAAGCAGGAATATTATCTGTGAGGTCGAGGTATGTACCCCCTCCTCAGGGGCCCCAATAGTTATGGAGGGGGTGGGTGAAGGAAGTGTAGTAGTTTGGTGTAGTAACAGAGAGAGACCCAGGTATGTTGGTCCTCCCTGCCCTGTGAATTATGTTCCTCTTAATGGTGAGGCCGTGCTCTGAATTCTGCTGTAGTAAGTGAATCCCTGGATGCAGTCTGTTTATGACCCCTTATCAGAAACGTGAACTGTCTCTTGCGCAGGTAACTCTACACGGAAAGGTCACAGCTTCTGCAGTTGCTATGCTGTGGCCTAAAGTGAGTGAATGCTGTCTTTAATGAACCCTGCTGGTGCCAAGTACTCTCCCTCCTTGCCATCTAGGCACTTCTTAACATTTTACACTGTTCATGCTTAAGCTTTCGAAGCTTTATTCTACAGTTTTGCTCGGGTCAAAATTATTGTTATTCAAAGACAGTGGTCTCAGACACTTATTTATACTCAATACTAATCAATAAATGGCAACCATCTCTTAGTCATGGGGCATGTCCAGTGGATCAGCCCAGGTACATTCAATGATAATTAGTATACAATCAAGCCAAAAAAGCAACAGCAATAAATGTAAGTCCAGGGCAATATTTAATTCATGACAATCATTCCTATCTCAATATATAAAAAGAGAGAATTTAGTTTGCCCAAACGAAGTATGTGCAGGAAAATGAATATAGATTGCTAAAAATAGAAAGTATAAAAAGAACATAGAGTAAAGAGTACTTCAAAATTGTTATATACATGCAGTAGATTCGCACAATGTACAATTTTCAGATGACCTGGTGTGGAAATAGATTCAAACCACTTTCTTATGTATGGAGACATTGCTTCCAAAATTATATTGTACATGAAAGTATATGTCAACATCCAGGGCAAAAAAATTATATAGCGTTGACGTTTCGACTCGTCTTTAGGGCCTTATGGAAGATTAAACCTTGGCCTTGCGAGTCTTCATCAGGACTATTGATATGGGCAGCCAGAAGAGTAGCACAAGCCCTGAAACAGATTATATATATGTGTAAGGCTTTTGCATCACCAAAATGATTGTCCAAGTCTGAGAAATTGGTTATAAATGAGATTTTGGCTTACCTAACCAATGAAGGTGGCAGCAGGGGTGATGTTTTCAATCTCACACCCAGGGATAGGGAATTAATACCTAAAGACATAACAAAAATGGTCACTGGACCAATCCTACAGTAATTGTAATTCACTAGTAGGGCCTCCTAATTAATGAATTTACCTTATTCACAAGGTGAGCCTGGGTTGTATGTTAAATCCAGTATTGCAGGTACTAGAACTCTGCTTCTTCAATGTTCATGGGAATAAATCCTATTTACAAAGGGAGGGAAAGGGGACCCATGAGGAATTAATCTTAAAATTAAAAACACGCAAACGTCCTTTATGTATGGACAGAGATATTCAATATACTCTTACCCGTTTTGCTTACAAAAGGCCCCTTCAATCAGCCAGTTTGAGTGTAGAATCAAAGTCAAAGAGAATAGTGTAAAGCAGCCCTTCGGTTCTCGCTGCGTATCGAGTGCCTAAAGGTGCAATGGAAATCGGATCAGTTGCAGCGTCTGGCCAGATCAGAGTTATGGAATTCAAGGCGGTAGAAAACCACACTTACCAGTTAATCAATCAGTCACACGGAGCAACTCGGCGTTCAGTTCCGAGTGTGTCTGTCAACCGTCATTGAGAGAGAAGACAGACTAAACGGAGACGCCGGACTGAATCCACCGGCATGCCGGGAATTGAAGGCTTATATCTAGTAACTACATTGCTCATGGGAGTTTGAGTCAATTTCAAAGGGCTCCCATAATAATAATGAAAGACCTCATTACGTTGCGCAACTGCATTTAGTATAGAGAATGTGTAGTGTATCGGCCATTTTGGGTTGGGACCGCCGATCATTTCTTTCACATTGCAATACAGGGATACAGGGAGACTTAATCAGTCCGAAGGATAACATATCAAACCTATTTAGATTGTGAACCCGAATACAATAATATTTTACAATTCGGTATAATAATACTTACATTACAAAGTATGATATATATTAACATTTAGCTTAACACATTATGCATACTGTGTTAAGCTAAATGTTAATATTTCCTGATTCTTGCCGTTTTCACACACGCTTTATCCTGGGTTTGCTGAGATTTTAAAGATTGCCTTCCTTGCCTGAAAACTGCTCGCGGAACCCGCTGCGCGGGTCCCGCTTCCTTGGAGGCCATCACCCATCAGCGCTACCGAGGGAATCCTGCCTGTGACTGCGGGGACCTGCAGGGCTGCGAGCGTGTTGTGGGCGCAGGACTTCAAGTCCCAGGAGCGCCCACAACTCCCAATTGCCAACACCTGGGACGCTCTACCTGCAGGCTCCTCCCTTGGGCTCTCACTGCGGTAATAAGCCGCCCTTCTACTGGCACCAGCGGATTTTCCTGATTCTTGCCGTTTTCACACACGCTTTATCCTGGGTCTGCTGAGATTTTAAAGATTGCCTTCCTTGCCTGAAAACTGCTTGCGGAACCCGCTGCGCGGGTCCCGCTTCGTTGGAGGCCATCACCCATCAGCGCTACCGAGGGAATCCTGCCTGTGACTGCGGGGACCTGCAGGGCTGCGAGCGTGTTGTGGGCGCAGGACTTCAAGTCCCAGGAGCACCCACAACTCCCAATTGCCAACACCTGGGACGCTCTCCCTGCAGGCTCCTCCCTTGGGCTCTCACTGCGGTAATAAGCCGCCCTCCTACTGGCTCCAGCGGATTTTCCTGATTCTTGCCGTTTTCACACACGCTTTATCCTGGGTCTGCTGAGATTTTAAAGATTGCCTTCCTTGCCTGAAAACTGATCGCGGAACCCGCTGCGCGGGTCCCGCTTCGTTGGAGGCCATCACCCATCAGCGCTACCGAGGGAATCCTGCCTGTGACTGCGGGGACCTGCAGGGCTGCGAGCGTGTTGTGGGCGCAGGACTTCAAGTCCCAGGAGCGCCCACAACTCCCAATTGCCAACACCTGGGACGCTCTCCCTGCAGGCTCCTCCCTTTCCTTTTCCACATTGGATGGTTTATTTACAATAGCAGATCCCCGCGGCGCGGGCGCGCGCGGGAGGGCGCCGGGAGAAGCCCGGGACAAGGGCGGGACCGTCTGTGGCCATCCGGGGACGCCCGAGGACGGGACGGGCTACCCCACTAACATTTCCTTTTTTTGTTTTGGACCCAGACTGTAAGGTAGGCTCTTATTCATGGCGGCTAACACTGAGAACTCCAGTATTGTGGGGACCAGCAAAAGAACACTAGATAATTATTTCACTAGGGTTTCCGTGGACTTGGATAAGGATGACTCACTAGCTGAACGTAGGATTGAAAGACGTCGTTCTATTGAGTCCCTGAAAAATAGACCATTAATTGTTCTGGCA
Organism: Lissotriton vulgaris; assembly: GCF_964263255.1. Classification (NCBI taxonomy): domain Eukaryota; kingdom Metazoa; phylum Chordata; class Amphibia; order Caudata; family Salamandridae; genus Lissotriton; species Lissotriton vulgaris. The sequence continues at coordinate 1,297,382,504 of NC_141693.1, forward strand.
TCTTCACCCATTACGTCGGACACTATTATTGACACACCCTATGAAGATCCATTGTCTCTGGACAAATTTCCTTTACTCCTCAGAAGTACTCCACCGCCTACGGGCTCCTTATTGATTGTTTCTTCACCTAATGTTTTGCTTTCATGTGTCCCCAGTCCCTCTCCCAATGTAGACAATGCATCCTGTCCCCCACCTAAGGAGCCGTCCAAAAGGTTAGGCAGACCAATTACTATGTCTAAAGCCCTTGGTCCACCACCTACTAAAAAGAGGAGGGGGTTAGGAGCTCCTCAAAGGGGCAAGCTCAGTCATACTGAGTTTGGTAAGCCATCAAAACTTAAGACCACTGGCGTCATTACATCTAAAACTACGGTACTAACTGATATAGTGCCCACAGCAGTACCAATTCCAGACCCACAACTTATACAACCCGTTAATACTCGAGGGAGGGAAAATGAGGCTGTCTCCACTCCAAGCTTAGTAACTACTCCCTCTATTGATACTGAGCGGAATACTGTTGAGCAGTTGCTTAGGTCCTTTATGCTCCCTATCCTGGATATCCTAAAAAGGGTGGAGCACCGACTAGGTAATCTGGAGGCACTGTATGCTGACAAGACAAGTGTTCTTATGACCTCCCCAAGGCCTACTATTGTGTCGACAACTCTACCCCAGATCCCAACTGTCTCTGCTCCCAACCCGTCGGCTCCAAATGGCTCTAACAGTGGTAATAACGGAACCACTAAACCCTCTGTTAGTAATAAACTGAGCTCTGTAGACCCTCCCAAGATCTCTGCTAAGGCAAACACTGTAACTAGTAAGCCCGTAAATAACAACCAGCAGAAAAACTTGGTCTCTCAACAGGTCCTGGCTCCTGTCCAAACAGTAACAAAATCTACGGTCCAGGTTGTAAGAGAACTCCAGAAGGGTGACGTTAATCCTAGTACTAAGAGCCAGCAACTGGGTAGGAGGAGGTTTGCAAAGCCGACAAATGATAAATTATATGGACCCAATGTTGAATTACCCCCAGAGTCGCTACCTTTTGTAGTTGTACTCACAGGTGTCCCCCCCATTAGAAGCAGGCAGAAAGGAGGGCCATCCCCAACTTAAGAATAAGATTCTACATTGGTTAGGACAAAACAGACCACTCCCATATTACACCGATGGGGAGATAATCCATGTTAGACGCCTGCCCTGGCTGGGCACTAGGGAAAAAAATATTGAGGGAGATATAGTTGTTATTAATTTTAGGAACCCAGAAGCAGTTAGGTCCATACTAACAGGGCCCCCTAGGAATCTGAATACTGCTATAGTCCCATACGATCTAACTTATTTCTATCCAAGGTCGTATGTGACCCCTGCTCTTTTCTCCGGGGGGTTACCTGACTCCAAAGATATCAGGAACATTCACATGCCTTCCACTAATAGTTATATGTGTCACATTCAAAGGCCTCTGCCTACCAGGAATAATTTAGAGTGGAACCTAGTCCCTGCTAGCGGCCGCAGTCTGCCCCTTGTGGGGCTAGAGCATTTGCAGGGGACTAGAAATATGGAGCACCTGATTCCCCTTACCCCATTGGAAATCTCGAACAGATATGGCGCCCTTTCCGGCCTCGACGGCTGCGATTGACTTCCCGTCATGGCCGCCCCCCCTTGCTAAAGATTTAAGTGTTGGTGGAGGGGGGCTAGTAGAGGAGGATATTCAGAGTGGGACAAGGTTTTTAACTACACCCCTCCAATGTGATAGTTCCCCCTCTAGTATACATGAGGTTAATCGCACCATAACCAACTATGAGATCACTATGGTACAGACGAGCTCTGAAGTGGGTGACCAAATTGTAGAAAATGCTATACCCCCTAATCAGCCAATTGACCAATTGTCTCGCAATAATAAAAATCTATTGTTGATATCATGGAACGTGGCGGGCTTGGGTGCAAAGCTAGATAGCACGGAGTGGTGTGACTATGTGGATAACCATGGTATCTGTATATTCCAAGAGACATGGGCCAGGGCTATCCATCATAGGATGGGCTTTGTTACTTATGCTGAGCTTGCAACCAAGGGACCTAGAGGTAGACCATCTGGTGGACTGACCATATGGGTGGGTGTCCATCTTGGGTTCTCGGTCAAAAGGATTAACACCAATACTTGTGATATACTCTGTATTCTCCTAACTCGCCCTAACACACCCAAAATAGCGATTATTAACATCTACCTACGTCCTGTCTTGGGGGGTGCGGTTTCTCATACTCTAGAGTTTTTAACTGCTCTATTAAACAGCTTCTCAAGCGATACCAAGGTGATAATGGGGGGGGGGGACTTTAATTGTCATTATGAACCACTTGGGGGGGTTTCTCAAATAACAACAGATGAGGATGACGCCTGCTGGATCCCACCCCCAAATGTTTATCAAACTAAATCTTGGACACCTATGGCCATGCAGCTCACTTCATTGACATATACATTCTCACTTAGAGCTTGCAACGGTCGCTTCCCGGGGGACAGCCCAGGAAGGAGTACCTACAATGGAATGGGCCACTCATCAAAAATAGACTATCTTATGGTTAGTATGTCCTTATGGCATTTGATCCGATATTTCCATGTATTTGACCGCTCGGAAAGTGACCACAACCCCTTGGTAGTAGATCTGGAATTGCCACTTCCCGACGGGAAGTACAAAGAGGATGATATGGCCTCCAGTAACATTAGGATCTTACAGGGTGGTAAAAAAATCCGATGGGCCTCCATTAAGTCTTCGCCAGATAATTTGGCATCATTGTATAAAAGTGTCATTCCCCAGTTTGAGCGACTAAAAACATTGCTTGAAAATGCCTATAATCTTGATAAAGACGCTAAATTTTTAAACATACACAATGAACTAATGCTGGCCCTAGCAGTAAGCTTTTTTAAACCGGCAAATCAGACTAACCGACAGGCACGTGCCACAAATCCCTGGTATAATCAGTCTTGTAGGAGGGCGAAGACTACTTTAATTTCTGCCCTCAAACTAGGCCATAGACCAACCATTATGGCCGCAAGGAATGCCTATAAGAATCTCCTCTCCCATGCAAAATCCGAATGGGAAACAGAGAAGTGGCAGGCCATTAAACAGGCACTAATAGCGAAAGATGCCCGAACTTTTTGGAACCTGGTCCATACTGGGAAACCAGAAGGTAAGGCAAAGATCGATCCCAACATCGCCGAGGAAGCCTGGTGTGCATTCTTTGGTGAACTTTACTCTAGCCCTGCTTCCCAGCATAAAGTGTTACTACCCATGTCTTTGAGATTGGCCCCTGGATGCCCTCCTCCACCCTTTACCATGTCGGAAGTTACACTTGCAGTTCAAGCATTAAAATGTAACAAGGCACCAGGGTTGGACAAGATCCCTGGTGATCTTTTCAGAGAAGAGCCGAAGATCTGGGTCCCCTACCTGACCGTCATATTTAATGCTATTCTTGACGGTCAAGAGGTTCCAAGTACCTGGCTGGGGGCCGAAATCATTCCGATTTATAAAAAGGGATCTCCGTTGGACCCGTCAAATTATAGGACAATCAGTCTTATTGACGTTACTCAAAAAATCTACGCCAAACTGCTTTTGCAACGCTTGCAAGATTGGATTAGTGAGAATAACATCCTCTCCCACCTGCAAGCAGGGTTCCGTGCTAAAACATCTACCATCGACCAACTACTAAGGCTCCAGGTACTTTACTGGAAGCATGTGGTCTTGGAAGGGGGTAGTCTCTACCTGACATTTGTGGACCTCAAATCCGCATTTGATATGGTGGACAGGAACCAATTGTGGAGTATATTAACAACAATGGGGATTCCACTCTACCTATGTCACCAACTTAAAAGACTCCACGAAGGAACCTATGCAAAGGTACGTTATGGCAAATATGGCCAGCTGACAAGAGCTTTTCCTATTGAGAAGGGAGTTAGGCAGGGATGCGTACTTGCCCCTACTTTATTTTCCCTTTTTTTAAATGGTCTTGTCGATGACCTAATTAGTGTACACAACATTGACGCCCCTAATTTAGCTGGCGGTAAATTTCCTACACTTATGTTTGCGGATGACACCCTGCTGCTCTCAAAAACATCTATGGGGATGCAGCGGGTGTTAGACCAATTCACCAAATTCTGTAGGAACAGGAATTTGGTGATTAATTTAGATAAAACAAAGTACATGGTGTTCAATGCCAGTGCAACTAATTGTCCACGCCCGTCAATGGATGGACGAGCACTAGAAAGGGTAAATAATTTCACTTATTTAGGTCTGACTTTAAATGATAAAATGAGTTGGGAAACTCAAATGACTAAGGCTAATTTAACCCTTTCTCAGTCTACGGGAGGGATTCTTAAAGTGCAGAAATCTTGTGTCCATAAAGTAGTCAGTGTACCACTGGAAATATATAAGGTTCAAACCAGATCATCCACCCTTTACGGGGCGGAACTCTGGGGCCACCGTCCAGCGAGTGAGATTAGCATAACAGAGAATAACTTTATTAGACAGCTGCTCTCTTTACCAAAAAACACTCCTCTAGTTCCTTTAAGGTTGGATATAAATCTGAGGCCCATTGCAGAAGCAATTGCCTCACACCCGCTCCTTTACTGGCGCAGATTGTGGAGTGTCCCGGAGCTTGAGTGCTATAGAGAAGAACTGAAGATTGTGATGGCACATCCGGGTGCAGGGAGGATAAAGGGGTTATCCTTTATAAGGGGACAGGCGTCTAGGATCGGCATGGAGAATCTCTGGTCTAATCCGGAGGACACATGCAAATCCATCTCAAAGAGAACCCTGGCTGAGTCTATAAAATATTATAACTTAGAAGAGGTCCTTCGATCAGCCAGGTCTTCTAGTCTCACTGACAGCTTTCTGGATTTCAAGAATGTCTACAGCTTTGAGAAGGAATTAGACATTATAGAACCTGTCTTAGCAAAAAAACTGTATCTACAGTTCAGATATGGTACACTACCCCTCCACTCTTACACTGATAAATGGAAAATGGGTTTAGTTCGTCCCTGCCCAGGTTGTAATGATCCAAACGAATCCCTAATTCATGTGATCTTGTTTTGTCCTGCTTATTCTGTTAGCAGAAAAAAATGGATCATACAGCTATGTGTGAACCTAGGAGTCAGGAACCATATAGAGTTTTTTAGAATTTTAAAAACTGATACTAATGCACTAATAGTTACTGCTATTGCTAAATTTTTGTTTTCAATGTGGCTAATTAGACGGGGATTGATTTGGTAGTAGCAAGCTACTTTAATGTAGGTAGACAGCTTGTCTTAGTAAAAACTAGGCTTCCACCGCGTTTTGAACATTTAATCTATGTATTTTCTTGTCTTAGTGTTTTTATCGTCACTCTATAAACCACATGCTAACTGATTTTACTGCAAATATCTAAAATGAGATGTAACTGTGTATTAGTCTATTGCTGTAAATGTATTTTTCTATTTTTGATGTACTTTTATGGTTCATAAACAAACCGAAATAAAGTTAAATTGATGATTTCCCTGTACAAAATGATCACTGAATTGATCAAATATTGGAGAAAAATAGGAGAAAAAGAGAAATGAGCAAGAAGTCAAAGACTGAGGTACGAAAAGATTTTACTGTGCCTTCTCCCAGACTTTTTTGGCCACAGAGGAATATAAATTCCATAGCTTTTCTGAAGACACGGAGAACTCTCAGTCACCAAGTAAGTAGTGGCTTGCAATGATTTTTAGGTCAAGCCTACCAGACAGTGCAAGCTATCTAGTTGCAAAAGGCATGTTGTGGTCTTATCAAGAATATACTGGGGTTTGAAGCCCATCCGTGGTATACCGTTAGTTGGCTTTCCTGTCACTCTCAATTATTCTTGTTTGATGACCTTTTTGTCGATCTTGTCCTTGTCCTGCTATGTAACATAGCCTCTTTACCTTATATTTGACTGGTTTGCTTTTAAACTTCCTCAGCTCAAATTTTTTCTTTTTACTTAAGCACTACACAAGAGTTCATGCCTTTTACAGCTATCTACTTTGTGTGCAATTTCTTACCCCATTCACACTTTCTCTCCATGTGCCTCTCTCACTCGCGCTTGTGTTGCTTCTGCTACCCACCTGCTGTGTTGCATTTCCGCATCCACCGTGGAGCTTCACCCACTGCCTCCACGTCATCCAACTTATCCAATGTTTTTTTTTCTAAAGGACTTTACTTCTATGTTTCAAAACAGCAACTTCATGCTATGTTTTTTTATAACCTGATTCATCTCGGATTGGTAAATTAAAGTATCTTTTTGTAGGCATGTGCCTCCGTGTTAAACACATACTTACAAAATGGTACAACAGTGGCTTCATTTTGTGTCTTATTAGCCATGCTGTAAATCATGGCTAACAAACATTAGCAAAGCCAATAGGTTTTAAAGGAGAGGCCTATGGACTTTGCCAGTGCTTATTCATTTTCTACTGACATGCATCACCTAACATTGAAAAATGTAATTAAATGAAACTGGGTATTGCATCAATGTATTTTTCAGTTGTATTAAAAACCATAATTTAGGCGTGGATGACATTCTTATTACCCAGAAATTATGAGTACATGCTATTTTGAGAGACTTTAGTGATCATTTTTTTCCTTACAAGCAAGTAGTTGGATTAGTTTCTCTGCCTCCTGTCCAGCTTGCATGCTTCCAAATGGATGAGCTTCTCTGCCTCTACCAGAACTTTTGGGATGCCCAGTGGGACTGATATGGCTGGGATGGTTCTAGCTGATGCAGCTGTAGAGCATAGCTGTTCTTCACTCCTGGAGTAGCATGATTTTAGCTCAATTATTTTTACTTTTGCCTAGGTTACATATATATATTTACACTTGGCTTTATGTACTCATGTGGTGCAATAATACACATCAGATGTGATGCACCAAAGGTATAGAAAGGGCATCTTTTGTGTGTTTTTATAAAAAAATATGTGTGTATTAAAGCTTTTTTCTTTTCAGAGATATCTAGATTGCTGATATTAATCTTCTATAGGTTCAGATTTTAAGGTGGTTTGCTAAAATGTATTTAATAGAGTGCATTCGCCAGGGATTAGTGAGGGTGAATCATATGTATGTTTGATGTTTCTTTATATATTGTGATCAGGATGTCGTGTTTGCTTAAAAATGACGTGTTAGTTATTGTGCCACATATAAAAGTACAGCACGATATAGCTTGATTCATTATTAAATATTTCTTTTCTTGGATTATAAGTAGGTTGTAGAACTAAAGTGCTGAAAAACAAAAAGTTAAGTTAGATTGATTGTGGGCCTTAAGCTTGCAGCCGAGATTGTTAATATTAACGTGAAAGTTGTTTTTCTGAATGTTTTTCTCCTTTGCAGGTACAGACCTAACACATTCGTTAGTTAAAGTCACGTTGTATTTAAGAAATAGTGAGGCAAGGAAGAGTTGGCAATGTTGAGTGATTTTAATTGAAAGAACAAAGGGAGTGATACCAGTTGGTACTATCAGAGAGCTTTGGAAGCAGAGACTGGAATAGGGAAGTAGTGAGCAAGGCACCAAGTTATTTCCTGGGAACTGGAAAACAAGTTATGACATGGTTCAGGTTATGTTTTCTCGAATGTCCTTTGAGCACTTTTAATTAGTGAACCCACTGGGTTTGGTTAGCTAACTTTTAGACTTGGAGGGGTATAGACCTTTCCTGACATCTCTGATTGTGTGGCTTCATGCTATACACGACTCCTTACTTGTAGAACTTCTACAGAGGTTCTGATGCTGACACCTTTCTTGCTTATGTGAATTAATAGTGTTTCCCTATCCATAGGTTAGTGTAGGCTTAGTAGATGCTGTAAATCTTTTCCATGTAGGGAGAGAATGAGCAAAATTATTTGTCCAGTCATCAAGTTCTTTTCGTCATACAGAGATTCTTATATGTTCTTTGTTGTTGAGGACCAATATTGTTAGACGCTTTGGTCTAACTTTGATAATTCTCTATTTTTACAATATCTTCTTAACTTCAGACTACTGATTCTGACTTTCAATGTATGATCCTAATGATCAAACTGTACCTTTAGATTTCAATTGTTGTTGGCACCTCTTCCTCTCAGGCTACTACAAATGTCTATTGACCAGTTTCCATTTGAAGAAGCAGCCCAGAGTGTTCTCACTACTGAGATGACCCATCCATCTGTGGTAATCCAGGCCTAGTGGCTGTCATGATAGGAAAGCTGTATGGCTTATGAACAGAGTGGTCCACCTAAAATGGTGCTGAGGCATGTGTCTGGTTTATGTGGAGGTCACTGGAACTGTTTGCAATTGCTTATGGAATTGATTTGTTCTTATCTCTGAAATGCCTGCTCTTTGCCTGCCTGTTCCCTGAGGAAGAGGACTTTCCAGTCAGGTTCTTGGTGCAAAACAACTGTCTTGCCTTGAAAAAGCATGAACGCCTTCACTGGCTCAAAAAAGAAGTTTAGGCCTAGCTGGTACGGATTTTTTTTTTGATAATCAATTTTATTGGCATTTTCAAAACAACAAGGACAAATCATGGGCAGCAGCTCGACAAACAATAGGCACAAATGGAGAAAATCAGCATCATACATAAAAGAGTTAATAGCAATCTTGTCCGACATCACAAACATTTGGATTGGGCAAGAAACAAAGCATTGATCAGGGATCACGGTGGCAGCAGGTTGTACCATTTCCCCCAAATTCTGGAGAACTGTTCCGGTGAACCCCGGGATTCGCAGAGAGCCTCCTCTTGGGCCCCGCACCAGTCCACTCCTCTCCTCCAGCCCCTCATCGTGGGAGTCTCGAAGCCAGTGACGCGCTATGCCCCGCTTCGCCACAGCCACCGCCGTCCCCAGCAGGCGTTTGTCTGATCTAGTGCCATCCAGGCCATCAAATACCCCCAGGAGCATCCGAAGTAGGTCATGAGGGACCTCCCACCCCAAGGCCTGTGTTAACTCCCTCTCCACTCCCCCCCAAAACCTCTCCAGCCCCGGGCACGTCCATACCATGTGGAAAAAATCTGCCGGGGAGTATCCACATCTAGGGCAGTCCGGGGAGGCTCTTAGGCGGGCTCAAAACAGCCTCTCTGGAGTGAGGTAGGACGTGTGCAGGTAGAATATCTGTACCAGCCGCAACTTGGTGGACGTGGTCAGGGTGCGTGGGGCCATCAGAGCATCCCTCCAGTCGGCCTTTTCCAGGGGTCCCACCCACTCCTCCCATCGAGCACGCAGGTGGTCAAGGGAGGCGGGGCTGTTATTGACAAGGGCACTGTATATTCAGGACACTCTCCCTCTCCCCAGGTCCCCCATCATTACTTGGGCTTCCAGTGGGCTAAATTCTGGGAGGATAGATGGTGCGGGGAGGTGCGCATGGAGGGCATGACGCAGCTGCAGGTAGCGGAAGTGCTGAGCATGGGGAAGGGCATAGCGCTGCTGCAGGTCAGCAAAGGTGCGAATGTGGTCTCCCACCCATACATCACCGAGCACCGATACCCCAATGAGATCCCAGCGTTGGAACCCGCCCAGAGATGACACCTCACAGAGCCAGTTCCCATGCCAGAGAGGCACTTGGCGGGTAAGTTTGGGGTCCCACCCCTTATGGCGCAGGGCAGTACGCCAAGCCAGCAAGATCGTTCTGGTAATGGGGGCCAGGGTTTGCGGAATCGGGCATCTGTAGAGGAACGCCTGGATCCGAGGGAAGTCTGTCTCCTCCAGTTCCACCCGGTATGCCGGGTCGGACCACCCGCCCACATACCAGTCGTGGATAACTATCAGTTTGGTAGCTAGATAGTAGAGGTAGAGATGAGTCACTCCTAGGCCTCCATCGTAAGGTGGGATGCGGCCGTGTGCAAGGGAGATCCGCGGTCGCCCGCCGCCCCAGAGGAACCTGGACAGAGTGCCGTCCAACTCCTGAAACCAGGCACGGGGGAGTGGAATGGAGGTGTTCTGCAGGGTATAAAGGAAACGGGGAAGAATCATCATTTTAAACAGCGCGCTCCGCCCCAGGGGATTAAGGGGAAGGGAGTGCCATTTCTTCAAGTCCGATCCCAACCGCGTCACCAGGGGCGCGATGTTCAGCGCCCATTCTAACTCCGGCAGGAGAGTTACCCATATCCCCAGATATTTGACCGAGTGGTGACGAAGAGGGATGGATGACTGCCAGTCGAAACACTCCCGGGAGGGGTGCAATGGGACCAGGGTGGACTTGGCCGCATTAAGTCGGAGGCCGGAGACTCGCTCGAAGTCCAGGAGGAGTTGCAGACATCTGGGGCCTGAGTTCGCCGGATCTGCGAGGTACAGAAGCACCTCGTCTACATAGAGGGCGATCTTATCTATGTGACTCTCATTCCAGGCCCACCCCCGGATAAGGCGGTCATGCCGGATGAGTGTTGCCAGGGGCTCCATAGCTAACGCGAATAGAAGCGGAGATATGGGACACCCCTGGCGCGTCCCTCTACGAATCGGGAACGCCAGTGAAAGCGTCCCGTTGACTAGTACACGGGCCCTGGGATTCACATAGAGGACCCCAATATAGCTGCAGAACCGCGGGCCAAATCCCATTTCCCTCAGCAGCTCCTGCAGATACTCAAAGCCCACCGTATCAAAGGCTTTCTCGAAATCGAGAAAGAGGAGGGCCAGATAGGGAGAGAGGCGGGAACGATGGGCCAGGGCCAGATGGAGGCGGCGGATGCAGTGACGGGTTCCTCTGGCCGGCATAAAGCCACATTGGTCCGGAAGGACAAGGCCTTGGAGGAGGGGCTTAAGCCCCTGGGCCAGTATTGTGGCGAAGAGCTTGATTTCGGTATTGATAAGTGAGATGGGGCGGAAGTCCGCACAGTTCACCGAGGGCAGATGGGTCTTAGGAATGATCACAATCGTGGCCAAATCCGACTCGGGGGGAAGGCACCCTTCTCTATCACATGGCGGAAGAGATGTAGCAGCTGGGGGGCCAGATTGTCTCTAAAGGCCACGTAGAACTCCTGAGGGAATCCGTCTGGGCCCGGCGTTTTGCCCCGGTTCAGAAGAGGGATAGCCTCCAAGACTTCCTCCAGCGAGAAGGGTTGTTCCAGGGATTCTGCATCCCCCAGGGCGAGGGAGGACAAGCGGACGCCAGCTCCGTCCAGAAGGGTGGTTAAGAGCGCCTCTGGAGGGCGTGCTGCGTAGAGGCGAGTGTAAAAATCAGCAAAGGTTCCTGCAACGGCCCCGGACGTCACCAGGAGGGTGCTGTCCGGTGCACGAATCTCCATAATGACGCGGTGGATCCTAGGGTAGGACACCAGGTTGTGAAGGAGTTTACCATTTTTATCCCCCCAGCCATAGATCCGCGCTACCGACGAGCGCCACAGTTGTTGGGCCGAACCGAGCGAGACCTGGCGAATCTCCTCTCGGATCAGCTCTAATTGCCGGGTGGGGTTCCCTCGACCGCTCATAGCCAGGTCAGCCTCGAGCTAGGCTGCTTGGGACTCCAAGTCGGCAAGTCGGGCCAGCCGGGCCGCTCGCTTGTCGTGGACCAGCCCCCTCGCCACTCCATGGATCACTGCTTTACTGGCCTCCCATAGGGTCCCCGCCGACGGGACGGAACCCTCATTTGTGGCAAAATAACGGGTAAGTTCCTGCCCCAGTTCCTCCACCAGAGCTTGATCTTGCAAGAACCAGGCATTGAGGCACCACACCACACGGGGTCCCCCCGGGGTAGAGCCAACACGCAGGGAGACCAGGGAATGATCCAATAGCCCTCTTGGCAAGATGCTCACCTCGGAAATCAAGAGGTAGTCCGTGGCCGGGAGCAGGGGAAGGTCTATGCGGGAGTGGGTGTGGTGGTAGGCCGAAGTATGAGTGTATTGTGTCTTCCGTGGGTTCCACACCCGCCAGACATCACAAAGCCCCAGGGCGGACGCCCAACACAAGAGGGCCGCCGCGGATGAGGAACGGGTCACCGAGTGGGGACCCGAGGTATCCCGTCCCGGCTGCATGACGGCGTTGAAGTCGCCGCCAACCATGGTAAGGCCGGGTGGGAAGTCGGAAAGGACATGCGTGAGGGAGCGCAGCGTCTGGGGTTGGAGGGCGGGAGGGACATAGACATTCAGGATGTTCAGAGGGCAACCTTCCAGTACGCCCGAGACTGCAACATATCACCCCTGCGGATCATAGTAGGCTTTAGTCAGGGTGAAGGGGAGACCTCTCTGAAGAAGAATCACCGCCCCCCGGGACCCACGCTGGAAGCCGGAATGCCAGGCCGTCGCGAATCTGTAGCGAGGTAGGAAGTGACATTGGGAGCCCAGGAGGTGGGTCTCCTGGAGAAGGAGTACATCTGCTGAGAGGCGATGCGCAGCTCGGATGACCACCGTACGCTTGATGCGGTCAAGGAGACCATTAACGTTCCAGGAGAGAACGTGGAGGGGCCTATTTAGAGAGTACGCCATTGCGGGAGGTAGGGTTGTGGGAGAGCGCAAGGGTAGCAGGGGAGCGCACCGCAGGGATAGGGCCCAGCACATCGCTCCGGGACTAGGGAGCAGGGTGCGCCGCGCATCTGGGGCATCAGAGGGACATAGGGACGGGGGTGGCGGCAGCCCGCTGACCCCTCCTTAGATGGCCCAGGGGGGACCCAGGGTTGCCAGAGCAACAGTATGCCATGAGTGAATGTCGGACAGAGCGTGCCCACCGTAGAACAGTAGTAGGAAGAGCTGCTACCAGCCGCTCGGGAGCGGTAGCTATGTAAGCCGAAAAGCGGCTGCACAATATCAACCTGAAAAAACAGCCTGCAGGTGGGCAGAACCAGTAACCACAGGGGAGATAACGGCCCCCCCTCCCACCCGCCCAACACCCCCACCCTACACTTCATAACAGGAAGCATCTGTCGCCCGAAAGTACAACACTCCAAAAGAAAATCCCTCAGCAGAGGACAGAGACTAAACTGAAACGATTAGTTGGGAGCAGTGGCACTAGTCCAGTGTCAATCATGGGAGGACACCCCACTGTAGTGTCGGATGAATAACAACAGCCGTAAACATCTAAGGGCAATTAAGAACCCCATACATTGACCGTTATCTGCATAATCATCCAAGACAGCATGATAGAAAGACAGAGATGAGAGAAAAAGACAGGCGTAGGAAGAAGGAGAAAGTAGGAAGGAAGAAGAAGGGACTAAAGGGGAAGTGCAGGTAGGAAGAGAAACATGAGTGAGACATATTGCCAGTTGCGGGTTGGACCCCCATTAGGGCACCCACACCCCAGGGCCTCCGGCAGGACCCGGCCAAAAGTGTTCCCCGCATCTCGGCCGTGCACTCGGGCAGCAACACATCACAAAGCCAGATTCAGGCCTCTGCCTCTTGTGGAAAATCCTGGATCACCGGGCTGCCAGACAGGTCAGAGTCCGACCTAGATTTACGCCGGCACATGTCCAAAACCAGGGGCTCAGCCGTGGTGGTTGCAGAGGAGGGCCCCACCTCAGGCAGAGAGCGACGGTTCGAGGGGGGAGGAGACGGTCGCCACCCAGTCCCTCCAGGCGAGTGGGAAGCTTCTTGACGTTGGTGGCCTCATCAGCGGGACCCGGTCCGGCGCCGCCGCAGCTTAGGCCCTTCAGGGGCGGGGCGGACGTCGGATCCTCTGGTGGGGGAAGGCGTCCGCCGCGGCAGAAGGGGCCGTTCCTCCGTGAGCCAAGTCCAGGCAGCCTGCGGGGTATCGAAGAAGCAGGATTTGTCCTGGAATAGGACCTTGAGCCGTGCGGGGAACAGGAGGCCGTATCGGAGACCTATCGCTCTGAGCTTCTGTTTGACAGCATCGTAAGATTTTCGTTGGGACTGGACTTCCCTCGAATAGTCCGGGAAGACCATAATTGTGGAGTTCTGGAATCTCAGGGGCCCTAGGGCCCTGGCCGCACCCAGGATGGCGTCCCGGTCCCGAAAGTTAAAGAGGCGGAGGATAAAGGGTCAGGCAGGGCCTCCAGGGGGGTTTGGGTGCTAAAGAGCGATGGGCCCTCTCTATGGCAAACCAGGGGGAAAGTTTTTCCGCCGGCATCCAGGAGCGGAACCAGGCCTCCAGGAAGTCAGCTACCCGGCCCCTCTCTACCCCCGTCGTGCTCAGTCGTCCGCATCCTCCGCCCTATGATAGAGATCAGACGTCAGGGTTTGAAGGTGGGCCACTTGAGTCTTGAGAGTAGCCAGGTCGTCCTCCGTCGTGGAGATGCAGGACTCGGCTTCAGTGATTTGCGCCGTGGCATTTCTGAGGTCTTGCCGGATTAGGGCAATGTCAACCCCTATCTCCCCAATTTTGGCCTCCACCGATGTTTGGGAAGCACCGATAGCCTGGAGGATCGTTGGCAAGGCCCCTCCCTCTGCCCCGAAGGGGGTCCGGTACCGGGGCTATGGTCCGTCTTGGTGAATTGGTCCATACGTGGTTGGGAGGAGGGAACCGGGGCTGTGTATGCTTTCCCTTGACCATGGCTCCTCCAAGTGGCTCGGGGTAGGGGGGACGCCGCAGTGGCAGGCGTTCATTTCAGCAGCCGCCCCGCACGCTCTTGCGGAGGGCCCCGCTATCCGGTTCTCAGGGGGCCACAGGCAGCCGGATGTCCACAGCAGGGCTTCAGGGACTTCTCCCCATGGGGGCGGAAGACCAGGGGGGGATCAGCAGTAGTCCAAGTGGAGGGAATCAAACCAGGGGGGGGGGGCGTCCCAGTCGCAGTGCCCCAGGGTCCAGGGCCTAGTCCAGGCGCTGGCAGGTTGAGCGGAGGTCCTGTAGCGCAGCCCCGGGCCCAGGGCAGCCGGACGATTCTCATTGGGGGCAACAGCGGGGCAACCAATGCCCAGGGAGGCGATCAGGGCCACAGCGAGTCCCCCTCCACTGCAGAGCCCCAGGAAGTCGATCAGCGGAGGCAACAGATAAGGAAGGTGCCTCAGGGCCTCCAAGCCCGGTAGGGTGACGGGGTAGCACAGCGTGAGGTGCGACTCCGCCGTAGTGAGGACAGTCAGCAGGAACAGCTCAAAAGGGCCCAGTGGCGCCGCAGGCCCCCACAGCGCCCCAATACCGGGACAGCAGACGATGTCACAGGGCGCAGGCCCACAGGGCCGCAGGTCGGGGGGCTCAGTGGGTGGACTCCTGTCCGGATCACCTTCTCAGGCCCTCAGGAGCATGCAGGCGCCACAGCAGGGCGGAGCAATTGGCCAGGCCCAGGTGGAGGGCGAGTGGGGGGACCGGTTTGTGGTAGGGCAAGGGGGGGGGGGCTATCTCTGCCTGTGTGGCACCCGGACATCAGTGTGGCCTGCAGGCAGGATCAAAGAAGGGCCCCCCCAGCCCAGGTCCCCTCCCATTCGCCCAAGCCGTTCCTCACCTGCTTAGCTCAAGGCCAGGTCTCTCCGGGCGGCACTTCAAATCCAGACGCCTGGGGGGGTCAGCCTCACCGGCGCAGCTCCGCTACCAGGACCACGGAGCAGTCCCCGGCCCCCATTCGTATCATCAGGCCCTCAGGCCGCGGCTCCATGCGGCAGGATCCAGAGGGGGGGGGTCTGGTGCAAGGGAGCCGCTCACCCTCCGCTGCAATATCTCGGCGGCCCCTGGTGTCAGCGGGCCGCAGGCGGACGTCGGCCCACCCCCGAAGTGCTCCGCAGTCACCGGCACTCGGGCAGTCCACTCCAGCAGGCCCCGGCGGATATGGGAGGGTCGGGCCGGCCAGGCGGCAAGGATGCACAGGAGCCGCATCCGCCGTCTGGGCTGGAAGAGCTGCCGCCGCCGTCTGCCCGGGTCACAGGAGGTGGAGTGCAGCCCGGGGGAGCATGGCGCGGGCCGCGCCAGTCGCGGTGCAGGGGCTGCCTTGTCTATTCCCTGGGGGCTGCCATTTTGTCCGGCGCACGGGCGTCAGGGCAGAGGGCGGCAGAGGCGGCAGGAGACTTCCTAGAGGAGCCGCCGCAGCACCGGGAATTGCAGCACAGTGAGGCAAGTACTGGGGGCCCACGTTAGCCCTCGATGGTGGCCGCTGGCCATGGATGGAGGACGGATGACGGATGGGGGGTCCTAAGCACACTTAAAGTGCGACCGCCATCTTGACGTCCTTGGTGCCCTGGTACGGATTTAATGGCACTCAATGATTTGGCTGTGACCATGCCCATCATTCTTTTTTTTAAATGTAAAATTTTTTTTTATTGAAGTCCAAAAGTTGCAATACATTAAATCCATTAAAATCAATACATCCATAAAAAGGATTACCTTTAGGCATACAAACAATTATCCAAAATAAATAATCTCAGTCAAAATATGTAGCCCATATTTTTACAAACATCCTGAGACCCTCACACGTAATGCATAAGTGCGTTCACTTCTTCTAACTGCTTTCATTTTATGGACCCATTCCATAAAAGAAGGAATCAAATCGGTACACCACCTTTGCAATAAAAGTGATCTAGCTACTGCCATCGCAATGTATAAAAATGTAACCAGATAGTCAGGAAGGGAGAAATCTGGATCAAAACCAACAACAATTAACAAATCATTCACTACTAATTGAATACCACATTCGATTTCCAAATAGCAAAAGATGTCCTTCCAAAACTTCTGAATCATAGTGCATTGCAACATAATATGCGACCAGTTGGCTGTAGGATGATTAATACAGCGAAAGCATTGCGGAGAATGATTGGCATACATTTTTGAAAGAGAGAGTGGGGTTCGAGAAAGTTGTCATTTACTAAAAAAAAGCATCCTACGCCAATTTGCGCCTCTCAGCGTGCTAAAATGGGGATTATTAATAGGTGACCACAAGTTGGCAGAAATTTCAAGGTCTTCACAATCCATCCATTTTTTGATAGCCTTCTGCCCAAGATCTAGAGCCCTAACTGAGGCTAAGTGCTTTTTCCAATCCCCCGGTTTCCTGCCAGATGCATCTTCTAAAAGTTCATTAGCTAGCTGATGTTGTTTGCTAATTTGAGAAACATCTAGCTCAGTCAGGAATTTATGAAAGGTGTTATATGACCACAGAAGAATAAAATCATTAGAAATCAAATATGACATTTCGGTCACAGTCAACCATCTTCCATTCCTCAGAAAATCTGAGACCTTACAAAATCCTACCGCATCCCACTTTAAGGTGAGTTCTGAGGATTGTGTGATCCCTGCTAGTGATAAAATGTCAGCTAGTGGAGTGGTTGAATTGATTACTGGAATGGAGTATCTTTTAACACCTTTCGTGCTCATGACGAGCTTAGCTTGTCATGAGGCACGGTTGCGCTGTGCTCATGATGAGCTCAGCTCGTCATGACACGCGTGGCGCTCACACGCAGGGCTAATTCCCCCACTGTGCTGAGCGTTCTGAAAAACGGGTGTGGTCATGACGAGCTCAGCTCGTCATGAGCACAGCGCCACCGTGCAGCGTGACGAGCCGAGCTCATCACAAGCACCGTGACGCTGCGCATGCACCCCTCCCCTCAGCACCGCGGGGGAATTTACCCCACGGTGAAGGGGTTATAAAGCGTGTGTCATTTTAAAAAAAAACAGTGAAGACACTTATAACGAACCCGTTTATGGGATCGGAAAGTGGATAATGGAGAATGGATTTGACTTTCCTTACACATTAAATCCATGAAACTATTAATAAAGAAATTTGACTGAGGTTGAGATTTAAATCTAGACAAAAACTGTGCAAAATATGCATAGTAATAATCCCTGAGGTTCGGAAGGGCGAGACCTCCTTGATCCCGTTCTTCATATACAGTGCTAAGTGCAATACGTGATGATTTTTTTGCCCAAAGAAAAGCTGTACACATCGACTTTACTTGGGTGAAAAAGGAATATGATAAAATACAAGGGATAGTAAAAAACAAAAAATAAAACAGAGGAAGAACAGACAATTTAATCAGTGCAATCTGGCCCAAAATGGATAACGGAAGGGTGTTCCAGCGTGAGAAAAAAGCCTGAATTTTTCGAAGGAGTGGTACAAAATTCAGATGATATAAATCATACACTTTTTCAGAGAAATATACTCCAAGATATCTTGTAGGTTTGGTGTTAACACAAGCAAGGATATTGGGGTGCAGAGCCAGGCTTGTCCCACTGCATTGTAAAATTTTGGTTTTCCTTTTATTAATGCGATACCCACCTAGGGCCTCAAAGTCGTCAAAGACCTGGAAGACCTTAGCCTGAACCTCTATCTCAGGATTGATGATGAGTATAACATCCTCGGCGTATAATTTCAATTTCGCCATTGTGGAATAGGGGGACGGATATCAACACAATTCCTATCGCCAGTGGTTCGATAAAGAAAGCAAACAAGACCGGTGATAAAGGGCACCCTTGCTTTGTGCCCCATTTTACTCTGACCTGTCCTGCCACCGAGGTGTTGACAATTACATTGGCTTCAGTGTTCTTATATAAATTATAAATCAGGGCCGTGATCTTGGGGGAAATGCCAAAGTGATCTAAAATCATAAACAATGTTTACCACACCTCAAGGTCAAAAGCCTTCTCGGCGACTAGTAAAAGGACTAACGCAGGTATCCTCTGGGTGGCGAAATAATCCAACGCCTCAGATAGATAATGAGTGTTGGAGGCTAGCTGCCTACTAGCAATAAAACTGTTCTGGTCCAAATGTATCAAATGCGCCGTGTGTTGGTTAAACCGAAGTGACAGCAACTTAGTGACGATTTTATAGTCAGAGTTTAACAACGTTATCGGGCGATAAGAGTTCAGATCCTCGCTGTTCTTGCCTTTTTTCAGAAAGCTGACTATGTTATCTTGTCTGAAGGACTCTGGTATTTCCCCGTCCTCGAGCATAGAATTTACCAAACAAAGGAGAAAGTCCACCACTGAACTGAAAAAAACTTTAAAAAATTAAGGTGGAAACCCATCCGGGCCACAGGTCTTGCGTTTGGCAGCTTCTTTATGACCCCCTCCAGCTTTTCTATAGTGAAGGGTCTTGCCATAGAGACTTTCTCTACATCCGAGAGTATTGGCGGGCTATTGTTCTGCAAAAATCTTCTAACAAGGTCATATCCACAGTTTGATGTTGGCCATAGATGAACTCATAATGCTGTAGCATTATATCCCCAATTTTAACTGGGTCCTCTATACGTGAGCCGGTTGAAGGACAAAGCATTAATCTGATTTGCAGCTGATTTCTCCCTGGCTTGCCAAGCTTAAAACCTGCCTATAAAATTGCTTTCCTCATATGTTTTCTGACGATATTGTTGGTAGAATGCTTTACTCTGAGTGTAATAATTGGAACTGAGTGCACGCTTAGCCTGCTCCAGTTGACGCTGATTAAACACAGAGGGGTTACTAAGATAAACCAAGTAAGGCGCTTGGATCTTCTGCTCCAAAATTCTCTTATCTTCCCTCACTTTTTTAGCAATTTCAGCGTATTTTTCAATAATTAACCCCCGGACGTAGGGAATCAAACTTGTTCTTGAAGGGGCGATTGATGCTTTTTGTTCAGGGCTTCATATTTCAGATTTGAGGACTTGAGACTCTATTGCCAAGGAGAAGTTCATGGTACTCGCATTTATGTCAGACAACTTCTGCTCTGTCGCTTTCATGCACAGGTTCATCAGGAACCTGTTCTCTTCATTTCTTGGTCATAGTCCAGGTGAAAGGAGGGATAGTTATCAAACTTGTGTCAGAACTGGATATCATTGCTTGGCATGACGGCTCTGGCCAGATGAAGGGAGAGATTACATGACTGGTCCGCTTCCTCACATATGCCTGTAGACTTGTCTACGAGAGAGAATGAAACATTACCCCCAGGGGAAGCTTCCATCACCACCATAGACTTTGCTGGTGACTCTCAGACCCAAAGACTGGACATCTCTTGAAGTCCTGGTATTTACTAACAAATTACATTGAGATGAAAGATTCATAAGAAGGCCTTTACCAAATCCCCTGTTCCTGCTTGATAACTTTGGATTCTCTGCCCATGTTTGGTACTAGTGAATTTGATGTTGCAGTCACCATTGCAAAAACCTAGTGTGACAAATTGGGTACAGCACAGAGGCGAATACTGCAGCCCGATCGACATTTAGATAGGAGACATTTGCAACACCTGATCCAGCTGTTACTGTTCCAGAGGTTCAGACAACTCCATGTAACCTCCATCGAGGAAACAATGCCTGAGGATGTGGCAGGCGGGAAGGAATGCACTAGGGACTGTAGTCTGATGACATGCACTGCTGTTCAAGTGATCAGATACTATGAACCCAGCTGCTATGCTGATTAAAATAGTGCCAAGTTCTGCTTCTCCAGGAAGTTGTTCAGTCAGGCAGGTGATGAGGTCACATACTCATTGGTGTGATGAGACCACACATATTAGGCCATCCTTTTAAGAGGATGGCTGTGGTTGCTTTCTGTTGCTCCCTAATTCTTCTTCTTTTTCATTGCCTTTTGTGTTTCAGAGGTGAATGGAGGTTTCATTGAACAGTTGAGGAGGTCCACCGCCTGTATTTCTTCCTGAGCTGTGGCTCTTTGCTGGCTGACCAGGCCACTCTCCCCTTCTTAATAGCCACATGCAATGCCAGGGGCAGGGTTTTACTGAAGGCTAGCTGGTAGTGAATGTTGAATGTCACCGACAGAACACAGGCATGCAAAGTATGCCCTTTCCCTAAGCATGAGGTGCAGAGGTTATGCAGTTCATCCTCTTCAAACAGCCAATAACAAGATGTATATAGGGTGAAACCAAAGCGTTGCAGCGTTGGGTATCAATTAGTGGAAGAAGGGGGTAGAGGAAAGAACAGCAAAAAATATAAGAAGGGAAGTATTGTGTAATGCCCTGATTAGTAACATCGCTAAGTGAGAGAGGCAGGTCACGATCCGCACTGGGTAATAGAAAACAAGCTTTGGCAAATCTAATAAGTCTCGCCTATGTAAAATCTTTTGGGTTTGTCACAGTAAGAAGCTTACAACAGTGCGATGACTGTCCGGACCGCTATCACCCACCACACTGAAGTACCGAAAATCATTTACAAACCCCCAATTATAGATATTTCCATAAGCAGTCCCATTCCCATTACCAATAATCAGTCAGGTGGCAGTGTAGAAGGTCCAAGCATTTATTAGAACAAACAAACTCTGCCAGAGGAGCTCCTTGCGACCTAACCCCACGAGGTCCGCCAAGAAGACTGCTGGCACATTGTCAGGACATCACATATATACAGTTGCATTGGCGAAACCATGGCCCAACATGGAAAAATACAAACTGGTACAGGTCGGTGCAGAGAGGAAAGACCATATATGGCACACAAAGAACTCATGGTTTAGCTCATCTTAGTTTAGCAAGGTTGAGTGGGTGACTCCCTTCTGCTGGCTCCGGCACTGCCCACCCCGCTCCCTCCTGGAATGTGCTTATCAGGCCCTCCTCGGCTACCTACAACCTTGACAGGCCTAACGAGCTGAAACAGCAGTTCTGCAACAGTTGGGTTATTTCTCAGGAGAACGCTGACAAGGCAAAAAGGGATGAGTGTGGTCTGTTAGTGTAAGGCTTCTAGCAAGGCCACAAAATGGCGCGGGTCAGGCTAAGAAAGTGTAAAATACGTGGAGTGGTGCAGGATGGAGTTTCTAAAATATGGCAGATGGTTTTATGCTAACGTTTGCGTACATATAAGGTGACATTTCGATACATCATGCTAATTATAAAATATCGATTATGTGCATGGTGTAGAGAAAATAATTGCAAGTTCCTCAATGCCCACAGTGAACCTTCATCAGACATGTTTGCGAGCACAGTCTGAGCTTCCAAGCACAATAGAGTTTTTTTGCCCTCCTCTGGGGAATAGCACAGACTGAGGATAAATAAAATAAAGCTTAAACTGCAAAGTGCTGCATGTTTTATCCATTCACAATTTGCTCCATTTGGATCTAAAGCGTACAGTACATGGCTTAAATTTTAAAAAGCTCTATGAAGTGGTTAATGCTGGCCGCATCTTAGCACTTTTTATTTTTACTTTAAGCAGGGTGAAGGAGAGATACTGTAGAGACTTTTTGACATGCACTTGTTGTGAACGTATCCAGGACCCTAATTAAATATTCCCGATTTATGCCCTTATGTGGTTATAACAAATCATATCCTTATAAGGCATTAGAATCATATCCATATTTAGTAGTAGCCAATGCAGTCCAAATACGGCAAGGCTACTTCCTTAGACTCCTAGAAAGTACAACGAGTTATTTAAACAAACCAAACCTCCAGCACCCTGGGAATTCCCCATGCTTTTGTTTTGATTTGTCCTAGAACTCCTGCGAGCCCTGAAAGAACTGCCATTTCTTAGTGACATCTTTTATTGACGTCTTATGTCCAACCTTACGTCAAACATGGCACCGTCCAGGTACAAATATACCAGCGTTTGCCTTAAGCAACACACAGTGGTCTGGAGCAGAGCCGCTATCTCCTTATCTGAAGCCCAGCTGATGCGAGTGCCGAAGGAAGCCGTCCCTCCCATTTGACGCACTGAGAAAGACACTGTCTTTTTCTCCTGCAGAGAAAATCCAGCTCCAGTGTTTCCAGTCACCCTTGCGGGTCACTGGGAGATCGAGTCCTGAGAACGAGATACAAGACCTCCTTCATTCTAAAACCCCGGTACGGAGCTGATTAGATCCTTAGAGAATTCTTGATTCAGATTCTTGGCAAAACTAACTTAACTTAACTCCCTTACTCCTTCCCACGTACTAGGCTTAGGATAGGTACACTGGGGTAGGCGTATCTTAGAAGCACCAGTTGAGTACGTTTAGTCAACTTTTATCATTGAATGTAATTGTATATATTTTATCCGTTTTAAGTATCATATGGCTCAGAAACCATATCAATGCTTTTACAGTATTATTTCATAATACTCCTTTTACTGTACGCACTTTATTTATAACAAGTATTGCAATTGTGGCAATTCATTTCTCTTGCATGAGAAAGAAGACTGCTCAATAAATAACACCTTTTATTGAAAACGCCCGTCTCTCTATTTCTCTGCACTCTGGTGAAACTAAGTATGCACGGTTGACTGAGTGAAATAGCTATCTATTGTTTTCACACGACTCTGGAGATATACTCCTTATTCTGGAGGAGCAAGTTGTCAAGTTTATGCGGTTGTCAGAAGCTAATCCCTTCTTGTCTAATCAGGGAAGTTAATTCCTCCCTGTTCATTCGATAAAGTTTCTAGTGACCTCTGAGCTAGCTGGCATACCTAATTAAGTCTAACATATTCAGTAGAGACCTAGTTGACCTCAGTCCTACGTCTAAACTGCCGTTTATATTATTTCAATGTGCAGAGCCTATTGGGAATATAGGAACTACACTACATGGCGCCCAACGTTTGGTAAGGCGATAATCTAACGCAAGATACTAGAGTAACTCAGTTGGGCTTTCTCACACAGACCCCTTTTCCCCGTAAAAACTCCAATAGATGTCTGGAGTGGGTGAAAGGTTAATATCCGCCGAAACTTAGTAGGAAGAGATTCCTATGTATTAGTTTTCGGTATAGTCAACGTTGAAGGATACAGTGTTCCAAAATATTGTGCACCTAATCTTTGTTTCCTCGAAACTTGCTCTGCAAGAAACTTTCATTAAACCATGTCAAATCACGGCGACAACAACGAAACTGGTGGAGCCGCAGTAGATGCGAATCAACCGGATGCAGACCTTACAGGGTTTAATGAAGATAACGACCCGGATGCAATAATCATCCCGGTCAATATAAGAAAAACCATAACTATAAAACCTATAGAAAATGGAGAAACATCAAGAGGTGGTACAGTCGTATTTGTGGTAGAGGCATATGAATTTCGGCAGACAGAAGTATTCTATTCCTGGATAAATTTTCCAGCAGCACATGCTGTAACACATGAGTTCCACTACTACAAAATAGCAGAAGCTCCAGCGGAATACTCTCCTTTCGAGGAAGTTGAGATTCCACTAACATACCAAGAGCACCTGCTCTGGTTTAATGGCGCCCTAAAACATCAAAATCACATTACCATGCTCGGTCCACTAGGTAGACCAGGAGCCACATGGCCGGTTCTAGCCAGCTACACACAATATCCGACATTAAAAAAATGTCAAGTGAAGAACTCTTGGTTAAAATAAAAGAACTAACAAAAGCATATAGAGATTTAGTTCAATTAACATTAGACAATACAACATACCGACTAAAACCCAGACTAATTGAAAATCCTGGAAAAAGCCTTTCATTAAAAATAGTCTC
Organism: Lissotriton vulgaris; assembly: GCF_964263255.1. NCBI lineage: Eukaryota > Metazoa > Chordata > Amphibia > Caudata > Salamandridae > Lissotriton > Lissotriton vulgaris. The sequence continues at coordinate 1,297,406,640 of NC_141693.1, forward strand.
AATTCTCAAAAGAAGAAGTGGGAGGGTAATAAACAAACCACTCCCAGAGAAAAATAGTTTCAGTCCAGAGGAAGGTCTCCCCAACAAAGAAATAGATCTCCAGAAGGGAGGGCAAGTCTCCCCAATGGGTGCCCTCTGAAAAAAGATACAACCTTAGAAATAGGGACAATTTGAGAAAACCTGACAGATATCAAGATATTGATACACGTCCCTCTCGATCTTTTCAGACTTCCTCAAAGAAATCGGAAAGAAGAGGACGGTCAGAACATAAAGAAGAGCACGTCAAGCCAAAGACAAGGAACCTGCTCATCAAAGTAAAAAATTACAATTTCCCAGAAAGAAGGTAGCCAGTATTAAAATAAAACATGCTGAGAATCCTGAGGACATAACTGAAAACGGAGAGTGGACCCAGACAATGCTAGACAGCGCAGCGGAAGTGACCATAGCTCGCAAGATCCTGATGAATCTTCTGGAGACAGTGGACACGAATGAATACATTCAAGTGGAAACTGCAGACACCCGAGTTAGCGTGCCCCATAAACTATATGAAATAACATTACGTATAGAGGGAGATAAAACTAGGAAAATGAGAGGTCTCTTTTGGGAGAATCTATCTAAAGGCTATGATATCCTTCTAGCAGAGAAAGACTGGCCACCAGAGTTTGTCAGGGAGTGCCCACATGGCGAAGAAATGATTATGCCTGCCTTCTCAAATCACACTCCAATTCATAAAAAAGACACACTTGCTAGAAAATGGGCAGTGGCCCAAGCCCCTGCATTTTATAAAAATCATGTAGGATGGTATGAGGATTCTCCTCACCATAAAATCCAGTTAAAAAATCAACCTACTGCACAGAGGCAGTATCCTGTTAAGCAAGAAGCTAAAAAACAAGTAAAATAAATTTTAGATCAACTTGAATATCAGGGGCTGATTGAAACATGCTCCTCACAAATGAACAATCCTTTGTTTCCTGTCTCCAAGCCAGACGACTCATATCGTCTAGTTTTGGACTACAGACACTTAAACTCCTGCTGTAAAACTTTTGCAGTACAAAACTCACACAGTGCAGCACTAATGAATAACATCCTGCGCAAGAAATATAAAACGACATTAGATATTTCAAATGGTTTCTTCTGTCAAAACATAGCACCTGAAAGCAGATATTTGACCGCTTTCTCCAGCATGGGTTCCTAACAACAATTTTGTCGTCTCCCACAGGGATTCAAGAATAGCCCAGGATTATTTTCAGCCAGGTTAACAGAGTTACTACAAATTTATGATGATAAGGCATTATCTTATGTCGATGACATCTATCTTACAGACGCTGACCTGGAGACTCACTTGAAAAGAGTGAACACCATAATACATGGGTTCGCATCTGAAGGGTACAAATTTAACTTTAAAAAATCACAAATTGCCCATCTAACTGTCCTATTTTTAGGATATGAATTATTGAGTGAAGGCAAAAGCCTAGCAGACAACTTCTTAGAGAAGTGTGCAGTACTCCAAGCTCCAAAAACTCTGAAAAACTTACAATCAATACTAGGTTTCCTGAATTTCGGAAGAACATACATTCTAAATTATGCAGAGAGGGTTAAACCTCTCTATGAACTAATAAAACCTAATTTTAAACTAATTAATTGGACTCAAAAACACACAGAAATTTTAAGATCATTACAGACAGACATGTTAACTAAAACAAAACTGCAAACACGTGCAAACGAACGCAACCTTGTAATCCGAGTCATCCCAGGAAGATGTGGATTCACATACCTGATCTCTAATGAGGGAGAAACAGTACCAATAGCTTACGAATCACACTTGTACACACAAGCTGAAATGAAATTCAGTTCTACTGAACAAATTCTAACTGCGGTTCAAACTGCTGTAGCAAAAGAAAGAGCCCTAGCCCAAGGGAAGAGGATATCTGTTTTAACAGCAGTATCAGCTCTTGAGGCAGTAACAAGACCAGGCATTCCAAATGCTATAGCTCTAGATCCAAAATGGATACAATGGGAAAATTCTCTTGCTACAGAAGAAGTGAAACACGCTTTTGATCCGAAAATGAAAAAACTAGAAGATCTGGAATACGAACATGAATGCCCTCTGTCAGTAGAAATTCTGCCTCTCGTACAGTACACCAGTGTAATTTACACGGACAGATTTGCACACCACTAAGTTGTGGAAAAACAGATTTACAATGCAGCGTGCGCGATTGTTAAAGGTCGCTGGCGCTTAGGTAAATTCAGACCGATGGTCACTAAAATTGAATCACTCAGAAACTGTACAGCTCAGCGAGCTGAAATAAGATCTCTAAAGATGGTGCTTGAAAATGCCGATCGCGAATTCCTGACACTAATAGTCTGCGATTCGCATTACTGCGTCCGATCCTACAATAATTCCATGCAGACCTGGATAAAAAACGGTTACAAAGATGAGACAGGTGCCACAATAAAGCATAAAAAACTTTGGGAACAAGTACTTCTTTTGCAGAAAGAACTACAAAAGACTCACGTGGTACATACGCAGAGGCTTCAACGTGATGGTGTTCACGTTGCAGGGAATTCATTGGCTGACAGAGCCACAGCGGCAGCCGACCACTCGGCTTCCGTAGCTACAAAAAAAGCGTACGAAAAAAAAATAGATGGCGAAACGCTGCTTGCATTAAAAGCTTCAATGGAAGGTAATTATGCGGCGTTACCTCTAAACTATCCACTCGGCAATACATACATACATAATTGATGCGAACTCGGTTCCGTTTGCTCAAATCCCTGTAGTGGGGGATAGAGTAATTCCAAACACGAACCGGAGAGTCTTCTTGATACAAGAAGCACACATGGGATTGGGTCTGAGGCACCAAGAGATCCGGAAATCTCTGATAGAATTACAATCAAAATACTGGTGGCCGGGGATGAGCGTAGAAATTTATAACTTTGCAATGAATTTTCAGGACTGCAACAGAGATCGCAGTTGTGAACCGGACCAGACACCAGCCCAGACACCTCTATTAGACAGCATCAGGCTATCTATGCGCAGACATCCAGACGGAAAAATGCGATCCCATATTTATTAAGACGTGATCCATTTAGATGAGACCCCCAGCGCTCGGCTGACGCCAGAACTGTTATAAAAGATTTTCGAGTCTTTATCGGCACATTCGCAATTGGCATGCTACATTCTGACCAGGGTCCTGCGTTTAGCTCTCGGGCTTACACGGAGGCCATGGCCAGCATGGGCATTGCATTGCGGTATTCTAGTCCATTCCATCCCGAGGGAAATGCGGTAGTGGAGAGAAAAAACGGTGACATAAAGCAATCTATACCAGCGAGGGTATTAGGTTCGGGTGACGGGTGGGTCAAACATCTGATAAGTGTCCAACGTAGTCTTAATAACATGCCAAGAAATTCTCTAGGAGGTATCAGTCCGTACAAACTTTTATTTGGTACTAGAATGATCATCCAGGACTTGGATTGTCAGACTTCAGTGGTAAAACAAAAAACCTTTGATATCAAAGATCGTTTGGCTGTTTTACAGGACTTAAATGAATCAAGAAAAAGTCTGAGTAACGAAAAGCTAAAGCCAACAACCACTGAAGAAAAACCACCTGTCCCAGCAAGACCTGTCTGGATTCCAAAGATTGGGGATCTGGTCAGAGAAAAGATCGCAGTGAGAAGGAATTTGGGCCTTCTTACAGAAAAGCAGTACCTGTCTTAGCTGTCAGCGGAACAAGATCAATTATACTACCGCCCCTTGCTGGTAAAAAGGAGAACCGAGTTGTATCAATCGACCTGGTGAAACCACAACCATGTGGCCGATAATAAGTAGTAGGCCCAGTGGACTCCCAAGAAATAGCAGAAGACCAAATCTTGCAACAATCCAAGAGGTTCAAACTGAGAGACTAATCACATTTGATAAACCTGCAGTGATTAAAAAAGGACTATGCAACAAAGCCATGGAACTTGTGCCTCTTGAAACCCAAATTGCAACAGTTCATCAAGAAACACCAGTCTATAACGATGTAGCCTCGGACTATACAAATGTAACAAAAGAAAATCCAAAGATCAATGGAAATCCGGAAGCAATCCCACCAATTGACAGAACTGAATCTGGCTACTTTATCAACTTTGATGACTTTTCCGATGATCCAAGTGAACATGGAGACAAGCCAGCAACAAAAACTTTTAAAAAGAAAATCACAGAGCTCTTTCATCAACTGAGAGAAACATATCTAACTTCACCATGGATTAAATTATGGATTGTGTTAGGTTTACTTTACCTCCTTCTGTGGCTCATCTTAGTTTTAAGTTTGGGTAGATTTATTGATGGAAAATATAGTACAATGGACACAGCAAGTCAAAACATCAACTTAGTCCTGAAAGCACACAGATCCTCTCACATCGAAAAAGAGAACTATCATCAGTGAACATCACAGCCATTCCTATACCTGGTGGTTTGGCATGGGACAGAACTGACTATGAAATCTGTGGCCCGGTTGAGCTCTTGAAATATCCACACCAATTTAAGATTTCCTTAAGTGACTTTGTATCACCTAGTACCTTCTCTGATGATTGGGACTTTGAATGGGAACATTGTCCTACTCCGCCAAAAGGCAGTTCGAAAATATTTTATGGGAAATTTTCATACTTCTCAGGGTTTAATTATACTAATCCAGAAACGTTTTATTTCAAAATGTTAAATAAGACAGGAGTAAAAAACATGTTGACAAATACTAAACTGATTTATTCTGAAAAATGTTATGAAAAAATGTCTACATTTGGTTTTGAATTTTGGAAAAACAACATTGAGACAAAAACCATCTGGGGTACAAAAGAATGGCAGGTACAGGGTCTAGAATCATTGTTTAGAGCCTGCATGATCCCAGAACAAATAATGTTCCTGAATGACACACTTCAACAAACAACCTGTCTTGGTTTAGCCAAGATAAAAGATTTAAACAACCCGTCTATACCAAAGCCTATGCCTGATAGAAATACCACTACAGATGAGGGGTTAGATGTGTCCTATATTTTAAAACAAAACAGAACACTTCCTGATTGGAACAAATAGTTGATCTGGTCCACAGACACTAATAACTGTCAAGATGGATTTCTGAACAAAATACAGGGATTTATACAGAATAGGCCAGACCCAAGATATTCCCAGAGACAACATCCAGGGATAGTTACAACATACAGTGTAGGAAAACTATGCCTCGACTAGCTACAGAAATCCACACTTCCCGAAATTAAGCAACACTTAACTTTACTTAAAGAAGGTGCTGACTTGCGAGATTTCTTACTGGGACCTCGCAAACAGCGTTAAAAACGTTTCATATACGCCGGTATATACGCAGCTTACAATGAAGCTTGGAAGGTAACACAAATTGAAACTGCAGAAAAAATACGAGAAACTGATCGTATTCATTTGGAAAAACCCCTTTCTGTAGTGGACAATAGGTTAATGACTCTGTCCTCCAGAATTTATTCACTGGACAGCATTGTATCATCTGCTATTGATATAATAGAAGAGGATATGATAATGTTACAACATGGTCAATCACAATTGCGTTCTATTGTACAGCTAGGCTGGACATTACAAAACCTCCGTTCAGGCTACGTGCCATGGCGTCTAATCAACATAACGTCATTATTTTCTATCTTTAACCTTACTGATAGACAAATCTCGTTGGCACAAAAAGGAGCAGACTATACGGTGCTGAGCATTGAAAAACTACAAAGATTACCATTGACAATGTCAGAAAGACCTGTCATTGAATCAATAATACATGGCACCATTACAATCCCGATAACAACTTTTCAGTTTCAATACTGCCAAAAATATATACCAGCAGGCCTGTATGAAAGGTTGGGTAAAGGATACATCAAATCAACCTGGAATTTACCTTTTAAACATTAATGTTATAGTGAATGGAAAAAAGAGGTATTTCTTAGTGGTAACAATTGTAAAAAATCACTAAGCGGTACACTTCTGTGTCAAGGTATTAACTTGCATGGAGCCTGCGAAGGTTCATCAAACAACCTTTCATGTCATCTGCACGGCACCCCTGCAGCACAGATAGAGCCCTTTTTCAGACAACTTTCCAACGATAGCTACGTTATATTAAGTGACCACAGCTGTTGTGGCATGATGCCAGGAAAAACCTATCTCGTGAGCGTTACTTCCAGGGTCATTTGTTGTATGCAAGTATTGTATTCAAACAGCAATCCAGACATGGAGGCAGCATTATGGCCTTCTGTGAATATCTCTTCAATTCGAATTGATACGTTAAGCAGAATGAAGTCTATTCTTTTACAAACAACTGTGCCTTTAACCTTGTCCAAAGAAACGTATGACCTGCAAGTTGCAAGGACAGCGGCAGAGATACATACCCTATCATCGACAAATTGCCCCGTGCATTTCGTAGAAATGTTAAGCCAAATCTTAAACATGTCAGATACCAGTGGCATCGCACATGTATTTAAGAAAATTATATCGGGACTGTTAGCACCCTTTGAAACAGTTCTGGGCATCTTCTCGAATTTTGTGCATTCTCTTTTCGGTGACCTGCCTCTTATTTTGGGACTCATAGCAGGAATTTTATTTTTGTTCCTTCTGCTCCGATATGGCAAGCCAAGTCACAGACAAAACTCCGGGTACGATGGAAGAAACGATCCTAGCAATACGATACCGAGACCATATCACTAAGGTCCTCGGATTGGCCCGGCTTAGAGATCTGAATACTACCTGGTTTCTTTCATTCAGACCGATCTGGCAAAATTGCATCTTACCTGTGCTACGATGTCTGCTATACGGAGAAGAATGCGTGTTGGACGTCTGTCTTACACTACCATCATCAGTACCAATGCATATCAACGCTTTGCTTTGTCCGGTAACGACTCATGCAACGTGTTGTCCCCAGCGGCTACCGATTCTGATGACAGCATTCATTGAGACTTCACCATTACGATTAGGTGGCGGTGAAGTACGAGATGAAAGCGGCACCACACAGGTACAACCTTCTGTGAACATTGCTGATCTGAACACCGATGATGGCAATGCATCGCATATATGCACTATTTCTGATTTTTCAGCGTTGGCCCAACTTTCACCTACTGTTGTAGGCAAATTTTTTGCCGGTCTAGCTGAGGTAATGTTCTCTCCTAACAACGAGAATAACATTTGAAATAGCGAGCACACAGCGTTCCCTGAACTCTGAATTCGGCCTTCAGTTTTTATAAACAGCACTGCTGAAAACATTTGGAACTATTTTTTCCCATGAAAGCGAAAGTATTTTTTCCCAATTTCCAAAATACTTACTTTTTTTTGGCACATGATACTCTGCTTAAAGTAGAACTATTCTTAGAGAACAGAACTTCTATTCGTAGAGACTCTAGAGACAATATTTTTGAAATCAGCCTCTAGCACATGTACGATCTTTTATGAATATGTGATGAAATGGTATCAACCTTTTTTTCTGTATTAAGAGCCATTTCATGAATGTAAATTTCGTGATTCATTCAGTCAACATTCTAAATGTACAAAATGTTATCTGAATGATACCACTGCTTAAAGCGTACAGTATAATACTCATTTTCATGTATCTATACCATTTCAAATGCATTTGATGTATTTTGGGGTGGGCTGGAAAACACATGCATACTTATATGTTTATATATTGCTTAGTATTTAGTAATGATGGACATTATATGTGGAGTGGGTGTTGTGAACGTATCTAGGACCCTAATTAAATATTCCAGATTTATGCCCTTATGCGGTTATAACAAATCATATCCTTATAAAGGCATAATAATCATATCCATATTTAGTAATAGCCAATGCAGTCCAAATACGGCAAGGCTACATCCTTAGACTCCTAGAAAGTACAACGAGTTCTTTAAACAAACCAAACCTCCAGCAACCTGGGAATTCCCCATGCTTTTGTTTTGATTTGTCCTAGAACTCCTGCGAGCCCTGAAAGAACTGCCAGTTCTTAGTGACATCTTTTATTGACGTCTTATGTCCAACCTTACGTCAAACACGGCACCTTCCAGGTATAAATATACCATAGTTTGCCTTAAGCAAAACACGGTGGTTTGGAGCAGAGCGGCTATCTACTTATCCGAAGCCCAGCTGATGCGAGTGCCGAAGGAAGCCGTCCCTCCCATTTGACGCACTGAGAAAGACGCTTTCTTTTTCTCGAGAAAATCCAGCTCCAGTGTTTCCAGTCACCCTTGCGGGTTACTGGGAGATCGAGTCCTGAGAACGAGATACAAGACCTCCTTCATTCTAAAACCAAGGTACGGAGCTGATTAGATCCTTAGAGAATTCTTGATTCAGATTCTTGGCAAAACTAACTTAACTTAAACTGCGACTCCCTTACTCCTTCCCACATACTAGGCTTAGGTTAGGTACACTGGGGTAGGCGTATCTTAGAAGCACCAGTTGAGTACTTTTAGTCAACTTTTATCATTGTATGTAATTGTATATATTTTATCCGTTTTAAGTATCATATGGCTCAGAAACCATATCAATGCTTTTACAGTATTATTTCATAATGCTCCTTTTACTGTACGCACTTTACTTTATAACAAGTATTGCAATTGTGGCAATTCATTTCTCTTGCATGAGAAAGAAGACTGCTCAATAAAGAACACCTTTTATTGAAAACGCCTGTCTCTCTATTTCTCTGCACTCTGGTGAAACTAAGTATGCACGGTTGACTGAGTGAAATAGCTACCTATTGTTTTCACACGACTCTGGAGATATATTCCTTATTTTGGGGGAGCAAAGTTGTCATGTTTATGCAGTTGTCAGAAGCTAATCCCTTCTTGTCTAATCAGGGAAGTTAACTCCTCCCTGTTCATTCGAGAAAGTTTCTAGTGACCTCTGAGCCAGCTGGCATACCTAATTAAGTCTAACATATTCAGTAGCGACCTAGTCGACCTCAGTCCTACGTCTAAACTGCTGTTTATGTTATTCCAATGCACAGAGCCTATTGGGAATATAGGAACTACACTACACACTCTTTGAGTGCATGTCAAAAAGTTAAAAAAAGAGCGCCTGCACTGCAGAAGCCTGCAGTGGAAGGACACAGGCCACCAGAAGCAGTACTTGGTCCAGCCTTCATTGCAGGACAGCAGAATGAAAACTCAAAGGCCAGGAGACAGTTGGAGGTAAGGAGGAGGTGCTGACCAATAGTAAGCGAGGAAACAAAGAGTTACATAGGAGCCTTGTGGAGCCAGACAATGGTAAGTAAAGTGACGTCAGAGCCACATGTGAACTAGCCAATGGTAAGTAAGCAAAGTAAATAAGCAGGCTCTAGGCCCCTTTTAAGATTTTGGTTTTTTTAATACAAGAGATTTCAAAAGCACAGTGCAAGCGCTGGATAGGCAAAACCTAAAAATGTCTGCAGTAGGCACTTACATACAGGGCTACTGCAATCTGTGCATTATGTATGCATGTGTATGTGTGAGTAGATGTTTGTGGATGCTGAAAACTCTGCATTAAAATGCATGCTAGATAGTTTGCTGTCACCTCCAAATATCCATCCAACTTGTGTTAAAACACCTTTCCCAAATCAAATTGTTATGTTATGTTATATAATCTTATAGTGCGCACAGCTACTCCGAAGAGTGTCCCGGTGCAAGCCAGAAGAGGAGAGCGTAGAGAGTTTACATGAACAGACACGCCTTCAGGTTTTTCTTAAAAAGGCGGAAGTCTTGAGTACTACGGAGTGTGATAGGAAGTGAATTCCAGCGCTAACAGTAAAAGAACAACCCCCACTCTAGAAAGCCAAAAGCGGGATATATGGGCCAAGAGCCGGGAAGAAGACCGGAGAAGCCTGGTGTAAAACCGGAAGCGCTTCCATCGATAGGGGGGACCACAGGCATGAAGAGCCCGGTGGGCCAAGGTCAGGGCTTTAAACTTCACTCGCTGGGCCACCGGGAGCCAGTGGAGTAAACGCAAATGCTGTTTAACACTGGCTCTCATTGGAATATTAAGAACCAGCCGAGCGGCAGCAGTCTGAACAGGCCCCGCCCCCGCAGGGCGTTATACCGGGGCAGTGACATCAGGCGGGGGAGGGGCAGGGTGGGGGGTTTGAAAATGCGGGATATGGACCATTACAGGTTGGTAACGAAAAAAATAAATAAAACGAATTTCGTTGCCTATGCTGCATCACATTTGGCGTTGCAGCGCGGGCAACGAAATTCGTTTTATTATTATTTTCCGTTACTTACCTGTAATGGTCCATATCCATCTGATTCTGAACAACCTGAAGTTTGTTGAGAAGGTAACTCGGAAGACCAATGTACAAAGCGTTTGCCGACGTGCGATTGAAACGAGGGCTTTTAAAAACATTGTGCTAGCGCTTCAGCTCATATTTTATTTGGAACTTGGGGTCACTGTATTTTAAATTTGATGTTTTAAATACTGCTTTCTGCACTGTGTTCACGTTAGAGCCTACCTTAGATTAGGCTACTCTCCCCTGTCCACCAAGGCATTAGTTGTTTGAGTGTAGGGAGAGCAGTGCAATTTCTGGTTTTCGGAGGTTGGCGTACTAGCGGCCCCTATCCCTATAAAACCAGATGTCCGGCCAAATGCGCAATGGACGCGCAATTGAAACAAGGGCTTTTAAAAACATTGTGCTAGTGCTTCGGTTCATATTTTAATTGGAACTCGGGGTCACTGTATTTTACATTTGATGTTTTAAATACTGCTTTCTGCACTGTGTTCACGTTTGAGCTTACCTTAGATTAGACTACTCTCCCTGGTCCACCGCGGCATTAGTCGTTTGAGTGGAGGGAGAGCAGCGCGATTTCTGATTTTGGGAGGTTGGCGTTCTAGCGGACCCTACCCCTATAAAACCAGATGTCCGGCCAAACGCTTAGTGAATGCGAGCAGCAGGCGCGCGCAATGGGCGCGCCAAAGGTAAGCCCATCTGCGCCCGTCAGTGTCCCGGAGGCGGTCAGGGCGGGAAATTCTGCTGGTGCCACTACCCCTCAAGGTGAGCTTATCACTTACAGTAGCACAGATTTAAGGAGGCACACTCCCTTATCAAATTGTCACAGCCTTATTGAGCCAATTGGGGACAGTATCACCCTAATGAGTAACCATTGTAATTGGACTACTTCTACATGCTCAGTTAGGAAGATTGCGGCTATTGCAAAAGAGAGGGAAACAAGTATCTTAATGTCTGGGACTCTGAGGCAGGAGAATATCTGAGCCTTTTTAGTTAATGTACGCTCTCTAAATAAGACCGACCAACACATATTTGACCTTATACAAGAGTCTAAATTCGACTGAGACATGGCTCACAGAAACATCTAATCCCACATTAGAAATAGCTATACCTCCTGGCTACTCCATCTTGAGAAGGGACCGTATTACGGGGAAAGGGGGGGAGTTGCAATAATCACCAAACGTGACATCTCGGTCGAAATAATCCCCATAGACGAGATAGATGGGGCGGAGTGTCCCAGTTTTCACTGTACAATCTCCTCCCATCAATCTCTGACGGAAGTCCTAATTTATAGACCACCTGGGCATGCAGGGGCTTTCCTGAGGAACGTTACCAACACAATTGCTCCGTTAATCCCTAGATTTACACACGTCCTGGTCCTAGGAGACTTTAATGTCCATATGGACAATTTAGAGAGTTCAGACGCCATCATACTACGTGAGACCCTAGAGACCATGAACTTATTCCCCTATGTGTCTATGCCTACCCATGACAAAGGTCACACGTTAGACCAAATCTTTTCTTGTATCCTAATACAAACCGAGGAACCTATACCATTAGTCTGGACAGACCACTTCTTGATAGGTTTAAAGATACATAAACTAACAAAACCGGCTCATACCCTGGAGAAGCGGCTATCTTTTATATCAAGACCCTTCCATAAAATCACCCCTGATGCCTTGAGAATAAAGCTCACTTCACATCCCCTCTCCATGAGCAGTAAGATTGAGGATAACACCGCTAACCTAGAGAACTAGATAAAGCAAGGTATCTGGACTCTCGCCCATCAGACCTCACGACCCTGTCAAACAACAAGGAAATCCACGCCTTGGTTCAATGAAACCTTGAGGAAATGCAAGAGCTCTTGCAAACGCTTGGAAAGAGTGTGGAGGAAAAATGTTAGAGCAGACAGTAAAGTATTATACAAAAGGGCACTACAAATTTATCACAGTAGAATCCTGGAGGATGTTCTTTTCAGCAAAAATTGAGGCATCCGGGAATAAGAGCAAGGACATTTTTAAAATCGTGAAACATGCCAGTTAGCTTCCTTCTTCCATGAGAAAATCTCTGGTATTCAAACATCAGTTTCAGCTTCTCATGAGACGCAGGCCGACTCTCTCTCTATATCTCTTACCCCCATTCCGGTATGCAATGCTACCTTCCTTCACTTCCCTCCCATTACTTTAGAGTAATCTCTGAAGATAATGAAAATTGTAAAATCCGGCTCCCACTCTGACCCATGCCCTGCATAAACACTCGCTGCTATGGCGGAGATTAGGGATGTATGACCTTACAACGCATACTTTTACAACGCATACCTTCACAACGCATTTTTTACAACGCAACATCCATTACAACACATTCCATTACAACACATGCCATTACAACACATTTTTTAAAACTACCTTTACAACACATTCCATTACAACGCATACTACCTTTACAACGCATACCATTACAACACATAACATTACATTGCATGTATGGTAAGTATTGGATAGTGGAGGGGTAAAAATTACTATTCTAACTCCAGAGGGGTGCAACAGTTGGGTAAGTGTTGGAGAGTGTAGGGGTAAAAATTACTATTCTAACTCCATGGGGTGCAATAGAAGGGTAAGTGTCGGATAGTGTAGGGGTAAAAATTACCATTCTAACTCCAGGGGGTGCAACAGTAGGGTAAGTGTTAAATAGTGTAAGGGTACTATATGTTGTAATGCTATGCGTTGTAATGGTATGCGTTGTAATGACTGCATTGTAATGACATGCGTTGTAGTGGTATGCATTGTAGTGTCATGCATTGTAATGGTTGCGTTGTAATGGCATGCGTTGTAATGGATGTTGCATTGTAAAAGTTTTGTTGTAATGGAAGTGCGTTGTAAAAGTTGCGTTGTAAATGTTGTTTCCCGAGATTAGTAACCCGGAGGTCAATGCGGTTTTGAATCTTTCACTGAGCAGTGGCTAGGTTCCCTCCATCTGGAAGAGCGAGCGCTGTGCTGCAGAGGCGCGCTGCGTGTTTTTACCGCGTTTTAACTCTTTCTTCTAGCTGCAAATTGGTTGGTGTGCGCGCAGGCTGTGGGGTAGTTTAAAACTTGCCCTCTCACACGCACCGTAAATTGTGCCCCCCACCGCCGCTTGGCGGGCTTGGTTCCCGGGGTGGGCGCCATATTTGAGTGGGGCTGAGGAGCTTCATTTCGCTAGCGCTTACTGCGCATGTGTGGGTGAGTGGACGCCTACTAAAGGCGAGTCCCTCGGCGTTCCCAGCTGACAAGGTAGCGAGCGCTGTGCTGCAGAGGCGCGCTGCGTGTTTTTACCGCGTTTTAACTCTTTCTTCTAGCTGCAAATTGGTTGGTGTGCGCGCAGGCTGTGGGGTAGTTTAAAACTTGCCCTCTCACACGCACCGTAAATTGTGCCCCCCACCGCCGCTTGGCGGGCTTGGTTCCCGGGGTGGACGCCATATTTGAGTGGGGCTGAGGAGCTTCATTTCGCTAGCGCTTACTGCACATGTGTGGGTGAGTGGACGCCTACTAAATGCTCCTCCCTTCCGTAGCGGGATCGCGGAGCGGGCGCGTCCTCGCGTGGCCGGAGTCGTGCCAGAGTCCTGCCCGTCTGCGCCCGTCCGCGACTGGACGCGCTGGACGTGGCTGGACTCTGGCCCCCCTCCTGGTCGTACTATCTTTCATCATGCGGTGCTACACCAGAGATAGTCTGGTTGCCATTGAGAGGTCGCGGACGACCTGCACTACACCTTGGGTGGACCCCCTATGCGGCCCGTTTTCGTGTGGTTGCGGATGCTTTTCGCTGTCCGCCCCCGTAAGCAGGAGCTGCAGGGACGTCCTGCATGCGCCCCTAAGCCCGTCGCCTGGTATTTGTATTTGGAATCTTAATGCCAGGTCGCTTGTCAAGCACCACCTCGACATTAACGATCTGCTAGGCAGGGAGTTGCCTGACCTATTCTGTGTAACAGAGACCTGGCTGCAGGATGCTGACACGGCCATTGTCAATCTGGCCTTCCCGCCGGAATACTCGGTATTCACCTTGAATAGGACCTCAAGAGGCGGGGGTATAGCCCTTGCTGTCAAATCCTGTTATTCCTGTACATGGCATGGGCAAAAAATCCCGGGGTGCGAAAGCGCCCTGTTTAAGGTCGCTATTACATCTAACTTCACCCTGTCGGGACTAGTGATCTATCGGCCCCCGGGGAGTGAAGTGGCCTTTAGAGCAGCGTTACCTGACGCTATTAGCAATCTGGCTACGGGGTGCTCCAATTTTACCATCATTGGAGATTTAAATCTGCACTTTGACAACTCCTGTAGTCCCTCAGTATCCAGTTTCCTGGCGGACCTTGAGGCGTTACAGTTGAATCAGTTGGTGACGCAGCCTACACACTCAGGGGGTCACACCCTTGATCCGTTTTTTACCAATCTTACGGAAGCCTGCGTCACCAGCTACACTCCTCTGGCATGGACTGATCACTATTTGATACAGTTCCACTGCCCTATTGTGGCTAGTCCATCTAAGCCAGTGGTGTGTTCTGTTCCAAGACGACGCTGGAACAAACTCAAGCTGGATGAGTTCTTCCATCTCTTATCGGCTGACCCGCTTGACGTCTCGGGCCCGCCTGATCAGGTGTACGACAGGTTTAGCGACTGGGTCTCTAGGGCCTTGGACACGCTTATCCCCTTGGTGACCTGTAAAACTAGAACTGGCAAGGCCAGCCCCTGGTACGACGACTCACTGCGGGCTCTGAAGGTCTCTTGTAAGCGCGCAGAGCGGGCATGGCGCAAAGCCTATTCCAGCTCTAAGAAAGCTCTATATCGGTCAACAGTGAAGGTGTACCATCGGGCGGTATGTAGAACCCGTGCCGCTTTTTATGCGACACAATTCAGGAATAGTTCGAACCCGGCAAAGGCTATCTTCAAGGTACTGAAAGACCTCACTGCCAAAAAAGTCACAACTTCACATCAGAGCTCTGTGGAGCACTGTGAAAAGTTGGCAGAGTTTTTCTTGGAAAAGGTGAATGCCATCTATCGAGCCTTTCCTGTGGTCGTTCCCTCGGCGAATCCATCCTCTAAGCAACCACCATCTGAGGGACTATATTCTCTACCTTTGTTAACCTCTGATAGCCTAGGCACTTTGGCCCGCAGAGTGAAGTCTGGGTCCCCAGAGGATCCACTTTGCCCTGAAGTGTTCAAGGACCTGGCGGTACATGACATCTCACCGCTTTGTTCCTTGGTCAATTTGTCACTTACATCTGGCGAAGTTCCACTGAAGTGGAAGCGAGCCATGGTTCGTCCTATTCTGAAGAAACCTAGCCTGGATGGGAGCAAGCCGGAGAGCTATTGGCCTATTTCACTCTTGCCGTGGCCGGCTAAGGTGATGGAGGTACACGTAAATGCTGTTCTCTCGGAACATCTCCGTCGAGCTGATATACTCGACGTCACGCAGAATGGGTTTAGGGCAGGTCATAGCACGGAGACGGCTCTGCTTTATATGGTGGAGCACCTTCGCTCCGTGCTTGACGCGGGACAAACGGCAGCGCTGGTGCTATTAGATCTAAGCGCTGCCTTTGACACCGTCTCGCACCCTATCCTTCTGCTGCGTTTAGAGGAGGCTGGTGTTACCGGCACTGCTCTCGAGTGGTTCCGGTCGTTCTTAACCAACCGGGCCTTTAGCGTGACCGTCCCGCCCTATCAGTCCAAATTCCATCCGTTGAACCTGGGCGTCCCCCAAGGCTCCTCGCTGAGTCCTACGCTGTTTAATCTTTACGTAAGGCCGCTAGCTGAGGTTGTCAAACAATGGGGTATGACCATGGTGTCATATGCCGACGACACCCAGCTAGCGGTCACGATCAGCGGGGATGCTGAAGTCGACGCTCCCAGGTTTCAACAAGGACTGAGGGCGGTCGCCAGCTGGATGACGTCCAATTGTCTTCAGCTAAACGCTAGTAAGACCGAGGTCATGGTATTTGGTAGACAGCCGGAACTGTGGGGAGAGAGATGGTGGCTGGAGGAGTTGGGTTCTGCTCCCACCCCAGTCGCCGAGCTTAAGAACCTCGGGGTCTGGCTGGACCCTTCCCTTACGTTTGCATGCCACACTAAACGCACGGCTGCATGCTGCTTCGGCATCTTACGTGGGCTCCGTCCTGTGCTAAAGTTCTTCGATGCCCCACTAGGCAACTCATGATCCAAGCTACCGTCATCTCCAGGCTGGATTATGCGAGTTCCTTGCTGGCCGGGTTGAATGTAGCAGAGATCGGGCGCCTGCAAAGGATCCAGAATGCCGCGGCGAGAACGGTGGTAGGCCTCCCAAGATTCTGTCCTACCTCCAGCACCATACGGGCGCTGCATTGGCTTCCGGTGGCCCAGCGGATTCAGTTTAAGGTCCTCTGCGTCGCCTATAAGATCTTGAAGGGGTCCCCGGCAACGATCCTTACAACCCTCATGGCCAATTACATCCCAGCACGACCCTTAAGATCGGCAGACCTCGAATTGGCCGTGGTGCCGCGCTTTAAGCGAAGCAGGGCCGGTGGACGCTCATTTCGAGTGCGGGCCGCTGCTTTGTGGAACTCCTTACCCCCGGCAATTCGCGCTATGAGCGATTTGCTTTCCTTTCGCCGCGCTGTGAAAACGTTTTTATTCCCTTAGTTATATGCTTGTGTTGTTTTATTTAGTTGTGTTGTGTAGCTGCCTTGTCGGGCGCCAGGACGCTCCTTAGCTGGAGCATCTGTGCGCCAAATAAAAACCACATAACATAACATAACATAACATAACAAGAGGGCCAAAATACTTCCTTTGTTAAAAAAGCCTAATGCAGATCCCACAATAACATCTAACTACAGACCCATTTATATCCTGCCTTTCTTTGCCAAATCCATAATAAAATATGTGAACTCTGTGCCCACTGAGTTCATCGAAACCAACAACCTCCTCCACATGAGCCAATCCGGTTTCCGGGCAAATTTTAGTACGGACACGGCCTTACTCGAGATCTCAGAATCCATCAAAGAGGTCGGAGAGCGGCTCTGATTTTGTTGGACCTATCTGCAGCTTTCGACACCGTGCTCCATGACCGACTCCTACAGAGATCAGGGGAGTGTGGCCTTGGCAGCACGGTGTTAGAGTGGTTCTCCTCCTTTTTGGAGGAAAGAGCCAGGAGGTTTGGTCTCCCTCTTTTGCGGCCTGCATTCATTCCCCCTGAAAGTCGGAGTCCCTCAGGGCTCCATCCTAAGCCCGTTGTTGTTTAATCTGTATCTGGCCCCCCTCGCCCTTCAGGCAGAAGCCTGTGGTGCAACAATCACATCTTATGCTGACAACACTCAGCTGTTGTTTACCTGTACAAAGGGCGAGAATCTTGATGAAGAGAGGATTATCAAATTCTTATGCCTGGTTGTTGCATGGTTCAGACTCAACCAGCTACAATGTAACCCTGAGAAATCTGAAGTGATTATTTTCGGCTCATTCATCCATGATGCATGGAGGCAACGGTGGCCATCCAATATGTCACCCCCTCAGACATCAGCAGGAGTAGTGAGAAATCTAGGGGTAAAGATGGATGATTCTCTTGATATGAAAAGTTCAATCGGTAGCAGACACTTGCCAAGGCATCCTGAAAATGCTCAGGAGATTTCTTCCCCTCCTGTCGCTCCCCCACAGAAGGACTGTGGTCCGAGCCCTCATCACTTCGAGATTGGACTATGTAAATGTCCTATATTTGGCTCTCCTGGATTGTCTTCTGAACAAACTTCAGGTCATCCAAAATGTGGCGGCTAGAGCCATTCTTATGTTGGGTCCTAGAGTACGGATTTCTCCCTATCTGAAGAACTTACACTGGCTACCCATTTCTAGGAGAATTCAATTTAAGGCTCTTGTGTTGGCCTTCAAAGCGCTTCATGGCACAGGAGCCCATTACATTAGCAAACAGGTGACATTCTATACTCCCGGTAGAAACGTAAGATCGTCACTACAACATCTGATGACAGTGCCCAAATTTGCCCGCTCTCGCAGAGGGAGCCATTCTTTTCAAGGGAAGGTTGCCCGCCTTTGGAATGGGTTGTCTATAACACTCAGACAAATGACTGATTTATAGCTCTTTAGGAAACAACTCAAAACTTGGTTATTCCAAGAATAACCTACCAAGAGAGTCTGCCCTGTAAACGTTTTTAAGCACGTTCTGCTGAGCGCCGGGACACTCTATTGAGTGGCTGCGTGCTTTACAAGTATTGAAAAACTTAACATAACATAATCAATCTGAGAAAGAATCAAGGCCCGGCTCACCGTTTCCTTGGCAACTCTGGGGTGTAGCGGTAAACATTTCCTCAGGGTTTTAAGTATTCCACAGCAATTACCCACTAACTTCTTTATCTGGGTGGGAAAGGAGAGGTTCTCTGCAAACCAGACTCCAAGATTTTTTGCAGGATGCCCCATCGAGGCTGGCGAGGGAGAATCAGCTGGCCATAAGGATTCCCTAGACTGGGGGGGAAAGTCCCATAGAGAAAGATTTCTGACTTGTCCTCATTGCACTTAAGTTGAGCTGAGGTCAGCCATTGAAAAACAACTGATAAACATTTTCTGGCTTGAGATGGAAAGCACTCTGATTTGACCCAGGTAAACAAGAGCTGGGTATCATCAGCATATGCTACAATTTTGGCTCCTAAATCTTCAGCCAGATAAATCAGGGGGGTGACATGAAGGTTAAAAAGAAGAGGACTCAGGGAGGATCCCTGAGGCAACCCTGTAGACACCTCCTGAGTAGCCGAGGAGAATGGAGGCAGCCGCACTTGTTGAGTACATCCTTCTAAAAAAGATTTGAGCCAGCTCAGGGCAGCACCTGCTATCCCCATATACACCAAGCGGGTAAGCAGTAAAGAGTGGGGAACTGTATCAAATGCTGCAGAGAGGTCCAGCATAAAAAGAGCAGCCCTACCTCCCAAGTCAAGGAACTCCCGAATAGCCTCTGAGACTACCATCAAGGCCGACTGGGTATTATAGAGGGCTCTAAAGCTGGATTGATCTGGGTGTAGAAGTCCTGCACCTTCGACATAGTCGGTAAGCTGCTTATTAACCACCTTTTCACAGGCTTTCGCAAAAGCAGGAAGAAGGGAAATGGGGCAGTAATTGACTGGAATCAATGGATCCAATGATGGTTTTTTTGGGAGCGGCAAGATTTGTGCCTGCTTCCAAGCTGTAGGAACAGAGGCCTCTTGGAGAGACAGGTTAATCTATCTGTTAACTTCAGGATTTAGAGTCTCAGCAACTGAGGCCAAAAGTCTGGCAACACAGGGATCAGTCGGAGAGCCTGATTTTAAGGCCTTAAGGACACTCAATGACTCTGAAAGATCAATGGGAGAGAACGCTATCAAGGAGAATGAAACAATAGGTAGCTCTGCTGGAGCGAGCGCCTGATCAAAGTATAATCGCATAGTGAAAAAGACATCTGGATGGAATGAATTTTGTCAATAAAACAATTTGACAGCTCCTCACACCAAGCTTTGGAAGAGTGACTAGGGATACATTCTGCATGAGGGGCCATAAAACTCCGAACGATCGAGAACATTTATTTAGCATTATTTCTAGCTAAGTCAATCTGATCCACAAAGTAGAGGCTCTTGGCCTGGGATATAGAGGAGTAATACAACTTCTATGATAAAAAGCTCTGAGGCCGGGACTCATGTTTAGAACTGGATTCACTGCTTAATAGGAAGCCAGTGCAACTCCTTTATAAGAGGAAAAATAAGTGTCTGCCTTGGGACTTTCACTAACGTCCTCACAGCCGCATTTTGAACTATCCGCAATCTTTTCAGCAAGTAGGAAGAAAAGCCCAGATCTAAAGCATTGGCATAATCTTATTTTGAGGTTATAAGCATGTGTATTACTGTTTTCTGCACCTGTAGAGGGATCAGATACGCAAATGTCTTTACTGAATTTAAGAGCCCAAAGCAGGAGCCAACTACTGCCTCAAACGGAGAACCTAAAGTTAACTGGCAGTCAACCTTTACACATAGATTACCGGCTACAGTGGCCATAGGGGGAGGTGAGGTGGCAAATTCTGGCCAGCATTCCCTGCCCCAATTAGGTGGGGGTTAGCTAAACAGCAAGATCTCACTTTTGCTGCCATTATATTGTCGATTGCTGGATCACATCCACTTGAAAACTGCTGTCAGACAGTTTTTAAACAACCTAGGAGCTGCGGGAGAGTTTTTTCCATAGAGATAATAAGCTGCTTTTCGTCTGCATATGACACTATCCGAAACCCAAAGAACTCAACTAGGAGGGTCAATGGAGCCATGTTATATTAAAAGGGGTTGGGCTCAAAGCAGAGCCTTGTGAGACTCCAAACTTGGTCACTTAAGGGTCTGATGCATATGGTGCCATCCGAACAGATGGGCCTCCATCAGAAAGGAAAGAGTCCATCCATGCCAAAGCAGAATCTCTGGCTTCGATGTCTTCCAATCACTAAAGGAGAATAGAATAAGACACTATGTCAAAGGCGGAAGATAGATCAAGTAATATCTGCTCGGCCTGTTTCCTCTGTGAAAGTGCCAGCTTGATGGAATCTGTCACCTCCACTAGTGCTGATTCAGTACTATAACGTGGTCTGAATCCCGACTGTGAGAGGTGCAACAGCTGGGGTTGTTCCAAGTATTGCGAGAGCTTCTCACTAATGGGTTTTGTCAACATCTTAGACACCTCAGGTAAAAATAAAATCAGCCTGAAATTATTAAGCACTGATCTATCTACCAAGGGTTTTTTTAATAGTGGAATGAGCCTAGCCTGTTTCCAACAAGTTGGCACGATGGCAGATTGAGTGGAACTGTTTAACAATTGATTCAGAAGCGGATTGATCACCTACAGCTAGCAACCAAGGTCGGGGGGGGGGGGGGGGAGAATCATCGGGTGAGCCAGATTTACAAGAACAAATGGCCTGTTTAGATTCTTCCAATGATATATGATTGAACTCGCACAGATGGTTCAGCGAGGGTCTAGCTAGATCTATTCATAACGATTTTTAACATATAATCAGGACCAGTTTTACAAAGGGGGAGGGGGTCAAGTGGGTCAGATCCCCTCCAGAGTCCACAGACCACCCAAGGCTCGCTAGCAATTGAAAAGCCTTATGTGGGGACCAATCTCAGGTCCTAATTACTTAACTTTCATGACACCAAGCAAATATTGAGTTGTTTTAAGTGCCCGTGGGCAGATGTGAGCTAAGCAGGCATAGACGCTACTAACTCCAGGCACAAATAAGCTGCAGTGTCTGCTTACTTCAGAGAGGAAAACAGTGATATGATAGAATCGTGTGTAATGGATTTTGCATTCCCAAGAAAAAACTAATGAAAATGGACATACTATTTGAGGATGTACAGCTTGGTAGTAGTTTGTTTTATTTTCTTTCTATAGTGAGGCCACTCCTAATTTGCTCAAAATACATCTGGCATTGGCTGCCAAAGTAGCCTTTGGCACATAAGAGAAGTACTTTGCATCTGGATGTGTTCCGTGTGAAGAGCAGAATGCTGCCGTTTACAGTGAAGTTTACCAATGGCAGAAGTGGGCTGGCACGAATTCGGTAGAGAGTAGCAGAAAAATGTGAATATCACAATAACAAACCAATGGAAGAAGACGGCTGACTGAGAGAACCTATTAGTTAGTATGGAAGAATGAAACGTTAAGTCTGTCTAAAAAAAGTGGATAAGGAGTCTGCATCAGGTTAAGGAATATTCTATAGATGTTTCAACTTAATTTACATGATCTCCACCTGTACGCAGATGGGTGTATCTACATGGGCATATGTGCCAGCATTGTGCCTTCTGCATTTTTCTCTGTTGACTTGGAGGCATTCGCTTGAATCCCTGAAAGGAAATCTCGGCAATTCATACTTTTGAGATTTACAAATACTGAGTCAACTATTATGAACACTTATCATTTACAGTAGTAAAAAACGTCAAAACACACTGAAGCAAGCACCACATAACTGAAAGTTATTATATATTTGTATAGTGAAAAAACAACCGAGGTATCAATGGAAGTTAAAGTTACAAAAGGTTTAGGCTACATCACACATTAAAAAAAAGTCTCAGAAGTACTGAAATATATCAGGTAAGGAGTTTTCTTTTACAAAGGTAAAACATATATCATAGTAGTATGGTATTTATCCTAAGTATTACCAGATAATCTAGGGAACTATGTCAAGAAATGTTAATTATCATTTAGATTAAGATAAGGATTTTCTGAAGTACTATTATAGTTTTTTTTCAAAAGTTCTTTCACTCTTTTATATCCACATCTTTGAGGTCAATTTTAAGAGTTGTAGTCTGCAGCCATTGTACACTTAGCTCTAATTGAATTAAATCAATGGAGAAGTTTAAGCAGAGCTTTTGAACTATGGGGCGTATTTACAAGCCACTATCGCCACCACAACGTCACTTTAAGTGGCGTTGTGATGGTGATAGGAGTTTCGCCTTATTTACAAGGCAGCTTTAAGCGACTTAACGTGGCTTAACGCTGCCTTGTAAATAAGGCCCCCTTTCACACTACACTTAGGGTGAAAGGGTCGAGCAATGGGTGTTGTGGTGGGCGTTCTACAGCAACACCCATTGATTTTGACGCTGCTCCCTATTCAAAAGAGCAGCGTAAATAGGAGGTATCGCCAAAATTATGACTAGGGAAACCCTGGTCTTACCATGGCGAAACGAGGAGAAATGCTTTATTTCTCCTCGTTTTGCTGTTTCCATGTGTGTCCCCCTTCCTTCACATAAACAATCATTAAAAAAAAAAAAATCAGGTTTGCAACTTCTATGTGTGCTGTATTAAGCAGCACATATAGAAGTTACAAAACGGCATTTCAAGATTGTTAATGTGCAGGAAGGGGGACTTTCCTGCACATAACCAATCTTCCCCTCAACACAGGGACCCTTGCACTATGGTGCAAGGGTGCCTGCGTTGGCGCTAGGCCTCTAAGTTTAGTGCCAGCGCAGAGGTTCACCATATTCTAGTAAATATGGTGCAGCCCTGCGTTTCTAAAGTGACGAAGCGTGTCGTTAGCCTTCTTGGCTTAGCAGCACGCTGTGCCACTTTCATGTAAATATGCCCCAATGTTTTCCGGAATGAATAAGGTTCTTTTACGAACAGTTCGCTTAGTATATGTTAAATTGAATGCTGTGAACGGGATGTTATGCGCATAATATACAAATGTACATTTGTGTTGAACAATTATAGGTTCAGATGTACTTCAGTGGTTTATGTATGTATGTGTTGCAATTAATTTGCACTTGTTTGCGGGTATGTACATTCATTGGAACAATTCTACATTTGGAAATGCTCAGTTTCATGTGTTCCACATATCAAATGATGTGGACTTTGTGCCAGAATCTGCATGGAATGCCCATTTCAGTTTGACTGGAAAGAAACTGAATTTTACAAACTTGCATTGTTGGTGGGGCTCTGGAGTACTGATTTAGTTATTTCGTAGCACACCATACACACATCTTGAATACATTTTCAAAATGTTTTTTTTTTAATTGAAGACGTAGTTTTATCATTTATTAAGCTGCACATGTTCCGAGTCAGTTTTTATGAAATTTGAAATAAACCATTTTGAGAAATGTGTGCTTTCGAGTGTTCTTTGAAGGAATGTAATATACATTTGAGTGTACATACCAATAGCGTCAAGACAGTCGGACTAACTGTCTAGACTAAAAGGAAATCATTCTAATTCAACCAGATTGATTTTAAGTTACTTGTAAAATGTTTGTAGATCTTGATTTAAGTGCAAAAACAGGTTAAGCGAGTTCCACAAATCTGCCTCTTTATAAGAGAAAGAGTGTCTACTTGAACACGGGCATCTCATGCACGGAATTTTCACATATGCCTTATTCACGAACCTAAGAGTCCATGTGGACATACAGGAAAGGAGAGAGGATGTGGTCTGATGGCTAGGGCAGTCCACCTCCAATCTGGGGAACCGGGCTCCAGTCTCGGCAAGTATGCTTAACATCCTGTGATTCTGGGCAAAATCATCAATCTCCCTGTAACTAACAAAAATGAATATGTCCTTATGTAATACAAGTGATGCTCATGTAAAGCGCCCTGATACCCGATACCTTAGGGTCAAATTCGTGCTATATAAAACTCTGAAAAAAAGAAAAGAAAATGGTTTTCTTCTGAAAATACTTTAGTCCAGAAGCAGGGATGCTTTTATGAATCATTCGTATGGCTCCAAAAGTCATTCTCTTGGGAGCTATTGCAGCTTTGTCAGATGACCAGATATTGATTCAGTATTTCTCAGGCCCAGTAGCAGTCGAGTGGCCATGTTCTGGACTATCTGAAACTTATTAATCAGAAATAGACACTTGGAAAACAAGTATTTTGTAATACATGTGGATAAATGGGAGAACTTTCCTTAACATTCAAAACAAAAAACACAGATAGAAGCCAGCGTATTTTTTTGGTCAATAGAGTTAAGCCTGAAACAAACAATACCCATGATTTGTAGTATTGTTACTAGTGCCAATACCATCAAGAAGTTGTAGGAGTCAAGGCACAGGTCCAGATTGGAGAGAAGTCCGTAATAGACAAGCCCACGTGTCTTCTGAAAGTTTAATTCTAATGTGCTAACTGACATGTAACCGCATGGATCCGATTCACAGGATACCACTATGGATACTATCTATTGAACACTACACCCGTAAGTACTCTCTTTGTAGAAGACCGAGTCATTTTAATACTTGTTGACTCGACCGCCCGTTAATGACAATGTTTGGGCTTTCTTATATCTTCCAGCAACTCACATGTGGCGTTCATTCACCAGCCCGCAGGTATCGTTTATTTTCACATGCTTTTTACCATCCCCGTTATGACATTATGCAACGTATTTTTCACGTAGCTTCTACTTTCCTGTAACAGCTCGTACACGCTGCACGCTTTGTAAGCCTTAAAGAATAACACACCAATCTAATTCACTTGGGCATGTTCACTAAATCACCCACTTTTCATTGTACCATTTATGCACGTCCTTTAACACCGTTTATTTTTCATTCGTCATTTAACACTGCATGTTGGTTACACTGATGGTACCATACGTTTAACAGTAAGAGTCACAGCTATCACTCGTTGCTAACCGCAATTCAGATTTGAACGGCCATTTCCTTGATACCAGACCGTTATATCCTTTTTTGTTGCAGAAATTATCCCCTGACGAAGGGCATTAACTTGCCCGAAATGCATTGGGATTGATGAGAAAAACATGAATGGAATGTTTGATTTGATA
Source organism: Lissotriton vulgaris (assembly GCF_964263255.1). NCBI lineage: Eukaryota > Metazoa > Chordata > Amphibia > Caudata > Salamandridae > Lissotriton > Lissotriton vulgaris. Next base: position 1,297,432,142 of record NC_141693.1, read on the forward strand.
TAATCAACCTTAATGCCAGAAAAAAGGTAATTGAACATTGGAAATTATGAATTAAACACGTGAAACTTCTTTAAGTTTGGATCTACTTCATTATATCAGTTGTTGGTATCTCATATACTGTGCGTAGGGGGACAACTCCTAACAGGAATTGCATCTTTGACAGTATCTAACGCTTCTTAGGTCCAGAAAGCGAAGCCCCAGGAGAACACAACAACTTTTCACCCGGTTACCTTAACCTCCTGTGGTGCATGTCTTTCATCGTATACTAAATGACATGTAGCCAGCTACAGCTGAAGACAGGCTTGGAATTTAAAGGCAGTCTTGGCCACAGAGTCGTTTAGATGCACCAAGATGTGTGTGCTGTCTCCATATGCCTTGAAGACCAGGCCAAATTATTTGATCAGTGTCTGCATATGGGCTGTTTATGCTTAAAAGTAGGGCTCATCGAAGAAGCTTGTGACCACACAACACTTCAAGAAAGTAAAGCCTAACTTATATGGTGTCAATGGAGAAACCTGTTTTAGAATAGGGATCAAAACAGATTTTGAAGAATCTTTTGAACTATGAAATCCTTGTTCAAAGTTTACTATAATGCCAAAGTTGGGTTCTTGTGGCATTAGAATCAGACATGTTCTAGAGTAGATTGTAAATGCGAGCGCAACATTTTATCTGTTATGCATGCTTTTAGCTCACGGTTTTTAAAATAGGAAAGTACACATTGAAAGCACTGGAAGGGCGAGATTTTGATCGATACCTTATCACTATTGATCTAAAACCCCAATCTGGTCAACTGAACCTTTATTGCCTGTCATTGAGGGAAGAAAGTGCATCTCTTACCAAGTTAGTTCACCCAATAGAGGACTCTGCTCCAAAAGATCACAAACAACTTCTAGCTTTCAAGGGTTTATTACAAGGTTAAGATAAGTTGTAGGTACAGGCATCTCAAAATGAGATTCACAAAATACACGGGCCCAACTACATACATGTGCTCTCTGAAAGCCCTCAGACGAGCAACGGAAACTACAAGCACGAGTTCTAAGAATAATAAAGCTATCAGCATTGACACATACTGCGATCTCTCCGTCATGTAAGTTGGAGGGAAAAACACAAGTTAGGCTGTCCCTACCCTGCTCTAGATGGTATCCCTACTTAACCAGGTCTCAACCTAACCTAAGGTGTCAGCAGTGAATGACCCCCAAGGGAAGTCACCCACTCTCAGTCTCTCGGTGAAAACCTATAGTTCTCCAGTCATGACCCCTCTCTGCCTACCCATCCGCTCTCTAAGGGTCCTCAGGCTTCTGCTCCAACTCCACCCAGGGGTGCTGTCCCTAATACAAAAATACAACAACATTTAGGACGCCCCTCGTGAGACGCCCCTCACGTGGTGTAGCTTCTGGCTTTTTCCATGATGAGGCCTTGTGGTTAGAGTCGACCTTGCTTCTCAGACTCTTCTCCGGCCCGCTGATACCCCTTAAACATTCCGGAACCCTCCTCCATGTCTGGGCCGTCTTCCGAACAAACCTCTATTCATATTACTTATAATTGAATACCCCCTTTTCTCTTGCAGACAGACATCTGCAGCCAAAATCCCAATTCTCATAGACTTCCAACAGCGTTGCAACATTCCCCGGCCCAGACTAGTATGTGTAAATCAACGTTAAAACATTCCAGCCCTACAACATTTCTCATAATGATTATAGCATTCAACTTCTTCTTTAATTATTAGCATGTTAGTACTCTTATTCTATTTATTCGGTAAACACATCTATAAATCATGGCCTATTCGTTATTACTAAAACATTAGTGCAATCCATGTTGTGAAATTGAACCACCTTCCCCCTCCCTTCTAGCTCTGGCCCTGAGGCCTACCTCGTTCTACGTTTAACCGTATGCCATCTTACATTTTAGCAGCTACACAACATGGATTCAGGAATAATCACGTCTATTAAAGTCATATAGTTCACACAGTTTTTCATTAGTTCCATTTCTACTTAAATCTCTATATTAACTACACATTTCAGAATATAGATGTAGATACTATCAGCACTCATGGCATTTCTCTTCATGACTTGTGCTTACTACGTGTAAATGTGGTGCATTTATACATTTAGGTCAGTTTGCGCTCTCTCAGTTCCCCCCTTTGATGACCTCTCGGGGTCATCATTAATTTTTAAACTGCAGTGATTGCTAGCATAACTCGTTTCTGCGTTTCCAGAGCCCTCAGACTCCTGTACTGACTATCTTGTATGGCAGCCAATCTCTGCAGCTGTTTTCTCTGGGCCCTCTCTGACCTTCTTGCTCTGTACCATTTGAATACCCTCACCAATCCCCACAACATGATCCCACAGATCAATATTATGATGATAGGTTTTAGGATAGACCATACAAAGCTTTTGCCTAAGGTGGTGAGCCAACTTCCAGCTTCACTCATTCCATGGCCCACCTTTTCCCAGCCATTTTCTCTACTCAGGTCTTCGATCTCCTTGTGAATATTCGTTATGTTCCTAATAACCTTCTCAAGGGGCTTTGAATTGTCTGGAATGTAAGTGCAACATTCTTGGACCTTCAAAGCCTTACAGACTCCGCCCTCTTTTGCTAATAGGACGTCTAATGCAAGACGGTTCTGGAGAACCATAGCCCTTATCGATTGCATCTCTCCTTCTACCAGCATTAAGGACTGAGCAGTGCTGGCAGACAACCTGTCTACGACTGTTGCCAGTCGTCTAATTTTAACATCATTAAGGATTAGTCCCAAAAGCGGGAACACAGCTCCAAAGACATCTCCAACCATTTCTGCATCTCCTACATCTCTCCTTCCCCTCGATGATGTCTTGCCCTCGATGATCTCTAAATCTTGGGCATGATATATTTTAGGGAAGATAATGGCCAAGTAACATGATCCATACCAGTTGTCTGGTAGTCTCACGTAGGCATTTCTTCCACATACAAAATACACATTTGGAATCACTTGCATTCCCTTCAGGAAGTCCTTGGTATAGTACTCTAGATTGAAAGCATGTTCACAGCTAACTTCTCCCACTTATACATTTTCATAATACGTTTTGGCTCTATGAAGACATAACTTTCCTCTCTGCGTTCTATCTAAAGCTATTGGACCACTACTACCCTTTCTCTTGTGTGCCTTCTCTTCCTCGGTCCAATCTGTTTTCCATTGTCCTGATTTTTTCAAAATCTTTTGTCTCCTATTTCGATCATCCACCTGCCCTATGAACTTCTTCTCGACTTCTGACACCTTGCATGTCAAGTTATTTCTACGGGCATGTGAAGTATCTAAGGTAATCCAAGGAATGAAAAACTTCGCCAACCTGTCTTCACTTTTCCAGTAGTCCCATTTGTTCATTTGTTTATAATTTGGGACTTCTGGTAGCACTGCATCGTAATTGGAGAAATAGTATTCAAAACTATCTCTCCCATAAAATATACTAAGCAACAAGCTACATGTAATGCCATATGTCAGCGGGAGGTGATGATATCTAATGCCTTCATCTACAGACGCCGGCAACTGCATGCAAACATAGCAGTCCTTAACCTCCATGGCATCCACGTATTCATATAAAAGTTTAGCATAAGCATTTGACCTAAAGTCACCTTGGGACTCATCTACATGTAACCTGCGGGCTTCTGCAGCTAATAACGCTTTTTCTTGTGTGTTTTCCCCTTTCTCACCAGCAACGGTGGGTGTAAGCGCCTCTACAGATTTCACATCAGTTACCTTTGCCTCCTCCTCACGTCCCTCTACATAAGAGACAGTTACCACTAAAGCTATTAATATTATCACTCCTACTATTAGTGTACCTATTATACATTTCGCTCTGCGGTTCTCGGTGCCGGCCTCCATTTCGTCAGACAGTGTGGCTCTCTCGTAACTCAGCACAAAGTTCTTTCCTTTCCGCTCCTTTACAGTCTCTTTTATTCCTTTTGTCCTTAGAACCACACAACTGGAAGCTGACAACCTCTTTCGCAGCAGTCCTTTAACAGTTCAATACAGACAACCCTAGCCCTTCTCCATCAACTCAAGGGAAGGTCCCTAAGATTCTCTGCTTCCTGGGCGCTAGGTAATCTTCTTCTCTTCTCGCTTATTTACAAAGTCTTTTAAGCATCTACTATCAGGCGATTGCCTGCAGCTTCGACAGCAAAGTTCAATATTTCCATACGAAGATTGTGCTCTTCTTGGGCTGTTATCTTTGTACCAAAATCGGGGAATTGCAATTCTGTGAGAAACATGTGCTTTAACTTGCTGAGACGGGGAGGTCTGGGGAGCATAAAAGTTAGTGACCCTTCTTGTTCGACACCGGGTACTAACAGTCGTATTTCCACCGTGACGATGGGCTCAGAACTGGACACCACCACCGCTCGGATCCTCCCTGTCTCCGGTTTCGAAGACATTTGTCACCAGATATGTCCACTCAGGGGTGGAATATCTCCTGTTAGGCACCCGCACTCTTCTTGACCTCCTCAAGTCCGGTGCTTCAGCGCCCTGAGCACCTTCTTCCGGGTCTGAGTCCTCTGATATCGGAGGAAGGGTTCTCTCTGGAGTTGACCTCAGACTAGAGCTTCTTCTCTGTGGCCAATCAGCTTCTCCACGTACCCTTCGACTCCTTCTCCTTCTTGCCGGTTCTCACTCTCTGTCAGACCTGTCAGTGTCTGACTCGTACTCCCAGCTACTTTCTCCTTCCGTAGCGTCGTCTGTTTCGCTGTTGTACTGACCGTCCTCAGCTTGGTCAGACTCGTTCCCTGCTTCCGCTGGCACCTCTACAGCTTGGCTGGCCCTCTCTATGGCTTCTCGGTCCGCAGCTGGACGTCTATCCGAGAGAGGAGCTGTTTCTTCCAGAGGTGCTGGAACTCTCCGCGTATGCGACGCGTGGATCCAGTTGGGCAGGCCTCCCACTTTCACCGCCGTGTTCGTGATCAGGATGATCTGGAATGGCCCACGCCAACGAACATCCAGGCAGCTTCTTCTCACGTGTTTTTTCACCAGAACCCAGTCTCCAGGAAACAGGTCATGACACGGGCCCTGGCACGATGGAACCTCGGCAGCCTGCACCTGAAGGGACACAGAATGAATGGCGTCAGACAGCCCCTTACAATAGTCCAGGATCATATCATCTGTGATGTTAATCAGCGCAGCAGTTGGGACAGATGGCAACCTCATTGCTCTCCCCATCAACACCTCATGGGGAGACAACCCCGTTCTCCTATCTGGGGTACTACGGAGGCTCATAAGAACCAATGGCAAAGCGTCAGGCCAACTCAAGGATGTTGATGAACACACTTTCGCAATTCTGGCCTTAATGGTGCCATTTATTTGTTCCACTATTCCTGAGGCCTCTGGTCGATAACTGCAATGCAATTTCTGATCTATGTTCAAAGCCGCACAAATCATTTTCACAAGTGAGCTGTTGAAATGCGTTCCCCTATCTGATTCCAAAGAGGCCGGCACCCCGAAGCGCGGAATAAGCTCCCTAAGCAGTAACTTGGCTACTGTGAGGGTGTCGCACCTACGTGTAGGGTATGCCTCAACCCACCTGGAGAATACGCAAACAACCACCAAGACATAGCGGAGGCGGTGGCACCTTGGCATTTCAATAAAATCTATCTGCATTCGATTGAATGGACCTCCTGATCTCCCAATGTGGCTCAGTGCAACTGGTGTCTTTTTCCCTACATTCAACTGCTGACAAGTCACACAACGCTGGCACACTGCTTCGGCTGCTACTCTGAACTTAGGGTTGTACCAGGTCTGTCTAAACACTCTCAGCATAGCGTCTCTTCCCAAGTGGACGGGACCATGTATTTGTCTGGCCATTGGGCTCACCATCTCATTGGGCAACACTGCTCTGCCATCTGGTGAGACCCAGAAATGGGCCTCACCCACCACACATCCTGCCTTTTCCCACATTTCTTTTTCAAAATCAGGAGCATTTTCTTGCATGTTTTTCAGTTCGTCCCAAGTATCAACAGTTTCTAATATCATGGCTAATTCAGTTCTTACATTTATTCCACCCACTTCCACCTCTGTGAAAGAGTACCCCTGTTCCGCACAATACCGCGCGACTTCGTCGGCATATCTATTGCCTTGTGACACGAAGTCCATATTTCTGGTATGTGCGGTGCACTTCACAACTGCGATACCTGTTGGACATTGCAACGCCTCTAACAACAGGCGCACAAACTCTCCATTGCGAATGGGAGAGCCTGAAGAGGTCATGAACCCTCTTTGAGACCACAACTGCCCGTAATCGTGAACTACCCCGTAACCATATTGACTGTCAGTGTATATGGTGACTCGGATTTGATTGCTTGCCAGGCAGGCACGCGTCAGGGCAATGATCTCGGCTACCTGTGCGGAGTGTACTCCTTCCAGGCATCCAGCTTCCACAACTCCAGTAATTGTACAAACAGCCTAAGCTGCTCTCAACTGCCCAACTTCGTCTCTTACACATGAGCCATCAACAAAGAAAATTTCGTCTGGGTCAGTCAGTGGCTCATCTACGATGTCGGGTCTCGGTTTGGTGCATAGTTCAGTCACATCGAGGCAGTCATGGTCTGTACCTTCATCATCATCCTCAATATCGTTTGGAAGTGGCATCAAGGTAGCAGGATTTAAAACAGAGCATCTCCTGAGGGTCACGTTCTCTGCAGCAAGAATGACTTGCTCATAGCGCGTGAGCCTGCTGTTGGTCAGATGCTGAGTTTTAGTCCTGGTCATTAACAATTCAACAGAGTGGGGCACATGCACCTCTAACGGGTGCCCCATGACAATGTTCTCACATCTTTCAATGCTGACACCTGTTGCGGCAACGGATTTGAGACATCCGGGCAACGCTGCAGCTACTGGATCTAAAGTAGCCGAGAAGTAAGCGACTGGTCTACGGGCATTCCCATGAATTTGGACCAACACAGACAGCGCGCAACCCTCTCTCTCACAACAATAAAGCAAGAATGGTTTATCGTAATCTGGCATTCCCAAAGCCGGAGCACGACATAGGTCCTCTCTCAGCTGTAGGAACGCCATCAAACAGTCCTTGTCCCATGGTACCGGATCACTCACCTCCTTGTGCGTCAGTTTTTGCAAGGGCTTTGCTTTCAGTGAAAAGTTTGCAATCCACTGTCGGCAATATCCCACCATCCCTAGGAACATCCTGACTTCTCTCTGTGTTTTAGGCGCATTCATCTTCATGATGGCCTCTATCCGGTCTGGTGACACTTTTCGTTTACCTTTCTCAATTCTGTGTCCCAAGTACTGCACCTCTGTCAGGCAGTACTGCAATTTTCCCGGGGACACCTTGTGCCCATTCTCAGCTAGGTGATTTAACAAAGCAATAGAGTCTTCCCTGCAAGCTTCCTCTGTTTCTGACGCCACAAGGAGGTCGTCTATGTACTGGACCAGAACTGACCTCTGGGGCAGCACTAGACTTTCAAGATTTTTCTTTAGAAGCTGGTTGAAGATCGATGGGCTCTCTGTATACCCCTGAGGAATACGACACCATGTTAGGACGCGACCTTCCAGCTTAAATGCGAAAAGAAAATGGCTCTCTTCGTCCAAAGGGATCGAAAAGAAAGCCTGGCAAAGATCAATTACGGTGAACCATTCTGCTTGGAACGGTATCTGAAACAGTATCACTGATGGATTCGGTACCACTGGACAACACGAAACGACTATGTTATTAATCTTTCTGAGGTCCTGCACTATCCGGAATTTCCCATTTGGTTTCTGCAAACCCATAATCGGGGAGTTACATGGACTACCCTCGATTTCCTTCAGTATTCCCTGCTTAATCATGGACTCGATCACGGGTTTTATGCCTGCAATCGTTTCTGGAGTCAATTTATATTGAGGTGTTCTTGGAAACTCAGCATGCGGTTTCACTACAATTTTCACTGGGTCCACCCCTTTCACCAACCCAATCTCTTCCCCAGTGAAATCCCACACTTCTGGAGCTACTGTCTCTCTCAGATCCCAGGGGAGCTCATCTACTGTCAGAGTGGGATACAACTCCACACATATCCTGGAATTCGCGACTTTAAAGTCAGCATCGTCGTCATTAGTCAATACCTCCACTCCTTGTGGTGTGCAGTATATGGTGCAATTTAGTTTGCACAAATGGTCTCTTCCTAGCAGACATACAGGACTAGAATCGCAAACCACAAACTGGTGCTCATCACTGTACTTCCCTATTTTCACCTGCACGGGTTCAGTCAGAGGACTGGTCATTCTCCTGTTAGCGACCCCCACCACTTGTATGGTCTCTCCAGACATGGGCAGGCCTGGAACTGCGGCTGATCTGATCGTGGATCGGGTGGCTCCTGTGTCCACTAGAAATGTCGTGGGGAACCCTGCCACTTCGGCCTCAACATAGGGTCCCCTCTGGTCTACCTCCAAAGCTGCCCCGAGGGTGCAGTCATCCCTTTCCACCCTCCGTCCAGTTAGTGGGTCCACATAATAGCATTCCTCTCCCCCGACAAACAGTGGCATCTGTCTATAGGTCTTACCCATAGTCCCTACTCTGGGTGGCTGCGGGAACTGAGCTCGGGGAGGTGGGCCCCCCCCTTTGAGCACCTTTCCCTGGTATTGCGTTACCCCTCTTGTAGGCGCACTCTGGGTCTCTTCCTCTTCTACCTCTTGGTCTCCTATCTCAACATTATAGGGACACTCGCGTTTCCAATGCCCCACCTCGTTACACTGGTGGCACCTAGTTGTTTTCTTTAAGGCAGCTATATCTATCCTGGGTCTAAAGGTGGAGTTCTCCTCATTGCCCTTGTTCTGACTGTACTGTTTCTTTCCTCCAGTACCTGCTCCTGGTTGCTGTTGCTGCTGTCCCCCCTTCCCAGCTGCCTGCATCTGTACCACCATCAGTTTCTCCTTTAGTTTCTTTGCCTTGGAGTCTATCTCATCACAGCAGTACCTGGCATACCTCAGTATTTCGTCTAGGGGTTTATTTTGCCAACAAATCAAGTGTTGCTGTATCATTAAACTAATATCCGGTCTCAGGCCCAAGACGAACTTGGACACAAATTGCCCTATGTCCTTTGGATCCATTACATCCAGACCGCTATACTGTTTAAACGCCTTCAGCAACCTCTCATAGTATTCGTGAACCGTCTCTTTGGGTTCCTGTCTTGTTCGGTCAATTTTTACCCAATCTATGTCTTGCATTGGCACTTTATCTTTCAGCCAAGTCATTACTCTCTCGAATTTTGCCATCACACTCTCGGACGGCCCATTAGTCTTAGCATCTCTCTCGGGCTCTGTGGTGGGCCACTCAGCGCTAACCTTGCATGCGGTCCACAAATCTCCTGGCACTACAATGTCAAACAGCGTGTTCAAATCTATCCATAGGACCTTTGAGATTTTTACGAATCTCTCAACTTGCTTATACCACTCCACTGGGTTTTCCCGCAGTTTGGGGAAGGAGGTGGTAAAAGCAGCTAAATCCCCCCTACTCCAAGGGACGTGAACATAGGTCCCATTTGCGACTTCCCTCAAAGGGTATGTCTCTACTCCCTGCTGTCCTCCTGGTGTCATACCAAGTGTGCTTCTCCTGACGGTCCCTTTCTTGGACCACCTCTCTTCCCACTTATCCAGTGCCCTCCATGTCCTTATTCCAGTGATCAGCTCCCTTATGTGTGTTTTCAATCCGATGGTTCTCCTCTCATCTAGGTCTCGGTCTGAGTAATGTAGCCTGTGGTTGCCCTGTAATGCTTTGGTTCTTGACAGGTCCACCATATATTTGCCTGCTAGTTCTACCAATTTCTCATGGATTGCCCTCGCCTTTCGAGTTACGTCTTTTGCCATGAACAGAATTTCATCCTGCTCATACATGTCCATTCTTTCTAAGGGCAGGGTACCGTCTACCATATCATCCAGATCTGACCTTAAGCTGGAGACATCGAGTCTTTTGGCTTTTATCTCTGCTCGCAATAACTCCTTCGAGGGAGGTTCACAGGTTTCTCTCCCATCCCAACTCCGGGCCCTACGTTTGGGTTCGGGAGAGTTGGGGAGTGTTCTCTCTTGCTCCCATCTCTCCAGGTCCCATGCTCGGCCATCCGATCTTGGAAGGTGATGGAACACGGGCCTGTTACCCCCTATCTTACTTTGTCCATTCTCTCCTCTCTTTTCACAGTAGGACTCTCTGCTATTCTCCCTTCGGTCTCCATTCTCTCTCGGCCTAGTATCACTCAGTATCTGATACGATCCTTCCTGGTTTCCCATATTCCCTGGGCTGCGCTCATGCCCGTCATCACAGGGACTATGGTGCGACCTCTCGCAACTCTCATTCTGTTCTCTGTTGCCGGGCACACAGTGGATACACTTAAAGCTGTCTCTGTACTCCCGAGCCCTCCTGTCTTCATCACTACGTATTGGGCGAGACACCCCCCCGCTTCCTGGGCCCCTGTTCTCCAGGTCTGATCTACCTCCACTCCGGGCCCAATGGGTGACTCCCCTCCTATCCTTTTCCCTTCCGTCCCACTCCGGGCTACTCTCTTCAGCCCCGCAGTGAGTCCGGGCTCTGCTGTCCTGACTTTCCCTTTCAGCTTCCGCAGCTATGATGCTCTTGTGAGCCTCAACTGCCTCATCCCATTTCTTCATGTACTCGTTTAACTCCTGAAAGGATTTCCGTCCTGATCCCCTCATATCCTCTGGCCATCTATGGCACCCCGGATCTCCTGCTGTGTGTACTGGGGTGCTCCACTCTCTTGGTATCGGCAACTGACTTGGGGAGTTGATCGTATCATTCCTCCTTGCCATCTCTGCTCTTTCTCTGTCCCTCCGTACCCGTTCCTCCCCTCTAGCCCTCTCTGGGTCATACATCGATACTATAGGACCTATGGTAACAGGTACCTGTAGTGCATCGGGTAATGCGTAGGATGTGGCACACTCCGTCTCTGGCGCCCTTTGCACCACAAACCTCCCGACTACCTGTAGGTGTGGGCGGAAAATCCGTTCCGCTCGCGGATTTTGCGGATTTTCGGGAAATCCGCAATCCGCGAGATTTGCGAATTTCCCGCAAAATCCGCAAATCCGCGAGCAGCGGATTTTGCTCGCGCTGCTCGCACTGTTAGCGTGAGTTCGCGCCCCGCGAATAAGTGCGAAATTGCAGAAATACGATCTTGGCAAAACTGAAAGTAACTACTTACCAGGTTCAAAAGTTCAGGCACATCATTAGTAGCCATTTCCTGTAGGGCTTCCTGAGGGGCCCCTCCAGAGTTCAGTTGCCAGTTGCAACTATTATGTGACCCTGCTCTGAACCTCAGAATAGTTACACATATGCCACAAAGGTCCTGAATTACAGCTAAGGGAGACAAGCAGGAGCCAGGCTGGAAGTTAAAATCCATTAATCAGCCCCTAATTCATTATTGTCAGTTGGGGCAGGGCAGGTGTTGTAACTAATTTTGCAACAATGAAAGCACTTAGCAAGTGCAAAAGATCACTAATCAGGGCGCACTAAGGAAGCAGGTGCCAGCTAAAAAAATATTCTGTGACACATTAATCAGCCCCAAATTAATTCAGGTCACTTGAGGCAGGGAAGGTGTGCTTTGCTTTGCCGAAAATAATGTACACTGGACAACCAGAGGGTGTAGTGATGAAACAGAGGGTGGCATGGGTGGGCCAGAGGGTGGCATGAGTAGTCAGAGAGTGGCAGTGGTGACAGAGAGTGGCAGTGATGAAGAAGAGTGTCCCAAACAGGCTGGACACGTAGAAACAACAAGTTCGCAAAACTTGCGACCCGACAGGTAAGTTCGCAAATTGCGAAATTGTAAAAACCCTCGCGAACTGGCAGAAACACGGGCGAACACAAAAAAAAAAAAAATCCGCAAATTCGCGGGAATTCGCGGATTTTGCGGATTGCGAATCCGCAAATCCGCAAAATTCGCGGATTGCCAATCCGCAAAATCCGCTCATGCTTAACTACCTGCTGCACCTGGCTAGGCTGGGACAGTTCTTTCTTTGCAGTGGGATCCCAATCGGGACTGGGAAGCGGCCCATGCTCTCCTGCATTGCCCCCCCCTTTCTCTCTATTCTCGACATCTCCCCCTGCTCTATTATACGGAGGTGGCCTGTCTGTCAATAATCTGTTTATCAGGCTGTCCTCTGTCTCGCTCTCGTCATCTTCTTCTAGGGGGCTTTTGTTCCCGGGCATCTCTAACACTGGATATAATTTATTTACTTCCATGTTATGCACCCTTCATCTTTTAGCATCCGCATCCCACTTGGCATCCTGTACTGCCCTTACCGAACGTTTCACCCTTTCTTGTCGTCTGTTCATGTTCTTTTCGTGCGCTGCCCTAATCCATGCATTAAGGGCTTCAAACTGGGTCGGTCTAGGCAAGGGTCTCGTTGCGGTCATAATTGCTTTTAATCTGTGTAACACCTCTAGTCTGAACGTCCCATACTTCGGGAACGTCAGTTCCTCATTTCCGTCTGTAATCTTACTCCACTCTGAGATCCACAGAATCGTATGCAGCCCAACATGTGTCCCCATATAACGAGCTGGTGTACCCTCCGGCGGGGCTTCTTCCCCTTCATACGATCCCCGCCTCTCTCTTTTAAACAGCGCTCTTAACCATTTAAAACACTTCATAATTATGCGCACAATTTCCAGCTTGAATACTCTGTTTACTTCCTGATGACAATCCACCAATCCTAGCGCGGCTGTGCTAGCTGGCCTATCGCAGCGCGGTCTTTCACCGGCCGGCCAATCCCAGCGCGGCACTTTCTGACGTCACTAGTCTCCGCACCCCTCCCTTCTCAGCTCTCCTCGCGGTCATGCATGCGTCCCATTCATACTCTGAAAAATGACTACTTCCGACCAAGCGGTCACTTCCCTCGACTGTACGTCCACAGTCTATCTGTAATTGTCAACACAACTGACGAGATGTCTATCGTCTCTCTGATAGGTTCTTTACACACACAGTAACTTCCGTCCAGCGTCCGTTACTCACGCACTCACTCTTACGTTCCCCCTATCCCGGTCCTTCGGGTGATCAATGGTACCTCATGACCCCCCTTCACACTAGTTGACAATTACTCTGGGTGTCCGGCACACCCGAACCACTTAAGCTCTCCTTGAACTTAAGATTTCCACCGGTTGTGCGCGCTCACAACCTGTTCCACAGTCTCTCTACAGTCATTCAACTCCGCCAGACATTACAACATAGATACAACACAAAAACACCGCAATCTAGCACGCATGACCCTTTATACTCACTCTCGACCGATACTGCTGCTTTTCCGTCTCACGTCATCCGGACCTTCGTCGGCGGGCGGTTCTTCCGATCATCGATCTCTAGGGGCCTTGGGGTAATCTAACCTGGCCTAGATCACCTTCCTCAAGAAGGCAACCATCCTCTATAGCTACCAACTGGAAGGGCGAGATTTTGATCGATACCTTATCACTATTGATCTAAAACCCCAATCTGGTCAACTGAACCTTTATTGCCTGTCATTGAGGGAAGAAAGTGCATCTCTTACCAAGTTAGTTCACCCAATAAAGGACATGCTCCAAAAGATCACAAACAACTTCTAGCTTTCAAGGGTTTATTACAAGGTTAAGATAAGTTGTAGGTACAGGCATCTCAAAATGAGATTCACAAAATACACGGGCCCAACTACATACATGTGCTCTCTGAAAGCCCTCAGACGAGCAACGGAAACTACAAGCACGAGTTCTAAGAATAATAAAGCTATCAGCATTGACACATACTGCGATCTCTCCGTCATGTAAGTTGGAGGGAAAAACACAAGTTAGGCTGTCCCTACCCTGCTCTAGATGGTATCCCTACTTAACCAGGTCTCAACCTAACCTAAGGTGTCAGCAGTGAATGACCCCCAAGGGAAGTCACCCACTCTCAGTCTCTCGGTGAAAACCTATAGTTCTCCAGTCATGACCCCTCTCTGCCTACCCATCCGCTCTCTAAGGGTCCTCAGGCTTCTGCTCCAACTCCACCCAGGGGTGCTGTCCCTAATACAAAAATACAACAATATTTAGGACGCCCCTCGTGAGACGCCCCTCACCTGGTGTAGCTTCTGGCTTTTTCCATGATGAGGCCTTGTGGTTAGAGTCGACCTTGCTTCTCAGACTCTTCTCCGGCCCGCTGATACCCCTTAAACATTCCGGAACCCTCCTCCATGTCTGGGCCGTCTTCCGAACAAACCTCTATTCATATTACTTATAATTGAATACCCCCTTTTCTCTTGCAGACAGACATCTGCAGCCAAAATCCCAATTCTCATAGACTTCCAACAGCGTTGCAACATTCCCCGGCCCAGACTAGTATGTGTAAATCAACGTTAAAACATTCCAGCCCTACAACATTTCTCATAATGATTATAGCATTCAACTTCTTCTTTAATTATTAGCATGTTAGTACTCTTATTCTATTTATTCGGTAAACACATCTATAAATCATGGCCTATTCGTTATTACTAAAACATTAGTGCAATCCATGTTGTGAAATTGAACCACCTTCCCCCTCCCTTCTAGCTCTGGCCCTGAGGCCTACCTCGTTCTACGTTTAACCGTATGCCATCTTACATTTTAGCAGCTACACAACATGGATTCAGGAATAATCACGTCTATTAAAGTCATATAGTTCACACAGTTTTCATTAGTTCCATTTCTACTTAAATCTCTATATTAACTACACATTTCAGAATATAGATTGTGGAGAAGTGTGGCTCAGGGGTTAGAGGCGGCAGACCCTGAAGCTGAGATCGGCCCTGGACCAGGGTTCAATTCCCCGCCTCGGCGGGTCTTGGGCTCAAAAATTCCACGGACTCGATAATTCTCGCTCCGGTGCCTTCTCGACTCACGGGTTCACACTCTGCGACTCTGGGCAATAGCTTGCTTAATCTCCACAACGGCCCCTCGCGGCGGGATGCCTGGCTTTCACCTTGTGGATACCCTGCCGGGGTTATCTCACAGGGGAATACCAGGACGGGTTCCCTAAGCAAGTGCCGGGAAACCCTTTGTGGGTAGCTGTGCGCTATATAAGCTCAAATACATACATACATACATAGATGTAGATACTATCAGCACTCATGGCATTTCTCTTCATGACTTGTGCTTACTACGTGTAAATGTGGTGCATTTATACATTTAGGTCAGTTTGCGCTCTCTCAGCACTAGCACGTTGTACTGCTGTATGCTGTAGTTCACAATACTACTATCTAGCCTCCTCGGTGATTGAAATCTATATTTTTAAGGGCTAGTGATTTCCAAGAACTATAGGAAATAAATAATTCATAAGTATGGAATTGTTTCAAGGAAATATGTTCTAATTGTGATTCAAATCTTAAAAACACACTTCTTTTCACAACTAAGGTTAGGTGTGGTGGCACAGCACCACAGACTTCACAGCTCACACACTGTGGTAATGGCAGGATGTGTGGTGTAGGAGAGTAGGGTCTGCTATCCTATGGTCACCCCAATTTTTGCTTTCTGCTTCACTGGTTTTCGACTTACTGAGGCTGTGGGCCTGCTAATCAGACCCCCAGCCTGCTGTTCTCTCTCTAAATTTGTAATACATGTGCTATAGGTACATACCGCAATTGGAAATGGACTCCTTGTCAGCCCCTGTACCATGCACTATAGGTGCTCAGGGCATAGGTGCCACCAAGGCCTACCAGGGGCTGCAGCATATCTTTTGCCACCCCTGGCTGGTTCTTAAATTGACACAACTGGCTGATCACTCAGCTGGGGCAAGTTGGTGTAATCACCTCTTGCTTAGATATAGTATACCTATATCTAAACCTATATCTGGACACATATAAACCTGTGAGTCACTCCTATGGAAGGCCTTATCAATCCTGGAGCCAGAGTGCGTGGTTTAATGTGAGATGGAGCTCGAGCATGAGCTGAGCCTGTCTCCAGCTGTCGGGAACAACTCCCTAAGCTGGTTCCGGGATAATGCCATACCATATACTATTAAGTGCCTTATAATCCTCGCGGTTATATAGCAACTTTGGTTTGGCTTTATCAAAACATGTCGTGTAAGGTGCCATACGATTTGGAATACTATCCCCTCGACAGTCCTGTTGACAGGGATAGCATTCCACCCCTCTAGAGGGAGAAGACATGTTACTTTACTGAAACGCGGTTGATTTTTAAAAGAGCCTCAGATCCACAAAATGGATGCTTCTGCCACAGACACGAGTCTGACCTCCTGCTGCTGACCGAAACTCAGCAGAGGAGGCCTGGGCAAAGGCTTTCCTGTCGCAGGGAGGTGTTACACCACCCCAGACAGGAGATAGTGGATTGTAGCAGGGAGGTTTGAAAGAAACCAGACACTGCCTGGGGAGCACAAGGCTGCCCCTTGCATAATCCGGCCAAACCGGTTCTGGGGCACACCAGCCCCTGTCCCAGCGCAGCCTGGATCAAAAGAAAGGGGTGTATCCACCCCCTTCCTGGGTCCCACCCATAGGAGGGGACCTAGCAGGTGATCCAGCCCCCTAGATTGTTATAAGAATGGGAGCAGTGCCAACGCACTCAGATTATCCTGATGAAACATTTGAAACAAAACTCTGGACCCTTCGACATCCTACTCAATGTAGAAGACTGAAGAATCTCCCTTGTTGTCAAGGAGTGACCACCCTGTGCAAACAGGCACCATCCAGCACCTCGACGTCTGCTTTGTTGCAATTCCTGCTGGAACTCGAGCGACAGAGATCAACAAGATTAAGCTTGCCTGCCTTCTTACAGCCCGATCCACAGTCCCTGCAGAGCTGAGACCCGTGGAGGCGACCGGAAGCGTGGGGCACGCCATCTTGAAAAGACCACGAGACGCTGACCGTGCAGCCCACGAGTGACCCTTGAAGCTGTACACCGGGGTTTGAGAAGCCCCAACCCTGAGCCACTCTTGCACCAAAGCTCACCCCTCTACACTCGACGAGTGCTGCGTGGGGCCATTCTGCTTGCTTTGGCTCAACGCGTTGGCCCGGTCACTTGCCAGCTGGCTTGTGGCCCCTGTGCTGACGAAAACCTAAAACCGACTTGTGATTCCGGTTGCTCCAGACTTGCACCAGATCCTCTGAAAAGGAGCACCCGCTCTGACCCTCCTGGTCTGAGTGAGAAGCAATCTTCCGGTCCTGCGTGGATTGCTCTTGCCAAGTGTTGTTTGCTCCAATCTTGAAGCCGACTGCGCCGACGGTGAGAGCCTGTGTGGGACAGATCGTGACCTGCTCCTGGACGTTGCAGATGCCCCAGAGCCCACGTGACAGTGGAGATTAGCTCCTCAACAACCACCTGATTGCGCCCGACATTGCCTGGTTCCGTCCTGGTTCCACCCTGGTCACTGCTGAGTGACCCAGACTCTGTCCCCTCTGCTTTCAGGTACTTTTCTACTCTGATCCACCCTTGGATCACACCGGACACTTCTCCTTCACATCGCCTGCAGCATCTTCAGCTTCAAGCACCCAGAACCTGCGTGACAAAACCCGATGCCACTTCGACCCTATGCACCCGCTTCCTGTGGGTGAGGTAACATTGCAACGCCGGTGTTCCCACACTGGTACACACCTCTAGGGTCTGTGTCTAAAGTTTGGTTCTTCTAGGTTCAGCGGAAGTATCCTTAAACTCTATTTGTGTAACTTTTACGCACCATTGACATTGCATTGGTGCAAGCCGAACTTTAAGCGCTGCACCCGAATCCCGCGGGCTTTTCCCGACTTCAGCATTGCTAGTCCTGACTGCTCCCAGCGATTCCCTAGGCCCTAGGCCTAACCACTGTTCGATTGGTATCTCTTATACCACTTTTTTAATATATGGTTTGAGTGGCCACCCGCCCTCATCCATAATTGTGCAACTTTGTATGTTATACTGTGCTTTTGATTTAACGCTTGTGCCCCTTTGCTCATAAAGAGTACTGGGGATTAATTTAGAAATAAATACATATATTTTTATAATATATACTTGTGTGGTGTCCTTTCATTTGATATTACAGGACTGTGATTGGTAAAACAGCTCGCTTAACAGGACCTCTTGAGTTAAGCCTTTAAGGCTGCTTAGTCTATGCTACCCTTAAGATAGCTTGTCTAACAAGGTTGACTTACAACCAGACACCATAAGGGATTGTTTGGACTGATACAAGGTGGTTCCAGAATTGGAAACATCATATATCAGGCCAACTTCTCACATTGGTGCGCAGCGGTGCGGACTTGAGCTTGCTGTTGTTTTACCATTACAATCTTTTTATCAAATTGAAAGATCACATCAAGTACCTTAGGTACATATAAATCAAAAGCTTAGCATATTAAGTTCTACTGAACTTAGTAGTTGTAGATTAAAGGGATCAGCACACCCTGACTACAACTCACTAGCAAGGTACAGTAGGAAAACACTTAGTGTAGGTAAGTGCATCACTTGCACCTCACTAGAAGTCATGTCTGACACAGGAAGAGCTTCAGGCTCTGCCCCTGTGACAGTTGACCTTACCAAGGCAACTTCCAGCTATGACAAACTTAGCCACAAAGACTTGGATGCCTTGTGCACTGCAAGGGGGCTAAAAAGGGGTAGAAACCCCACCATTCCTTCCCTGATAGCCATCCTGAAAAAGGATGACTTAGATAAGGTGAGTGCAGCTCCCTTAGATTTAGGAGATGGAGTGAACACCCCTGAGAATGAGATAACTCCAGAAGAGGAAGAAGAGGAGGAAGAGGAGGAAGATGGCTTAGAAGTAGATGAGCCTGAGGATCAGGATCAGAGGGGTACCCAGGTTGTAGTTGCCGGGCTTAACCAGGCCAACTTAGACCTACATGGGAATGGAGAGGGCCAGCACCTCCCCAGACCATACAACATAATTCCTTCAGGCAACAGAAGGGTGAGATCTCCATCAGGGGACTCTCATGTTTCTAGTGTCTCAAGAGAATCTCAAAGGGGAATGACTCCCCCCCCCAGAGGAAAGAGCACGGGGCCAGGATGAGGGCTGTCCAACTCCAAATAGAGAGGGAAGAGATAGCCTTGGCTCAAGCTAAACTTGCTTTAGCAAGAGAACAAAAGTTGTGTGGCTTAGATGCCACTGGTGGCAGCATAATTCCTAGAGAGAAAGACAGGGGCTATGACAATAGAAACCTGACAAAAATTGTGCCCCCCTACAAGGAAGGGGATGACATCCACAAATGGATGACTGCTCTGGAGAGAGCCTGCATGGTACAGCAGGTTCCTCAAGATCAGTGGGCTGCAATTTTATGGTACTCCTTTTCAGAGAAAGGGAGGGATAGGCTCCTCACAGTTAGACCTGAGGATGCCAAAAACTACTCTGTCCTGAAGAGTGCTCTTATTGAAGGGTTTGGCCTAACCACTGAGCAATACAGGTTGTTGTTCAGAGACACCCAAAAAGCACAGACTCAGGACTGGACTGATTTTGTTGATTGTGCCACTAAGGCTTTGGAGGGTTGTCTGCAGGGAAGTAAAGTCTCAGACTATACAGGATTGTACAATCTTATAATGAGAGAGCAGATCCTTAATAACTGTCAGAACCAGCTGTTGCATCAATACCTTATTGACTCTGATCTGACCTCTCCCCAAGAATTGGGAAAGAAGGCAGACAAATGGGTCAGAACAAGGATTAAGCAGAAACCCCAGAACCATGGTGACCAGTAGAAAACAGACCAGAAGGGTGGGAATTAGAAAGATAAAAAAAAAGGACCAGAAGTCTTCAGGCCCCCAAACTAGTAATAAGGAGGGTGGTTCCCAAAATGAAAAAAGAAAAAGAAGAATGATGGCCCAAAGAAACCTTGGTGTAATACCTGCAAATCAGTTTCACACCGAGGCAGTGAATGCACCAAGAAAAATCCAGTTCCTACCACTGCGGCTCCTAAAGCAACTGCACCCCCTAGTTCAGTCAGCAGTGGTAGTGCACAACCTAAGGGGATAGTAGGGTTAACCTTGGGTACTGAGGTGGAATCTGGCCTAGTCAGAGTCCCCACTCAGGCAGTTCTCCTATATGATGTGGACTTATCCTTGTCCACTACAGTGAGTCCCAGTAACCTGGGCAAATATAGGCAGACACCTTTAATCAATGAGAAACTGGCTCAGGCCTACATGGACACTTGTGCCAGTGTCACTATGGTGACACCTGACTTTGTGGACCCTGGTCAGATTGTACTAGGTGAGAGTTACCTAGTGACCAATGCAAGCAACTCCACTACTTCACATAGTGTGGCTGTTGTGAACTTCTCCTGGGGAGGGGTAAATGGCCTAAAGAAAGTTGTGGTAAGTGCAGACCTCCCAGTGGACTGTCTGTTAGGCAATGATCTTGAAAGCTCAGTTTGGTCAGAAGTGGAGTACAGGACTCATGCAGAAATGTTAGGGATTTCAGCTCATGTCCTTGCAGTGACAAGGTCTCAGGCTAAGAAGTGCCTTCCTGAACTAATGGTGGATCTTGAAACATTAGACCAACCACAACCCAAGAAAAGAAGCAAGAGGGTTAAGGCTGTGCCTTCCCACTTGCCCCAGGTTGGGGATCAGACTTCACAGGAAGCTGATTCTGCAGTCCAAGAGGAGACTGTCTCAGAGGAACTTGAGCCTGACCAGGTTGAGTTTCTGGGGACAGGGGGACCCTCAAGGGCAGACCTGGGGCAGGCCCAATTAGATTGCCCTTCACTTGAACCCCTCAGACAGCAAGCTGCTGCTGAGGCTGCAGGGAATGCTCAAGGTGCCCATAAAGTTTATTGGGATGATGGACTCCTTTACTCCGAGGCTAGAGACCCCAAGCCTGGTAACACTAGGAGGTTGGTTATACCTTTGAAGTTTAGGGGTTTCCTTCTTACCTTGGCCCATGATATTCCCCTTGCAGGACACTTAGACCAGAACAAGACTTGGGACAGGCTTGTTCCTCACTTTCACTGGCCTTATATGTCAGAAAATGTCAAGGAGTTTTGTCGCTCATGTGTCACTTGCCAAGCCAGTGGTAAGTCAGGTGGCACAACAAAGGCCCCCCTGATACCACTACCTGTGGTGGGGGTACCCTTTGAAAGAGTTGGAATAGACATTGTGGGTCCCATGGATCCTCAAACAGCATCTGGGCACAGATTTATACTGGTGGTAGTGGATCATGCCACCAGGTATCCAGAGGCAATTCCCCTGAAGACCACAACAGCACCTGTTGTGGCAAAAGCCCTCATTGCAGTATTCTCAAGAGTGGGCTTTCCAAAGGAGGTTCTTTCAGACAGAGGTACCAACTTTATGTCTGGATACTTAAAAGCATTGTGGAAGGAGTGTGGAGTAAACTACAAGTTTACCACACCCTATCATCCACAGTGCAATGGGCTTGTGGAGAGATTCAACAAGACCCTCAAGGGAATGATAAAAGGATTACCAGAGAAGCTTAGGCGGAAATGGGACACCCTTTTACCCTGCTTGCTCTTTGCTTACAGAGAGGTCCCACAGAAGGGGGTTGGCTACAGCCTTTTGAACTTTTGTTTGGCCACCCTGTGAGGGGTCCACTATGTTTGGTAAAGGAAGGATGGGAGTTACCTCTCAAAAAGCCTAAGCTAGATGTTGTGGACTATGTACTTGGTCCCCTCTCCAGGATGGCTGAGTATATGGAGAGAGCATCCAAAAACCTGGAGGCCAGTCAATAACTACAGAAAGCTTGGCATGACCAAAAGGCTGTTCTGGTTGAGTTCCAGCCAGGGCAGAAGGTGTGGGTGTTGGACCCAGTGAGCCCAGCAGCACTCCAGGACAAATGGACTGGACCCTACCCTATCATTGAGAAAAAGGGAGAAGTCACCTATGTGGTTGACTTTGGCACCCCTAGGAGCCCCCACAGGGTGCTCCATGCGAATCATTTGAAATCATTTGTTGACAGGGAGGACATGAGTCTCCTCATGGCCACAGATGGGGAACAGGAGGAAGAGAGTGACCCTCTCCCAGACCTGCTTTCCCAGAACCCTGATGATGGTTCAGTTGATGGAGTAGCCTTGGCAGGCAGCCTCACTGAGCAGCAACAGGTGGACTGCAGACAGGCGCTGCAGGCCCACAGACCCATGTTTTCACTCACACCCAGTCAAACTAACTGGTGCACCCATGAGGTGGACACTGGTGACAGTCTGCCTGTGAAGAATAAGATCTACAGGCAACCTGACCATGTCAGGGATTGTATAAAGGCTGAGGTGCAAAAGATGTTGGAGCTTGGAGTGATTGAGCCATCAGAGAGCCCATGGGCTAGCCCAGTGGTCCTTGTGCCAAAACCTCATACCAAAGATGGAAAGAGAGAAATTAGGTTTTGTGTGGACTACAGAGGTCTCAATGCTGTCACTAGGACAGATGCTCATCCCATTCCAAGAGCAGATGAGCTCATTGATAAATTGGCTTCTGCCAAGTTTCTGAGCACATTTGATTTGACAGCTGGCTACTGGCAGATCAGGTTAGCTGAAGAGTCAAAAGCCAAAACAGCATTCTCTACCCCTAGTGGACATTATCAGTTTGTGGTAATGCCCTTTGGTTTGAAGAATGCACCTGCCACCTTCCAAAGGTTGGTGAATCAAGTCCTTGCTGGGTTGGATGACTTTTGCGCAGAATATCTAGATGATATTGCTGTCTTTAGCTCCACCTGGGAGGATCACCTGATCCACCTGAAGAAGGTTCTGGAGGCCCTGCAAAAGGCAGGCCTGACTATCAAGGCTACCAAGTGCCAGATAGGGCAGAGCAAGGTTGTGTACCTGGGCCACCTAGTAGGTGGGGGTCAGGTTCAACCACTGGAGAGCAAGATCCAGACCATACAGGACTGGGCTCCTCCAACTACCCAGACACAAGTCAGAGCCTTCTTGGGCCTGACTGGGTATTACAGAAAGTTTGTGAAAAACTATGGGTCCACTGTGACACCATTAAATGACTTGACATCCAAGAAGATGCCCAAAAAGGTTCAGTGGACAGTTAGCTGTCAAAAGGCATTTGATGACCTGAAGAAGGCCATGTGCTCTGCACCTATCCTGAAGAGTCCTGACTATTCCAAACAGTTCATTGTACAGACAGATGCTTCTGAGTTGGGGGTGGGAGCTGTGCTTTCACAACTTAATCAAGATGGTCAAGACCAGCCCATTGCTTTTATTAGCAGAAGGCTGACCCCCAGGGAGAAACGTTGGTCAGCTATTGAGAGGGAGGCCTTTCCTGTGGTGTGGGCCCTGAAAAAGTTGAGGCCATACTTGTTTGGAACTCACTTCCTAATTCAGACAGACCATAAGCCCCTCTTGTGGCTAAATCAGATGAAGGGTGAAAATCCCAAACTGCTCAGGTGGTCCATTTCCCTACAGGGGATGGACTTTACAGTGGAGCACTGCCCAGGGACTGACCATGGTAATGCACATGGTCTCTCCAAGTACTTCCACTTAGAACATGAAGACTTATCTGGTCAAGGTTAAGTGTAATGTCCCTGCGTTTGGGGGGGGGGGGGGGGGTTGTGTCGGAGAGTAGGGTCTGCTATCCTATGGTCACCCCAATTTTTGCTTTTTGCTTCACTGGTTTTCGACTTACTGAGGCGGTGGGCCTGCTAATCAGACCCCCAGCCTAGTGTTCTCTCTCTAAATTTGTAATACATGTGCTATAGGTACATACCACAATTGGAAATGGCCTCCTTGTCAACCCCTGTACCATGCACTATAGGTGCTCAGGGCATAGGTGCCACCAAGGCCTACCAGGGGCTGCAGCATATCTTTTGCCACCCCTGGCTGGTTCTTAAATTGAAACAACTGGCTGATCACTCAGCTGGGGCAAGTTGGTGTCATCACCTCTTGCTTAGATATAGTATACCTATATCTAAACCTATATCTGGACACATATAAACCTGTGAGTCACTCCTATGGAAGGCCATATCAATCCTGGAGGCAGAGTGCGTGGTTTAATGTGAGATGGATCTCGAGCATGAGCTGAGCCTGTCTCCAGCTGTCGGGAACAACTCCCTTAGCTGGTTCCGGGATAATGCCATACCATATACTATTAAGTGCCTTATAATCCTCGCGGTTATATAGCAACTTTGGTTTGGCTTTATCAAAACATGTCGTGTAAGGTGTCATACGATTTGGAATACTATCCCCTCGACAGTCCTGTCGACGGGGATAGCATTCCACCCCTCTAGAGGGAGAAGACATGTTACTTTACTGAAACGCGGTTGATTTTTAAAAGAGCCTCAGATCCACAAAATGGATGCTTCTGCCACAGACATGAGTCTGACCTCCTGCTGCTGACCGAAACTCAGCAGAGGAGGCCTGGACAAAGGCTTTCCTGTCACAGGGAGGTGTTACACCACCCCAGACAGGAGATAGTGGATTGTAGCAGGGAGGTTTGAAAGAAACCAGACACTGCCTGGGGAGCACAAGGCTGCCCTTTGCATAATCCGGCCAAACCGGTTCTGGGGCACACCAGCCCCTGTCCCAGTGCGGCCTGGATCAAAGGAAAGGGATGTATCCACCCACTTCCTGGGTCCCACCCATAGGAGGGGACCTAGCAGGTAATCCAGCCCCCTAGATTGGTATAAGAATGGGAGCAGTGCCAATGCACTCAGATTATCCTGATGAAACATTTGAAACGAAACTCTGGACCCTTCGACATCCTACTCAACGTAGAAGACTGAAGAATCTCCCTTGTGGTCAAGGAGTGACCACCCTGTGCAAACAGGCACCATCCAGCACCTCGACTTCTGCTTTGTTGCAGTTCCCGCCGGAACTCGAGCGACAGAGATCGACAAGATCAAACTTGCCTGCCTTCTTACAGCCCGATCCACAGTCCCTGCAGAGCTGAGACCCGTGGAGGTGACCGGAAGCGTGGGGCACGCCATCTTGAAAAGACCACAAGATGCTGACCGTGCAGCCCACGTGTGACCCTCGAAGCTGTACTCCGGGGTTTGAGAAGCCCCAACCCTGAGCCACTCTTGCACGAAAGCTCACCCCTCTACACTCGACGAGTGCTGCGTGGGGCCCTTCTGCTTGCTTTGGCTCAACGTGTTGGCCCGGTCACTTGCCAGCTGGCTTGTGGCCCCTGTGCCGACGAAAACCTAAAACCGACTTGCGATTCTGGTTGCTCCAGACTTGCACCAGCTCCTCTGAAAAGGAGCACCCACTCTGACCCTCCTGGTCCGAGTGAGAAGCAATCTTCCGGTCCTGCGTGGATTGCTCTTGCCAAGTGTTGTTTGTTCCAATCTTGAAGCCGACTGCGCCGACGGTGAGAGCCTGCGTTGGACAGATCGAGACCTGCTCCTGGACGTTGCAGATGCCCCAGAGCCCACGTGACAGCGGAGAGAAGCTCCTCGACAACCACCTGATTGCGCCCGACATTGCCTGGTTCCATCCTGGTTCCACCCTGGTCACTGCTGAGTGACCCTGACTCTGTCCCCTCTGCTTTCAGGTACTTTTCTACTCTGATCCACCCTTGGATCACACCGGACACTTCTCCTTCACATCGCCTGCAGCATCTTCAGCTTCAAGCACCCAGAACCTGCGTGACAAAACCCGACGCCACTTCGACCCTATGCACCCGCTTCCTGTGGGTGAGGTAACATTGCAACGCCGGTGTTCCCACACTGGTACACACCTCTAGGGTCTGTGTCTAAAGTTTGGTTCTTCTAGGTTCAGCGGAAGTATCCTTAAACTCTATTTGTGTAACTTTTACGCACCATTGACATTGCATTGGTGCAAGCCGCGCTTTAAGTGCTGCACCCGAATCCCGCGGGCTTTTCCCGACTTCAGCATTGCTAGTCCTGACTGCTCCCAGCGATTCCCTAGGCCCTAGGCCTAACCACCGTTCGATTGGTATCTCTTATACCACTTTTTTAATATATGGTTTGAGTGGCCACCCGCCCTCATCCATAATTGTGCAACTTTGTATGTTGTACTGTGCTTTTGATTTAACGCTTGTGCCCCTTTGCTCATAAAGAGTACTGGGGATTAATTTAGAAATAAATACATATATTTTTATAATATATACTTGTGTGGTGTCCTTTCATTTGATATTACAAGACTGTGATTGGTAAAACAGCTCGCTTAACACGACCTCTTGAGTTAAGCCTTTAAGGCTGCTTAGTCTATGCTACCCTTAAGATAGCTTGTCTAACAAGGTTGACTTACAACCAGACACCATAAGGGATTGTTTGGACTGATACAAGGTGGTTCCAGAATTGGAAACATCATATATCAGGCCAACTTCTCACATGTGGGCACTGTGCACAACTAGATACAGGCACTGTGCCTGGTACTCTGCCCCATAAGGAATGGCATGTAGCTGTGGGCAGTAGGCATAGAACGTGGTCTGTGCCCATGCTCTAAGGTCAAGGATTGTGCACTGGGCACAAGACATTACTAGAATGTGTATCTTCTTACGTGTGTCAAAATTAGACAAACTCTCTTTTTCTGTCTCTTCTTAAATCTCCATGGCACATCCATACTTCTTCATGACCCTCTCAGTGCCTGAAATTTAAAGACAGGCCTTCTTATAGAACAGATTCCATCAGGGGGCAAAGGACCCAGGTACTAAAGAAGAACCTACCTGAGGAGTTGAGCCTGGCTCATTTCCTAATGGGAGGAGTCTTAGGATCCTGCATATTTTCTGTAAGAGAGAGGGTCCAACCGCAAACAAGTCACTAGATGGTCTGTGAGTTTATTTTGTGACTGCTTGAGTGCAGCTCTTCTATCACTGCATGAGTATGGGTATTATGTGACCAAGAACGGATGCATGGTTGGGGACTGCAACTGTTCTGTGACTTTTGAGTGGTGATGCAGAGTGACATTGTTTGTTGTTTCTCAGTGACTGCTTTGGCTTGACTGGACTGTGACTACTTGGCAGGAGGTGATCTGTGACTGCATAAGTGTAGCTATTCTCCGGCTGCTTTGTTTGTAACTTTGTGTTGACTACCTGCGTTTGGCGGATCTTTGACTGCTAATGTGTAGCTAAGGTGTACCTGTGACTATCTGTGTGTCTGTTTGCTTGGTGGCTGCCTCCTGTGATGGTTGTTCCTCCTTGACCTGTGTGACTGCTGTTCACTTCTTGTATGCGTGCCTGCATGAGAAACATTGTTTACAAAGCTACCATTACAATGCGGTCGTTACAACGACCGTGTAGTTAGTACGCGATGTATTACATCGCATTACAACAACTTGCACTAGGGGGCGCTCAGATATTGGAAATAAATTCCAACTCCTTCCCTGCTGTTGCGCAAACGGAGTAGGAATAGTAATTATTCAGGGCCGGCTCTAGGCTCATGGTGGCCCTGTGCAGGGAGCGTAGGTGGGGGCCCCCGGAAGAGCCAGGGTTTAGAAGATGAAAGGCTCAGCCATGCGGGGAGCAGCGGAACACGAAGACGTGTGAAGGCAAAGGGAGGGGCTGAGAGGTACAAAGTGAGCCAGCCAGAGACAGGCTGGAGCGAGGTCGGAATAGACATTAATAAAGCCCAGCACAATACACCAAGGAAGTTATTTTGGAGTTTGGAAGTTGATGAAGTTAAAGACAGAGAGGGGAGAAGCGGGGGCTGGGGAGCTTAACAGGGAGCAGCAGCCCACTCCAGGAACGAAAATATTCCTTATGCCTAGCCCGGGAATGAAAAAAATTAAATACCGAAATGAGGTAACCTGGCAAATACAGCGAACAGTGAGAAAAAACACTTCAGCACATGAAGTAATTTCCCGTTTCCTTCACACCGCTAACTTTTTCCTCTTTTGACTTGATACTAATCTAATTGCCGACTTCTTTAGCATAAGTATACCAATTTAGAACGGCAAATGTTCTAAAAGATACAATATACGGCTTTCCGTACAGCAGGCTGTGGAAGGAAAACGGAATAATGGCTGCTGTAATTACTGAGGTGTAATCATGCGAAGAGCAACGAGGCCTAGTCGTGTTTTTTTTTTAATTAATCTACTTGACAAGGCCAATAATTAAGACCGCTTTTTTATGATTTCGGTTTGGAATTCTGAGCAGTTTGGTTTAGGATGTGCACCCTTTGTTTGCCGTGGTTGGGGCCCGTGTGGGGATTTAGTCAGTGACGCATTCTGTGACTAGCAATGCTAAAGACGCTTACGCACTGAGTGACTGAACTTCGGTCACTCACCGAACACACCTACTCCCACACAGGGCACGCCACCCACCTGCCAGGAGCACCGAGCAGTTCTACACCCGCTGATCTCACTCACCTGGAAGCCTTTCCGGACTCAGCCACGACGTGAGCCCAATTAAGAAAACAACTGACAACACAATCGGAAACGAACTGTTTAGGGTTGGCTTACAGAACCAACCATTGGGGTGACACATGACACAGAACAGTCTTACTCTCTCTTCTCAAAAGCAGGCAGGCACCACCTCACAGATAGTTACACACGCGTGTCTCGTGTCGTGAACATAATGTGGCGCAGAGACAAAAACCAATACCATTCAGTACTATTGACGACTACGCTGCGCATCATCATGTTATTACACACTCATGATAAATCATATTCATTACATTACTATACTAGGAGGCAGCTCAACTGGAAAGACAGGCAGGCCAGGCGATTATTACAAGTCATTAATTTATAAATATATTTTGTGAGCACAGTCTCAGTCTCACCGGCGTTAGTCGGACTCTCGGGGAAGAGACTTGTCGGACGGAGGACACTCAGGTGTTCTAGTGTCTCTATCGACGACGATGATCAGGCGACAGGACGAGTAGTCGGTTAATTTATCTTTATGATAATTATGATTTTTAATTCTTGTTCTCCACGATGTGACCGTGACGAGCTCAGTCGGAGTCGAGGCACGCACTACGCACTCTCTTAGTGAGCGAGGCGCCGCTGGGCGGAGGGTGACATCGTGGCTAAATTGCGCAATGCGCACAGCGCGCGGGGGCTGTCCCAGGGCCGTCACGTCGTCATAGGGTAAGATTGACGGCCCTGGGACCCAACTGCTGCTGGCTGCTGCCTGGGCAACTTAAGTGAAACCAAACTGACTATGTAAACAAGAGCGCTCACGCGCGCCGTCGCTGCCAAGCCATTGCCCGGTCGGAGGCCGCCAAATCCTGCCAGGGGGCCGCCAGTGATAGATGCGAATCTGATCCTCGGCTCGGTCGGTCGTCGTGGCGGCCCCTCGGGTTTGGCGGCCCTGTGCAGGTGCACAGTTTGCACATGCCTTGGGCCGGCCCTGCATTATTACTATTCCTAAGTCCAGCTCACCCCATAGTGCAAGTCGTTGTAATGACTTGCGATGTAAATACATCACGTACTAACAGCCCGGTCGTTGTAACAACCACGTTGTAATAGTATGCAATGTTATAGCATGCGTTGTAACACGCTATATTCGCCTGCATAGTTGCCATTTAATTTTAGGGTTTGGCATTGCTGCTTTTCTTCTCTATTAATGGTGCTGTCTGTGACTACTAGCTGCCTGTTTGTATGGCTGTTCTTTGACTGTCTGGGTGTGGCTGTCCTCTGAGCACCTCATTTTTTGTGGCTGTCAGGTGGTTGCCTACATTAAGGCTGAGCATGACTAGGCTGAGAGAAGTTGTTCCATGACTGCTCTAGAGTGGCTGCGTTTGCTCTGGGTCTTTCTTACCTGTGTTTCGACTGCTCTTTGAATCTCTCGTGAGTAAGTATTTTGTGAGACCCTGGAGTGTAGCTGCTCTTTAACTGCCTGAGTGTGGCTGACACTTGACTGTTTGTGAATGGATGATCTCTGGCTGCGTTGTTACTCTGTTATCTTTTTTAGTTCTGCCTTTGAATTCCTGGTGGCAGTTTGAAGTCATTGCTAGTCACATATTATTGGAGTGGGCTGCTTATGTGCAATTTTGTACTTTTGATTATGACTGTTGTACCACTCTTTGAGTGTGTTTACTCTATAGCTTGTGGCACTTATGACTGCATGTAGAGGCCTGTTTATATAGCTATATTGTGGCTGTGTGTGGTTGTTCCATGGCAATCTTTTGATGTGATTAATTGTACTTGCCTGCCCGCTGGGCCGTTGCCTAGCAAGAGATGCCAGATTGCCTCAAGAAACATAAAATGTTGATCTGGGAAAGGAATATGCAAGTTACTTCGAAAGAGGAATCACTCAAATAAATTAATGCACTACGTATGGCTTGGCTTTAATAAAGATAATAATGAAACAGTTATTTGAGTGCAACCCGCATATATGGCCGACTCGGTGGTGACAGGTGAAAAACGGACCTTGGCTATGAACTGCTAGTGCTACTGCCCTGGTTCCTCACTGGAGTAAGCAGCTTGGTTGGTGATAGACCCACACCAGAGTTCTCTCTTTGCAAGCAGTATGCAGGCCTTTAACTGCACCAAGGCTGGCGGAGACCCTTGGGGCCTCATTTGTGAGGCTGTGCGTCACTTTTACGCAGCCGGTGCGTCACTTTTTGTGACGCACCAGTGGCGTAAAAAATGCGCCTTGTTGCGCCATATTTACAAAGTGACGCATCTAGGTAGATGCGTCACTTTGTAAACCCCTGCGCCACATTATACCTGCGCCAGGTATAATGTATGCAAGGGGGGCGTATTGACGCATGGAAGAGTCGTAGAAGTGACGCAGTGAAATCTATGAGATTTCACTGCGTCACTTCTAGGACACAAATGCGTTAATATCTTATGCCTGCCTCACAGCAGGCGTAAGACTGACGCAGGCCCTTTCACATGGGGCTTGCCCCATGTGAAAGTACGCATTGCTGGAGTTGCGTCACTTTTGTGACACACTCCAGCAATGTGTCACTTTTGCGCTTACAGATACGTCAGAAATACTGACGTATCTGTAACTCCTTGCGACATGATGCGTCATACATTAAATATGACGCATCGGGAATGCCGCAAGGAGTGTGCACTGAGAAGTGACGCATCGCTGCTTTCACGCAGCGATGCGTCATTTCTCATAAATGAGGCCCTTGGCCTTTCCCCCCATGAGCCATTTTTTTATCCTAAACATTTGAACATTAAACTTCAGCCAAACATGGGCCACCCTAGCTGCCGAAACTGTTGGAACCAACCAGTTGACTCTTCTTTTAATGCCCCCTGCTGCTGGTGATAGCAATATGTTACTTCTGAGTAGCTCACCGTAAACGTGATGGTGTGTGGGGGTGTGGGGGGCGGAGGGGTAATACGTATTTCCACATTGCATGCTCTTAGCATCAGAAAGGTTGTAGAAGTAAGAAGGGGTTGCCTTTGTAGGTGCTTACCATAGTGTTACTTTGCATTGACGTACACCCTTTTCATTTTCAAATGATGTCACTATACACTCCATGGGGGTCCTTCCCCCGTCTCTTCTAGAAGCTTTCCTCTGGAATGTTTCGACAGATGAGGGTATTGTGGCAGGAGGGGGCGGACCACTGCCCAGGCTACCCAGCACCTTCCATTGGTTATAAAATAATATATACAGACCATGAAGTATGGGTAAAAAATACTGGACACAGCGTTCACCGCCGTCCAGCGGAGACTTTTCCCTGCTAGAGCCCTTTTGGCCAAAATGTCAAATGCCACCCGCTCAGATGTGCCAGGTGAGTTAGTCAGCTTTTTTATGGCGTTGGTATTGATTTGATTAAATTTTTTGTCATATATAGCGCTTGAATCATCCTCTGGATGGTATCTCAGCGCTCGGGAGATGCAGCAGAAGCAGTGGCAGTGGGCCAATCGGGAAACAGAGCTGTTTTCAAGGCTTTCCTAAATTTCCGATGGTCCGGACATTGCCATAAGGCGAGAGGGAGTTGATTCCATATGAGTAGGGCTTGGTAAGAGAAAGGCTTGCCTCCAGTTCGTACTGAGAGCCTAAAAACCTACATTTTTGCTTTATCCCTGTTTGCAATGCATGGCTGCTGCGTACAGGAAACCTCCTGTCGGAAGTCATGCCCTAACAAGGGTAGGACTTCTGAGGCTGGACCTACTGTAAGCACGGCAGCGGCGTATCATTAGCCCCCGCAACCCCCGAGCTCCAGGACGCCCCCTACGGTACTGTGCACAGTCCCATGGCCTGAGACCTCTTGAATGGGTCCGGAGCACGGGGAGGGGGATCCTCCATGTACTTTGCAGGGGGGCCCCCTAATGTTTCCTTATGCCACTGAAGTACAGTGGGCCTTCCAACTCCAGAAATTTACCAGCCCCCTTGTGGATGACCCACCAGCTGAGGATTTCTGACGGGGAAGCAGCTGAGGCTTCGACTCCAAAAACTCACTAGTCCCCCTACTCCAAATGACACAGGGGAATTAAGAGGAGGCCGCAACAAAACATCTGCTTATTTGCCATAAATGTTCTGTTTCTATTCACCTCTAAATAAGGCCTGTGGTCAATAATATAACATGCTATGCATTGATTTTGCATTGACAAGCATTGCCAAATCCAATAGGCCTCGCCTATGAAAGAGCTATTGCCTTTGCCAATGTGTTTTAGCCATGTTGCTTACCGGTGTATCTGCTGTTCAGCATGGCTAAAATGTAGTGACATAGAGGAAAGTGGTGTGAAGTGTCGTAGAGTGGAATGACGAAGAGTGGAGGCGAGTGTCGTGGAGGGGCATAGATTATCGTATATGGTAGTGGCATAGAGTTGAGTCACGAAGAGTGGTGTACAGTGAGGTTGCGTAGTGTGGACTGGTGCAAAGTGCATTGGGGTAGAGTATTGGAGAGTATAGTGGCATAGAGTGTAGAGGTGTAGAGTGCATCGACATAGAATTCAGTGGTGTACAATGCATCATAGTAGAATGCATTGACGCAGATTAGAGTGTTGCATAGTACAGGGCAGCGGTATAGAGTGCAGTGGTGTGTAGCAGAGTAGAGTAGAGTAGTGCAGAGTACAATGGCGTAGAGTGCAGTGGTGCAGAATAGAGTAGAGTGGCATAGAGTGCAGAGGCATAAAGTGGTGTAAAGTAGAGTGGCGTAGAGTGAAGTTATGTTTTTAATGTTATTTAATTGAGTGCATTGGCATAGAGTGTTGCAAAGTATAGTGGCATAGAGTACAGTGGCATAGAATTCAGCGGCGTACAATGCAACATTGTAGAATGCAGTGGTGTAGATCAGAGTCGTGCATAGTAGACTGCTGAGGAGTGTAGTGGGGCAGAGTGGAGTGATGTAGAGTAAAGTGGCATACAGTGCAGTGAAATAGAGTAGAGTGCCGTAGAGTGGCAGAGAGTGCAGTGGTGTAGAGTAGTGCAGAGTGGAGTGGCACAGAGTACAGTGGAGTAGAGTGCAGTGATGCAGAGTAGAGTGGAGTGGAGTGCAGTTGCATATAGTGCAGTAGTACAGAGTAGAGTGGCGGTGAGTTCTGTGGTAGAGATTGCAGTGTTGCAGAGTAGAGTGTCGTAGAGTATAGAGGCATAGAGTACATTGACCTAGAGTGCAGTGGTGTAGAAAGCAGTGGTGTAGTGTATAGTGGTGCAGAGTAGAGTGCAGTTGTGTGTAGTGCAGTCACATAGAGTGGCATACAGTGTAGTGCAAAGAGTGGAGTAGCACAGAATGGAGCAGAGTGGCCTAGAGGACAGTGAAATAGAGTAGATTGTTTCAGAGTAGAGGGAAGTGGCGTACAGTGGAATGGTGCAGGGTAGGATACAGTGGCGTACAGTAGAGTGGTGTCGATTGCAATGGTGTTGAGTGCAGTGGCATAGAGCGCAGTGGCAGAGAATAGGTAAGAGTGGCGGACACTGGATTGTCATAGAGTGCAGGGGCGTAGAGTGGAGTGGTACAGGTTAGAGTGCATTGGCTTAGAGTATATTGGCATAGAATGCAGTGTTGCACAGTGGCCGAGAGTGGAGTCTTGCAGGGTAGAGTGGAGTTGCTTAGACTGGAGTGGTGTAGAGTGCAGTGGTGTAAAGTGGCATGAAATGTGTAGGAGAGTAGGGTCTGCTTCCTATGTCAGTCAGTCAAAGATCTTTATTCGGAATAAAAACATCCATAAAAGTGCATTACAAGATACAATGGCAGAAAAATACAGTACAATGATATAATAACCAACAGAGACATAGTCTGACCAATTCTACAAAAATGCAGGTATATATTAAAAACAGTATGTACAATTAAAAGATTTGAATCAGTTAAAAATAGCGACAACAAAAGTAAGATCTGAACAGATATATGTACAAAATACAAATGTGCAGATTAGTGGAAATATAAAGTGCGAAGTGCGATGTGCAAATATTATCCATCAATGTGCAAAGTAGCTCGCGAGCGGACTGCAGCTTTAAGAAAACAGCTCACTCTAAATATTATTTCATCTGATCCCAGCAATAAAAAAGTCCTCAATGCTATCCTGAAATCCGACAGGTCATGTTTCCGACAGTAAGGCATTAAATAATGGACAGTAAACAATTTATAAAAGTCACAAAAGAACAAGAAATGCATAAGACTCTGTTTCATATTTGGGTTACACAGACAACTTAAAGTTTCCAAATGTTTGTTGTAGCCCAAGGGGAAATTTAATAAATTTACAATGCTCCCATCCCGAAAACGGAACAGTAAACTCCTGTTCCATCTACCGAGGTGTAAACGTAGGCATTTATGGGGCGGGCCAGGGTGACTGCTAGAGAGCTCAAAATGGCCCATATACTTTATAACGGTACACTTTGAAAAGTTTTTCCTTTCCCGCTCCTCTCTATAAAGGTTAAATAGAGCCCTTTGAGTCAAGGTCTTATGTGAACGGTCTATAAGACTAGGGGATGTAAACAAGTGTCCATGCCCTACACTCATTAAACATTCATTTACGGCTTTCAACCACGGTATATAATGTGCCCTGTCACATTTTAAACAGTCCGAGATTATATCACGTGTCAATGTGGCTGCCGGGTTCGTCCATATCTTTAGCCAGAAAAGGGGTGGCCTTGATCTAACAAAGTCCTCTATGTATGAGATGTTTAATTCGCTATGACATATATAGTTTGAGGAACAAATGACTCCACCCAGCACCTTCCGACAGAACCTATTTTCTTCAGTCTGGATATGGATACAGTTAGTATATCCCCATACCACTGCGCCATAAGTGCCTGTTGGAATACATTGAGTATGATAAATCTTTACTAATGGCATAATCATGTCTGCATGATTAGGTTGGCGCAGGGAAGTTATCCAATTTATCGCTTTACCTAATTTGTTCCTTGCATAGGAGACGCGTGGTTGCCAGGAACCAGTGTTAGAGAACAGCAGCCCCAGATATGGGAAGGTGCAGGTACTTTTTAAAACATTTTCCCCTGATATAATCTCAGTAATTTTGTACTTTTTCGGACCACAGGTCATAATAAGGGATTTTTAAAAGTTTGTGGTTAAACCTAAGTCGGCCATAAAACTAACAAAACCTGAAATTAAAATACCCAGTGCCTTTGGGGTGCGGCCCATTAGGACCGCATCATCTGCGTGAAGGAGGGTGGGTATGGGGGAGCCATTTACATATGGTACGTCTTTTGTTAGGGTACTCAATGAACTACTGTCTTGGCAGGGTTTTTGGCTCTATTTAGCAGTGATATAGACTTTAATCTTGCTCACATCTAGGATAGGTATTCTTAGCTTGTGTTGGCCCTTTAAGCCCTTTCTTCCAGATCT
This sequence comes from Lissotriton vulgaris, assembly GCF_964263255.1. Taxonomy (NCBI): domain Eukaryota; kingdom Metazoa; phylum Chordata; class Amphibia; order Caudata; family Salamandridae; genus Lissotriton; species Lissotriton vulgaris. The sequence continues at coordinate 1,297,467,623 of NC_141693.1, forward strand.
AGAAGAGGCCATCTATTGCCTATTGGCTTTGGCCTGTTACTTTTGCTTATAGTAGAGGTTGGATCCTGTGGTCCTGACTTTATATTACACATTGGTATGTTTTATGTAGGTATTCTGACAGAGCTAAGGGGTATTTCATCCCTTTCAGGCCTACAGGCCTAGAACTAGAGGGACTCCATCTTGATGGAGCTGAGAGGCTTTTAGAGTAAAGGTAAAGTTTATAGTTAAAGCTGTTGTTCGCCCTAAGCGAACCGGGGAGAACCGGCCAGAGCTGAATCTAATCAGGAATTGTTCCCGGGCTCAGGTCTCTAGACGAAACAAGCAGACTGGTCACTGTGGGAGCGTCTAGCGCAAGGAGCCTGGTGCATGGGATTGGTGGGAGGAAGCTGCTGGCTGGAACTTTCCATGAGGAAACAGCATTCTATATCAGTGAAGTGCAGAGGCGGAGTCAGGGAGTCAAGTGGAATTGGAGGAGCGGAGAGGAGTCAAGCTGGAGTGGTAGAAGAGTGAGGAGCTGTTGGAGTAGGAGAGAGAGAGAGGGTTCAAGCTAGAGAGAGCTGAATTGAATTGGAGGAGCAGAGAGTGTTGGTAGAGTTGGAGGAGTGGAATTGCAAGAGGAGAAGAGACAGGACATGCTTGGGACAGAGAGAAGACAAGCAGACAGTCAGTGAGCTGGAACTGAAGGAAGCAGTTACTTATCAGGAGGAGGTGTGAATAGCTGGAGTCTGAAGTAATGCCTTTTAGAAGAGACGGAGGAGAGATCGTGGATTAACCTGTGGGAGCAGCTGGAGTTAATTGGACATTGGCACAGAGACATTTAAAACAGAGTGAACAAGCTAGTGGAATGAAAGAAGATCAGAGCGGCAGAAACCATTAGGCTGAAGCTGGAAGGTGGAGAGAGTCCGTGGGGGAGAGAAGTCCAGTGCAAAGTGATCAGCGCAGAGGTGTATCCAAGAGTGCAGGAGAGAGAGAGTCTGAGATGAGCCAAGGCACAGACGAGAGAGGAACCCAGATGACAGCTAGAACAAGACTTCACACTAATCAGGTGATATCGGTCTTGTCATATTAGTTTACTTTACACTTACATCTTAATCTTGTCTTTATTCCCTATTGCTAATCCTTTTCCTTGCAGCGGTGTGTTCTAGCTATAGTCTTTGTCAGTTACATGTGGATGTGTCCATTACAATACAGATCTGTGTAGGTGTTTATATTGTTAAAATAAAAACAGCCCTAGTTCTTAGTGAACTGAAATGTGCCTTGTATTCTTGTTCAATTGGGGTAAATGGAGTTCCTAGTTGAGAGTTGTTTGCGTGAACGGATGTGAAATCCCGATCAGGTAAGTGGTGATCAAATAAATAGGGAGCGAGTGGACCTTTGATGCCAGGAGCAGAAGGCACATATTATTAATTGGCTAACTCCTAATATTGTAGTAGCAAGTCCTTAGTGAATAGGGAGAGAGACTTCCCAACATATAACTGAAGGTGTTCATAGGAAAGTGGTCGTCGTTGATATACGGCGTTAATGAGAGCGTTGGGGAGGATTACCAGCGTGTAGGTCTGCCGGATTGCGACCGTGTGTAAATGAGAGCGCTGGGGAGGATTACCAGCGTGTAGATCTGCCGGATTGTAGATCGTTTGGAAAAGAGAGCATTGGGTTCTGCAGGCCCGTGTGTAGACACACCGGATTGTGTGTCATATCTGCCCTGGGGTAGATCAGTCTGGGTCTGAGTGGCCGCGAGACTAACTGATGTGAATAAGATATGGTAGAAGACCTATGCATGTTTATTGCTATTTCCCCATCCTTAGGTACGACTTGTACATATATATATCTATATCCATTGTGAATACGTTCTAAGGAGGGAGGTGAGTACGTTCTGGCTGGGTTAGAGGGGCCCCCAGGGGCTGAGCAGAAAATCCGGCCATAACATCTGGCGTAGTCGTCATCTTACGAATCCTGTGTGACCTGGCCATGTGCTTAGATTGTTTCCCATGTGTTGTGAGGGAGTGCCCTGAGCGCCAGACATTACATCTGGTGTAGTCTTGCAGTTTACGAATCCTGAGTGACCTGGCCATGTGCTTGGAGAGGTTCCCATGTGTTGTGAGGGAGTGCCCTGAGCGCCGGTTCCATCTGGCGTAATATTGCAGTTTATGTAGCCTGTGTGACCTATGGGCTTGAACAGTTGCAGTGTGATGAGATTGCATTGCATCATGGCATTTGGTTTATTCAGGGTGGAAGAAATGGTTTTCATCTTGGTGTTTGAACTGTCAGGGTTGAAGGATGGCATTACATGAGGGAGCCAGTAACATCTTTGTGATGGTCCAATTGTATAAATGTGTGTAAAAAATGCTTTAAAATTGTCCATTAACTTGCTTGCTGCATCTGCTTATGCTGTGCAATGTGAAATGTGTTCAATGTAATATATATCTCCTTGTAAATATGGCTTGTGAATAGCGCCATGTGGTCATGGCTTGGACAGGGCATGTTATCATTACGTTAGGCAGGAGAGAGCTGGATCTCTCTCGGGTGCTTGGGGATAACGTTTTGAAGATGTGCGTACGTGTTATCTGTAAACGTGGAGAGATGGGCTCATGACTTTCCCATGTACTGCAGTCTTGGGGAATGATTGTGCTTGGGCTGCCAAAGTGTTAATATCTTGAATTGAGATGGCAGTATTTATTTTAACATGCTGTTTAACATGCATGGTTCTTTGAGCTGACTCTAAAAGTCAGTGAGTATTTTGATGATTGATGGTTTGATTTTGACTTTTATTGGTTCCTGGGTCTGCCTACGTGCTTTGTCAGCTTCTTGACGGAAAGGTAACATCTTGTGCTGAGCGTAGGGCTCTGTTCATTTAACATTCTTTTTGAAATGCGTCTACGAATTTGTGTGGGTTTGCCTTGGAACTGATGACTTCATGTGTCTGACTCTTAGAGGTCGGTAAGTTATAAATCAGCCAGTCGGATTGAGATAAGGGTTTGCACGGAGAGAGTTGTGTTCTTTTAAATGTGCTTCTTAATATGCATCCACAGACGTCTGGAGAATTATTTTTGAATGCATGTTTTATAATGAGTGAAATATTAGAAGATGGCCCACTTGGTGTGCGCACGCTACGGGCTGTTTTCATTACTTATTTCTTTGAAGGTTTCCATCTAGGAAGGAATATGCCAACCGGTGTTTTAGAATGCTCACAGATTGTGATTTATTATTTTTGCCCAACAGTGCATGGTAACATGTGCTTTTAATTAGTGAAAGGCAACCGTGTGCTTTTAAAAATAAATGTGTTCTCATTATTTTCCCTGATGCAAGCTGAACCTTTTTTCAAATGTAGATGTTTTAATATGCAAATGTAAGTTAACCCACTCAGTTAGAAAATAAATGGCTGTTTGATAATATATGAATGTGGCCCTTTTATTAGGTTGAATTGAAAGGTTTGCGCTATAAATTACGCTGTAATGCATAATTACATGTTGTCCCTGGTTGAACAAAATACAATGGTGAAATGTGTCTGCATTTTATGTTGTTTTAAATTTATTTCTCTTTCAACAGCTGACAGTATATATTTTTATTTTTTGGATGCTACTGTGTATAGTTAGGGTGGAGCAGAATATATTGTTAAAAATGATAACTATAACACACTACCATCTATGTGTCCCTTACATTAGTTTAATTTGCATTTAGTTACAAGGCTCGCCTATGTACTTTGACAAGCTGTTGATAGAAAGGTAATACCTTGCACGGTAAAAGCAGTTTTCATTAAACATGCTGCCTGATAGATATATGTGCAGAGAAATATTAAACCCAATAGTCCATGATAATTCGTTTTTTCAAATGCAGAATGCATAAGTCTTGTGTGCAGAAGTAAATTGCCCCTTTTTGTGTGTTGATCTGCATGCTAAATAAATGCCCATGTTTCAAATGTCTTGCCTTTTAGCTGAATTAGTTAGACAAAAGTCTTTTTAGAAAGTGGAGCTTTTAAGTAGCAGTACATTGTAACAGAATTATTTTTAAAATGCTAGCTTTTGTTAGTTAGAGAATCTAGCCTGGGAACAGAATTGTTTTGGCTTCCAGGAAATGTGTTTGACCTTGGAAAAGTTAGCCTGGCTCATACCAGATGTTTCCGAACACTGCCTGTCTTGTTATGATTGGTTAACATCCAATTTTGTTCCGCGGACGGAGTGTTTATGTAAGGGAGGGGTGAACTCGCTCTTCCTTGCTGTCGGCGCAGACAGCTTCATTGCCTCCAGATAAGGGATCCCTGTACATGCAGAGTAGTTGGCAGACTCTTGGCCCTTGGAGTTAGTTAGATACAGTAGGCCTGAGAAGGCTTCCCTGATTAGAGAAAGAGAGGCTTGAACCGAGTGCTTGGCAGCGCCCTGCTCCTGCTATGAGATCATCACTTGGCAGTGATTCAAATTACTTCACACTGTAGCCTGGCTTCTGCGTATTTTTTGGAGCAGATTCAAAACTCTGAGCACGAACCTCCTTCTGAAGGGAGGGGCTGTCTCACAGAGGATTAGGGTATCATTAGGCCCTTCTGGATGTGTTTAAAAATTCGATTTTGCTCAAACAAATTTCACAATATATGGTTTTAATTATTTCTTGATTTCAGAATAATGTTTTTAATTAATTAGGATATTTTCTTTTCAACAATGAAAAGCACTTGGGGTGCTTTTTAAATGGAAAATTTTATTTTGCAAGATTAATAATACTTGTTTTCTTGTCCTAGGTTGCTGGGTTGTGGTGTTGGTGCGTGCGTCGGCCCACCCCCCCCCCCCACACTTCCTTTCTTATTTTAGTTTTTTACTTTCATGTTTTTATGTTAGTTTATTATTTTTGGAAGATGGAACCAGACCAGACCAGACCGGATTGGTGGTGGATGGCCGCATCGGAGGAAGTGTCCGGATACCGAAGATGCAGGGTGGTGACCTACACTGATGTCCCAAAATTGACTGCCTTGAACCACAAAAATAGGACATTGGACTTACAACCTGCGAACCCATCATGATATGATTTCCCGCAAAAGGATTTTGTTATTCCTTGGCCTGCATTATTCCAATGTTTTTCTTTGCAATCACTACGAACAGGCCCCACTTTTTTAAAAAAAAAACATGTCTTCATGGTTTTGATGTTTATGTAGTACTATCTTTGCTTTTTAGGATGCAGTCACCTATTATAGTTTTCCTGCTTTCTGCAAAACAGTATGGAGGGATAAAAAAAAAGAATGGTGGTGCACACATGTGCTCCACGGTGTGATGAAAACTAGGTGCTAACTGTTTTGTACTTTTATATATACATCACATTTATATATATATTTAGGCTTAGTGCTACACCAGCTATCTTGTAGGAATGGGGTTGTCTTTATTTTCCTGTTATTACACTTTCACTTTGATTGATCCAAGGGTGGTTACCCTAGACTTTAGGTTGTCCTGGGAGGTGTGTCTTTTAGTATGATTATGTATTAATGTTTGCCCAGACCTTGAGAACCGTTTGTCATGTTTACTTCTCAGATTTCACCAAATTTTTCCTTAAGTTGACCAATGTCAGTAGGCCTCATTTAGGCCCATTGTTATTTTCACCCCACAAACAAGCCCCTACACCAATAGATTCCATGAGTCATCATTAGCTTAAGTTGACCATAGTAGGTAGGCCTCATTTAGGCCCTTTGTTGTTTTTTCATTAGAAGTTGAAACACATTTAGTTCTTAAGTTGTCCGAAGTAGGTAGGCCCCATTTAGGCCCCTTGCTGTTTTCATTCAACACATAAGTCCCTACATCACTAGATTTCACCAGTTATCACTAGAAGTTGAGGCACATTTAGTTTGAGGATGCTTTGGATAGTTTCTGTTGTTATCAGATCCAATCTTAGATATGTTTTAGCATTCAAGTCAAGGGTGCTTTGCTTTGTTTTCAGTTGGTTGTTAGATTTGTATTCCCTACATTGAGTTTCAGGTGGAATTTCCTAAAGTTGTCATTCATTTTAGAGAGTCTTTTTGGTTTTTGATTTGTTGATAGATTGTGTTGATGTTTGTTTATATGGATGTTGTTGTTTATAGATGTTCGCAAAATAAAGTCTAAGGGTGGAATGTCTTGGCAGGGTTTTTGGCTCTATTTAGCAGTGATATAGACTTTAATCTTGCTCACATCTAGGATAGGTATTGTTAGCTTGTGTTGGCCCTTTTAAGCCCTTTCTTCCAGATCTAGAAGAGGCCATCTATTGCCTATTGGCTTTGGCCTGTTACTTTTGCTTATAGTAGAGGTTGGATCCTGTGGTCCTGACTTTATATTACACATTGGTATGTTTTATGTAGGTATTCTGACAGAGCTAAGGGGTATTTCATCCCTTTCAGGCCTACAGGCCTAGAACTAGAGGGACTCCATCTTGATGGAGCTGAGAGGCTTTTAGAGTAAAGGTAAAGTTTATAGTTAAAGCTGTTGTTCGCCCTAAGCGAACCGGAGAGAACCGGCCAGAGCTGAATCTAATCAGGAATTGTTCCCGGGCTCAGGTCTCTAGACGAAACAAGCAGACTGGTCACTGTGGGAGCGTCTAGCGCAAGGAGCCTGGTGCATGGGATTGGTGGGAGGAAGCTGCTGGCTGGAACTTTCCATGAGGAAACAGCATTCTATATCAGTGAAGTGCAGAGGCAGAGTCAGGGAGTCGAGTGGAATTGGAGGAGCGGAGAGGAGTCAAGCTGGAGTGGTAGAAGAGTGAGGAGCTGTTGGAGTAGGAGAGAGAGAGAGGGTTTAAGCTAGAGAGAGCTGAATTGAATTGGAGGAGCAGAGAGTGTTGGTAGAGTTGGAGGAGTGGAATTGCAAGAGGAGAAGAGACAGGATATGCTTGGGACAGAGAGAAGACAAGCAGACAGTCAGTGAGCTGGAACTGAAGGAAGCAGTTACTTATCAGGAGGAGGTGTGAATAGCTGGAGTCTGAAGTAATGCCTTTTAGAAGAGACGGAGGAGAGATCGTGGATTAACCTGTGGGAGCAGCTGGAGTTAATTGGACATTGGCACAGAGACATTTAAAACAGAGTGAACAAGCTAGTGGAATGAAAGAAGATCAGAGCGGCAGAAACCATTAGGCTGAAGCTGGAAGGTGGAGAGAGTCCGTGGGGGAGAGAAGTCCAGTGCAAAGTGATCAGCGCAGAGGTGTATCCAAGAGTGCAGGAGAGAGAGAGTCTGAGATGAGCCAAGGCACAGACGAGAGAGGAACCCAGATGACAGCTAGAACAAGACTTCACACTAATCAGGTGATATCGGTCCTGTCATATTAGTTTACTTTACACTTACATCTTAATCTTGTCTTTATTCCCTAGGCTATTGTATTGCTAATCCTTTTCCTTGCAGCGGTGTGTTCTATCTATAGTCTTTGTCAGTTACATGTGGATGTGTCCATTACAATACAGATCTGTGTAGGTGTTTATATTGTTAAAATAAAAACAGCCCTAGTTCTTAGTGAACTGAAATGTGCCTTGTATTCTTGTTCAATTGGGGTAAATGGAGTTCCTAGTTGAGAGTTGTTTGCGTGAACGGATGTGAAATCCCGATCAGGTAAGTGGTGATCAAATAAATAGGGAGCGAGTGGACCTTTGATGCCAGGAGCAGAAGGCACATATTATTAATTGGCTAACTCCTAATATTGTAGTAGCAAGCCCTTAGTGAATAGGGAGAGAGACTTCCCAACATATAACTGAAGGTGTTCATAGGAAAGTGGTCGTCGTTGATATTCGGCGTTAATGAGAGCGTTGGGGAGGATTACCAGTGTGTAGTTCTGCCGGATTGCGACCGTGTGTAAATGAAAGCGCTGGGGAGGATTACCAGCGTGTAGATCTGCCGGATTGTAGATCGTTTGGAAAAGAGAGCATTGGGTTCTGCAGGCCCGTGTGTAGACACACCGGATTGTGTGTCATATCTGCCCTGGGGTAGATCAGTCTGGGTCTGAGTGGCCGCGAGACTAACTGATGTGAATAAGATATGGTAGAAGACCTATGCATGTTTATTGCTATTTCCCCATCCTTAGGTACGACTTGTACATATATATATCTATATCCATTGTGAATACGTTCTAAGGAGGGAGGTGAGTACGTTCTGGCTGGGTTAGAGGGACCCCCAGGGGCTGAGCAGAAAATCCGGCCATAACAACTACTCAGCTCATTAATGTATAGGATAAAAAGCAGGGGGGCCAGAACACATCCCTGTCTGACCCCCCTGCCAATAAGAATATCACTAGAAACTTCGCCAGATTGGTTAATACGCACACGTGCTCTTAGGTCGCTATGAAGGTAAGATAAAAAATAAACCAAATAATCATCTAGACCATAATTAAGGAGAACGGACCATAAACGGGAACGATTTACAAAATCAAAGGCAGAACTTAAATCCATAAAACCAAAATATAAGGGGGATTTTTTTGCGATGTTATATTTTGCCATTATTAAATTCAGGTTCAAACATTGTTCTACCGTGCCCACACTACTACGGAAACCTAGCTGGCTTGGGTGTAGAATATTACTTTCCTCTGCCCAAGTTCTAATTCTTTTAAAAATTACCCTGCCCAAAACTTTCAGGGTGTTATCGATTAATGATATTGGGCGGTAGCACCCAGGGTCCAGCCTATCGCCTTTTTTGAAAATGGGTACAATAGTACTGCTGGACCATGTTTCGGGGATAGATTCGTTTGTTAGGTTGTTAAAAACATTGCACAATTGAGGTGCCCAAAAGTTGATTTCACATTTTAGTTGATCAATCGAAAGGCCATCAGGACCAGGGGCTTTATTACCAGCACTTTCTATGATGGTGTCCTCTACCTCAAACAATGAGATGTTCAAAGGGGTTGGAGGGGGAAGGGTTGCTGTGTGGTTGCCAGATGCGGCATAGATCTTCGAAAAATGGTCGACCCACACAGGCCCGATGATGTTACAATTAATTGGTGTTATATTTGAACCTAGAGATCTTAGGTCCTTTACCTCCCTCCAAAATCCCGAGGTATCTTTTAGGTCAGCCATACGTACGAGGGATTCCCAATGATCTTTAACTAGTTCATTGGATCTGATGCGTAAGGTGGATTTATACCTTGCTCTCACCAACCTTACCTGAGAAATATCCCGTGGTTTGGACATGAGTGCAGCCCTTAAATTCTGGTTTGCTTTTGAGCAAGAGGCATCAAACCATCTTGAAACTTCCGCGGTTTTCCTAGATGTTGGTTTAGAAATCTCGCTTTTTATTGCGGAACAAAGTTCACTAAATGATTTAATCACATTGCCCCCACAACTATCAATAGTAAGGCAATTCGAGATCAATGCTGGGTGTTTCTTAATTACCTTTGCCAAAACTCCCCTGTTATCTACTCCCCTCTAAACAACCCTTAGTCTATCCGTCGATGCTTCCAGGTAAGTTGCACCGATTTCGCTATGTGATTTCTTACCCCCTAATGATTTCAAATAGATCACAATGGGATAGTGGTCACTGTATACCTTACACACTACCTCAGCTTTAGATAAAACATCGGCAAGTGGGGGTGAAACAAATATATAATCAATTGTTGTTGCACTCCCATGGCCGATGAACGTGGGGATCGGGGCAGTGCTTATGTCAGTACCGGCAAACTCCATGCAATTTACAAGTTCTCTAGTTGCAAGGAGATCAGATAGTTCTACACCTCTCCTCCAGGGGGGATTACTTGAGTGTATGTGTGCATTGAAGTCCCCTCCTAAACAAATGCCATCAAACTTCCTGTGTTTCCGTCCTCCACTATTTCATCAATAAAATCAAACAAATCTATAAAATTACGATTGGGATGGGATAAAAAATCATTATTGTAGAAATTAATCAGACATAGTTTTACCTTCTTTGTATATATCAACGCCATAAAACTTGGGTTATTAGTTTGTATTACTTCAGTTTTTACCTCTGCAGATATTTTTACCCAAATCGATAAACCCCCACTAGGACGGGCCAAAGAGGGGGCCGATACAATCCTATTATGACATCTATACCCTTCAAATAACAAATGGGTTGTACACCAGGTTTCTTGAAAGACATCGTGGCAGTTTACCCAATCCTTCCAAGTTTTAATTTCCATTTTTGCCTTCAGACCAGCAATGTTCCAACTTATAATTGACAGGTTTTTGTCAGGCCGTGGACAGACATCCTGAGTAGGCACCTAGGTAGTTGCTAATTGGTTGTCCAATAGATTACATTGTTGGTTGGGAGGTAAAGAAAAGTCAAATGGTGTCAGAGATACCTCAGGCAATGCTTTCTGTACAAATTCAACGCCATTGACCACTGGAGATAGATCTTCTTCAGTAGCTGGCAGTTAGTCCAGAGTGCCCTGGTCACAAAGTGCCGAAAGTCTATTATATAAAGGAAACAAGGGGGGTGGTTGCAGCATTCTATGTGGGGGTCTGTAAAAATAACTCAGCGGTAAGGGAGTCACCACAGTGGTTGGGCCGTGCTGGGTAAAATTCTTGTTCAATAGAAATTTTACTGTGCCAGGGTTCCTAAAGGTAATTATGATACAGTCCCCGTTGATGTTTTTATAGAGAGGACCGACCCAGGTCACCCGACGTGTGGATAGAATTTCTTTAGATATGTTAAAGCCGACCCCCTTATGTTTAGTTAACCAGTCAATGAATTTGTTATGTAACTGGACCCAGGATTCTCCTTGACCCTCCCTAAGCGGTGGTATGCCAGCCAGAACCAAGACATAAGGGCAGGCCTCAGGAGGAAGATGTAAAGCAGGACCTTGGTGTTTTATCGGCCTGTTGTCCTCGGGTTGAGCCCTGTGCTGGCCAGGGTTAGGGAGTTCCTTCTGCTTGTCTGTACCTCTGGGGGGGTTACTCTTCTGATGATTCTTTGTGGCGCTAGGTGCAGTGGAAGGTGGTAAGGGAATAGATGACGAGCTTGAGGTAAAATTGTTTTGCCTTGTATTTGCTTCCACCGATAGTGATGTAGGTAAGGACGCTCTACTAGCATTAGGTACTTCTTTGACCCCTTTAGCTGTAAGTGAATTACAGTTTTTGATAAGGTCTCCACTGGAGAAGGAGCTAGTAATAGACTCTAAGTCTTTTAACAGACGTTCGCCTCTAATTTTATCTAGGCAAACCATACCCTTTCTCTTAGCTTCGTCATTTTTCACGAGGGTTTCCAGTCTATCAAGTCTCTTAAAAATGGTATTAAATTGTATGATCATTTGACCTTCCAGTTGTTTAAAAATTGTGTCAGCAATAGTCTCTATAAGATTTCCCTTTGATTTGGATTGAAGGCTGCTTTCATTAGGGAATTCTGTCTGTGTGGAGATGGAATTTGTGCCTTCATTTATTATAACAGTGTCACAGTGTTCTCCAGGATCAGAGCAAACTGTCAAAGGCCCTGTTTGTTGTTTCTTCCCCCTAGTCCACATGCTCTGTGGAGTTGGCTGGTTATTTCTCCTAGGGGGCTGCTTCCTCTTATTTATTGTGGTCTTAGCTGGGCCCCTTTTACGCTTGGCTCCGGTGTTCTCAGTTGTGTCAATATTCGTAGTTATTGATGATGGTGCTAATTGCAACACAGGATCAGGAACAGCGCCAGGAGCTGTATTAGGGGTGTTTCCATCTTTTGATAGATCAGACAAGCTGACTGCAGGGATAGCTTTTACCACAATTACTTCAGGAAATAGGGGCGTGGTGTGAATAGGACTGGCTATTGTAATAGGTTGGCTGATATTAAGTGTACCCAAGGAGAGCCTCCTCTCAGTTTCTGCAATCTCATTAAAGGCAGTATCTATTAATGTCTCAAAAGAGAGTTGAAAAGATGCAGGAACTACAGTAGCCTGTGTGTCTGTGTTTGTGGTATCACTGGTGACGTTGCGTTTCCCCATTGTAGACGCAGTGGGCTCACCTTCAATTGGGAGTTAGATGTGTGGCCCGCCCGACCACTGTTGACCTCTGAGGGCCTCAGAGGGCCCGCCCTTTGCCCGGGCTTAGCCCGGCGCACGCCCGCGCGCGTCCCGCGACGCGGACGAAGCCTTCGCCCTTTGAAGCGCCTCAGGGCGCGCTGGCAGGCGGAAGTGGGCGGAAGTGTTTGCTGAGCACTCTGGGAGCTGTAGTCTCCCCGCGGCGTCCACAGGTTTCACTGGACCACTGCGGCGGGAGAGAACTGCAGCGTGAGCACCCCAGAGGCGGTGAGGCAACGAGCTGGTGAGTGCCCCCAAGACCGGTTGTGGCTGTCCTGCTGCTCCGCTTCGCAGTCACACGAGCCCGTGGTGCTGGAGACCCGACCTGTGTTCACCTGCCCGAGGACGCGGCTCGCCTCCCCGCCTGCTTCCTATGGTTACTCCCACTGTTTGCTGTGATTCTCTGGATTTTCGACTTTAGTGTGGCTGTGGGCCTGCTAATCAGGCCCACAGCCCAGCTGTTCTCTCTCCTAATTGATACCATGTACTTTAGGTACATACCAGATTGGTTATTGGGTCACCCTTGTGAGCCCCTGTATTGTGTACCATAGGTACCCAGAGCATAGGTGCACCCTAGGCATACCAGAGGCTGCAGCATGTATTGTGCCACCCCTGGTTTGCCTTCCAAAATGACACCACAGGCCTGTTCATACACCCTGGGTAAGGTGGTGTAATCACCCCTTACTTAGATATAGTATACCTATATCTGTACATACATATAGACACATATACACCTATAAGTCACTCCTATGGCATGCCTTAACAATCCTGGAGGCAGAGTGCTTGGTTTTATGTAAGTTATTACAGAGAACAAGGGTCCTAAGGAGTTACAGTATGGCGCAAGGATAATAATATAGACTACAATCAGTACTATATAGTTGCAACGCCCAGCCGGGCGTGAGTTTATTTAAAGAATAATATAGAATATTGTTGATCCAAGAAGGATCAATAAAGAGTGAGATAGGGTACAGTCCTGTACCTATCCCAAAGGGTTAGAAAGAACAGATCAAAGCAAGAGGGATGGAAGAAGGAAACAGGTTTTTCAGGCAGGAAATAATTCTAGAGCCAAGGGGTGACTTGCACATACAATAGATAATTTCAACAAATTCACCTTGCAGTATAAACAATTTTAAATATACATGTTATATCATATGCTACACTGCATAGCGCGTCGATGTTTCGATCCCTAAAGGCTCATGATAAACTGGGATCATCATCAGGACAGTTTTTAATTAATACCTGCATTACAATTTGCAAGCCTGTAAAAAAAGGGGGGAAAAAATAGAAACAGGTTTTGAGGCATACGCCAGGAACATTGAATTATACATAAGGGTGAACACTCCGTCAAAGCATAGGTGCAGGTGTAAAAACAGGCCACTCTCACATGTTTACTCGCTGGTCTCTGACTAGTGTGAAAGTGATTTTTAAGAAAAATTATTTTAAGTTAAGAAGACTGGAGTGAGAATTTCGGCGCAGTGAAAAACGGAATTTTTTTTGTGTCATTCACATCCGTGTCGGTGATAATCTAAAGTGACAAAAAGGCGCGGTGACTTGAACAACATTTTTATATAAAGGACTTTTGTGATAGTGCTGGCGCGTCCTACGGGGCAGGGGGCTTTGGAAATTTCCGGCGGGATTAACAAGGCTTACCTAGCTACATCTGGAGTAGCCGTTCAGGGGGGGGAATTTGTCCGTGAATCCGGGATGCGCCGTATTGAGGTTGGCTCACTCGAGATTACTGGGAAATACAAGTGTTGACAGGGTTAGGGGAAGGCTCCATTTAAAACGGAGTTCTTAGCTGGGCTGGTTTATTAAACGGCTACTCCAGATGTAGCTAGGTAAGCCTCGTTAATTCCACGCTAATGGTGACGGAAATGTTTTTACTATGCAGCTTCCCAAAATCAGAACCGGCTCGAATGATCCCCTTTCCGGTCTGAACATTCCTCAACTGAATGCGTCCACATTGTAGGACGCTAGGTAAGCACTACTAACGCGATTTACACTCGGTAAGACTCCTCCCGTGAGTGGTGCGCTAACGTTATGACTTCCTCCCAATTTAGTATTTCGTTACCCGCACCGGCCGAAAACTTTCCCGACCGACTAAGAACACTCCCAACTTAAAATAATTTTTCTTAAAAATCACTTTCACACTAGTCAGAGACCAGCGAGTAAACATGTGAGAGTGGCCTGTTTTTACACCTGCACCTATGCTTTGACGGAGTGTTCACCCTATGTATAATTCAATGTTCCTGGCGTATGCCTCAAAACCTGTTTCTTTTTTTTCCCCCCTTTTTTTACAGGCTTGCAAATTGTAATGCAGGTATTAATTAAAAACTGTCCTGATGATGATCCCAGTTTATCATGAGCCTTTAGGGATCGAAACGTCGACGCGCTATGCAGTGTAGCATATGATATAACATGTATATTTAAAATTGTTTATACTGCAAGGTGAATTTGTTGAAATTATCTATTGTATGTGCAAGTCACCCCTTGGCTCTAGAATTATTTCCTGCCTGAAAAACCTGTTTCCTTCTTCCATCCCTCTTGCTTTGATCTGTTCTTTCTAACCCTTTGGGATAGGTACAGGACTGTACCCTATCTCACTCTTTATTGATCCTTCTTGGATCAACAATATTCTATATTATTCTTTAAATAAACTCACGCCCGGCTGGGCGTTGCAACTATATAGTACTGATTGTAGTCTATATTATTATCCTTGCGCCATACTGTAACTCCTTAGGACCCTTGTTCTCTGTAATAAGTTACTTAACCCATGGTCCGAAGGCCTTTAGCGGGTTCCCTTGTATTGTTAAAACAACATGGTTTTATGTAAGAGCCTGCCCTAGCATGAGCTGAGCCCCTCTGCAGCTTTTGGAAACATCTCCTTATAGCTGTTCTATGATATAGCCATACCATATACTCTTAAGTGCATTATAATCCTCGCGGTTAATGCTAACTTTGGTTTGGCTTTATCAAATTATGTTGTGTAAGGTGTCAAACACTTTGGAATACTACCCCCCCCCCACCAGTCCCGGTAGCGGGGGTAGTGTTCCACCCTTCTAGAGGGAGAAGACATGTAGTTACTGGTTTACCCGGTTAAAGTTAAACAGAGCCTCAGCATTAAAAATGGATGCTGCTGCCACAGACATGAGTCTGACCTCCTGTTGCTGGACGAAACTCCGGCAGGGGAGGCCTGGACAATCGGTTTCCAGTCCAAGGAGGTGCTGGCACCTCCCCAGACAGGCTTTTGTGTATTGGGGCAGGGAGGGCTGCATTCAGTGAATGCTTTCCAGACACTGCCTGGGGCACACAAGGTGCTCCATGGCTTTCCCAATTCAAACTGGTTGCTGGGACACTCTGCCCCAGCTCTGACGTGAAACTGGACAAAGGGAAAGGGGTGTAACCACCCCTTCCCATGTCCACCCATAGGAGGGACCTTAAGAGTAGTCCAGCCCCTAAACTTAGCATAAGTATAGGAACCCAGTCACTAGGACTTTAGATTACCCTGGACGAAACTTTGAAACATAAATTCTGGACCTTCGACATTCCATTTGACTGGAATACAGAAGACATCTCCCTTGTGGTCAAGGAGTGACCACCCTGTTCAAACAGGCACCAACAGCAACTTTGCCAGTCTGCATTTTCGAGGCTCCCGCCTGATCCGAAGAATCTGCGACACAGGACATGGACTTCCAGATATCTCTGACCCCAACCCAGTCCCACCAGATGTGGGACTGGAACTCCTGGACATCCTGCATTTTGCAAGCTGCACTCACTTCACGAGGTAACTCAAAGTGGTGCATTGAGGTGCTTGAAGCCCCATACCCGAGCACCATTTACATCGAAGTTCAGAGGCCCCCACTCCAGGAGTGACCCCTGGGCCCCGCTTTTGCATTTCAGCTTGATGCGTCTTTGTGGTTCCTAGTCTGTTGGCTAGTGAGCCCCCCGAAGACTTCCTTTTGAATTTAACTTGCTTTCCTGGTTGCTCCAGGCTTGCTCCAACTTCCGTACAATGGAGAAGTTTCTTAGACCTTACTGGTCTGCACCGAAGCCAATCTGGACATCCTGCGTGGTTTCCGTTTGCCAAAGCTTGTTGGGTCCAGTCCTGATACCGACACCGCAGTCAACTAGATCCTTTGTGGGAAAGCTTGAATCCAGCTTCTGGTTGTCATCGATGCCTCCTGGTCCTCGTGGCTGAAGAGACAAACTTCACATCTTCACCCGAAGTCTCCCAAAATCTGGTGGCATCTTTCTATCACAGCCCTGGTCACTGGCAAGTGACCCAGAATCTGTCCCTTATGCTTTCAGGTTCTGCAGATCTTCGATCCACCCTTGGATCCACCCGGAAACTTTTCCTCTGGCCGCCTGCAGCACTTCTTTGCAGCTCTCCATTGAAAACGGCGACGAAACCCGACACGAAAGGACACCTATGCACCCGGCTTCCCTGGGCGAGGTAACACGAGTACTCGGTGCTCCCATGGGTCTTAACTCTCGAAGTGTCCTAGTTTAAAAGGGTTCCATCGTAGTACATCCAGAAGTGTCCTTAAATTGTAAATTTGTAACTTCTTCGTTTCCCATAGAAAGTCAATGGTAACCCGCGACTGTGTTTAGACACCATACGCGTCTCCCTTGGGCCTCCTACTTCCTAACCTTTGGTTGTTTAGAGTAGGCCCATCGATTCCACAGGCCCTAGGCCTACTTCCTAATTCTTTTGTGGTTCTTATACCACTATTTTAGTATATGGTTTGTGAGGCCCCAGGGCATAACGTATACTGTGCAACTTATCGTATAGTAATTGAGTAACTTGTATTGTACTTTTACCTCGGACCTCATAAAGAGTACAGAGGGGTTGTGTTTAGAATAAATACATATATATTTGATATATACCTGGTGTGGTGTCCTTTCATTTGGTACTCAAGGGATAATAATTGGTAAAACAACTTGCTTAATACGCTCTCTGAAGTCTTAGCCTGATGACTACTAGTCCATGCTACCACTAGGATAGCTTTCTATAAGGTTGACTTTACAACCACCATCAATAAGGGTCAATTAGACTGGTGCAAGGTGCCCACTAGAACTAGTGGACATCATATGCCAGGCTAACTTCTCACAGAATGCATTGGCACAGAGTAGCCAGAAAGCGACCTTCCGCTCCCTGGTTTTCTGACACACTCAGGCAGCTAAGGCAGGGCTGCAGAAAACAAGAGAGACGCTGGCGGTCGCACCTTGACCCCAACGAGAAAGAAAAACATAAAGGTCTCCTTAAGGGGTATAAAGCAGCGGTGATTGGGGAAAAGAAGGCCCACTTTGTTAAGTTGACAACTTCCCTCAAATCCCTAGGGAATTGTTTAAGATTATAGATTCCCTGTCCACCCACCAGTCACCAGATCCCTTAGTGGGATCTCAGGAACTGTGTGACCAGATCTCCTCTTTCTTTCATACTAAGATAGTGGATATCTATACCGCCCTGGAATCTCTAAACCAAGATCTAGAGGCCTCGGCTTTCCCGGTGGCTCTCCTAGATGAAGGCCAGGCTAATGGTCCCTGCAGTGTCCTTTCCAATTTTCCGCCTCTCACCCTCGAACAAATCAATTTGCTCCTGGATAAAACAAAATCTGGTTCCCCTTTGGATCCCTGTCCTCCCAAGATTTTTAAAGAATGCACGGAGGTAGTTCTGCCTCTGCTTCTTGAGGTGATGAATATAGCAATCTCTGAAGGCACCTTCACCGCTGCATGGAAAATGACGGTGGTTAAGCCCCTCCTAAAAAAGGCTACTCTAGATCCCGGGATCCTTAAGAATTTTCGCCCAATATCTTTGCTCCCCGCTCCTGCTAAGATGCTTGAGGCTCATCTCAACTGTCATCTGAGTGCCTTCTTGGACAACTCCTGCCTGCTAGATCACTCCCAGCATGGCTTCCGGAGGGCACATAGCACTGAGTCTGCCCTTACAGTGGTTACCAATAACATCCGCGCTAAGGTCGATAGGGGGCCAGACTACCCTTCTGGTCCTGCTCGACCTGACAGCTGCTTTTGATACCCTGTCCCCCTCCATTTTGGCTGCACGTCTTAGGGAGATGGGAGTGGACGGCTAAGCTCTGAGCCTCCTAACGTCCTTTCTTAACCAGCGTGAACAGAGGGTCAAGCTGGGTGACTTTCTTTCTCCCGTTAAACCTGTGCACTCTGAGGTTCCTCAAGGCTCATCTTTGAGCCCCACGCTTTTAAAAATATATGAGGCCCCACTTGCCAGGTTAGTAAGGTCTTTTGGTCTGGAAGTGTTGTCATATGCTGAGGACACCCAGATTATGGTCTCCCTCTCCCAATCAGTGAGTATCACCGCTCTTAATTTCAGGAACTGCATGGAAGCAGTCTCGCGTTGGATGATTCAGAACTTCCTGAAATTAAACAGTGAGAAAACCGAGGTTTTGATCTTCGGGGGTAGACAGGACATCTGGTCGACCGAATGGTGGCCCCCTGCTCTTGGAGCAAGCAAGTTAGTAGGACGGTCTCAACTTGCTGTGGCGCTATCAGAATTTTGAGAAATATTACTCACTATCTTTCCCCCGAAGCGCGGAAGCAGGTTACAGTGGCCCTCGTCTTATCAAGACTGGACTACTGTAACGCACTTTACCTAGGCACAAATAAAAATCTGGTTCAGCGCCTTCAGACAGGGCAAAATGCGGCGGCCAGGTTTGTTATGGATGCCCCTAGACTTACCTCAGCTTCCCTAATCAGGAAAAATCTGCATTGGCTGCCTATTCAGTCTAGGATCAACTTCAAGATCCTATGTCTCACTTACGGCGCCCTTCATGGATTAGGCGCAGAAGACATTAGGTCCCTTTTATCCCCCTATGTCCCTAGTAGAGCATTACGCTCCTCTAACAAAAACCTTCTGCCCATCCCTCGTGTCTTCAAAGCCAGATGGAGAGGAAGGACTTTCTCCTCCCTCGCCCCAAGACTGTGGAACACGCTTCCTGCTGAACTAAAAGGGCAAACATCGCTCGCACTCTTTCGTAAAGCATTAAAAACCCTGCTCTTTGCAGAAGCTTACCTGCACCCCTCACACCACAAGCAGTTGTACCATCTTTTTAGGCGCCTTGATGCCCATGGGCTAAGTCGCGCGTTATAAATCCTCATTCATTCATTCATTCATTCAGTGGTGCAGAGTAAAGAGGCATAGAATAAAGTGGCATAGAGTGCAGTGGCGTAGAGTGCAGTGGTACAGAGTGGAGTAAAGTGCAGTGGTGTGGAGTGGTGTAAAGTTGAGTGGTGCAGAGAAGAGTGCAATGGCATGGAGTGATGCAAAGTAGAGTGGAGTGGGATAGAGTGGAGAATACATAGTGTGGTAGCACACTGCCATTACAAACAGCACATTTTCAATCAAAACAACATTTGCATTTGCAAGACATACAGTTTTACTAATAAAACTATAAAGCGCACAAACGATAATGTGTGGAAAATGCACCACCTAGTGTTTTGATTTGTGTTGATCCAATGAAAGTATTTGTTTACAATGCACTTCAGAATTAACAAAAATGTGCTTAATTTATGCATTTCTAATTTTGATAAATTCTGAAATATGCGCACAGTTCATTAAATGTTGTTGTGTGTTAATACGAAACCTTTCCTACCCCCAGTATCCAGCAAGATTGTCACATAAATCCTCACACTTTGAAGTCACAGAAAGAAAGTAAAATCCAAGCTCTCTCAAAAGACAGAGCCTGACTTTTGACCTATGTCTTTAAACGCCCAGCAAATATGACAAAATAAGAACAAGATTTACAGAAAGGAGCACGCTTGGAAGAATGCAAGGAGATGTAGTATGAAAAGCTTTACTCTTTGGGAGGGATGAACTCACGGTGGACAATCTAAAACAAATTAGGCCAGCAAGTAGAAAGCAAGAAAATGTGAGTTACAAAGACAATGCTAAGCAACAGGAGGAATGAGTTCTCAGGGAAGATTCCTGAATGTCACCAAGATTTCTTTAGCAAACCAGACAACTGCGCTGCCTGGTATGCTTCAACCTAAAAAGGGCTGCAACTGGTCCTTATCACTGAAACAACAAGAGGATCAGAAGAGTTTAGGGACCAGCCACCTAGATTAGTGCTTGACAGTAGGTAGCTATGACCAACTGATTGCACATCTGTGTCCCTCTCACTTTTTTGTTGATATCAATATCAAACCAAGCCTCCTCTACTGGTCTCTGGCAGTCTTTAACCACCGACAGCTGTATGTGTGGCCTTTTTTGGTCGAGCCTAGATTCGGCGCTCATGCACTGCTTTGTATCTCCTCTAGGTGCTTATATAATGCCCCTGGCTTCCTGTTGGCTCATTTGTGTGCTTTTAGTAATTCCTTCCTTTTATTGGCTAATTCTCTTGTTTGTCACAGCTTTCGGTGGGTGGTTCCCACCGCTGTCGACTGGCCCTGCTACGAGTAGTATTGGCCTTCTGTTTTCTTTGATCACGTCGTTGCACTTCTTTTTCTGCTTCCTTGTTTTTAACAGCTCTTCACGCACGTTTGTGCACCTACCTTAATCAACGCAGCACCTTAATTTAACTTTAACCCTGATGGCCGCTTCAGGAGGCCCGCAGATAATATTTTAATAATAATCAGTGCGGCAGCCGCCCCAGTCTCATCTAAGTATTGCATCCGTACGCATTTCTTTTGTCCTTTGTCCATTCCTACATGTGTGGATCCGGAGTCTCAGAGCATGGCTCTATTAAGATTAGATTCATGAGTCAGCTTCCTTTTATGCATTTACTAACTACGTCTGGTCACTGAGAGGTGCAATCTTAGCAATCAGTAATGACGATGTCCCCTTTGCCCGCCCCCGCACCCCCTCCCGACGGCTGAGTGAATCATGCTTTTTTAAAAACTCGTGCCAGGACTCGTACCTGAGACTGTACGCCAGATACAAAGTCAGGCCGGAAGTCCAAGTCGACCGTAAGAAGAGGCTGGCCACGGAATTGCAGCTCTCGCTTCCTAGCCTAGAGTGAGGTATAATTTGAAAGTTGATAATGCTGTCTAATAAAAATATATTTTTAGACTGTTGGAAAATGAGACAGCATCTGTGAGACCTGCAAAAATAACATACCTACATTTGTCCTTCACTGTGAACCAAACACCCAATTGTAGCGCCTGACTCTCAGAGGATAGGGTTGCAGAGCAGTCTGAGGCTTACTCAAGGGAGGTGGTGTGGGCAAGTAATCACCATTTGCAGATGCGCAAAAATAACACTCATTAATTGATTGTCCAGTCTGTACTTTGCTTTATAAAAGTAAGAGTACATTTATTAAGCACACATACTACTCAATACTATGCACCAATTTACAAATATATATAAGCTGTTGGAATTACTTTGTGACATTGCATAACATCTCCACCCATCCTGCAGGGGGGTGGGGTCTAGTACCACCACTCCCATGTATGCACATCATCTTGCCCACAATGCATTTAATTGAACATAACCTGTGCCGAAGGCCCTGCGCACTGGCACCATCCCAGTGGCGACCTCCCCCATTATCTCAACAAACATTTACAATAGGTAACCCTGCCATGGTTACACACAACCCTGACTGAGCATTTCCTACTGACAATGAAGTACACACCTCTACATCTTAAGGGCTACCTGTCTGGGTTCTTCACCTAAGCGCAGCAGCAAGAATACATGTTTAAGCATCACTTTAGAATGACAGTACTCATCACATTTGTGTGTCATTAGAATGCATTGCAATTACAGCCCCTAAAGGCATTACAGATGAAATCGCAGGATTACGCATATACAGCCAGACACCCGAGCAGGAATGTCTGATAACATAACCGTACTTTGCTTATGACATCACCTTACCAAGGAACTTTACATTACACAGGTGAACTTCAGTCCCTCTAAAAGAAATAGCCGTTAGTAAATGCATTTCTGGTGCAATTATACCTCTTCAACTCCAGAGGATGACCTTCTCCAGACATCCCCAACTCAGCCCTTCACTCCTTGATGCACTTCTCAATCCTTCTCCAACTGTAGAACAAAAGTGGCATCCCAAGAGGAGTGAAAATGCGGCTGAGCCCTTGAGTGGTTATTCCTTTCAAATCCCCAGGAAACTTAGGGGGGACAACCATTTTTGTGCTGGGGGAGACTGCGTTGCTCCTGCAGCTCCCTCTGCACCTCTCCAGCAAATGCAGTGGCCCCTCTCCTCTGGGGACCACCAAAACACCTGAAACCGTAGGTTTCCTCATGCCTGGCAAGGCATTATGGGGCGCTTCAGGCTCCTTTTCTTGCAAATTAGATGGGCGGCTCTCCCGCTGTGCCGAGGTAAGACGCGCTGGAGGTGCTGGCGGCTCCGCCATGTTCCTGGGCCTCGGTGGGGGGCCTGGCCCCACCCGGGCCCCCAGGTGGAGGTAACGACTCGGGAAGCCCACCCCCAGCTGATCCGGCTGATTTGCTGGGGCCCTGACCCACCTGGGCCCCGCGATGCCCCCACTCTTCTTCCAACATCCCGGTCCCAGCCGGGACCCCTGGCTACCTCCTTTGTTGGGGGGCAGTCTGGGGAGCCCACCCCCAGCTGCCCCTGCCGGGTCACTGCACTGCCTGCACCCTCATGGGCTGCCGCGAGAGCCGGCACAGCAGTTCTGGCCTACCCCCTCCCGCGGGCAGACGCGAGGACTCTTGCGTTCCAGTCAGGACCTCAGGGGAGTGCAGCGGCACTTCCCCGGCCTTCTCCTCTTCTTTGGGGCCAGGGTATGGCGTTCCGGGCCCCCAGACATCTTCGGGGGGGCTCGACGGTGCTCCCCCATCACGGTCACTGCGGGGCCCGGAGATGGGGTCCCGAGCCCTCCTCCTCTTTACGGGGAGCGCAACAGCGCTCCCCGGCCACTCTTCGTCAGCGGGGGCCAGGGTGGGCTCCTGGCCCCCCATGGGGGATATCTTCACGGGGAGCGCAACGGCGCTCCCCGACTTTGATTTGGGGCCCGGGGACGGGGTCCTGGGTCCCTTAAGACCTCTTTGTGGGGGGGCATGATGGCACTCCCCACACGCTTCCATCTTCGGCGGGGGCCAGGGTGGGCTCCTGGCCCCCCTGCAGGGCATTTTTCATTGGGAGCGCGACACCGCTCCCTGGATTCCCTTCTGCTGGGGGCAGCCCCCGGGGACCTGAACCATTATGGGTGCATAGTTGAGACCGGTGCTGGAGCCCCACACGCTTCATCATTGATCCACTGAGGGGTCAAAGGTTGCCTACCTTCTGGGGGCATATCTCAGCCCCCAGGTGGCCGATTCTCACATTTCCTGTCTTTTCTTGCTCCTCTTGGCCAGCCCCAGCCACTGGGAACACTAGCCTTTGCCCTCCTGGTCTCAAGGAGAGTGCATTCAGCATGAAGCCGTCTTCATTGGCTCCCTGCGCCAGCCGTTCACCTAGCTCTCCTCCTTGGTCTCTCATCTCCCTGCGCAGAGGCCCCTGCTTCTGTGCACTGGTTCTGGAGTCTTCTCCAGCACCTTCTGCCTCGGCAGACCACACCCCAGAGAGAACTTCTCTTCCTGTTCAAGCACTTTTTGAAAGTGTAGTAGGGGGCTGGCAGGAAGTCTCTGTTTGTCCTATCAAACAGCTACACATCACTTGACTGCCCCCTCCTTCCTGCCCAACCTCTGAGTTTGTTCAAAATGGTGTCGTCCAGGGTCTCTTGCCGCATGGTCTCTGAAGCACCTTTCCCCCCACGCTGCCTTCCCTCCCTGGTGCAGCCTGGTGCCTGGCACCTGGTGATAGCTTCTGATGGATAAGCCTGAAGCCCCACCCATCTTTTCTTCGTGGAGAGGAGGCCTTAGCTTCTGGAAGCAAGGTTATCAATCTATCCTGCTGAGGTCAGCCGTCAGCCAGGCCCTGGTTATGGCTGACTCAGAGAAATTTGACTATTCTGGATGACCCAAAAGAAGTACAAATATGACTTTGGACTCTGCAGAATACTTCTTCTCACATACGTTACAGTGGACTTTAGTGCGTGTCTGGAATCTAAACGCCTTGGGAAAGTAAAACTAGCACATGTGCTCCCTATCCCCATAAGAGAATAATGGAATACACACTGTAAAGCACAATGACTTTCCCTGGCATGTTTTTTTCCCACTGTATAAAGCCTATTCCATGTCACCACCCCATTCTCATCTCAGAACCTTTTACCTTCCCATGTGGGGTGCCACAGGGCTCGGCAGTCAGCCCGACACTTTTTAATATCTACGTGGCACCTCTGGCCGGTATCATCAGATCCTTCGGCATCCTGCTCGCCTACTATTCTGACGACACACAAATTGTGCTGTCACTGACGGAGGGAGCGGAGAAGGAGGCGGGTGAGCGTTTCCATGAGTGTATGGGTTCCATCTCAGCTTGGATGTCCTCCAATTGCTTAAAACTGAACTCGGGTAAGACTGAGGTTTTGAAATTTGGTAACAACCCTTTGGTCTGGACACCGGATTGGTGGCCGATGGATTTGGGCTTGTGTCCTGAACCATCATGGAAAGCCAAGAATCTGGGGATCATTGTGGATAATAAACTCACCATGGCGTGCCAAGTTAACATGGTGACTTTAGCATGTTTTATGGTCCTCAGAAGTATTAAGAAAATAAAGGTCTTCCTGACCAAAGATAATCTCAGGACGGTGGTGACAGCACTCATAATGTCACGTCTCGACTATTGCATCAGTCTATAACTTAATGTTGAAAAACAACATATGAACAGGTTGTAATTGGTCCAGAATGTGGCAGCTAGAGTGCTGACCGGAACATCAAGGTTTACCTCGGTCAAGGAAGATCTTAAAAAACCTCACTGGCTTCCAATTCCGTTAAGATCACACTTTAAGGCACTGTCTATTGTCTTTAAGGCGGTCAACGGTATTGGTCCGGAGTTCATGAGGAATAAATTCTGTTGGTATACTCCAGGGAGGACATTGAGATCTACTGGATCTAAACTCGTTCAGACCCCCCTTTTTAAAAAAACTAACTGGGGAGGGAGAAGTTTTGTCCATTGTGCAGCTAAAGCCTGGAATGAACTCCCGTTCCAACTTAGAAATGCTCCAGATCTAATTTCTTTTCGCAGGGGCCTTAAGACTTGGCTTTTCTCTTACTATTTGGCTTGATGTTATGTTTCTCAGGCAATCAGTACTTAGCGCCAGGACACCCTAGGGTAATCGTGCACTCTACAAGTATTAATAACATAACATAACATTTTGCATAAGTCCTGCCACACCAGTCTAACTGCACCGGCTCCTTGGCTGCGCATGCTAGGAAGCTCCCCTGCGCAGCCCCTACATGTGTGCACACGCATGTACACATGTGTCTGCATGTAAACAGCCCGGTGCCCCTTACTGCATTTGCTGCGCAGTGATCTGGTCAAGCCAGGGGGGCACCAGTAAAACCCCCATGCAGTCTCTTTCATTATGAGTTTACTGTGGGTGAGTGCCAACTTATGAGGCTCCCCCACAGTAAAAGCTCAACAATTAGGTGCTCAAAAAGCAAAAAATCCGGGCGGCTCATAGTGTCAGAACCACCTTCTAACATAGACTACTTAGTGTGCCGCACATTCATGATCATATTTATTCTGAACTGCCACACTGCAGTGTCTGCTCACTGTGCTACTTAATTTTCAGCATTGTTCGGACGCACTAATTCCTTTTTGTGTCCTGGGGTGAGCCACTATGGTGCTGGTCGGCCCTGCTTGAAAACAGCTACTTAGTCCTCGCATGGGTGTTATTGCTAATATTTTGTATGTTTCCCTTGTCTTCATTGCTTGAAAATAATATTTGCACATAAGAAAGTTAAAACTGTATTAACGCCGGTTGGAATAGTTGAAGCTAGAATTTAAAAACGTAATATCAAAACTACACATGGTTTTGCAAAAAAATATTTCACCAGCTATTACAGAAAGGAGTGACGCATGCCGTGTGTGATAATGGATAAGACACGAGAGGATTGCTGCTCACAGATTCACAGTGATCTTTGGCTCCGGAAGAAATGACATTCCTTGCTAGTGCGAGTAAATGCTACAACTAAATCATAAGTCAGTCGAGAGCCACGTAACATATTTTAGTCATTCTCTTTCCCAGATGACTAGAATTTTGTGAGCGCTTGGCCACTATAATCAGGCTGCCTAGATACGCCTGCTTTATTCTCAAACCGCCGACTTGAAGAACTGCACGTTCAGAGTATTTAGAATATATTGATGCTGAGTAAAAACACTCTTTTACTTTTTCAGATGTTTCCTATGTAGCCTTGTGAGGCCCAAGCGATGGGCAGGTAGGACACTTTTAGTTTTTCCAGTAAAATTTGAAATACTAAGGTTTGTAGTGACCCACTTCTCGGTTCGTGGTCCAGAACAAATGTCTACTGAAACGTCAATGAATTAATTAAGTGACAAGGGTTAATATCCACAGCGATCATAACTAGTAGTTTGACAGCTCATTTTTAGTGGCCCATTAAAATGATGTGTTGCTCGAAACTTTCCGGGCTTCAGTGAAATGTAAATGCGCAGCTCCCCTAAAACAAACTTTAAGCATGAGCGTGGCACTTGTGAAACAGGCCTCACGCTTTATCTATTACTTGCAGCTCATAGATACGAAGTGCTGCAGGCAGTCTCATTCCTGCATCTGTGGATACGCAATGGCAATAGTGCTATGCAAATATAATCACTCCACTGCAAATAAAAAATTTATAGTACATTTTTTTTGCCACTAACTGTAAAAGTCGCAAGGCCAATTGCGTTTGGGGCCCAACGGGGGAGAGGGGGGGGGGGGGAGGAAACAGCACCAACCAGAGACTCAAAATTAGGTGTGATAAAGGCCGCTTTATTGGAAGCAGGTGCACCTTTTTTTTTTTTGTTTTTTTTTTTTTTTTGTTTAAGAAATCTTTATTAAGCATTGAAAAGTGATACAAGAAGCATGTCATGAAAAATTAGGAAAAAGTACATATGAGTATAATAATAATTAAAAGACATCAATCTATAGGAATTTATATAGAAAAAAGAAAGGTATGAAGAGATAGATAGAAGAAAGAAGAAAGGAAAGGAAAGGAAAGGAAAAAAGAAAAGGAGGAAAGCAGAAGACAGGGAAAGAGAAGAGGAGAAAGAGAGGAGGATAAGGAAGTAAAACTAAGGGATCATAAGGGACAAGGAGCACGCGGTAAGGGAAAAGGATTAGAAGAGAGATAGGAAGTAAAGGGAAGCCATAATAAGTCAGATTTAATTTTCAAAGGGATAGAGGTAGAAGAGGCTATAGAAATTCTATGTTCATCACATATATAATTCCACCATGTGTGGACCGAGAGTTTTGAATTATCTTTCCAACACTATAAAATAACTTTAAATGCAAGTGCAATAAAAAGGTCTAACAACTTAGCAGAAGAGGGTGTAACAATATCAATATCATCAGATAAAGAACCTAAAAATATGTGTATAAAAGATAATTGTGAAGAAAGGGATAACATTTTCATACATATATTCCAAACATCAGTCCAAAAAGATAAAACTGGGGAACAATGGTATATTTGGTGTTGTAGAGTACCAGTAACTTTGGAACAGGACCAACATAAAGGTGAAGAGGTTGGAGAAAATTTATGTATAGTAACCGGGGTAATAACAACTCTGTGGTAAATAAAAAGTAAGGATTGGGTAATGCGTGCAGCAACAGAAACTTTGAAGAGTCTAGACCATAAACGATCCCATAATGCAGTGTCAAAAGAGACATCAAGATCAGTTTCCCAAGCAGTCTCTACTGTAGACTTAGATCGAACAGAACAATTAGACAGAGAAGCAGGTGCACCTTAAACAATGAAAACCCTTGGCCTGCGTCGTACAAAACTATTCCTCACTAAATATGCAATTTCCTGACAAACCCCCCACCCCCTCCCCTAACTGGTTCCCCCAATCCACAAACAGTAAACAATTAGCAGAAACGTCAATTTGCCTCTCCACCTGGCTAAATCCTTTATTATGCTTGCCCTACCCCCGATAATCCAACAACAGATCTCCTACACTTCCCCCATATATTAGGAAGAACTGGCACTCGAAAGGCGTGCTAACGGCTTTTGACCCCCCCCACCCCCCTAGGATTCCTACACTTCAGGGGTATCTGCGCACCAATGTACTGCTCCAGAGCCTCCCTCAAATGGAGCTCATAGCTCCATTACGTACCAACAGGTGACCCCCAACCTCCCTGAAAATCCACTGCCCCGTACCTAAGCTCCGGGTGCTCCATCCTTTCAACCTCCTATCTCCCCAAAAACCTGCATTTCCTTTTAAATTTCTTCCGGGTCCTATCTGTGGCCGCTGGCCTCTCAGTGCCCTTTCAACCCACCTGGGACCGAACTCTGACCAAAGGACCTGGCACCCCGCCTACCCGCACGTATCTCTAACAGGTCCCTCTTCACTTGCTTAACCCAATGCTAACCCTTTGCATGGTACCAAGCCCACGTCAGGTACACTCTCCCCTTTACCACTGCACACAAAAACCTGCAACAACGCATGCCAGCTCATGCCTCTTTTCCTTGCCGCTGACAATGCAACAACCTGTCGTCCGAATCCAACACAGATTCCGGTGCTTGACCCAGTCCCCCCAGTTTGCCTACTTTATAGATGAGTGTTCACCAACATAACTCTCCAGCGCCACCGCAGTTGGCCCCGCCCCTGCACCTGAAAAGACACACATGTGAGAGGCGAGAAATGTCCTTCATGTCGTATGTTCACTTCCGACCCCCCGCAGCTTGACAGATGCCCGCTAACAGTCCGACCTCCAGGGCCCGAGGCCTTCCCCAAGCCTGACGCACAGCCTCCGTTGCCGCCCCCACTCAAACGGAATGCCTCTGTAATGCCTTCGGGTCCTCACCCATACACCAGAGGGCATGCCGCAGGACCCCCAACACCTGTGCCACATACACTCTGCCACCTCCATCTCAACCAAACCGTCCCACAGCTGCGTCCCCCCATTCCCTCGCCAACGGCGAATCGTCACCCCCAAAAGCCCCCGTCCATCAAATCCAACCTGAACCGCAACACCCTCTCCTGCGGAAGCCACCAATCCCCCTGCCCCACTGCTCCCGACCACCGCAATTCCTCTCATGTCCGCTCATATGCACAACATGGAAATGCCCCAAGAACGCCTGTCCCAAGCAAATCCCCTTTACTACCCACCGACAACGTACTCGAGGATGCGGGCGCGTCAAACCGGACAGCGTCAGACCCAAACAACGACATTGCCGTCCCCTTGTCCTCCGGTGGGCGTGCTTCCATGACCACGGAGTCGAGCTCTCTACCAAGAAATGACAGCACCGAATTGGGACCGTGCATCTTCTCTGGCGCCCGGGGCACCCTCAGGTAAGCCACAAGGCCCGTAAAACTTTCCAGCTCCGCTGGCAGTCTGTAGAAACCTGGCCGTCCCAAGTGAAAGAAGTCAACCAGATAGTGCGTCACCGACCAGAGCCTGTCCGCCAGGAAAAAGCCCACTGCCAAATTCACCGAATGGCGCTCACCGCGCACACGAAATCTAACCTCCCATGGGCAGTGCTGTCGCCCCCCATGCCAACATTGCCGCCCCCTCATCCTCTGGCAGGCGTGCTTCCATGGCCCGGAGTCGAGCTCTATACCAAGCAAGGACAGCACCGTACTGGGACCATACGTCTTCTCTGGCGCCGGGGGCGCCCCCAGGCAAACCACGAGGCCCGTAAACTGACCAGCACCCGCTGGCAGTCCTTCGAACCCGGCCGTCCCACCATCAAGAAGTCCTCCAGATCGTGCGTCCGTCTCAGAGCCTGTCCGCCAGGAAAAAGCCCACTGCAACAAGGAACTGAAACGCCCAAACCGCGCACGTGAATTCGAACCTCCCATGGGCAAAGCTATGGTCCCCCAACAGTGCCCCCCCATCAAACCGGGTCCCCACCGACCGGTGATCCCCGGATGCCCCCGCAAACCAGCAGAACGCCAACCTAACCTCGCACTTTGTGGAGAAGTGTGGCTCAATGATTAGAGTGGCAGACCCTGATGCAGAGGTGTAGCCCGGGACCAGGGTTCAATTCCCCGCCTCGGCGGGTCTTGGGCTAAAAAATTCCACGGACTGGATAATTCTCGCCTCGGTGCCTATTCCAATCAGTGAGTCCCTCTCTGCAACTCTGGGCAATAGCTTGCTTAATCTCCACAACGGCCCCCACAACGCTAAGGATGCCTGGCCTCCACCTTGGGGGCGCCCAGGAGTGATGCCTCACAAGGAAAGCCAGGATGGGTTCCACAGCGGTATTCGTACAAGCGCCTTGAGACCCTTGTGGGTGAGTAATGCGCTATACAAGTATCAATTTACAATTTACATTTACACTTTACCTGAAAGACCTTCACACACCGCGCCGCGCTCTGCCACGCCATGTCCCTGATACGGCACCCCCGGGAGCTACGCCGCCAAAATCACCGACCGACTTAGCCCCCCCCCCCACCCCGACCTCTGCTAGCACAACCGAGACAGACCGGGCTCCTTCCCGAGCACCACCCCGATAGGGGAAACAATCAAACCCGGCAGCGGTGGCTCCAACAAAAGGAGGGGTGGGACCCCCTCCCGGTCCCGCTCGCCTCCTAAACACCTGCCCCACACTGTCCCCGTGTTCGCATTGATGGCTCAACTTCTCCACCCTCATTGGCGACGAGCCTCTGCCCAGAACCTTGACCTTCTGTCCCACCCCCGCACCCCTCTGGCACCCCTTCCATACCGCACCTGCACCAACCGACAGCCGAGTATTACCCAACCACTCCCCTACTCCGGCACCATCCTTACCTGGCGTCAAGGCTGGCGTCGTCCTGAATCCCGCCGCCTAGCCAGCGGAGGTGGGGGGGCCGTCACTCTCGGCGCTCCTTGCCGTGGGCATACCTGAAACACACTACCAACACCGTTACTTTTGCTCCCCCCCTTCTGCATCTCCCCCTCCTCCTCCGAATCCTCCTCATAGTTCACTTGCACCATGGCCTCACCCCCTTTCCGCATCATCCCCTCCTCCTCAGAAGCCTCCACATATTCCAACGGCACCATGGCCTCCTGCCCAGCACTGGGCCCCTCCTTCCACTCGTCCCCCAGTTCCCCCCTTTATGGCTCTGTCCTACTCCACCCTGCCACCTGCTGGCAAAACCACATCAAGTCCCCCCGATCCAAGTCCTCTCTCCTCACTCCTCCTCCTCCACTCCTCCTTACTGTCTCCTCCCCTGGTGCAATCATGGATGGACCAGCTGAAACTATGAAACACAAACCCATCATTATGTACAGCGCAAACTCCCTGGGGCCTAATCGACTCACAATGCAATCTACCCACCCTATTACTACAATTGCCAAGCCTGCTCGACACCAACTGTGCCCTCTTGGAGATGTGGTAAATCTCCCCATGCCTAACAAAATTGAATGGGTTCATCTGTAACGTAACTGGTGCTCATGTAAAGCACCTGATACCTTCAGTTCTACTTCGGCTATAACCCACCCCAAGAATTTGCGAATAAACTGAAACTCCCTGGATGCTCCAGCCCTTCAAGAAGTGTGGAAAATCTACAGCTTGAACCACCCACTTTCAAGAAGGAAAAATTGATGGCCCAATCCTTCTCCGGTGACGGAAGGAGAATCTGTACTGCACCTCCGCCCCAGTTCCGTACCACCAACTCCTCCCCGGCCTTCCAAACTGCCTCAAAGTTCCCCTCTGTCAAGGCCCTTCCAAAGTTAAATCATGCCCTCACTATTACCTGCAGGAAGACCCTTTAGTATAAAAAAATGTTAGTCCCTCCAACTATGGAAGTGCCGTCCCAGTGGGTACGTGTGGTCTGCGAGACTGCCATTAGTGCAGTACCACTCAGTACCTGTGATTGGGACTCTTATTAACATGCACACGTCACGGGTCCAGTGTAACACCCTGTTTGCTCCCTCCTACCTTTGTTCGTTTTCGATACCTTCACAGGGCCACCATGCCTACGTAACTTTTGAACTTGTGTTCGAGAGTCCTCCATTATTGCAGTATTATACCTTTACCAGCACATCGCTTTCGCAACCCGCACACATGCCACTCTCCCTCCTGTAACGCACCTTTTGCTACCTTCTGTATTTGTTTGCACACGCTTGTCACTTATGCCTCATATACTATAACCTTGCTTTAGCAATTCATTCACTCGTAATGCTCCTGTATCCTGTCTGTTCCTCTTGTGAAGTGCTCTGACACCTTCGGTTAAGTCCGCGCCATATACAACGCATAATTAAATAAATAATACTCTGCATCTGAACCGCCGGTGGCCGTCCTGACCCTTCGGGGTGGGAGTGGCGGGGGCGCACTGCCCCACCTCCCCTCGCGCTTCCAAGAATGGTCCCTCGTGGGAGCACGACCGCCCGTACCAGGCATAGCCGGCCCATCCCCTCGGTCGAGTGGAGCCGCATGCTGCTCTCCCGAGCGCCTACCTCAGCGTCCCTGCCCAGAACAAGATGTGTGGTCCAGCATGCCGGGGATAAACCCCCCCCCCCTTCCACCCCCGAACACCCCCACACCCCCTGCCGAAAGCCCCCCGCTCGTTGTGACCCCCCCCCGCACCTGCCCAACCCCCGTTCCCCGCAGGGCACCCCGGCCTCAAAACCCTCCGGGGTTGCAGGCCTCCCGCTGGTCGGCCGCCCCCTCCAAGCCCTATTCTCCTCTGAGTTATTGAAGAATGACAGCAAGTCACATTGAACTTCTGAACCTACTGTGAGTATTGGAGGCTTCTCAGGGAATCAGTGTGTAGTTTAAGGAGTGGTGGTTATGTATGCTGGAACCAGTTAGTTAAATGCCCGGAAAGATGCATAACAGCTCATAACAATGTTGTAAAGTCCATTCGAATAGTATGATTGAAACCAAAGCAAACTACATGTATTTCTTTTAGCAATCTGTTGAGCTTCTTCTTGCAGGGATCTACGTTTAGCCTGCTGATCACTGGTTCGGCTCATGCCAAACTTAGCCATTCATCAATACAAGGTTGATTAATTGCATCAGCATAGCACCACTTTAGCACCACAGCATCAGCACAGCATCATCTCTGCATCAGTGCAGCACTACCTCAGCACAACTGCAGCACCACCTCAGCATCAGCACAGCACCACTTCAGTACCAGTCAGCATCACTCATCACCACTACAGCAGCACTGCCACAGCACCACTTGCGTATCACTCAGCACCACTTGAGCACCACCACAACCACAGCATCACTAAGCCCCAGTACAACACCAGCACAGCACAACCTCAGCACTAGCACAACACCAGCACAACATCACCTCAAAATTATTCAACCCCAGCTCAGCACCACCTCAGCACCAGCGCAGCACCACCTCAGGATAAACACAGCACCCGTGCAGCACCGCCACCTCAGCACCAGTACAGCATAACTCAGCATCACCACAGCGTCATGCAGTGCCACCGCAGCACCACCACAGCATCACTCAGCATCACCTTAGCACCATCACAGCATCCCTCAGCACAACCTGAGCGCCATCACAGTATCACTGGAGCACCACCAAAGCATCACTCAGCACCACTCAGCATCACTGAACAACGCCTCAGTATCACTCAGCACAACCTGAGCACTACCTCCGCACAGCATACCACCACTGTAGCACTATGTCAGTTTAACACAGCATGCCCTGAGCATCAGTGCAGCACCAGCACAGACCCACCTCAGCACCACTTCAGCACCAGCAGAGCACCACCTCAGTACCAACACAGCACAACCTCACTACCTCAGCATCAGTGCAGCACCACCAGCTCAGCATCATTCAGCACGACCACAGCATCACTCAACACCATCTCAGCACCAGCACAGAATCTCCTCGTCATCACTCAACACCACCACAGCACCACCTCCATATAAGCACAACACCAACTTCGCATCGGTGCACCACCACCAGCGAAGCACCAACTCAGCACTTGCACAGCCCCACCACAGAATCAGCACGGAACAACCGTAGCACCCATACAGCACCATTTCCACATAAGTGTAGCACCAGTGCAGCATCACCTTAGCACCAGCAAAGCACCACCAAAGCATCACTCAGCACAACCACAACATTACTGAGCACCACCTCCAAAGAAGCACACTACCACCTAAGCACCCAGACCTTGTGGAAGAATGGGCGGAAAATAATCATAACTGCCCCACGGTGATGTTAACGCTCCTAGTCAAATATGCAACGCGAGAATGCGACAAGCTGACAGAACTAATTGATGACATCACAACACAATTAAAAACCATGTGTGACAAAGATGAATTTGATCGCGACATGGTAAGAATGGAACAAAATCTTGAAACAATAGAAAAAGATATCAGAGACAAAAAACAATGTAAGTTCCTTAGAGACCTCGTAGACTGTGAAAAAGGACAAATTCTGACATTCGTCAAAAAATATGA
Source organism: Lissotriton vulgaris (assembly GCF_964263255.1). Classification (NCBI taxonomy): domain Eukaryota; kingdom Metazoa; phylum Chordata; class Amphibia; order Caudata; family Salamandridae; genus Lissotriton; species Lissotriton vulgaris. Next base: position 1,297,501,950 of record NC_141693.1, read on the forward strand.
CCGCCTACGAGCCAAAGAAGGACCACCGACAACAGAGACGATCACAGTGGCTAAAGAAAGGGTGGAGGGCAATGCTAACACATTAGATCCATCGGAAAGCCCCGGATCAAGTACTGTCCCAAGTGGTGGTGAAGGATCATCAAATCTGTCAGTAAAAGACAGAATTTTAAAAGAATTTTCGCTGATGGCACAAGACCGGCTAACAGTACAAACCAATACAGGAAGTACAAGTCAGCGAGGACGAGGTCATGGTCGCGGCGGCAGAGGAGAAACAAGGCTACAAGATGCACCAAAAGAAACAACGGACAGTCTGGTGGGGTCAAAATGAAGGAGAGAACCGTCATCAATTTGTCAGACCGCTAGTTAACCAATCAAGAAGTAGAAGGGCTATCATTAGGACGAACATTTTGTCCGACTAAAGATTTTGATTATACCTAAGCAAGAATTGACCTTTTCCAGTTCACTATAAAAATGAAGACTTAAAAAATGGTTTGCAACTAGAGTATCTAAAAATGGGAATACCAGTGCAAAAAGCAACACTGCAAGAAATCTTTTAATTAATGATATTGAAATGCTGCATGCAGTCAATGAATTGGGGGGGTCAGCAAGATTTTAATCCAGACCCTTATTTGAATTTAATAAATGACAATATTGTGTTAGATCTAAGTTGTGAGAGTCAGTCTAAACCAAAATCTATCTTTCTCCCACAAATTCACAATGAAGCCCTCGACATTTTCGAAAAGGGAGTTGTCAAGGGTTTCAGAAAACTGATGTTTGTTCCAAGACAATGTTACAACAACCTTACGGTCCAACAAAATGCTGCCATAAAAACATTGACAGATGACACCACCATTATTATCAATTATGTTGAGGAAGACATAAGACAATTGAGTGATTCAACACAATATGAGATCACTACAAAAGCCATGTATGAAACTGCGTTTTAGTTCAAGAAAGTTTATTAATCATAATAAAAGGTATCAATACAAATTACAATAAGATAATTATGAGGAAAAATAAAACATGGGAAGGGGGGAATGAAGGGGGGCATATAGGGAAAATCAGTATGCAATACAAGGATGAAGAATACACAATGAACTCATTCTATATATCGGGAAAAGTAATAAAAAGGATATAGTCATTATACATAAACAACAAATGCAAATAAGGTTATGCAAGTAAGTATGTTAAAGAAAAAAAAAAGGAATGGAATGAAAGAAAGGGCATCAAGGGGGTTTGGACACGTCTTGCTGGGCAGGTCGTGGACAAAAGGAACGAGTTTTACAATTATCTAAATACATCGTAACAGGAAGCCACAAATCTTCACTTTTAGCTGCCAATTGGGCAGGAAATACAAAAGCAGTATCGAGCCTATGATTATGACAAACATTATACCACCATGCTTGGAAAGTAATAGTGGAGGAAGACTTCCAATTAATAGTAATTTGTTGAAATGCGACTGCTAAAAGTAAATCAACAATACGAACAGAAGAGTCAGTCACATCCCAGCAAGGTGAAAGACTTCCCAAGAAGACATGGGTGGGGGAAAAAGGAATACAGGTGTGAAAAATAACATTAATTTGTGCCCAAACCTGTAACCAAAAAGCATGTACATTTTTGCAAAGAAATAACATATGAAATAGATTAGCATTGGGTAAAGTGCAGGTCCAACATGAATCTGGTGTGGTAGGAAAGCGCTGATGAAGAGTATTGGGTGTGTAAAGGAGTCTGTTGTAAATGAAAAATAAAGATTGCGTCAAGGATGCCGCCCTAGAGGTTTTACGGATTTTAATCCAAATCTTGTCCCAAAGAGATATTGGCCATGACGTAGAAAAATCATTTTCCCAGCGTTCCTCCACCTTGGACTTAGGTCTGGGGAGTGTATGCGTATGAAGGTGTTTGTAAATAGCAGAAGCTTTCGGGTAGCCTGTAGAATAGAAAGAAGTTGAAGGGTAGGGTTAGGTGGAACTGGGGACGAGGTCGTCTGCAAGAGCTTTGTATAAACTTCCATAACCGCCGTTTTGAGAAGAGGATATTTGGAAACAAATGAGGAAGGTAACTCAAAAGCGGAACTTTAGACAGGAAAAGGCAAGAATACAGAGTCAGAAAAGAGCTGTGATATCCAGAGTAGTCCTTTGGAACTCCCAGATTTCCAGTAAAAGGGTTTACCTCGAATTAGAAGGTGTTTACTATGCCAGATGGGGGAGGAAAGAAAATCAGCAACACTCACAGGGGGAGGATGATTAGGGGATAGGAGAAGTTTAACAGTGTGTCTATGAATGAGAGTAGGAATCGAGGAGGGCTTACGAGAGAAAGAGAGATATTCAGCAAAAGAGAAAGGGGAAAGAAGAAGACGCTCAATCTTAGTCCATAAAGGGCAAGGGGAATCAGGATCCTGTAGCCAAAAGGAAGCTTGACGTAATAAAAAGGCTCTATGGTATGCTGGGAAGTCAGGAAAGTTAACACCTCCTTCAGGGGCTGGACGTATGAGCCTAGCAAGGGACATCCTTGGTTTTTTGTTCTGCCATAAAAAGGAGGATAAAATTGAATTGATTTTCTTTAAGAACTTTGCTGGAACAGAGACCGGGATATTGGAGAGTGTGTAAAAAACAATGAGGGATAGCATCATCTTGATAGTATCTAAGCTACCCCACCAAGACAAATAAAGAGGGTGCCACCGGGCTGTGAGGTCAGATCATTTCTGAATGCACTTAGTGAGGCATAAAGAAATAGTGTCAGGGATGGAAGGGGTGACGTGCAAACCTAAATATTTAATGTGGGAAGGGCTCTAAATAAAGTTAGAGGCACTGAAATCAGGCTTAAAAGTGAATTTAGTTAGGGGGAGGATCTCGCATTTATCATTATTAAGTTTGTAACCAGAAATTAAAGAATATTTCCGAACTTCCTCCAGGAAAGCAGGAATGGAAACAGTTGGATTTGTGATGAAGAGCAAAATATCATCTGCGTAAGCGGCAAGTTTGATGGAAGATTCCGCGGTCTGAAAGCCGTGAATGTCAGGGTTTTGGCGTAACTTGGACAGGAAAGGTTCTAAGGCAAGGTTAAAAAGAAAAGGGGAGAGAGGGAAACCTTCTCGAACTCCTCTGCCAAGAGCAAAATAGGGGGAAACCTGACCATTGGCATAAACTGCAGCTCTAGGGTGAGAATAAAGTAGTGAAATTAAAGAAATAAAGTTGGGGCCAAACCCGAACCAACCAAGAGTATGAAAGAGATAAGGCCATTCAACCCTGTCAAAAGCCTTCTCGGCATCTAGGGCAATTGCTGCAAGGGAATGTTGAAGGTGGGAAGATTTTGATAAAATATTGAATCGAAGCCTGGTGTTATCAGTAATGTAACAACCTTTTACAAAGCCAGATTGTTCCTCACCTAAGAGGTCAGGGAGTAGATGTCTAATCTTATTGCCAATGATTTCGCGAAAATGTTATAATCAATATTAACAAGAGATATGGGTCTATAGTTTTTACAATATTGCACATCTTTTCCAGGTTTAGGTATTAAACAAATGTGTGCATCTGAGAAGGTCCCTGAGGAGGCACCCGACAAAACAAAGGAGTGAAGAAGGGAGTATAGCTTTGGAATCAGTATTTTGGAGAAATGAAGGTAAAATTCAACGGTGAAACCGTCTGGGCCAGGAGCTTTGTTGAGTTTAAGACGTTGAAGAGCAATGAGGAGCTCTTTCTGTGAAATGTCAGTCTCCAAAGAGGAAAGATCGAGAGGGAAATTTGCTGGTTTTTGAATAGTTGAGAAGAAATGTGTAAGAGAGTGAAGAGAAGGTTCGGTGTCAGAGGTGTATAGGGTCTCATAAAAGCGGGAAAATGTAGCAAGAATATCGGCATCTTTGTGTTGCAAATGTGCATTAGTATCATAAATAGATACAATAGTCATTTTGTTATGCTTAACCTTCAGGTAATTAGCAAGGATTTTCCCGGCTTTGTTCCTACCACCATAAAATTTAGCACTTGACTTAACTAAATATAAGGAGGCATCTTCGGTAGATTTTTCATTAAACTTGAGTTTGGCAGCGACCAGCTTAGTCAAACTATCTTTGGAGTGTGAGGTGTAATAGACGTGTTCCAATCGTTTAATGTCAAGAAGGAGGTTGTTAGTGGAGCGGCGAGCAATTCTGCATTTTTTAGCAACATAGTTAATAATGAAGTCGCGTGCAGCTGCTTTGAAAGTATCCCAAACAGTGTGCTTAGAAATGGGTGGAATGTCATTCAGGAGAAAAAATTCATCAAAGAATGTGGTAAAAGAAGTGGTAAATTTGGGATCTAAAAGGAGGGAATTGTTAACACGCCATCTTCTGGGCCCATCAAGTTTAGGGAGTACATCAAGACTAACCAAAACAGGGGCATGATCCGAAAGCAAAATCGGACCAATATCCGCCGAGTGAAGTGTTTGAGTAAGATCATGGGAAACAAAAATGTAGTCAATCCGTGACTGTGAACGATGGTACGGTGAGTAAAAAGTATATTCCTGCAAAGTCGGGTTACAATGTCGCCCGGAGTCAACAAGCTTATGCTGGGAAATAGCCTGGGTAATAGGTTTGTGCGATTTAGTAGGGCTGTAGGTGGCATCAGATTTCCTATCAACAAATGGGTCCAAAGGTTGGTTACAGTCCCCTGCAAGGATGAAATTATCATCCATGAATTGGGTAATGCGGGGGGAAAATTCAGCCCAATTCTGCCCAAAAAAGGGGTTCACCATTAGTCGGACCATAAACATTAAGGAGAGAAATTGGAACACGTCCAAGCGATAGTTTAACATGTGTCCATCTGCCGTTGGTATCAGATTCTTGGGAAATAATTGTAAAAGGGAGTGACCTACGACATAAAATTGCAACACCATTGCGTTTACCATCCCCTTGCGAGTAAAAGACTTCACCCACCCAACCTCTTTTAAGCTTAGCAGATTCTGCGTCAGAAAGGTGAGTTTCTTGAAGAAACGCAATATCAACATTTAATTTGGCTAGTTGTGATAAAATGCGTTGACACTTAATTGGGGAATTGATACCCTTAACATTCCTTGAAGTAATATTCAATGACATAACATGTACGTTAAAATAGTGAGTTCATAGTAACTACAAAAGCATTGTGTAAAAGACAGGCTATAAAATATAACGCATATCAAAGTCAGATATAAATCCATGAGAAAGGAAAGGAAAAAGGGAGGTAAAGATAGAGTGGAGATTAAGAAAGAAAAAGGAGAGAAAAAATAAGTGAAATAAATAGGGCATAATATAAACAAATGTGTAAAGAATACACCATAGGGAGAAATGGAATAACAACGTGTGACTAGAAATGTGAGAAGCAGCAGAAAGCTCAGGAAAAAAGTGAAAAAGAAGAGATAGTTAGGAGAGAATTACAGCATTGAAAAGAAGAAGTTATAAACTCCACATGAACAGGGAGGTGAGACAGAAAGGGAAGGGTAAGGAAAGAAGGGAACAAAAGAACAAATAGGAATAAGGGGGAAACATACCTACATAAGGAGAATACAAAAATGAAGCCAGGGGGGGGGGGGAGCCGCCGAGGCAAGGCAACAGCATCGTGCGCGGCTAAGCAGAAAGTCTGGGAGACATCAACAACCAGGGAAGGAAACCTGTGGAAGCAAAATGGGGAAATACAAACAATTACACATGGGGAACATAGTAGAGAGAAGTAATTAACAACAACATGGGAAAGAGAGGATGATCAACGAGGAAACAAACGGGGAAAAAATGCAAACATGGTCAAAACAATTACAGCAACAAAGCAAGATTCATCAAAGGAGCAAGTCATCCAGGATGAGATGAGGAAGTCCCAGAGGAGTCCATAGCAGTAGTTTTGTGTGCATTAATGAAACTTTGTAGCCGCACTGGGTCTTCGTAGGTAGTCGTCTTATAGGTGACCTTGAACAAGCAGGGATGATACAAACCATATCTTGCACCCATGGAGCGAAGGACATCCCTCATGCCCAAGAAAGCCTTCCGTCGATTGGCAGTCGCTTTAGCATAGTCTTGAGCAAAGAACAAAGGAAAACCCGACCACGTCAGTTTTGTTGAAGCCTTAGCTGCCATAAGGACTTTCAGGAGATCTGTGTATTCCAAAATATAAAGGATAACTCCTCTTGGGCTTTGTGACATAGAAGCAGACGTCGGCAAAAGACCTAATTGATGAGCCCATTGGATGTTGAGAGACGTACCTTCTGGTAGATGGAGCAATTTCGGGAGGAAGGAGCTGAAGAAAGCGATTGAGTCTGAACCCTCAAGACCCTCCACAAGGCCGTAAATGCATAGGTTATTTTGTCTGTTTCTGTTTTCCAATTCCTCCACCTGCCTCTGGAGGGCGCCGACTTGTGAAGTTAAGTGAGAAACTGTGGTACGAGTTTCCTGGAATGAAGCAACAGACTGCTCAACTGAAGAGACTCTGGTTTCAATTTGTGACCAATTGTCTGTAAGAGTCTGAAACTTAACATTAGTTTCCTCCATAAAAGGACGCAAAGTCCCAATTTCCTCCAAAAAAGGGCGGAAGGATCTTATTTCTTCAAGTAAAAGTTCCATGGAAACAGGCGTAGATGATTTGAGAGGTGAGGGAGGGTCATTTTTTAGTCTCTTGGTGGCAACTTTTCCTGATGCCGACTGAGGAGGATCCATGACAGTGTCGGAGCTTGATGAAGTGAGAGAATATTCTAATCTGGAAAACTCTGAGAACAATTTAGAATTTTTCACGAAGGCCACCTTTGTTTTGGTTTTAGAAGATAAACTGGACATGGATTTCAATCGTCCCATAAAAGTTATATAAGAATATTCAGTCTATGGAATGCAAACTACCTTTATAGTAGGTTTAAAGTCAAGTAAAGCAGGCAGAGGAGAGCATGAGATAAAAACAATTCAAGAAGGCGCTTCTGAAGACAAGAAGCTGTGCAGTAGGACACAATTGGAAATTCAGTGCATCATCTGTGACATCATGGACAACAATGCAATTTGATAGGCATAAAGGGGATAAATACCATGGGGTGTATGGCCCTGGAATAAATCGGTGCTAGCAATGTCAAAAGGCCATAGAATTGATTGGCGCAAAGTATATTATGTGGTGAACAGGGTCATGAAAGAAATTGCTTAGACGTTGTCAGCGTAATCCAAGTAAGAAGACAGAAAATTATGCGCATGTTTAATAAAGGAAGCAACCTTGAAAATATGGTAAATCATTCCAGGCTCAAGACTGTGAAACCAAGTTTATAGTAAAAGTCTGGAGAAAAAAAAAAAAAAAGGAAAGCAGACACTCCATCGAGTAGCAGCTGCGCAGGTAACAAACTGTTTAAAAGGTGGGTATCACAACTAAAGCCAGGTAACTCTATAACGAAATCCAAATAGTAAATCACCTGGACGTCTGAAAATGGGAAGTTAGCAAGCTGTGTGAGCGTTGAGGAAACGATAACACCACCAACTTCAGCAATGCCACATCACCATATCCTCGGTAAAAGGAAAATATGAGGAGATTCATTTAAAATGGCGGTTGGTAAATACAAGCTGTGGAGGTTAGGCTGGTTGAGCAGCAGAAACAGGGCGAGGAGATAATGCACAGCCCAATGCTAATATTTGAGAGGTACTGGCGAAATAATGAGTTTGCGCGCCATTGAGGATGAGAATGAAGAAAGATGCACTCTAAAACGGAGTCAGGGCACTGAGAGAAGCGTCGTCACAAAATGGCGGCTGCAGCATACCTGAAGCGGCGATAAATTACAAATGCCGAATTGAAGTCATCAGGGCATTGTTCCGAGCCAGGAATAGCCGCGCCAGCCTCCAGGGATGTTACGTCGTTTGAAAAAACTATCCAGCAGGAAAAGAGCAGTGTTACATGCAGCGAAGCTCCCAAGCCTCCGCAGAGCATCACGCCTGTGCGGCCATCGCCGTCGGGCGTCAAGCCACGCCCCCTTTGTATGAAACAGCTAACAGTGAATATCACTTAAAGTTATATGAGTGGAAAGAAAGAGGACTACTGGAGCAAGATGAGTACAATTTCCTCCTATGCAAATTTCCGAAAATACCAGTCCTTTATCTATTACCTAAAATTCATAAGCATAAGGACAAACCCCCTGGGAGGCCGATCGTCTCCTCAAGGAGAAGTACATTAGAGAACACATCGCTTTTGCGATTTAAAATGGTTTCCAGTTTCCCATTACATACTTCCAGCATCACATCTAAAAATTCCATTCTAGTACTATTAAATTGACTTGTAAAGGATAGATTCAGATTGTTCTTGTTCAGTGTAGTGACAAACTCATCAGCTTCACTTTTTGTGCCTTCCTAGACACAAAATATATTTTCAATGTATCTTGACCAAACTCTTACATTTTTCTGGTACTTCTCAAGAACCTGGAAAACCTGCTCCTCCCACCAGCCACGGTCGAGACACGCAAAGCTGGAGGTGAAGCAGGTTCCCATTGCTGTTCTGAGTACTTGGCAAAAAGGAAAAAGTTGTTTCTGAGAAAATGTTTAGCAAAACATTGGAGCATATTACAAACAGATCGAGATCTAGAAAAATGCATTGCTGATTCCCCACAAATTACATATAGAAAAGCACAATCCTTGAAAGATCTGATGTCTCTTGCATTGCTACCAAAAATAAACAAGAAGTTAACTGTAGCTGTACAAGGGTTCTATGTATGTGGCAGGTGCAAGGCCTGTAAGTACAGCTCCAGTTGTAAGACAGTGAAACTGTCAGGAGATTGCAGTACATTTAGGATTACAAAACATCTTACCTGTGAAACTGGTTATGCAGTATATGCCCTCAAGTGTTCATGTAACAAGTATTACATCAGTAGCACGAAACACAAAGCAAAAAAGAAAATTCTGGAACACTTGAGAGCGATAACCCACCATGCTAGGCAATATCCAATCGCACGTAACTCCTTTGCTGAACATAGGCAAAACACAAGTCTCCTGTCTTTTGTTATTTTGGATTGCATTCCGAGACGGGAAAGAGGGGGAGATAGACTGAAAGAACTGCGTAGATTGGAGTCAAGAATGATTATCGAATATCACACGTTACAACCATCAGGCCATAACGGAGATGAGGCACTGGCCATGCATTTGGGTTAATAATATAGGTACTGTCTGTCATAAAAATATATGAAAATATATGAAAAAATATCAGTAGTTTGCTGCTGATTGAAAGCGCTCATACCTTGGATTGTGGAGGACTGTGGAGGTTCTTATCACTTGCTGACTTTCTGTGGGTCACTGCTGTTTGGTGTCTAAATCGGGACAGAGCCACAATACCACCAGGATTACGGGACTGCGAGGACCAGCATTCCCAGTTGTTACCAGCTGGTGCCTCTTCCCGTAATCAGCCCGCCTGCCTGCCTGCATCCTTATAACGCCTCGCGGCCCCCGCTTAGTGGGAGCCGCTCGCTGATTGAAAGCGCTCATACCTTGTTTGCTGAGGACTGTGGAGGTTCTTATCACTTGCTGACTCTCTGTGGGTCACTGCTGTTTGGTGTCTAAATCGGGACAGAGCCAAGATACCACCGGGATAACGGGACTGCGAGGATCAGCATTCCCAGTTGTTACCAGCTGGTGCCTCTTCCCGTAATCAGCCCGCCTGCCTGCCTGCATCCTTATAACGCCTCGCGGCCCCCCTTCGCCGGAGCCGCTCGCTGATTGAAAGCGCTCATACCTTGGATTGTGGAGGACTGTGGAGGTTCTTATCACTTGCTGACTTTCTGTGGGTCACTGCTGTTTGGTGTCTTAATCGGGACAGAGCCACAATACCACCGGGATTACGGGACTGCGAGGACCAGCATTCCCAGTTGTTACCAGCTGGTGCCTCTTCCCGTAATCAACCCACCTGCCTGCTCTATATAAACAGGCTCCTCCCACGCAGCGCGTGATGTGCCCGGGTGAAGCCCGGGCCAAAGGCTGGCCCGTCTGAACACGTCCGAGGACGAGCGAGGCCGGGCCGGGCCACCCCACTAAAGCTTCGGGTGTTGTAGTGTGTGTTGTCTATTGCACTTTCTGTTTGGCAGTATTTTGTATAACTTTTGATTGCTTGCCAATCAAATAGGATTTCCAATGGCGCTACACTTTGGGAAGGGTAGAAAAGTTACACTATCCACTACTGGGGGGGCGCTCACTGGGACAATAGATCAATTCATTACGAGGACAGCTGCAGTAGTGGAAAAGGAGATAGCCCTAACAGAGAAGCGCTTGTCCCTAAATCTCCTAACGGGGAAGCGCTCGTCTCTGGGTACAATTGTGTCTGCGGTAACTCCAGTTCACATAAGACACAATGAACATCTAGGTGTTCTGAGCCCTAGTTCCAGTTTAGTCTTAGTAGGGTTAGATAGTCCGGTGGCAAATACCTCCTTGAACCTGACCACCGACAGCACCATTTCTAGCGGCTCCCGGAGAAGGGTATCCAAATTCGCATTCTTCACCTAGCCCCCCTATCAATAACCAAAATCCTGACACAGTAGTGGGTAAATACACTACGTCAAATCTAGAGGTACTCAAAAGGGTGGATCTGAAAACTACCAAAGAAGAATAGTTCTAATCCTGGGCCCCCATCCTCAGGCCAGCCCTCCAGCTTGAGCACAAATATGCCCCAACCCCATAAACTACCCACTCAAGGTAACGTAAATGAGGGGCTTAAGGCTGAAATTGAAAAATTAATAAAGTCACTGATGCTACCTCTCTTGGAAAGAACAAAAATGATAAACACCAAACTGGAGCAACTTGAAAAGCTAGTTCTAGCAAACTCCAGTTTGTTAAACAACATAGTGAAAGGTGGTGAGGGTTCTGAGCATATAACGCCCGCAGGTCGAGCCCAAATACCCAGAGAGGGTGGTAGGGACCCCCAGCCAGCAGAACCTGTCAGGGTGGAGATTCGGGTCTCCCAGCTTCGTGCTGAGATGTGCCCGTCAGAGAGTGTTCCACCAGGTACAAGTAGGGAGGGGGTCCCAGGGGCAGGAAAGGTAGTCAGCAAACAACCCGCACTGTATGAACGGTAGTTGAGAGGACACCAAGCAAGATAACGCAACCGGGAAATGAGGGCGTTAAACAAAGGCTGCCCTGTATTGACCTACCCGTAGAGTCCATACCGTATACCGTTATTTTGGCTGGTGTTCCCGGGCTTAATGCTGACAAAGAGGAATCCCATAGAGAATTGAAAAATAAAGTCTCCCACTGGCTCAATAAGAACAGAACACTCCCAGCTTTTTCTAACGCAGAGATCTTAAACATTAGAAGGGTGAGTTGGGTGGGTGGCAGGGTAAAGATATTGAAGGTGATTGCGTAATTGTGAACTTTAGAGACCCATGGGTTGTTGAGTACATATGTCACGATGCTGGGTCCGGCAGACCAGGAGACATTCAATCCCTAGGCCTTAACTACTTTTACGTACGAGTGTCCAGAGGCCAAACAAATCATACCTATATGAATTGGGCAAAGAGACCCCACAGTGTTAATCCGTTTGCCAGGGTTGAAACTCACATCCCATTGGCAAATCGTTTTAATGCTCTTACAGATATGGAGGGGGTAAATTGACATGAGAATATCGTGACAGGCCATACAGGGGCTTATCCACGGGGCAAGGTTTGTCATGATGGATGTTACTCTGGGGAGATGAACCACCTGGAGGGAGGATTATTTCGGGATGGTAATTGCCCGGACCGCAGCAGAGGTTCCTGCCTTTCTACCGGGTTAGCCCCAGTGCATCCTGGGGTGTCTACACCGGTGATGGCAGGGGGAGGGTGGACGGATGCCCAAGGCTTGGAAAGGTTGGCCGTTGGAACCCCAGATTGTGGTGCTCCCAGTATGGGTAGTATGGAAGTGGGGTCAAATTTGATAGAGCCAGCTCTAGACCAGATGTCTAAAGAGGTTATTCCCCACTTGCTTAAAATTGTTTCCTGGAATATAGCAGGGCTGAAGAGTAAACTTTCTATATTCGAGTGGTTGGACTTCGTGGATGATCATGATATTCTGATCTTTCAGGAAAACTGGGCCTTGTACCCTATATACTGTCAGGGGTATCTAAACTTCTACAAACCTGCCATTAGAGGTAATAAAGGTAGACAGTCAGGTGATGTAACCATCTGGGTGAAGCAATCTCTCTGCTATAGGCCGATTGAAGTAATGGTGGACAACCCGGATATTCTTGTTGTAAAGCTAACAAGGCCCAACCATATTGAGATTATTATTGTTAACATTTATGCTAGAGGACAGCCGGGTGGGCGGAGCTCGGGAATGACAAACGAGCTGGATCTTGTCTTAAACTCTGTCGGATGGAAGAACTTGTGCTTGTGGCAGGGGACCTCAACTGCACATTCGAACCCCTAAATCTTGAGGGGGAAGATCTCTTTGCAGATGAGGACGCACAATGGAACATCCCACACCTTGATCTAATTCCAATCAAGAAATGGACAGAAGCTGCCCTACAGTGGCTAGGCTTCTGTCTTGAAAGGGGTATGAGAGCCATAAATGGTCGCTCAGATTCTGATAAGATGGGAAGGATGACATTCGATATTGGCACCAATACTAGTCGAATAGACTACATTTTATTAAATGTTGAACATTGGTCTTTTCTTGAGGACTTGATAATATCTGCTCGCCCAGAGATTGACCATAACCCATTATTACTTAGCATAAGACTTGATGGCGGCCCAGGGAGTATTAAAGCTACCGCGATTGCCACAGCAGATGCTCTGCTTACAAATGATATGCGCAGGGTTCGGTGGGTAAGGGTAGTCGATGACCCTATGACTTTAGTTAAGAACCTAATGGGGTCTCCAGTACCCTGAGTGCCCTACAGGCACTGGAAAATGAAGAGAAAATCGTTGTGAAAGCAACACAACTTCACGAGCAGCTCTTTAGGGAATTGGAATCTCATTTTTCCAAATGCGGCAAACCCAGTAAGGTACCAGCTAAAAGACCAAAAAAATCACTAGTATAATAAATCGTGCCGCGTGGCCTATGGTTCTTTGGTGATGGCTATAAAATCGAGATTATCTGAGGATATCAGGAGAGCAAGGGCGGCCTACAGGAAAACACAAAGACAGGCTAAAAAGGAATGGGATGACCTCCACTGGTAGGAATTACTTGAGGTAAGCAGGTTGAAAAACCAGACCATGGTCTGGCAGATAGTTAAATGGGGTAAGTCCGTAGAACCTCAAGTCCCAGTTAACTAGGTGACAGCCGGTACTGGGTTGATTACTTTGAAACCCAGTTCAGGGGTCTAGTTGCAGAGGCTGCATTTGTCCGTGCTGAATTTTTCTCAAAGAGAAACAGGGAAGTCCCAAGGGTTAGCCACAAAGGTGGTTAAAGTTATTCTAGTGGTGCCCGGAATCTTGTTTTTTCGCAATACCAATCACACAAAAATATTCAAAACATTTTACACAACTTATTTCACTAGACATAGGCCAACCGTTGTAGAAATAATTATATCAAATACCAATTATATCTATATAGCACACATGTTACTTATTTTTGGTCAAAGCTAGAGAAAAAACAGGAGGATTGTTTTTAGAAAAATATATCATTTGTGTGTTTATTCAAGGTCACAAAATTATCACAATAGTAACAGATGATTAATAAAAATAGATACAGTATATTGTACAATCAATTAAAAACATATGGAATCACAGTCACAAGCAAAAACAATTTATACAATGTAAAGTTAAAAATATTCGCAAGAACGGGGGTCGACGCGGCGTTTCGGTTTAGGAGAAACAATTAAAACCTTCTTCAGGACCAAGTTCTAAAAAGAAACAGACAATTACTTTTTTGTATTTACAGACCCCCGTTCTTGCGAATATTTTTAACTTTACATTGTAAAATTGTTTTTGCTTATGACTGTGATTCCATATGTTTTTAATTGATTGTACAATATACTGTATCTATTTTTATTAATCATCTGTTACTATTGTGATAATTTTGTGACCTTGAATAAACACACAAATGATATATTTTTCTAAAAACAATCCTCCTGTTTTTTCTCTAGCTTTGACCAAAAATAAGTAACATGTGTGCTATATAGATATAATTGGTATTTGATATAATTATTTCTACAACGGTTGGCCTATGTCTAGTGAAATAAGTTGTGTAAAATGTTTTGAATATTTTTGTGTGATTGGTATTGCTAAAAAACAAGATTCCGGGCACCACTAGAATAACTTTAACCACCTTTGTGGCTAACCCTTGGGACTTCCCTATTTCTCAATGTTACTCCCCTGTCCCAGACTTGACAGATAAGGGGGCCTCCTTTACTTTTCAGAATTTTTCTCAAAGCCATTGACCCCCAGCCGCCCACTGGTGTTTGATAGAAAAGATGTAGAGAGTGCACTTAGGATGGTCCAAGGAGGTAAAGCACCGGGGATAGGCTGCATCTTTTTAAATTCGACCCCGTAAACTGGGTGCCTTACATTACCTTTCTGGCCAATGCTATTGTGAAGGGGGCACCGATCCCAGACTCTTAGCAGGGTGCCAAAATATTGCCTATTTTCAAAAAGGGGGACCGAACGAAACCGGGGAACTATCGGCCCATAAGCTTAATAGATGCAATCCAGAAAATCCTTGCTAGGATGGTGCTTGCTAAGATCCAGTCCTGGATGGATTTAGAGAACATCCTATCCCCATTACAAGCAGGTTTTAGATCCCGTGTTAGCACAATCGAACAGCTGTTTAGGTTTATATTAATTTATTGGAAGGCTGTTATTTTGGGTGGTGGTACAATTTATGCAGCGTTCGTAGACCTAAAGTCTGCCTTTGATTTAGTTCCCAGAGCTAAGTTATGGGATGCCCTAGGTAACATGGGGATGCCTCGAGAACTTCTTGATATGGTAATTAGACTTTATGAAGCAAACTTTGCACAGGTCAGATGGGGCAAGCAAGGACAGGTCACAGAGAGATTTCCGGTGACCTGTGGTGTTCGTCAGGGGTGCGTACTTGCACCGACCCTGTTCTTATTATTCATCAATAGGGTGGTGCAGTACTTTGCAGCTTTCCCAACAGACTCTAGGTGGCTCTAAGTTTCTGCTACTTTTTTTGTGGATGACACCTTAATTGTATCAAAAACTCAGAAGGGTCTTCAGTCCGCCCTGAATAGGTTTGAGGAATTCTTCCAATCCAATGACCTGCAGGCCAACGTATCAAAAACTAAATTTATGGTTCTGGTCAAAAATATTTTACAGTGGGGTCATATTAGTATGAATGGCTGTAATCTTGAGCAGGTTAAAGTCAGAACATACTTTGGGGTTGTGTTGGAAAACAGGCTCAGCTGGAAACCCCAGCTTGATGCACTTGCTCTTAAGTTCGCCCAGCTAACAGGGTGTCTGATCAAGGAACAAAGAACATCACTGACTAAAAGGATAGGTCCTGCCTTAAAAATGTATAATGCCAAAATAAGTTCAGCGATCTTGTACGGCACGGACTTATGGGCTTCAGCTGATTTATTTTCATTAGTTAAAGTCCAAAATAAATTTTATGAAACCTTGTTGGCCTTTCCCAATCTAGTCCCTTGAAGCCCCTGTTATTTGACTTGGGTTGCCACTCTATAGACGATGTGGCCCGTTTTAAAATAGTGGCTTTGTGGAGGAGAATTTGGACAACACTTGAACTGGCTCACTTTGCTAAAGAAATTTTAGATGGCAGATCTGTGTTGGGCTTGGGTAACATCCCATGGTTCAGAAAAGTAAGATCACTTCTAGAAAGCATGGGCCTGAGCAACCTGTGGTCAGACCCAAACAAACACGTCTTTCCCTCAAAAAAGGATTTCAAAGCATTATATTGGTCCTCTGTGCGACAACAACTCATTGACCAGACAGATACCGCCTCTTTGTCCGGTAGGTTCCTGGGGCACAAACTCGATCCCGCTCTAGAAGAATATTGGGACACTATCACCAAGAGTAGCGACAGGAAGCTATACCACCAGTTTAGGGTTGGGTCCCTTCCTCTAAGATCTTTCACCTCCAAATGGCGAGGACAGGCTAATGAGTTTTGCCCTTGGTGTAGGGACCAAAAAGAGTCCCTTGGCCATTTCTTCTTTGTTTGTCCTGTATATACGGCTCCCCGGAGAAAATGGCTAAAAGCCATCTGCAAAAATATGAGAACGAGGGTGGGAATGGAAGCCCTGTGGGTTTTGAGAGTTGATACATCCGTCCCAGTGGTTATTGCAGTTGCAAAGTTTTTGGGTTGGTCGCGGATAGTTAGAGCCAAGTATACCTCAGAAAGCTGACTAGACTGACCCAATCATGTTTTTATATAGGTCATTGTACGTCTTAAAGTCTTATCTATGACATACATACTGTTATAGCATTTTTGTTACCTTGTGGAATTTTATATAACTGTTTTTTTTGGTTTTTATGAGGCTAAACTTTTTTAACATTTGTATTTATTGTGTGATATTGTGTGTCCTCTCTTATTGTCCCGGTAAAAGTTGTTAATGGTTGACGATAGAATTAAATTGATGATGTATTTTATGATGAAATATTTCGAATAAAGACGTATGAACCTGAAATGTTTTTAGCTGATTCACTTCTTCTCAATCAATTGGGGTGTACTTTATATCATCACTGTTATTATGAGGTTTTTAATTATGACATTCTTTGTTTTTAATTTCAGATGCCCAGTGGTTCATTGAAGAAGAAAAGTTAAAGAGCCAAAAGTATAACTTTATATATATTGCTGGAAATGTGATTGCCATTGGGAACTACAGTTAATTCTGTATTATAATAGCACGCTTGGGCACAATCTATTTTGTCAGTCAAGTATGAGCGAATACTGATTACAATGAGTTGTTTAATTTGGAAAAACCAGACAAGATGAATTTGGTTAGCCCACTTGGGTGAAATACATGATTGAGCCTTGCTTTGTAATACACTGGACATTGAAATGAATATGTGACAAATGTAGTCTAACACGGACATTTTAGTGTAGACATTGACTGTTTTGCCCACTTGGGCTACAATATGAGACCGAATAGGTTGCCTATTACAGTGTTCCTGTGGCTCAAATGAAACGAGCGCAGATTATGAATCACTTTCTTGATGGAACTTTCAATGTCGAAAGACAAGGGTTCGAGGCTCTGATCGTACCAACAAATGTGTAGTATTCCATGTTAGTAGTCCTTTTAGAATTGTTATGTTTCTTCTGTGACTGAACATTCTGTATCTGGGAGTTGGGCACTTGGAGAGAGACTTCTGAGATCTGTCGTTGTCTAAGCTGTTTGTCAGGAATAAACTATTTTACTTATCAATCCTGCCTACTTGATTACTTCACAATTTTGGCGACGAGGATGAGATCTACAAAAGAAGAAGAACCCTTTTAAGAAGATTTTTTTTTTCTTCTTTCTTCACCTGTGGCAAACAGCGTTCACTGTGCTCAAAAGGTATTTATTACTAACTTGTGTGTTGATTGCACCTGCGGCTGTTTATGGAATATGTGTTTTGATTGCACCAGCAGCTGACTATCTATTTTTTATCGTTTTAAATTTCTTGGCTGTCACATTATTTTTTTTCTTGCATTTTGACTCATTCTTGGATATACCACGCTATGTTTGGATGAGACTTAAACGATTGCTTCATGACCGTTTGAATGTTTTGACCTATGCTTGTTCGACTTTTATTGATCGTTTGATCTATTTCCTTCAACTCTGCTTCATTTTCGGCTGTCGGTTCGGGAATGCAACTCTTATTTTGTTTGTATTTAATTTTGCACCCTTTTGGGAGTTAATCACTGGTAATTGACAGGAATAAGTCCGTCATATTCATGATTTAAATTCACTGTAGATTATGTACATATGACTTTACAGCACGCGTGCGTAAATGTGCAATGTCGGCACATGCCTTAAAACTTAAGATGATTGTATATTATGCTGGCTCATGTAGATAAAGAAAAACTACTTATTTGTACCACTACACGAGCATGTTCCTATATATATGCAAAGTCTGTCTTCACAGATGTTGAGAACGATCACATGGTGTTGTTACCTATCAATATAACTTTATTGAATGAGATTGCACCCGTACCCGTGAACAAGCAGCGGATGCTGCAAAACGCGTTGGGTGATTGTTGCTGAATAAAACTTCACTGTAGAAATGCAATGGGCTGCAGCTTGTGTTTGTGATATAACTGGAACAACTTTCTTTTGGATTGACTTTTGGAAAAAAAAAAAAATTATATATATATATATATATATATATATATATATATATATATATATTACCTACTGGTGGTCGCCAGTAGGTAGTTATAGTTAGGATTTTTTTCAATGTTAAATCTCAAAATTCTATTTGGAATAAGTTTGGTGCCAGTTGACGAATCTGCCTGAAAATTTCCTCAAAATGGCCTCGTCGAGCTCCGGTCCTTCCCTGATAGTTTGGGGGGGATGCGTCAAGCGGGGGCCGAGATAAAAGGGGGGTCCCAAAACGCATTTTCCCCATGTTAATTTCCATAGGGCGGTCGTCCTCACTTTTAGCCCGAACGGCTGAATGGATTTACACCAAACTTGGCAAAATTGTAGGGACTGGTAGCCCGATGTGCCTTTGCTATGTCTCAAGATATGTGCTCCAGTGGATTTTGAGTAATTTAGGTTAAAAAAAAATATATATCTATAAGCGCGCCCCAGTACGCGCTCCGGGGAGCGGTCCGGGCGCGACAAGCAACTTGCGCACAGAAAGCTGATTGGTTCTTGGGTGTCTGTAAACATTCGAAACAGTCCGGAGCGGCCGCCATCTTGTGTCTCGGTAGGATCGAGACACAAGAGGTGGTCAAAACAAAGGGGGAATTGACCATAAGGGGGCAGGGTAGACCCCCCCTGACCCCCTAGGTTTGATGTGGGGGCTATAAAAGGGTCCCGCTGGGCAAAAAAAAATTGTTTTCGATTTGTGCGGGGGGAGCGCCCGGTACTCGCACCGGGGAGCGCACCGGGGAGAAAAGAGAATGGCAGAGTTTAAAAATGGAAGTCATTTTATATAAATGGGAGGTAGTTCTGAAAAGAACTGTTTTTTTTCATTTTGTTGTTTTATATTTTTTTTTGTTTTTTGAACATTTTTTGGGGGGATTTTCAGAAAAATGTATATTTTTTTTGTAGTTTTTCTGGGGTGAAACAAAAGACAGGGAATTGCAAACAGCTCAACTGGAGCAAAAAAATAGAAAAAAATTAAGGTTGCTTGCTGCAGTGATGGTTGTCTGCAGCTCGATTAAGTAAAGTGATGCTCTGCTCACCATAAGATATAGTTTTGTTGCAATATATGCAGACAAATTTAAATTTGGAAAAATTTGTTTGAACATTAGGGACCATCTCCCTAGCCTCTTCACCGGATGGAGTGGGTTGGTTGGAGGTGCTGGAAGTAGAAGGTTGGGGAGGGTTCAAGGTCAGTTGCCTGACTTCTGCTCTTGAATAATTGTTTGGGTGCTTCCTCTGCATGTGCCTTATCATCGTGTGGTTCCCAAACGAATATTTTTTATTTGGGTTCCCTCTTGACAGTTCTTGGTCACAGATGAGGCAAGTGACCTTTGCTGCATTTACTTTCTTGGCACCCCTTGGCATTTTAAAAAACTACCAAATAAAATGTTCTTTGGGTTTGTATGGGGGAGTGTCCTTAGGCAGATATTGCCTCTCCTCCTGCTCCTCTTCGTCCTCCTCTTCTTCATGACCACCAATGTGGTCTTGTGGTGGTCGTTGTGGTGGTGGTGGAGGTGGTGGTGGTCCAGATGCACCTGCAGCTGCTACTACTGAAGCCATTTCTCACAGAATACAAGTCTTCTTCACTCAAACAACAAAGTGAAAATGAGGAAAAAAGGTGAGGTCTTTCATCATTTGGAAAACAAAACTGTTGTGAACCAATTAAAAGTGTTATTTTCAGGTCACATGACCCGACGCGCTTACGCTACGCGCCCCGGGGCGCGCCCAGGGGCGCGTTGCGTAAGCACGTCGAATGCTTCCGGGTGCGTTTACGCCGTGCGTATGACGCGGATGCGGCTACGCGATACGTCACGATCATGTTTTCGTTCGCGACATTGGCGCTAACGGGACGCTTCCCGGTTCGTGCTCCGGGGCGCTTCAAACAAGTACGCTCTCCGGGGCGCTCACCGGGTCGTGCACCGGGAGCGCTCCAAGGCAAAAATAAATAAATAAATAAATTAAAACATTAAAAAAAGAAAAGGGAAAAATTGTAGGGACTGGTAGCCCGATGTGCCTTTGCTATACTCAAGTGGTTTTTACGAAAATTAACTTTCAAATAAATATATATTGTGCTACATTGGGCTATATATATGTTAGAGCCCAAATGTAGCCCAAATGTAGCCCAATCTAGCCCAATGTAGCCCAAAGATGGCCACCAGAGACAAAAAAAAACAAATGTAGCCCAAATATCAGCCATATGTAGCGCAACTATAGCCCAATGATAGAATGTACCAGAGTGTTCTAAAGAACAACTAGAGCGTTAACAGTGAGTAAGTGAGACTTATAGTTAGGAATTAGCATTTAAAAAACCTATGAAATTCACTGAAAAAACCATAGGTTTCACTCCAGTTATAGTTAGGAATTTGCATTTAAAAAACCTATTTAATTCACTGAAAAAACATAGGTTTCACACCAGTTATAGTTACCTGGAAATTTTACTGACATAAAACCATTGAAATTCCATGTTATAGTTAGTTGGACTCACTATAACTTGCGCGTGTAATGCACTGCTGATGACGTCACATATTACATCACTCATGACATGGTCAGTGACATCACTCATGACATCACTGATGACTCCATCCTTGTGACAGAGTGACAGACCTCCTCTCAGTGTAATGTAACCCTTGAAACACATATTCAAAAATAGAAACTAACATTTACAAAAAAGTGGAGATACCTATACCAGTTACAACAACCAATTCAGTAATTCCACCATTTATATACACATCCACTCATTCACCAACAGTTCTATATAGTCATTCATACATATACTCACTTATCCTATGTAGTGAGACACCTTTACATCCGTTAACACACCGACAATCTTCCAAAAGTTACTCACACACATACTCACACATGCAAATAAACTATTGAACATCCATTTATTTGCATATACAGCTATACACACACTAGCACATTACTTCTAAGGAAACTTACACATACTTACTCTCTTAAACAATCACTTATAGAAACACATACTTTTTTATCAGGAACTCTTTCAATCTCTCACTCTCATATATACTCACTTATATACATCAATACTCACATATACTAGATTAAAACATATGTAGTTACTCATAAAGACACTAGTGAGACAGTCATTCACTCACTAACACACACATATACACACTCTTCCACCCATACAGTCCTGCACATATGCGGTCTTCAAAACACATACAAACAGTGAGTTAGTCATTGATGCATCTATGTGCTAAGTAACACCCCCACCAAATCTAATAACACATATACACATACATGTAGCTACTCACCAACCCATGCAGCCACTTATACACAAAGTGAAACACTGATACAAACATTTAAATATTTAAACAATACTCGCTAATATATGTATTCACACATACATATATAAAACATATTTATTTTTAGAAAGACACACATTCACTGGATGGTGTCATCAGTGATGTCATGAGTGATATCACTGACCATGTCATGAGTGATGTAATATGTGACATCATCAGCAGTGCATTACACGCGCAAGTTATAGTGAGTCCAACTAACTATAACGTGGAATTTCAATGGTTTTATGTCAGTAAAATTTCCAGGTAACTATAACTGGTGTGAAACCTATGGTTTTTTCAGTGAATTTAATAGGTTTTTTAAATGCAAATTCCTAACTATAACTGGTGTGAAACCTATGGTTTTTTCAGTGAATATATATATATAACAGCAAAACCTCTACTCCCCATCAGGAAAAGAGCTCACCCACGAGGACCATTTGGGTTAAGGCCTTTTTATTAAATGAGCCTCCTCCAACCTAGCATAGAAACGCGTTTCAGCTGACGCAGCAGCCTTCTTCAGTTATTCACTTAAAAAAACATAGGTTTCAGGCATGTTATAGTTAGAAACTAGCATTTAAAAAACCTTTGAAATTCACTGAAAAAACCATAGGCTTCAGGCACGTTAAAGTTAGAAATTAGCATTTAAAAAACCTTAGAAATTCCCTGAAAAAAACGTAGGTTTCAGGGGCGTTATAGTTAGTTGGACATTTCACTCGTACAAAACCAGAGAAATTCGCCTGTTATAGTTAGTTCAGCTAACTATAATTCGCGCCTCCACAATACACTGCTGATGACGTCACATATTACATCACTCATGACATGGTCAGTGACATCACTGATGCATCACTGATGACATCATCCAGTGGCTGTGTGTTTCTGTAAAGTTTAAATATGTTTAATATATATAGGGAAAGGAGTATTGAAGAATGAGTGGGTGTTTAACCCCTTCAATGCTCATGACGAGCTCAGCTCGTCATGCAGTACACTGGTCGTGTGCTAATGACGAGCTGAGCTTGTCATGAACAATGGTATTCAAAGATTCTCAGCACAGGAGGGGTATTGCTGCAGCACTGATGGTGTTAAGTGTCTGAATGGATGATTTAGTAGGTGCGTGACTGACTCTATAAGTGAGTGATTAAACGTATCTTACTGAATGTCTCGGTTAGTGACTAAACTGTGTGAATGTCTGTATCTGTCTGTCTGTTGGTGTGTAAGCAGCTGCATGGGTTTGTGAATAGCTACATGGGTTATTGATTGGTTGTCTGAGTATCTGTATGGGTGCCTGAGTGTTTGTGTGGGTGGGGTGTTTGCGACTCTGTACATAGAAGTGTGAGTGGGTGATTCACTGGGTGCATGGTTTCAAAAGTGCATCTGTGATGGACTGCATGGGTGGGTGAGTTTGTGTAGGTGTGTGTTAGTGAGTGAATGTATATCTCAGTTGTATATGTGTGAGTAACTACATATGTGAAAGGCAGTATATATGTGCGTTTTTTAGTATATAAATGACTATAAGTGAGAGTGTGTGATTATGAGAGTGGCTGTATGGATGACTCTGTGCTTGTATTAGTGATTGTATTAGAGCGTAAGTATGTGCTAGTATTTGTATGAGTAAGTGAACTGGTGTGTGTATAACTGTATAGGTGAGTGAATGGCAATGTGATTAATTATTTGCATGACTGACTAGGTGTGTGAGTGACTCTATGGATGAGTGGTGGTGAGTGAGTTTCTATATAGGTGTATGAGGGCATATGATAGTCCTCTACTGACTGACCATAAGTATAAGTGACTGTACGGATGAGTGAGTATTAGTGTGTGTAAACCTAAGAATAAGTGAGTGGGTGTGTAGTTATTGGTGTAGGAGTGTCTATGGTTTTGAGAAGGGCAGTCTGTAATTTAGAGTGGGTGTATGAAAGGTTATATTAGGGTGTGAGAAGATGCATCCATTTATCACATGGATGATGTCATCAGTGATGTCATTTGAGATGTCATCAGTGATGTCACTGACCATGTTATGAGTGATGTAATATGTGATGTCATAAGCACTGCATTGTGGGGGCACGATTTATAGTTAGCTGAACTAACTGTATTGGGGGGATTTCTATGGTTTTGTATGAGTGAAATGTCCAACTAACTATAACTTTCCCTAAAACTTATGGTTTTTTCCGTGAATTTCTAAGGTTTTTTAAATGCTGATTTCTAACTATAGCATGCCTGAAACCTTTGGTTTTTTAAGTGAATTTCATTTTTTTTTAAATTATTTTTATTAATGACATGAAGTCACATTCAAAGCAAGGTTGAAAAAAGCAAAGCATAATCAGAGAAAACAGTAAATGACCAAACACATATATCAAACGATAAAGATTAATACATATTAAGAAAACAAGGGTAAAATTAATTTCTAATTGCAGAATAAAAAGCCAATTCCCACAAGCATATTTACTATAAACAGCCTGGCCTGATTTGTATACAAATTAAACAAATTCTCCCCAACTTTTTCCAAATTTATATAATTCCCTAACACCCCTAGTTTTAGCTAAGGCATGTTCCATATTATATGTATCTTTAACTATGACCCACCATTCTGCCACCAAAGGTGGATCTCTTGCAATCCATGCACGGGCAATAGTTAGCCTAGCACAAGCCACTATAACACTTATAAGTTCTCTCAGGCTATGGTCGCATAATTGTGCCCCCAGTAGAATATCTATTGACCTTTTAAGTTTATGAGACATAATCCTTTCTATTCCACCCCAAAACTGTAATAATGATGGGCATGTATGAAACATGTGCTCTAAGTCAGCTGCGTATAGATCACATTTCAGGCATCTAGTCCTATCACTGCTTGGATTGCTTGAGTTAACTGCTGCCCATTTTGAGGGTATAGAGTCAAAATATCGAGTTCTTATTATCGACTAGACATAATATCGAGTAAAAAATATAGAATGGACATAATATCGACTAGACATAATATAGACTACCAAAATATTGACTAGAAATTTTTTATATCAAATAGAATGGACATAATATTGAATCAAAAATATGGAATGGACATATTATCGACTAGAAATATTATAGACATCAAAAATATTGAATTTAAGGTAAGTTAATATTAATTTTTAATTTTTGTGTAATATAATTCTGAAGCGGGTTGTGGGTTTATAGGGGAATAGGGTGGGAAGTAATTTAATTATAATTAATTAAATATGTTATTTTATTTATTGGTATTTATTTAGAAATGTTTGTTAATTAATTATTAACTGGTAATTATGTAAAATATAATTGGTAATTAATTGTAATCGATTAATTGATAAATATGTTAATTTTAGTACTTTATTTTCTGTAGCGGGTTGTGGGTTTATAGGGGAATAGGGTGGGAAGTAATTTAATTATAATTAATTAAATGTGTTATTTTATTTATTGGTATTTTTTTAGAATTAATTGGTAATTAATTATTAATTGGTAATTAATTAAAATATAATTGGTAATTAATTTTAATTGATTAATTGAAAAATATGTTAATTTTAGTAATTTATTTTTTGTAGTGGGTTGTGGGTTTATAGGGGAATAGGGTGGGAAGTAATTTAATTATAATTAATTAAATATGTTATTTTATTTATTGCTAGTTATTTAGAATTAATTGTTAATTAATTATTAATTGGTCATTAATTAAAATAGAATTTGTAATTCATTGTAATTGATTAATTGATAAATGTGTTACTTTTATTACATTATTTTCTGTAGTGGGTTGTGTGTTTATAGGGGAATAGCTTGGGAAGTAATTTAATTGTAAGTAATTATATTTTTTAAATATTTTTTGTGTCTAATTTTTATTTATTTTCATATTGTAAATAATTTATTGGTAATTGGTAAATAATTAGTATTAGTAGGTAATTTTTATTATTAGTTAATTTTTATTTGTAATTTTAATTGATTAATTAATAGATTTTATAAAATTGTAAAATATTTTAATTATTTTGTAATTGGTATTAATATTTATATTATTTATATTTATATATGAAGTATTTACTTTCCCTACTATTGCACTCACTGGAGTGGTAATAGTCATTTTTACCCCTACGCTATGCAACGCTTTCCCTACTGTTGCACTCACTGGAGTGGGAATAGTAATTTTTACCCCTAAGCTATCCAACGCTTTCCCTACTGTTGCACTCTCTGGAGTTGGAATAGTAATTTTTACCCCTACGGTATCCAGCGCTTTCCCTACTGTTGCACTCTCTGGAGTAGGAATAGTAATTTTCACCCCTGCGCTATCAAACCCTTTCCCTACTGTTGCACTCACTGGAGTGGGAATAGTAATTTTTACCCCTATGCTATCCAACGCTTTCCCTACTGTTGCACTCTCTGGAGTAGGAATAGTAATTTTTACCCCTACGATATCCAACCCTTTCCCTACTGTTGCACTCATTGGAGTGGGAATAGTAATTTGTATCTATTCGCTATCCAACACTTTCCCTACTGTTGCAGTCTCTGGAGTAGGAATAGTAATTCTTTATTTCTACGCTATCCAACGCTTTCCCTATTGTTGCACTCACTGGAGTGGGAATAGTAATTTTTACTCCTACGCTATCCGACACTTTCCCTACTGTTGCACTCACTGGAGTGGGAATAGTAATTTTTACCCCTACGCTGTCCAACGCTTTCCCTACTGATGCACTCTCCGGAGTTAGAATAGTAATTTTTACTACTACGCTATCCAACGCTTTCCCTACTGTTGCACTCACTGGAGTGGGAATAGTAATTTTTATCCTTACGCTATCCAGCGCTTTCCCTACTGTTGCACTCTCTGGAGTAGGAATAGTAATTTGTATCCCTACTCTATCCAACGCTTTCCCTACTGTTGCACTCACTGGAGTGGGAATAGTAATTTTTACTCCTACGCTATCCAACGCTTTCCCTACTGTTGTACTCTCTGGAGTAGAAATAGTAATTTTTATCCCTAAGCTATCCAACGCTTTCCCTACTGTTGCACTCATTGGAGTGGGAATAGTAATTTTTACTCCTACGCTATCCAACACTTTCCCTACTGTTGCACTCTCTGGAGTGGGAATATTTTTTTTTACCCCTACGCTATCCAATGCTTTCCCTACTGTTGCGCTCTTTGGAATGGTAATAGTAATTTTTACCCCTACGCTATCCAACGCTTTCCCTACTGTTGCTCTCTCTGGAGTGGTAATAGTAATTTTTACCCCTAGGCTATCCAACGCTTTCCCTACTGTTGCACTCTCTGCAGTTGGAATAGTAATTTTTACCCCTACGCTATCCAACGCTTTCCCTACTGTTGCACTCACTGGAGTGGGACTAGTCATTTTCACCCCTACGCTATCCAACGCTTTCCCTACTGTTGCGCTCACTGGTGTGGGAATAGTAATTTTTATCCCTACGCTATCCAACGCTTTCCCTACGGTTGCCCTCTCTGGAGTGTGAATAGTAAATGTAACCCTCTCGCTATCCTACGGAAAAAATATTGTATATGTTTTGTTAATAATATGTATATATATATATATATATATATATATATATATATATATATATATATATATATATATGTGTTTTAAAATTATTATTTGTTTCAAAGTTACATTAATTATTTATTAATTTTAAAAAATTCGATATTTTGACTGTCTATATTTTTACCTATCAATATTTTTGTACTTACCTGTTTGTAGATAGGAAGTGGATATTCTGGCATTCTAGATTTTTACCTCGATATTTTGGCAAGTCGATATTTTGACTGTCGATATTCTGTCAGTGATCCCATTTTGAGATACGGGGGAAGGAAAAAGGCTTAGATCCCGTCACTGACTGGAGATACGTGCAGGAGTAAAATAAAGAAAGCAAATAGTTCTATATGATTGTAACCTTAAGCTGGAGGAGTGAACTGATTTTCTAATAGTATCAAGTGCAAGAAGTATTGAGTTAGCAATAATAGTAGTAGGCCCCAGTTTCTGGCTACAACGTATAGCTAATTTTCCACAGTCACCTTCCTTTTGAGAGCTAAATCTTTTATATACAAAGCTAATTAGTGATCTATCTTTAGTTGTGTAAATACATTCCCACATACTAGAATCAGTCGGTTCAGCAAGTTTAAGGTTGCGTTGAAAATAATCTCTGATTTGATAATATTTTAAATGCATGCTCTCGGTGACAATCTACAGAAGTTGGAGTTTTACAAAAGTTGAAAAACCTGTGTTATCATATAGATTGTCTCCCTCTCCCATCATGAAAAATTCCTGGGAGAATTGGATTATCCCATAATGGTAATATAAGGTGATATATTGGTATTTGAAATTTATTGACAATAACTTTCCAGATATAAGCTATATCTCGTGCAGTCTAAAATTTCACCCGCTTGAAGTAATTCGGATCGTTTATTCGGTATAAGAACATTTTAGACTCTGTTCCCAACATAAATGTATAATAAAAAAAATGTTCTTTATCAGGAAGTATCAGGCTACGAATACGCCCTAAATATGCTGACCAGAAAAAGGTTTTAAAATCGGGAAAGTCCAGGCAGCCATTTACATAAGGTAGTTTGAGTACTTCTATCGCACAACGTGCTTTTTTTATATCCCCAAATAAAGCTACTTAGTGTGCCGTCTAGGAGCTTAAAGAAAAGGTTGTTAATGCGTAGTGGGATAGATCGAAATAAATATTTAAACTTAGGGAGAATCTTCATTTTAATTAAATTAATTTTTGCCAATTAAGCTAAGTGGAACCTTATTCCATTTTTTTAAAGTGATAGCTGTTTCCTTTAACAGTAATTCGTAGTTCAGCATGGCTATCTCTTCTGGACATGCAGAAATTTTAACTCCAAGGTAAATGGCATTATTACATACCCCTGAATTAAGTCCTTTGGTTTGTAATTCATTAATATTTGAGTTTTATTAATATTCAAACTGTAGCCAGATACTGTACCGAACGTCCTAGCCTCCGTAATGATCTCTATCATTGCCTCTTCTGTATTTGTAGAGTGGACCGCAATATCGCTGCGTATACCGTCATCTTGAGAGTATTTTAACCAGATGAGAACGGAATTATGTGTCTATTGTTTTGTAATGCAACTAAGAAGGGCTCGATAGATAGAGCAAATAATAAGGATGATAGCGGACACCCTTGGCGGGTGCCACGCAAAACAGTAAACATATCAGATTGTGCCCCAGCATAACATACTTTGGCTCGAGAATGATCATAAAGAGCCTATATCCATTGCATAAATAAACCCTTGATGCCAAACCTGGTCAGAACAGCCCATAAATAATCTCACCCCACTCGGTCAAATGCTTCCTCAGCATCTAGTAGTATCATACCGAGTGGGGTGGATCCAGCCTTAGCAGCATCAAAGTCTATAAAAGACATATTTATATGAGTTGTAGTGTCCCTGCCAGGTACAAATCCATGTTGTTGTGAGGATAACATCATAGAGTTTATTGGGGCTAGTCGAGTTCAACAAATATCTTTGCATTGGTGTTTATTAATGAAATTGGTCGATATGACCCATACTCATCCACCGCTTTGCCCTTCTTTAGGAACAATATAATTTGCGTGATAGTCCAAGACTCAGGGGCCTTTCCCCTTGTCCCGTAAGACCAATCACCTGGCTAAGTATAGGGGCTAATTCCTCAATACAGCATTTATAGAGTTCTAGCGGAATAGTCTTCCCCCGATGATTTACCAGAGGGCAGAAAAGCAACTTCCAATCTAAATTTGTTCAGCATATCCAGTTGATCCTCACTAATACAGTTCACTGCATTAGTTTGTAGATATGAGTTAATATCCCCAGATCCTGGATAGCTTTCAGGGGTATATAAGTCTCTATAATATTTAGCAAACTGTTCAAGAATTTGAGGAGGGCTATTGTATATCGTGTTATCCGAGCCTTTAATAGTCCGAACCATTGTTTTAGCCTTTTTTTCTGCTACCTTGTATGCTAGTATTTTCCCTGTGGTTTCCCCACCCTCATACTGAGAGAGACGATATTTGTGCAATTTAATTAAGCTTTTTTCTCTCAGCGTTTGTTTTAGAGCAGACTTAAGATTAATTAGAGTATAGCCTAGCTCTTCTACTAAACTGGACCCTTGTAGAAGTGCGCCGCCAGTTGTTCCTCTGCATATGGTATCTTTGCCATAGTATCAGATGTATTCTTAATATTCTCATAATTCTCTCTAAAAATATACTGCTGTGTGAAGCCCCTAATGCTAGCTTTACAAGAATCCCACACCACGTTATGTGATGCTGAGTCAAGATTACATGCCAAGAAAGCTTTAATATGAGCCTTTAGTTTAGTCTTGAAATCTGCATTAAAGAATAGATATCTTGGAAACGAAAAAGAGCGGTAATTTAGCGTTTTTGTAATTGTCTTAAAAGAGAGAATAATGGGGTTATGGTCTGATGTGACCTGCGGGCAAATCTCCATATTGCTTGTTTCCAAGATATTGTCTGATGACCAGGCCATATCTATGCGGGAGCATAGTTTATGCGTGGCCGAATAATAAGTATATCCAGCAACATCAGGGTATAATACTCTCCAAGAATCTTTGATGTTTATGAATTCGCCCTATTTCTCTAATAGCAGCACGTGTTTTACGCATCCTCCTAAATACCCCCCCGTCTGGTAGTATCAATATGAAAATTCATAATACAGTTGAAGTAACCAAATATCAGATGCTCTCCCTCCCATTCAAGAAACTCCATATTAATTGTATCCATAACGGTGGGATCATCATTATTTGGGCCATAAACCACACAAAAGGTGTATTTCTTGCCTTCTATAATAAATTGGGCAATGGCCCATCTGCCCCTCTTATCTATGAGAGTTTTAGTAATCCCAGGTTTAAAAAATGTGTTTAGTAATATAGCGACCCAGCGAATTGACACGTTTAGATCTGAGCTTATGATAACATTGTACCCTAATTCTTTAAGGACTTTTCGGTCCTTGTAGCATATATGTGTCTCAGTCAATAGAACTATATGCGGATTATACATCCTTAACTCCTCAAAAACTAAACGCCATTTATTCCTGCTATTTAGTCCTGCCACATTCCATGCTAAATACCCTATTCTATCCATAACAATGGTTTCCTCCTATTCCCTTGCCCCCTACATATAGAACAAAATGCGAATATAGAATAATATCGTAAAGTAGAAACCTTGCAGATTGTTGTACTTCTAAAAACTTGCCTCATGTCAATTTTATTATTTTTACCCCCCAGAGCCTCCCAGCCTCCCAGCCCCTTACCCCGCCACCCAGCCCATTCCTTACCCTCCCCACCCACTCCACCCACCCACCCACTTCTTCCTAGAGGAGAATTACTCTCTTTCACCAGCTGGCGTTGGTTTAGGCAGCCAAAAGAGTAGCAGCAGTGACCGCCCCAAGTACCAGTAACTGTAACTTCAAACCACCGAGCTGCGTTGCACAGAGGTGTAAATAGGGGTGTGGCCTGGACCACCTGTCACATTCCGCTCTGTTATGCGTGTGTTATGCCTGTAGGACTACATGTCCCAGAATGCCTAGGGCTTGAATTCCACTCTGTCTTCGCTTTCTATGCTATATAGGCTCTGCCTTCCTGGTAGCGGGTGCTTGTCACTATTGTTTTGTGGACGCTATGGAGAAACGCGTATGGCTGTGAAGAGCCTATGTTTTTGGAGGATTCTTGGATTCATGTTGTCGTAGTGCAAGCCGCACTGGGTTCGGATGCCGCGTAAAGAAGCAGATTGACGGGGCAGCGGTTCAGCTGATTCTAGAGAAGTTGCGCGGGATTGGGCAACGCTGGATTTCTTTGGTTTGTGTGACTTTCGTTTGCGCTGCACACCGAGATCGAAAGTTAGTTAGTAAAGCGCATGCCGCGCTGGATTAGTTAGGCTCTGATATCGCGGAGACCGAACGTGTGTCCTTGGAGAGTATTTGAATTCAGTAGGAGAAGAAGTAAAGCCGCCATCACTCGCATCGTGCTTGTAAAACGGTGAACAGATATCATAGAGTGCAGAGTGCACAGAACCTGAAGGTTATCGGGTTGCAGATAAGTACTGTAGCGAGTGATAGAGTGGTATTCAAGACTCCATATAGTAATAACAAACTGCTTCTAGAAGTAGAATTACTTTAGGTTTTTTCTTTTCTTTTGCTTTATTTTTTCTATTTTTGTTTACACATATAAGCAACTGCAGTAGAGTTTCAAAGTAAGTTCTTAATCACACATAGTTAATTTACTCTTAGAGGTATAGGGTGAATGTGTGTATGACCTGTGTTCTTGTCCTTGCAGGGTCCTGGGTTAGGAAGAAGCATTATATACACGACTGCCATCCACCCCAACCTGCTGATTTATACTACTGCTACTTTATGTTTTTATTTCTCCACTTTTCCCCTTCCCCTGATTGTGATACCCTTGTTCAAGTTATTTGTATTACTCGCAGGAGGTACTTCACACAGGGGAGGAAGGAAATAAGCATCAGACATCGCTCCTGCTGTATCCGGTATTACGAGGTTAGTCAAATCCTGTTCAGTATATGACAGAGTGAAAAGCCCACTGTATATTACAGCCCGAGCGATGGATGCTAACACTGTTTTGCAATCAGTGTTGGAATCCTTGACGTCCCTAAGAATAGAAGTGGACGCATTTAGAGGGGAAAATACTGTAATGCATGATGAGATGGTTACTATGAGGAGAGAGGTTGCCGGTCTTTCCCGGGGTGGTACTTCTGGCACACATGGGGGTTCCTATATAAAAAATTGGACACTCCCTCCTCCTGTTGCAAGGGAACCAGTACAAGTTTCAAGTGGAGGAGCGGGTCCGTCCACTATTCAGGTACTACAGCCACTACAGTTACCCCTCTCTCCTCCCGAAAGATATTACGGGGATCCAAAGAAGTTTGGCATATTTTTGGGCAGTGTAAATTGCACTTTATGTGTAAGCCCGCTGTTTTTCCTAATGACCAGTCAAAGACTGCGTTTGTTATGTCATATCTAGGGGGCAACGCTGCCACTTGGTCCTTTCCTTTGATTGAGAGGAATGACCCTGTCCTGTTGTATTTTGATAATTTCTGTGAGGAGATGAGGAAACTTTTTGATAGGAAGGCTCATTCACTGTCATTAGATAGGGAACTCATCACATTGAGACAAGGCTCACAAGATCTTTTGACATATATCACTCATTTCAATCGCCTAGTCGTAGAAACAGAGTGGCCAGTGACGAAGCGTACCTCATTGTTCTATCAAGGACTGCGCAGTGAATTAAAAGATGTGCTGGCACAAGTTGTTCATATGCCTCATACATGTGATGAACTGATCGATTTAACAGTCCAGTTGGATTATCGATTGTTGGAAAGAAAAGGAGATAAACAGCGTGGTGATTCTAGATTCATGTTTCCTAGACCGCGAATGATGGTGGATACTCACAATACCTCCTCTGATGGCACTGAACCGATGCAAGTAGGTGGTATTCGAAGTCCCATCAGCATTGAAGAAAGACAAAGAAGGAGACAGCTGAAGCTGTGTATGTATTGTGGGAAGGCCGGTCATTTAATTAAGAACTGTACTGCGAAAACCAAACAACCCTATAGGGACAAGCAGGAAAGTAAGAAAGTGCCTGTAGTGGAATGGATGGAAGAGCAGGCGGGAAACTATCATCCTCAAACATGATGGAGACTCCTTGTTTGAAGATGGAGAACAAGGAAGTCTCTCCCGCATTGATAAATACTATACAGAATTCGGTGGCTCATCTGAATGTGTGCGTAACATTGGAAGTATCTGCAGGAAAAGTCATATTGGTTCATGCCCTTTTGGATTGTGGAGCTACGGGTAATTTCATAGACCAGAAGTATGCTCAGGAATTGGGTATATCGTGTATACGAAAGTTAAGGCCAGAACCCGTAAAGGCAGTAGACGGCACAGATTTGACTTCAGGACCGGTGTGTTATCATACTCACCCTATTCCGATGCAGATGGGATTGACACATTTCGAACGTATTCAATTTGATCTTATCGATGCCCCTAATTTCAAAGTAATATTAGGGATGCCGTGGCTCACTATGCATGATCCTTATGTGCAGTGGGCAGCAAGGACTATTGACATGAACTCCTCTTTCTGTGCGGAGAATTGTACGAAGGAAAGGAATACATCATTAGGTAATAAACAAGGTAATCCTGCTGTGTTATTGGCATCTGGATGTATGGCGCAAAGTGTATGCCTAGTTTCCTCGTTACCTGATATATATTCTGAATTCAAGAACGTGTTCTGTGAACAGGAAGCGAGCAAATTACTTCCTCATAGAGAATACGATTGCGTTATCGAATTGGAACCTGGGGCAAGCATTCCATGTAGTCGGATATACGCTCTTACGGAAGCCGAGAATGCGTATTTGCAATCGTATTTACAGAAAATGTTGGCCTCTGGATTTATACGTTCTTCCACTTCTCCCGCTTCATCTCCGCTGTTTTTTATACCGAAGCGGGAAGGCGGCTTGAGGGCTTGCATTGACTATAGAGCCATCAATAAGGTCACAAAGAAGAACAGGTATCCTCTCCCCTTGATACCAGTGTTGTTGGATCAGCTAAAGGGGTCCAAGGTGTTCACCAAATTGGATCTAAGAGGGGCATATCACTTGGTACGGATAAAGAAAGGGGACGAGTGGAAAACAGCTTTCCGTACAAAATATGGGTTGTATGAATACCAAATGATGCCTTTCGGCCTGTGCAATGCCCCTGCCGCCTTCCAATTTTTTATGGATGAGGTGTTGAGGGGCTTGTTGGATGTTTCATGTATCGTCTATATTGATCATATTTTAATATACTCCAAGACTGAAGATCTGCATGTAAAGCATGTGAAGGCTGTGTTGCATCGTTTGCAGCAACATACATTGTTTGCCAAGCTCGAGAAGTGTCTGTTCCATGTCAAACAGGTGGAATTCCTGGGTTACGTAATTGGCCCGGGGGGGATATGCATGGATAAAAAGAAGATCGAAGCCATCATCAATTGGCAGTCTCCCACCAGTGTGAAGAGTCTACAAAGCTTTCTTGGATTTTCCAATTTCTACAGGAGATTTATCAAAGGATTCTCATTCATAATTCAACCTATGACACTGATTTTACGTAAGGGAGCCCCTTTTCATTGGAGTGAATTAGCCAAAGCAGCCTTTCAGGCCTTGAAAAGATGTTTTATCAGTGCACCTATTCTGAGGCATCCTGATCCTGACCAAACATTCGTGTTGGAAACTGATGCATCCTGCTATGCGTTGGGTGGCGTACTTTCACAAAGGCATCCTGATACAGGGCAGCTACACCCTGTTGCATACTTTTCTAAGAAGTTGTCATCTTCGGAAGTCAATTACAGCATTATGGATAAAGAACTGCTAGCAATAAAACGAGCATGTGAGGAATGGAGACACTATTTGATGGGGGCCAAACAGACAGTCGAGATATTTACAGATCATCGTAATCTCCTCTTTTTGAAAAGCGCTAAGGCTTTAACCCCCAGGCAACTTCGATGGTCCCTGTTTTTTGCTGATTTTGATTTCGTTATTGAGTACCGTCCAGGACCCCAGAATGGGAAGGCGGATGCCCTGTCTAGACCAATGTCTACTACTGATTCGTTGGGGAAGAAGGAAGAACCTCCTTCTATTTTGCATAAGGCCACGTTCCAAACTGATATCGTAGCTGTGACAACCACCGACAGTTTCCTGGATGAGGTGAAAGAACAGTGCAACGTCACGGATGTACATAAATGGTTGGCTGCGGATCCTTTACATCGCTGTAAAAGAGACGACCTGCTGTTTTATGATAAGCAGCTATAGATTCCACCTGGTCCTTTACGCCGACTGGTATTACAGTGGACTCATGATTCTCCATTAGGGGGCCATTTGGGTCAACAAAAGACATTACAGAACTTGTCTAGATATTTTTGGTGGGTGTCGATGAAAAAAGACACAATGGAATGTGTCACTGAATGTTCCATTTGTGCTCAAGCCAAAACTAGCCATCAATCCCCGGTAGGGTTGTTAAGGCCTATTCCTGATAGTGATAGAGTGGTATTCAAGACTCCATATAGTAATCACGAACTGCTTCTAGAAGTAGAATTACTTTAGGTTTTTTCTTTTCTTTTGCTATATTTTTTCTATTTTTGTTTACACATATAAGCAACTGCAGTAGAGTTTCAAAGTAAGTTCTTAATCACACATAGTTCATTTACTCTTAGAGGTATAGGGTGAATGTGTGTATGACCTGTGTTCTTGTCCTTGCAGGGTCCTGGGTTAGGAAGAAGCATTATATACACGACTGCCATCCACCCCGACCTGCTGATTTATACTACTGCTACTTTATGGTTTATTTCTCCACTTTTCCCCTTCCCCTGATTGTGATACCCTTGTTCGAGTTATTTGTATTACTCACAGGAGGTACTTCACACAGGGGAGGAAGGAAATAAGCATCAGACATCGCTCCTGCTGTATCCGGTATTACGAGGTTAGTCAAATCCTGTTCAGTATATGACACCACCTCTCTGCAGTGCAGGCTTGTGGCGCTTACTGGAGGTACCTGGTGGCCTAGTTGGCCCCCAGGGGCCCTCAGGATTTAAGGGGACTTAATTCCCCAACTTAAAGCGCGCCACTAGGCATGTTTGCATGCATCACCTCTGGCCCTGCCCTCTCCCTTTACCACTGTGCAAAGGCGTCCTGTGGCACGTTTGAAGTTGGGGGATTAAGTCCCCTTGAATCCTGAGAGTCCTTGGGTCCAACTAGCCCGCCGTGTACCTCCAGTAAGCACCACAGAACTGCATTGCAGAGAGGTGGTCCGAGGCCATGCCCCATTTTACACCTCTCAGCAATGCAAATCTGTGGCACTTACTGGACGTACCTCGTGGGTTAGTTGGCCCTTAGGGACCCTCAGGATTCAAGGGGACTTAATTCCATTTGTACATAATATCTACTTGGTTTATATAAGGTAACAAAAATGCTTATGACACTTTATTATTACTTTGCAACATGCTCAACAGTAGGGGTGGGCGGAATTTGCGGAAGTGCCTTCTGCAAAACAGCACGAAATCTCCACGAACACGCTGAATTTCGCGTACTCGCTGAGATTTTGCTGCGCCCATTGTTGTAATCTATGCAGGCTAATCTACTGGCTAATTACTGATTGATTCACAAGAAACGGAGAACTACTTTGAGTTTTGGAAGACGACAAATCTTATGGAATACTAATAACAATAACTGGTTTTGATCTTTGATCTACCTCTGTAGTTTTTCCGTTGTTAACAGGAATTTTTATTCCCTTTTCTTTCTGTCCCAAAAATTGGTTTTTGCCTTTTTATTATATATTGTGTATGTGTACAATGTCAATGTATATGCAATTTCAATTTTTTTTGTTAACGGATATGCCTAATACAAGCCTGAGCTGGTCTGAACTTGTTCTAATAAATTGTGTATTTTTACTATAATTTTTTTTTCACATTGATTGAATCTGCATTTCCTTATGTGTTGCTTGAAAATGTTGCATTAGTGCTTTGTGTTGATATTATTGAGCTGAATGAATGCCTAGGTTTATAATTACCAAAGGGGAACTTATTTTCTGACATTAGCTAGTAGATTAGCCTGCATAGATTACAACATTAGTAAGTGCTACCTCATTGGGTAGATGTATAGTGCTTAGTTTTTCCCTACACTACAGCTGCGTAAAGGGCCAGAAGAGTTGTTTCCAGTGACCATGTATGTGTGTAAGTTTGCCACCCCACCGAATGGTGCCGAGGTCCCTAGAGTGAGCTGTCCATCATAGTGGGGAAATGGCAGGAAGACGGTGCATACCGATAGTGTGTGTGGGGCGTGGCCAAACGGGCGGGGTTTCAATGCGAGTTCTTCACATGCCTCTTGTTTATCAAGGGTCAGAGGCCGAACAGAGCAGCAGATGAGGCGAAAGCAGCCTCCTGGTCACAAGTCCTACACAGTGATGGTGCTTTTGTGACAGGAGCATTGTGCCAGAATTAATCCTGCTCTGCATATTATTATTTATCAAAGAAGATGTCACCGTTGTGTGCAATACCTCTACTCAACTGGAGTGCTTTCTAATGGCTAATCAGTAAATGCTACCTCGTTGGGTAGATGTATAGTGCTTTTCCTGCACTACAGCTGCGTAAAAGGCCAGAAGAGTTGTCTCCAGTGACCATGTATGTGTGTAAGTTTACCACCGCACCAAATGGCGCCGAGGTCCTTTGAGTGAGCTGTCCATCATAGTGGGGAAATGGCGGGACGACGCTGGTGCATACTGATAGTGTGTGTGGGCATGGCCAAATGGGCGGGGCTTCAATGCGAGTTCACATGGCTCTGCCTCTTGTTTATAAAGGGTCAGATGCCGATCAGAGCAGTAGATGAGGAGAAAGCAGCCTCCTGGTCATTTCCTGGTGAGGTTTAATTATCTCATGCATGCCCCCGAATTCCTTTTCGACGCGGATGGCGGAAGTTTCGACATTTTCAGGTTCCACGCGGAACATGGAATGTCGAATTTTTGCAAGACCTGCGAGCGAAATAGAATGTGCCATCCACCCATACTCCACAGCAGCCAAACTGCTCTACAACATAGCTTAAAGACATTGGTAAAGCCAATAGCTCTGGAAAAACACTTATACAGTCTCAAAGGCAGGACCTATTGGCTATGCCAATGCTTATCCCTTTTACCATTGAACCTCACCTTTTAAGTTTTCAACTATGAACTTTTACCTTTAAAGACATACATGGGCCCCCTGCCTACCGGCAAACCATCCATGGCATGCCAGACCCGCAACCAACGAGTCTTCAAAAGACCCTCTAAAATACTGCTCAACACAATGCATACAATGTGTATATCTAGGCACATCGCAGTGTCCATAGAAGAGCTTGTCCCTCTACTTGCTTATGGCTGATTTATTTATTCTCATTGAGGTTTCATTTCATTCCACTGCTGCTTTGTGAAAAGGGGAAAAGTACTTGCTCTCTTTTAGCTCAATCAAACTTCTGTGATGAACTGTGGTTGATCCTGACTGGAGTAAAAACCTTGTCACAGAAACCTCCCTGGGGAGGACTGTCGTTGAGGGAAATTCTCTGGAGCATGATGCTGGCAATCATTAGCTTCAAAGCTCAACTTTGAAAACTGCATTCACTTGACATCAGGACTCCCTATAGTAAGTTTTCTTATAGAATGCACGCAGCTTGAAACATGTGAGTGACGTCACTCAGTAGAAAAGAAAAGAAAACGTGTGATAACAGTGAGTGCTGCAGCACTTTTTTGCACTAATATTCGGATTAATAAACCTCCCCCACCCCTTGTCCACCCCAACCAACAAATTCTCCTCAAGATTTCTTTCGAAAAAACATGTTCTTTTTGTGGTTCAGTGCACACTATTTTGTTTGGGAGGACTTAACAAGTAATCAAGTGGTTTACTATTGATGATCTATAAGAGGTCTCCATTGAAAGGACTAGTTACTCTAGTCCTCTAGACCTAAGTAAAGCTGGTCGCCCACGCCTTTATTCTCCTAGTGGAAAACCACTTGCCGTACTTAAAGAGTTCCCCAGTGTCGCGAGAAGTGATTTACTTGAAAGTGCTTCTTCTGGCGTGGTGGAGGCACTTTTGT
Source organism: Lissotriton vulgaris (assembly GCF_964263255.1). Taxonomy (NCBI): domain Eukaryota; kingdom Metazoa; phylum Chordata; class Amphibia; order Caudata; family Salamandridae; genus Lissotriton; species Lissotriton vulgaris. The sequence goes on from NC_141693.1 coordinate 1,297,541,035, forward strand.
CAAAACTGAACCGAAGGCAGGTAGGCACGGTGGGGCTTCCAGCTGCTTTGTACAAAAAAAAACCATACATTAGGCGTTAATTTCTGTAGATCAAAAAACACATTAACCCTGAGGTGCAGGGAGTTTTTCTTACTTGTGACTCTTTCAGGGCCTTATGAGGGGTACAACAGGTGCTCTGCCTTGCGAATCTATCAAGTTTCCCTCTGCATGTAAGTGTTGCTCCGTGGAAAAAGTGGGATTCCATAAGTTTCAGATTTTTGTTGTTGACAACTTTTCAACCTTAATTTGCATTGAGTTAAGAGAAAGAAAACACTGGAGTCTAAAGTGAAGTTATTAAAGAGAATTTACTCTTCTGAAGTAAAAAGAGGTCTGTACCCAGAGGAAGGTCCTGTTGAAAGTGGGGATAATCCATATATGTCGAACTGCTAGGCAACAATTTTCCCTCAGAAGCATTTTCATAAAGTCTCCTCCGCAGTCTATGAACTGCTCTAGGAATGGTGACATTACTACTTCAAAGTCAGAGAAGGAAAACCTGATTTATTTGAATGTCTGTGGTCATTTATGCAGGGTAAGATAGTTCAGTAAAACATTCAGCCAATGATAAACGACACAATATTGGTTTTGAAAGGTAAATATTTTGTGACAAGTTTAAGTGCTGAGGATTGAAGAGTACCATTGCTCAGGACGTTGTGATCAAATTCTTAGCTCTATGTATGGGTTACCATGAGGTGATCCATAGGTAATAAGTTCATCACAAGGTGATCCATTGACAATGGGTTAACCACGAGGGGATCTATAGGTAATGGGTTGATCACGAGGTGATCCATAGATAATAGGTTAACCACGAGGTGATCCACAAGTAAAGGGTTAATCTCAAGATGATCCATAGATAATGGGTTAACCACAAGGTGATCCATAGGTAATGGCTTAACCACGAGGTGATCCAAAAGTAACTGGTTAACCTCGAGGTGATCCACAGGTAATGGGTTAACCACAAGGTGATCCATAGGTAATGGGTTAACTGGCCACATTTTGGATCCCATATTCTCCAATTTAGAAGGCCTACAAATAACTAATATATTACCCCTGCCATGGACTGACCATCATGCAATTTTTGCAACTATCACCATTAATACTCCTTGCAATAACAAACCTAAAGATTGGAAAAATATCAATCTGGATGACCTAAGGTCAAAACTGGATCATACTCGCCCAGTGCTGTCTGCTGAACCCAACTCAGCACTACTCCAATTTCATTCCTGGTTGGGTTCGGCCACGAATCAATCAGCTCCCACCAAAGAATTATCTAAAAATAGATCTAAACCCACTGCCCCCTGGTATAACGAAGTACTAAGGGCACAAAAGCAAATCAACCGGAATAAGGAGAGACAATGGAGGAAAACTTACGATACAGCAAGTAAAGTAACTTATAAGGAATCTCTGGCAATCTACAAAGCCATGATCACAAAGGCGAAAAAAGATTATTTCACTGACCAAATCCCAAAATCCAAAAATTCCAGTAGACGACTGTATCAAATTACAAAATCACTGTCAGGTAATTCCCCGGACCTCACCCCCCCCCATCGCAATTTTTATGTGACTCCTTAGCCTCTTTTTTCTTCTCCAAAGTTGATGACATTTATCAGGCATTCTCGGCCAAATCACTACCTAAGACAGTTAATCCTTCCACTCCACCTCCAGCCAATACGTTCCCCAGCTTTCAACCAGTCACAATGGACCAAATTAAAATTATAGTGTCTACTATTAAATCAGGATCGACCCTGGACCCTTGTCCACTCTCAGTGCTTCAGCCAGTAATGGATTCCATCATCCCATTACTTACCCAAGTCTGCAACTCCACTCTACTTGCAGGCACATATCCAGACCCCCTTAAAAATACCCTACTAAAACCTCTGCTAAAAAAACCTTCCCTGGATAAAAATGAGCTAAAAAAACTACAGGCCCATTGCAAGTCTCCCGTTTGTGGCTAAGGTGATCGAAAAAGCCATGAACACTCAGATCTCTGAATTCATTGAAAAGAATCATCTTCTGGATGATACGCAATTTGGATTCCGGAAATACCATGGGACAGAGACAGCCTTGATCAAGGCCGCCGATGATATCAGGGTAATCCGGGATCAGGGGGGAACAGCCATCCTGGTAATGCTGGATTTATCAGCAGCCTTCGACACGGTCGACCATACCATCTTGGTCGATCGTGGCGAGGGATTCGGAATCGGCCACTCCGCTAAAGACCTAATTGCCTCCTTCCTAGCCAAAAGAACGCAGGCTGTCATCTTAGGACCATTTCAATCGGCACAACTTTCATCCCCCTGCGGAGTTCCTCAAGGCTCATCCCTTAGTCTGACACTTTTTAACATTTATGTGTCGGACCTTGCTAAAACCGTCAAAGCACACGGGATGAGCCTAACCTCCTATGCCGATGATACCCAGTTAGTACTGGCAATCAAAGGCGATGGAGATCAAGTGGCTGAAAAATTTAAGAAGGGACTTGTCGACATAGGAGAATGGATGGCCATTAACTGCCTCAAATTAAACTCAGATAAAACTGAGGTGGTCTTATTTGGACCTCTTCTCCCAGCCTGACCTTCAAGCTGGTGGCCAGATGCCTTCGGTACCCCTCCCACCCCAACTGCCAAAGTTACAAACCTCGGAATAATTTTCGATGAAGGTTTACACTTCATGGATCATGCCAACAAAACAGTTTCCACAGCCCATCTAAAACTGAAGATGATCAGAAAAATTTGACCTTTTCTCCCGGAGTCAGCCATTAAAACATTGGTCACCTCCCTAGTATTTTCCGCCCTGGATTACTGCAACAGCCTCTTTCTCAACGCTCAATCCAGAGTAATAACTAAACTACAAACTATCCAGAACGCAGCAGCACGTCTGCTTTCTGGCAAAACAAAATATGAATCAATATCAGGAACAATAAAGGATTACCACTGGCTCACCATTCGAAACAGAATCCGTTTCAAGTCCCTTTGTATCGTGTTCAAAGCGCTCAATAACCAAGGACCCCATTTCTTGAAAGAGCAGCTGCAACCATACAAACCCAGCAGAATGTTGCGCTCAGCTACCCTCGGCCAATTGGTCATTCCTCGTACTAAGACGGTATCCTGGGGTGATCGACACTTCCTGGTGGCTGCCCCGAAGCTCTGGAATTCTCTACCCCTAAACATCAGGCAGAGCCCCTCTCTCCTTCACTTTCATAAGCTCTTAAAAACTTGGCTGTTCAACCAATGACTTCTCTGTCCCCACTTTTCTCACCACAAATAACTGGTTTTATTAGCGCCAAGACGCCTGAGGGTATATGCTGCGCTTTACAAATATCAAAATAAATAAATAAGGTGATCCATAGGTAATGGGTTAACCACGAGGTGATCCATAGACAATGGGTTAAGCACAAGGGGATCCATAGATAATGGGTTAACCATGAGATAATCCAAAAGTAATGGGTTAACCTCGAGGTGATCCATAGGTAATAGGTTAATCACGAGGTGATCCATAGACAATGGGTTAATCATGAGGTAATCCAAAAGTAATGGGTTAACCTCGAGGTGATCCTAAGGTAATGGGTTATCTTAGGTTGACTACCCTCCTGAGTAAAGCATCCGGTATTACCCTCTAACATCAGCATTTATCAGTTATTTACCCTCTTCTGGTTACACTTCTTCAGCCAAAAAACGCCTGTACTTGACATGTTGCTCTGGCTTTCCAGCTCTCCAGAAGGAATATGAAGAAGTGTGGCAATATTTCGGCGCCCCTGTCCAGCGACCTTGGGGCGCGTCCTTTGGGTTAGATCGCCGGTGGCGGTCCATGCTTCTTGGGGAGTGGCCTTCGGATCCAGCACTCTCACCCCTGTTGGTAACCTTGTGTCTCCTAAAGCAGTGGAGATGACTGGGGTGTTTGGAGGGGACGCTGAATGCTGGCCACGAAGCAGCACTAAGTTACTGTCCCATCAACCATCACTCTGCGCGCCACGTGGCCCTCTTCATAATCTGTGTTTGTCCCTGTGTCCCAGGAGACATTCTGTCTGCCTGTCTAGTTCTGAAAAGCTTTTCAACTGTTTACGCCAATGGGCCAGGGCTGATTAAACGACATATCTCGGACTCGGATGAGGAGCTCAAACGAGAAGAAAAGATTAAATTCCTTCTCTTAATGAAACCCATTCTCGTTTTCTCATCTCTTTGTATTCCCTGCGTGTTGAACATAAACCTAATGTTACCTTGCGATAACTCGGAAGCTGCTGAAGTGCAGAACAAGTTCAACCAGTAAGGAGACCAGGCTGTAATTTAATTTAAAAATAAACCAAACGAAAACGGTAAAAGCAAAGGTTCCAGAGACTTCTAACTGCTAAAGACAGTTTATTGTGTATTATATTGTTTTACTCTCAATTTCCCCCCTGTGTAATTACACGCTTTGTAGTAACTGCATCGCTGTTTTGTGCAATTTAGAAGGATTATGCTATTTTGTAGAGTTAGGTGTAATTGTGCTGGAACACTGAGGTGACATTGAAATGAAATCCGGCAAACCTTGCTGCGGTTCCCCTTTGCTATTCACAGCCCCATCAGTGGGCCCCAGACCGCCTTGGGCTGCCTCTGGCCGTCCCCTCCACTTGAGAATGCCCCCATCACCTACCAGCTCCCTCTTTCTTGGAGACTGTACGTGGCTTGGCTCAGAACCCCTGTATCAGGGCAGACACTTGTATTGGAGCTCAGCAGAATACTGTTAGTTGTGTGGTTCGAAGTTAATTTATCAGAAGAATGTTGAATAGACAGCGCAGGTTTGAGCAATTATTGTTTTTATCCCAGTACTGTAGGGTTTAGTATTGGTGTCTTTGCCCATTGGATTTATAGATAACCAAATGTGATACCAGAGGGAAATATGTTCTGGAAGAAGTGAGGAGTCACAGAGGGAAGAAATGGATCAAGAGACCACTCAGACAGGGGTAAATGCAAAGTTCTCTTTTTCAAGAGCTTGGATCCGCGACTCTACTTCTGACCCCTAAAGGAAGACTTGATGTTTGTTGTGATTATGGGCTGATACTTTCTTTAACTTTTATTTCTAAATTTTATTTAAGGAGGAGATGTTAACAATTTTAGTACTCACAAACGAATAATTGGGTCAGAAGGGCAGACTGATGGTTTACAGTAGGGTTTGGCGTAACTGGAATAATTCTCTCTAGTGTAATCAATGCAAAATGACATGTAATTTCCATAATTATTTGAGAAGCGCAATCTAGCCCTAAGTGCTATTTTCTTCGTGGTAAATGCACCAATGCATCCAAAATGTGCCAAGAAATGCATTTTGCGCTATGAAAATAGCAGTAAATGCTATGGGACATGAACAGCAGAAACCAGCAGCTGCTCACTCCCACTTATCGGCATATTTACAAGCACCATTGGAGTGTCACGTTTTTTGATGCTCCGCTTGTGCACTATGCAAGCCGATATTTACAAAGCCATGCTTATCCACTTTGCGTGGCTTAACACTGCCTTGTAAATATGTCCCTCTGTAACGCAGTTTTCTGCAGCAAAGGGGCGTGCGATGGGTGAGCTGTTGGCATTTCTCGCAACACCCATGGCTTTTTGACACTCTTCCAGATTTACGAGGATCTGTAAATCTGGGGCAGCGCCAAAACTAACGCCTTTCAAAAGGACACGTTTATGTGGCACAACGAGGGGAAACACTTTTTCCTAATTTTTTGCTCTTTCTATGTGTGCTGCATTCTGGATTTAACCCAGATCTCTTGACTGTGCAACTAGATTCAAGCTGTCCTGGTTGATAAGGGGTGAAACCCCAAAACCGGTCCTAGGATGCTTATATACGGTCCAGGGAGGACCTGGCCTGGCAGTTCAGACGGGACTGTTCCCATGAGGCACAGGTAAGTATGGATGAATTTTGCGAATTCGCGGTACGTGAATTCATGCAAAAGCGTACTTGTGGTCCGCAAAATCTGCGAACTTTCGCGAGATTGCAGATTTTTTTATTTTTGTGTGTTCGCAGGAATTTTTTCACCGCGGCTACCGCGAATGTACCCATGCGGTCGTAGATGGGCGCGGCCATCTTGTTTTCCCTGTTCGCGTTGCGTATTTCTGTTTCCGGTCGCTAGTTGCATGCTCGGGTTGCGCTTTTCCTGTTCGGGGCCGCAGTTATGTGTTCACGTCCGTTTTTGAGTGCTCGCGAGGAAAAAATCATGCGATCTTACACACGTGGTTGCAAGGGGCGCGGCCATCTTGTTTTTCATTCATTGCGATGGTTCTGGGCATGCCTTTTCTATCCAGCTTCAATCTTTGTAATCCTTTGTTTTTTTTACTTTTTTAAAATCTTTTTTACTCATTATCTATCTCTTTATTTTTGTACATCTATATTTTGTGTTTTTTCTACTTTTCGTTACTTTAATAACTACTTTTTCTTTTAACTCTCTCTTTTCTTGTCTTTACTTTTTTTCCCCTATTCTTTCCTCTTTTTCCTTTCTTTAACCCAGGACCATGGCAAAGGGAGCCGGCAAGTCCAAGGGAATGAGTACCGCTCCCGCACCCTGCAGCCGTCTCCCTTGCGGGCGCTTACGGGGGACTCTGTATGTCCCAGGGAGATCTTCAGCACGGTGGAGGTGGCCGCACTGGTCTTCTTTGTGCAGCGCCACCTCCCGAAGACCGTCGCAGCAGGCCCGGTACCGGGTACGGCCTCCGGGAGCGTCGTCAGCTATGGGGTAAGGTGCGCTGGGCCATGTATCGGGAGTCAGGAGTCTGGCGCACCTACAACCAGGTGACGCACCGGTGGTCCGACATACTGGACCGGGAACAAGACCTGCTCGACCTGCTTGGCGTCGAGATCCCTGGTCTTGGTGAGTACTAGTAGCTATTTAATAACTACTTTGTTTTCTTCTGCTCTGTGTTACATTGCAAATATATGTTTTTTTACGAAGAGCAAGAATGCTGACGATTACATTGCAGGTTAATTATGTTTCAAAAGCTTCTGTGATTGCAGGTGCTCGCCTGCTGAATGGCTGTGCTACTAGGCTTGCTTGTTTTCAATTTTGTGCTCATTTGGCCTGAGTGATTATGAGTGTACTTTACAGAACTGCGTAATGCTAGAGACTAGAGACTCAAGTCCAGTCCTTCCTTAATACTCCTGCCACTAAGAAGAGATAGTGGTGGTGGATTGATAGGTTGAGTATATTATGACTTGTCATTTAGTAGCAATTGTGAAAGGGCTGTGGAATCTCCACAACCTGTCTAGCGGAGCACAGCCATTATGGGGCGACCGGAGTCGTCTTCAAACTCTTTATAACAAAATTAGTAAACTTGACTCAATACACTCAAAGGTGCTTAAATTTATTTAAACCTTTAGTTCATCTTCATTTTATGACAAAAGTTATTTCATCTGAAATTGAATTGACATTTCATTTCTGAAGCAACATGAGTTTATAAACTGTACAGCAGTTCGTACTGGGTCAAAATGAATCAAATATACACTTCAATCATGAAAAAGTCGGTTCTTCAACTATTATAGAAGCAAATCCCAATGCATTTCGGGTTCTACAAAGCACGAACCCTTCTTCAGGGGATGTATCAACAATTTAAAATTCCTGATAATGTTCAATTGTTCTCTCCACAGGAACCGCCCACTGGACATCAAGGTTAATGAAAAACCACTCAGGATCCGTACATAAATGTAAACCCGTTCAATAGAATAGCAATGCCTGCGCCCAATGCCGCGCTATCCAATGAAAAACCCTCGATGTTGTGAAAGACTTCTGGACCGATCTCTATATAACTGTTCGAGAATCAAGAGAAAAACCAAATTACACAAGCACCCTCTTCAAAGTCCATTAATCTATGAACATAACTGTAGGATAGTGGTGTTATTTCCAAGGTTATTACACCAACATCAATCAATGGTTCAATGGCAATTCAAAGTATGGATCCAAAACCAAATCTTGTGCTTCAAGTTCTTTATTAGTCAAATATGTTAAAAGTTTCCCAGCTTTACACTGCCGACACGTGTTTCGCCCTCTCCAGGGCTTTTTCAAGGCTATCTTGTTTTGGTCTATGCTGGTCTGGCATCGGAGAGGTAAGAGTTCGAAAAGATATGGGTATGAAGCGTTGTGCGAAACCTATTGGATGTCTTGGTCACAGCGAGCTATTCAGAAAGTGGGTTCCCTCTAAGTACCTTCAATTTTGTTAGGTCCCTCGTGGAGCATTGAAAGAACATACCGATATTGATGGACGTGTGTCTTGTTGTGGGGGTGCGACTCGCTGCGTGGAGGTAGATCCTATATTGCTGGGTTACAGATTCTTGAAGACCTTGATAAGTCTTATTCTCGTAGTTTTCGGCGCCGAGTCTCCACTGCAAGGCACTGAGTATAACTGTTCGAGAACTCTGCTTAGTTTCCCAGCGTGTGTGTATTTTTCTTCCGTGTTGGAGTGGTTTTTCATTAACCTTGATGAAGATGAACTAAAGGATTAATTTAATTTAAGCACCTTTGAGTGTATTGAGTCAAGTTTACTAATTTTGTTATAAAGAGTTTGGAGACGACTCCGGTCGCCCCATAATGGCTGTGCTCCGCTAGGCAGGTTGTGGAGATTCCACAGCCCTTTCACAATTGTTTCATGATTCAGAGATAGACAGGGGTCTGATCTTTCTCAACAAGGCGGTAGCACGCACACACTTTCAAGTTCACAATAAGATATTTACTAGGGATTACCTTGATAATTATTGGGGTGCAAACACAATATCATTAGTTGTATAAGTTGTCATTTAGAAGGACATTTTTTTATCGGTCTGCAATCATGACGGACTGTGTCTATCACTACGCGTGCTGCTAAGTGCTGCCAGTCCTAGTAGAAACTGTTTGAGGTTTGTTTAGTGAATTACATAACTTTCCAAGTAGACGGTCTGCGAATCCAGCAATACTAATATCCTAGTAGACCACATCAGATAGGTCAATAAATTTAGTGCAATTGTTGTTTATTTCCCTGAAGTAATTTTTTATTGTTTTTTTGAAATGTTTGATTTTGTTGACAACAATCATCCATGTTTGTGTCTTTCTTTCATGTACATCAGCACCTCCCGGGGGCAAGAGGACAGAGGTGTCGATGGCGGCGCTGGCGGATCAGGAAGGCCAGGATCGGTCCACCGAGGGCTCTTCTGCTGGCCCCAGTAAGTTTTCCTGTTAATATTAATAATTATACTTCCCTAACTTTTACAGCACCTATTTATTCCAAACGTTCATCATAATTCTATTTTTTCCTAAATCGTCTTTGATCTTCTTGTAGACTGTTTCTAAATTCTTATCCTGCCTCTACTATGACTCTCTGTGCTACTACTATTTATTATTATTAGTCTGTCTGTGTAGCTAGCTAAGCTTGCACAGTTGGCAAAAGGTGTTAAACAAAACTCCTATTCAGCAATAGCTCTAGGCACTGAGTGCAGTCCTCTGTGTTGTCCATAATGTCTATTGAAGTCTTCTTAATGTTTATGCTTTGACTATTCCCAACAATAAAATGTCAATGGCCACCAAGAAAAAGATACTAGTTTACTTTTTGATTGGATAGGAGGACATACTACTACTGTTGCAGGGACTATTCTGCACATATAGAACTATGGACAAGAAATAGGGCGTTGTTGATAATAGGCGCAGTTAGACTTTCCACAAACCTCAGTCATAACATAAGTTGAACCCCCAATCTCCTTACTGACTAGCTAGTGTGTCAGAGTCATTATTTAGCTCCCGAATGCAGCAATGATCCCCAATGATTATACAATCCAGAACATAAGACTACGGAGTCAGAGTCCCGACCTCTCAGAGTCACGGAATCATGCTTGCAAATTGCAAACCCTTTCGCTCACTCACTCATGAGCAAAAAACCACAGAGTCTATGTAAGTTGTAAAGCTTTATTGAAAGTAAAACAACTAGCTCTGTGTGTACTCTGTATATTAATTTTCAATTGTGCATTATATAAAAATATTTATTAAAATTAAATCAACTTCATAGAAGAGAAAAGGTGAACTCTTGAAAACTGAACAGTGGCTGATTTTACACATTAATTGTGGGAGACCCCTCACCTGGTTGGAACTTAAAGTACTGGTGGTGATGATGATGCGTAACATATTGCTCTTGTTCGTAGAAGGGAAGCTTCTGTCTGTTATGAGAAAAATTGTGCTTGTTAAAAAGCAAGCATTCATCAGTTGTGCCAAAAAGTGTAGCATGTTATGGCTAAGCATAAAAAAAACCACCCTCCCCTTCCGAAAGGGGAATTTTTAGTTTAGACTAGAGAGTCACAAATAATATTAAATTTGATTATGTAGTAAAAAAATGTTTCATTCCTACACAAAATAGAGAGTGGTGTATATGGCATCTAAAAATATGAAATGTGATTTCTAGGCGGAACATCATCGGCACAGCCCACCACCAGTGCCGGGGACAGCGCGGAGGTGGTCACACCAGGGGCAGATGCGGCGCCAGCAGGAACTGCTGTGGGGGATGCCTCGGTAGTGGCGAGCAGTGGTAAGCTATTATATTCCTCACTTATTGAGATTGCAGAGTAGGCTCGCTACAGGGGTGTATATGTTGTACAGTACAAGTACACTTTACTGTTAAGAAGACTTACAAATTTAGAACTAAGTTTTTGTCAACCAGGTAGAAGACAGTCACCCTTGACTTCGCATTAGCAATAGCATTAGGGGCGGGAGTTGATGAGTAACCAATGGCCTCCTCTAAATTTGACTTCAACTCAGCTGTGAAGGACGAGCGAGTTAAATTAATGACTGGCAAAGAATGTGTAATGTTTTGTTCTAGTCTTTCTGTGTTCCATTCCTATGTTCTTATTAGAATGCTTTCTAGATGTAACTGTCATTATTGCTGAACTGTTCAAGCTGAGCTGCTGCGCAGTACCTGTTGTGATTAAAACCTATTTAATCTCCACCCGTTTACGAGCGTATTACTACAGAATGATACATGTTTTTGAATGCAGACACAGGTGGCTGCGAATCTGATGCATGGCCGGTTGAAGGCTGAAGCAAGGATGGGTGGAAGGAGAAAGAAAAGAGGACTGCCTGGTTGGGTGAAACAGAAACTGTATGTGTGCGCAATATATCCTTTGGGTCAAATTCAAATGCAAGTCAAGCACGGATGCATGGGTGGCGGTTTACAAAATAAAATAAAAAGGGTGGTTTTCAGTGAGAAAAAGTAAGGTTTGTCCAGTTGAGACATTAAGAAGAATGATTGACATTTACTCTGAATGGATGGATGCCTGGATGGTATCTTCCTCATAGATAGCATAGGTGTATGTAGAGTAGACAGAGTAGACGGTCACTGGAATGAGTGTTACTTTGAAGAGCATGTAACACCGTATGTCCGTGCCAGAGTAGCAAAGCTGAGGAAAGTAGAAGTTGTAATATTTCAGAATACTCCCTCGACTAACAGTAGTTTGCAACCACGGCATATATTGTGTATCTATATTGTATAGTTCACATTTTCAAGTCAAGTCACAAGTGCCTTCCTCCGGCGATTACGGGGACCACTCACTACCTATGTTAATAATTTTGTTTCACCTGTGTCATTCATGTGTAGCCTATCGGTGTTCACTCAGTCAATAAAAACAAAGCACCTAAAGTCATCCATTATAAAAGCAAATATCCTGTGAAGGGATAGATGATCGTATTATCTTCTTCATTTTCATTTTGTAGTAGTCAGGGGCAGGGCAGGGTGAAAGTTAATTTAATCGAGCAGTAGCCCTTGTAACAGAGTATGGCCAGTGCCACCCATAATAGAAAAGTAAGAGCTTCCCCACCTACATGTACTGGACTGGTAGCAGTAACCTGAGTCTGCGTCAGCATGGCTTGCGTCTGTTTTTCTTGGGTGCAAGCTGACTGCGCTGGCATTATGCTGGCTTCCACAAGTTTGCGTACTAATTTTGCTAAACAAGAGAGAAGAAGAAGACTGGTGTACTGTCTCAGTTTAATGTACGAGTCCATATAGTGTTAGTAGAATTCCTGAAACTCCCACTAATGTTAGAGCAGAGGCAGATGAAGTGGGAGGTTAGATAGACACATGCCACAAATGTTATGTACTGTGCTTGCAAGTTGCTAGTGCACCTGTGACACAACTTTCTGTTGAATTATTTTGTGTTAATCTTAAAAAGTATTGGTTACAGTATTTTTTTCTTTTTTCATATAGATACTCCTTCTAAACTATCAAGGAAGGAGTTGGCTATCCGGGCCAGGCAACAGAAGCTGGAGGCAATTGTCACCGAATATTGGCAGTTGGTGGCTCAGGAGGAGGAAGATGACTGTCAGTCAACATCAACAACAACAGCTGCATCCTCCTCCGCTGCCCCTGGGTCATACAGCCAGCGCAATCCTACAGCAGTACGGCGCCGTGGTCCGGCAGCCACCCGCCACCGCCGAGCAGCAAAACCAACAGCTGCCCCCCACTGTACCTGCAAGGTTCGTGTGCACCGACTAACCCTGCGAGTGGCCTACCTTGAGCAGGAGGTGGAGAGGCAGAAAGCCCTGCTCCAGGCCCTCTGGAGAGAGCTAAGTGACCACCTGGCCACAGGCACCGCCGGTCAAATTTGAGAGAGACTATCCCTTGCCCCTTGATTAAAGACTTTTGGGGGGTGGTGGGAAATGGGCGTTGGGGTTTTTTAACTTTTGGGGAAATTTCATGGACATTGGTTGGGGTGAGGGAGAGGGGTGGGTTGGGTCTTGTGGGATAGTTTATTTTTGTTAGGGTCGAAATAATTATTTATGTTCCACTTAAACATAGCATACGCGTTTTTACTGTTTTGTGGAGGAGGCAGGGGGGTTAACTGTACGTTTGTTTTCCTGAAACTTAACTGGCTGGTTGATTCAAATTGTCTAAGTAATCGCCCAAATTTGTACAAAAGTGCCACTGACAGAGTTAGTGAATTCAATTGTCCTACTACTTTACTAGTACTACCGTCAGTCTCTCCTCTCCTCCTACTCCATTATTCTTCCTCCCCCAAAATGCTTATCTTACCTTTGATTCGTGTTTGAGAATAGGGCTAGGCACAGGGCTGGCTGCATAAAAAATGGCGATTAAGGTTGGCTATGGAATCCGGTACGGATGAAATAGCATCGTTGCGGTGGTAGTAGTAGTGGTACACACTGGCAGTAGCAGCATATGAAAAAAAAGGAAATGAGACATTGAGTCGCCTGAGGAGGATTGGAACAGTACGATAGTACATAGTACAGTACACAAGAACAGTGACATAAATTGTAGCCTAAGCAATGCTAAAGTATTCAATCAAAAGTTAACTACTAGTTTCGTGGATTATGGCTACTACAAGAACTAGTACTGAAGGACACAGCAGCGTAAGCTTTTGTCACGTGTTGGAGGAGGTTGTTGTTGATGATTCCACTCAATGGCGGACATGAAATTCTGAATTGGTTTGTAAATACTCATGGGTGTGTGTCAAGCGGAATAAGAATATTTCCATGGATTCCTTGACCTGCCTTGAAACTGATTTTCTGTTGCTTTTGACCTTATCCTCCCCCAGCAAGCGTGTGGAATTATTGCTGTCATTTAGTCACACCTCAATGAAAACCACACAGCCCGGGGGAGAGGGTTAGGGTTAGAAAAATTGATCGGAATGGGGGTTTTTGGGAACGTTTTTTGGAGAGAGAAAAAAAACCACAGCATGGACAAAAAACAAATGAAGAAAAACAAATCTTTGGATACGAACATATCCATAAATCTTAAAGGGACATCAAGGAAGTGCATGCATGAAGTTGTTTGCTAAATGGATGGTTAGGTTACTGAAAAGTAGTACTTATACTACAACTTACTAACTAGTACTAAACAATTAGACAGTACAGGGCTGCAGTAATTACTCAATTTCACTTGCCTATCTGCCCTCAGAGAGAATAAACACTTAGTAGTACATTACATTAGTTTTAAAAATAGCAAAGAAACTTATCAAATAGCTCTAGGAATTAATTTGAAGCAGAGAGCAAACGCACAGAGTCGCACTCAGAAGTTCACAACAATAACATTATTTAAAAGATAAGGACAAGTGAAGTGGATACTGTAACTGTATGTTGTAGTTGTCCTGGTCAAATTGGGAAGTTGCATGCATCAGCCATAACTCTTATTCGCGGTACTCCTCCATTCCATTGGGTGCTCCGTCGATCAATCTTGGTGACCACACTGTCCACTGCCTGCCTGGCGGATGCGGAATTGCGGATTGCTATGGTAAGCCTGAGTTAATGTTTTTCCCATCGTACAGGGTAAGTGACGGCCTGTAATTGTTGATGGAAAAACAGAAAGGGATATTAAAACACACCGGAGGAAAAAGATAAGGTACGGTGTGTAGTGCAAAAATAACACTTTTACTTTCAGAGGCGACAGTATTACATACATGCATCATTTCTAAAGTGCCTACTCTGAGTCTCTGTTTCCAGGATAATAATTAGCACACGGCAGGCCAGGGCCATGCAGACGGTCAAGGCAGGCATCACTGAGTGAACCAACCTCCATGTAGCATAACATACCTCTTTGACACAGACAGACAAAGCAGATCTAATTTTATACAGCAAGCCACATAGCCGCAATTTTACATGAACCCCTGTCTGAACTCTGGCATAACACTACACTGGATCGACCACTCCATACCACGACTAGACAGACATGTAGTTCTGCTGTGGTTGTTGTTGACTTGTTTACCTGTTTGCCACTCACGAAATGGCTATAGTTTTTCCATAAATCGACAATGATGATCCATCCATCCCAGTGAGTGACTGTGAAGATATTATGTAACTTTGGTCATCATGACTCATCATCATCATGATGTTGGCAAACTCAATGTTGTTCATGCAGTCACAGTCTACACACAGTGAGTCCAAGTACATTTTCCATATTAAAAAATGCAACGTAGGGGCCCCTGCAGTAGAAGTACAATTCGCATTAAACAAGGTAAACAGAGTAGACTTGAGTTACATTTAGTGTGTAAAAGATTACATAATAACAGAACACATAGGATTCATTTCATGTACAACAAACAAACAGCAATTGCTTTCATCAGAGCCAGACAGCCAGTGTTGTCCACTGCATGCCATCTCATCATTCATTACCTGTTCCACTTTTTGTCAGCATCTTATTCTTAAGTGAAGGGCCACAGGGCAGCCTCTCTTGTCAATTTCAGAAGTAACAGTCAGCATAGTCAGTCATTCCAGTCCACTTCTTTTGAGGGGACTCGTCTACGAAGCGACAGTTTCTTGATTCTGCATAATCCGGCCATCTGCCTTGAGGGAAATGGATAGGGGGAGTCTGGAGGAGGAGGATAGAGGAGCATGACTGAGTTGTGAACTTCAGGAATGCAGACAACGGCACCTTCAGACAGTGCTGCTTATGGATTTGTTGTGATTAGAGTTTTGTTGTGCTAAAAGTTGGAAAACAAAGAAAGACACACAGATATAAAAGTGAATAAGGACAAAAAACAAAAATTAAGTATTTCAAGCCTAGGTGTCAGGGAAGTAGAGCTCGTCCTCAAACTCTGTGCATTGAACCGGGAGTAGGTCAGCTAACAGAGAAGAACTTCCATCACCTAAGTCGGTGTCCTCTTCTTCCTGCTTGGATTCACATATTTTGTACTCTGGTGGTATGAAGTGCTGATTCAGCTTGATCATTGTTAACCTCTCCACATTTTTGGGCGAGAGGCGGGTCCCTTTTGAAGTTAAAATGGCACCAGCAGCACTGAAAACACATTCAGAAGACACGCTTCCGAGTGGGCAAGACAAATATTTTATAGCCAGCTTGGTGATCAGTGGTCATTGAGGCCTTTTCCCATACCAATACACCAATGGGTTTTGATCAAAGAAGACCTCTGTTGGGTCATCCAGATAGGCCTGCACCATCCACTCAAGGTCCTCCAGGGGTGCTCCACTTTGCGTACCATCTGTTGCCTTTGCATCAACACTGGAATGAGCAAACCCTTGATGAGTTATCCAATCCGCTTCTGACAATATTATGGCTGGGCCTGGTGCAGGTGATGATACGGTTGCTGGTGTCGTTAACGGCTCTGAGGGAAAGAGACTGCCTTCGGCCACAGAAGTGGACCTTGAAGCTGGATGGCCTTCTGCTTCAGTAGTACTTGTGGGGGTTCCTTCAATTTCCTGCCGCTCTTTTTCGAACCGGGTGGCTGACAGAGCTAGCCAATGTTTGTACTTGGAAACATCTGCTTCAGAAAAAGGAATGAATGTATTGCTGGCCAGTGCCTTTTTGTATTGTGGATCCAGAATAGTGGCACAAATGTAATGTTGTTCTGAATGTATTGCTTTAAGCCTTGCATTGTCAACGAGGCGGCTTAATAAGCTCTCCGCCAACCGATATGCGTCTTGTTTTTCAGCATCAACTCGGAACGTTAAAGACACTGCCTTCAGTTGGTGCTCTAGCATAGGGAACAATGGGATAGCTTTGCCCAAAGTACAGTCCTCCCTGCTGACTTCACGGGTGAAGACCTCAAAAGGACGAAGCATGTCTGTCAGGCTTTTAACTAGGTCCCAGTCCTCCACCTCTAGCCTCATGTCTTTCATAGAAGCAGCCCGCGCGTGAAAGACATCCTCATTGATTACCAAGTACTGCTCAAACAGACGCTCAAGCATGTAGAAGGTTGAGTTCCAACGTGTTGCCACCTCCTGGATGAGTCCTCCGACTGGCACTCTACGGTCACGTTGAATGATCCTCAGCTGCTTCTGGGCCTTAAAAGAATGGCTGAAATGTGTGCAGATTCTTCGGCAGGTGGTCAGTAACTTGCTGACTGTGTTTTCTTTTTTCAAGAAATCTTGAACAATAATGTTAATGCTGTGTGCCAAACATGGCACTCTGAAATAGCCACCATCAGCCATGGTCTTAACTATGTTACTGCCATTATCCGTGGAAACATAACCAATCATACGCTTTCTTGGATGCAGCCATTCAAAGACCTTAGTGTTAAACTCCTCCAAAATGTTTACTGCAGTACGAGATTTCTCCATGGCAAACATGGCTACTGTTGCATGTTTCCGAGTAGCTTGAAAAATTGTGACACTGTCAACACCTGTAGCTATCTTCTCTCTAACCCCGCAAAAGAGACCCAGTGTGCAGTGATTCACATGTAATTAACGGCTTGGCAACTGGTCCACATGTTTGTTGTCAGCTGGAAGTGTGAGCAGCACTCTTCTGCAAAGCTGCCCCAATCACATCCAGCACTTCTTGATGTAGTGCTGGAACCGCAAATTTGGCAAAAAAGGACCGGCTAGGTACCTTCCATTTAGGGCAGACTGTTGCCACAAATTCTAGAAAACCCACCTCCTGAACGAAAGAAAAAATGAGAAGGTCCAGCGCTAACATTTTAGCCAGCATTGCATTATACAGACGTGCCGTTGGGTGGTTGCGTTCAAATGGCGCCTCCGACCAAAACTTGCTTTTAATGGTGGTCTGGACCGTTTTCATATGTGATGATGATCCAGACTTGTTCAACCCAGTTAGGCTCATTGATGTACTTTTTCACATTGGTGTTTCTACCAGACTCTTACAGTGCCTCCTAGATGTTGCTGGGGTAGAGGGTGTGGGCACTACCTCTGTAGTGCTGCTGCCAGGGGTACTGTGTGTACCAGAAAAAAATGTCTCTCGCTTCTTCACCTCCCCCCTGCACGATCAGCTCCTCGTCATCAGATGCAATATCAATGGCTACATTTGGATTTGCACTTTTGGCTTTCCGGATGCTACTTAGGTGCGCCTCCCACTGGATGCCGTGTGATGACCCCTCTGGCCTCCGGTACCATAGTTGGTACCAAGCTTCCCCCGACTAACTACTTGTTTACAAATTGAACAAATATTGTGGTTTTCTAATACTAAAGAAGTCCCAAACTGGGGAGTTGAGATTTCTGGTGGCGGTGGTGGAGGAGCCACTTTCAATGCCAGATGAAGTGGAGGATGGGCGTGGCGGAATTTGTCTCTGTTGTGCACTTACAGCCCCACTACTTGAGGTAATGGAGGTCGAGCTGGATGGAGGTCCCTGCCGGCCCTTCTGAAGAGAAAATATGGAAGCTGTAGTTCGTGTTGGTGTAGTAGTTACCTGTGTTGGTGGTGGTACCAGTGCAACGCCGCCCACATCCCGCGCAGCATTTTGGGATAGGGTAAAAATGTCTGTCTGCTGCATGCCCGCTGGGGCTGGAGTGACGACTATGATGACTGGGTCGTCATTATCAGACTTTTCATCAGCAGCAGAATACACCACTTCTACTTCTTCTTCGTCATCACCCATAACTGAAAGCCTTGCGGGAACCTTCCTTTTACCTAGCTTTGCCGGCTCATGGCGTGCATCGCTCTCAGACTGAATTGGTGGGTGCCAATCAAGATCTAGATCATCAGAAGGAAGGGGGCTTGAAGAAGAAGTTGTACTAGTCCTCCTTTTCCTTGCTGTGGATCTGGAAGACAATGGATCATCAGGAGTGGCTTGCTCGGCTGATACCGCTGTATGAATCTCGATATCCTCATGTGCCGCTACTTCTGGAGGAACAAGCATTATGGGCAATTGTGCCTCTCCTTGTGCCTCTCCTTGCGCCTCTCCTTGGGCCTCTCCTTGCGCCTCTCCTTGTGCCTCTCCTTGCGCGTCTCCTTGTGCCTCTACTTGTGCCTCTACTTGCACCTCTCCTTGCGTCTCTATCCTTGTTGCACCTGTGATTGTCATTGCGGCTGTGGTTGAACACTCGTCAGATGAGTTACACCCTGCGTTGATTGGATGCTACTTTGCGATGAGTCAATGCCAACATCACTGGTCGATGGTGAAAGAGCAATTAAAGTGGCTGCCTCTGCGGCACTCATTGGCTTGGGCCTAACTTGGCGCGGTAGCACTGAGACCAATGAAGCGGAGGTGCTGCACCCAGCTTGGTACCCGGCGGACACCGCTGCTGCAGGCGTAGTTTTTTTCCCCCCCCAAAATAGTGTCGGTCAGCACACCAGTCTCCTTGGAAAGTGGCACCACTTGCTTCTTTTGCTCCTTCTTACTGGCAGTGGCACTGGCAACTTTCTTGGTAGAGGAGCTATGGCCACCTTTCTTTGGGCCCATCTTCTTCAGATGTCAGAACAGCAGGACGCAGTTGAACGAGTTGCATAGTTGTCTGTGGCCACACGTGACGTCACGTGACGTTGTGCACACACCACAGCAGGACTTCTTCCTTGCTCTACAACAAGTGATGATGATGAGGATGATTCCTGGTCTTTAGTCTTTGTGCACCTAAAAGCAAAGAAGCCAGAGGAACATCAGTTAAATAAATGTTGCATATGTCGTGCTTCAATTAATACTATTGCAACTAGGCATTTATTATTATTAACACAACACACCCAAAAACAAAAGACCCAAAATAAAAATTGCAATTCTAATCAAAAATGGATCTTTAAATTAATAGAAGAGAGACCAAACAGAGAGAGTTGTTTCATGCACCCCTTCATCATATAACCCTAGGCCTACTGGCCCGCAAACGCAAGTTTGCCGGCCTATGGCAAAAACTGCCTGGCATCAATATGCCCCCCCCCCCCCACCCACATGGCCAGGCCTGGACCAGGCCTCAAAAACACCCAAAAAATCAAAATACACACAAAAATCACCCCAATCCAATGCGATCTATGCCCTAAATGATGTTTAAATTCAAGAGACCCCACAGAAAGACTTGGTCCATGCACCACTGAGTATCTGTGGGCATAATGGATGAAAGCAAGGCAGACTGGGTGCAGGCTTATGGCACAAAGCACACTGCCTGGCTTCAACATGGCCCCTAGACCCCCACCCACATGGCCAGGCCCTGGATCAGGCCCCAAACACACCCAAAAAATCAAAATACACACAAAAAACACCCCAATACAATGCCTTCCATGCCCTAAATGATGTTTACATTCAAGAGACCCCACAGAAAGACTTTGTCCATGCACCACTGAGTACCCCTTGGCATAATGGATTGAAAGTAAGGCTGACTGGGTGCAGGCCTATGGCACAAAGAACACTGCTTGGCTTCAAAATGGTCCCTAGACCCCCACCCACATGGCCAGGCCCTGGACCAGGCATCACAATGGCCCCCACCCACATGGCCAGGCCCTGGACCAGACCCCAACAACACCCAAAAAAACGAATTACACAAGAAAAATCACCCCAATCCAATGCCAGCCATGCCCTAAATGATGTTTAAATTCAAGAGACCCCACAGAAAGACTTGGTCCATTCACCACTGACTACCCCTGGGCCTACTGGCTAGTGTGGCTTCAACACGCACCCCAAAATTTAAAAAAACTTCCACATATAACAGTGAGATATTCAATGCCATGCCATCCATGCTGTAAATGATAATTAAGTTCAACAAAACTCACAGAAACAGTTGTATCATGCACCCATGACTAACCCTGGGCCTACTGGATACTGTGGCTACCCACAATATATTTTTTTAAAATTTGTCAAAAAGTTTATAAATTGTAGTTGCAGCAACTGCAATGCCCCAAACAAACAACACCAACTTACTTGTAAAATCTCAAATCCAAAAGTGATCCAAACAAAAAGTCCTCAAATACAAATATCCAGAGGCAGCCACAAAGAATAATCCTTCCAGCTCCAGATCCAATTGAAAAGTGACCAGAACATGGACAAAGCACTGGGAGGAGCCTGCTGGACAGGAACAGGAAGTTGGAGACTCTGGGGCACTTCCTTCCTCCCACCCCACCAAAAATGGACTCCTTGCACAAAAAAGTGCAGCCAAATGTCAATCTGAGGAGTTATTCTGTTCCAATTCATCATTTTCAGAAGGTTTATGCAGCCAGCGATAGATTTCTTGTGCAAAATTGCAATTTTTGCGACTTCGGGAAAGCGAGCTGTTCAAATTTCCCACCGGATGTCATCTGTGCGTCGCAACTACGTATTCGCAATTGTTTACTCTCGCGATGCGTGATGACGGGCTCTTATGACGTATTCGCGTTCCCAAAGTCTCACAGTGCAAAATGGCGGGACTCCATGACGTACTCGCGGTCGAAAAGTCTCGCGCGATCACGCAGCCAGATCCAAAATGGCGCAGCGCATGCAAACCGGGAGGAAAACAACTCGGCGAACTCAGAATCACGGTAAGTCAAAGCCGCGCGCGCGAGATTGTATTTTTGAAGCACGACCAAGCAAAAAAAATTTGCCAACTAGCGAATTGCAGATTTTTGGGCAATTTCGCGCAATTCAAGGACCGTGAAATTGCCAAAAATCCGCAAATTCCGCGAACAGAACGAATTTTCCGCCCATGCTTAGGCACAGGGTCAAGACTGATTTGCCTATGGCCAGGTCTAAACTAGGGTGGCATGGTGAGCAAAAGAATGATGGATTTAACCCAGATCTCTTGACTGGGGGTGAATGTTTTGATTTGTTCAGCATTCCGACCATCAATTGTGTGTAGTTTGCTTTCTTGCCCTAAGTGCGCCAGGTATGCCCAGACTTGAGTCCCGGGCTCACTGTGCCACTAGATTCAAGCTATCCTGGCTGATGAGAGGTTAAACCCCAAAACAGGTCCTAGGATGCTTATTTCCGGTCCAGGGAGGATCTGGCTTGGCAGTTCGGGCTGCTATCTTGAGGCACCTGTTCAAGACTGATTTGCATATAGCCAGGTCTAAACTGGGGTGGCATGGTGAGGAAAATAATGATGGATTTAACCCAGATCTCTTGACTGGGGGGTGAATGTTTTGACTTGTTCTGCATTCCGTCCTTCAATTGTGTGTCTTTTGCTTTCTCACCCTAAGTGCATAGGGTATGCCCAAACTTGGGTCCTGGGCCCACTGTGCTTCTAGATTCAAGCTATCCTGGCTGGTGAGGGGTGAAACCACAAAATCTGTCCTAGGATGCTTGTTTACAGTCCAGGGAGCACCTGGCTTGGCAGTTCGGGTTGGACTGTTCCCTTGAGGCACATGGTCAAGATTGATTTACATATGGCCAGGTCTAAACTGGAGTGTCATGGTGTGCATAAGAATGATGGATTTAACCCAGATCTCTTGAATGGGGGTGAATGTTCTGATTTGCTATGCATTCCGTCCATCATTTGTGTGTCTTTTGCATTCTGCAGTACACAAAAACCATTAATGATTGTTTTTGTGCAGGAAGGTATCCCTTCCTGCACAAACACAATCAGCCCAGCAACGCAGGCAACCTTGCACTATGGTGCAAGGATGTCTGCGTGGGCGCTAGGCAGCATTTTTAGCACTGGTGCAGGTGTAAGCACATGGATACGCCATATTCTTGTTAATACGGTGCATCACTGCATTTTGAAAATAACTCAGAGAGAGCAGCAAAATTGATTGCGGCACTGCGCTGCACCATTTTCATGTAAATATGCCCCTTGGTTTGTTGTTCCTTCGTTCCTGCAGTAGAATTTTTGCCCCAAATTACTCTAAATTACTCAATATGAACTAATTTTGGCAATTCTGGTAATTTTGTACCACAAGAGTAATTACAATTTCACCCATGCCTATTTTACAGCCTTTATTAATCAGGACTTTCCATTGTTTATGTGTTGATATTTGCACCTAACCATCCTCCTTTGATGATTTACTCCTTGAGTGCTCATCACGGCTCCCGGCCATCATGAGTCACAGTAGGCGTGTGCTCATAACGGCTGGAGCCGTCCGAACGTTGCTTCTCCGCCCGCGCAGCATTAATTCCCCGCCTGTGCGAGACAATTAATCAGTGGGCGGAGTTCAGACGGCTCCCGGCCGTCATGAGTACACGCCCACCGTGATTTATGACGGCTGGGAGCCGTCCTGAGTATGGGAATGCCACGCCCAACCCTGCCCCCCTCGCACTGCGGCGGAATTTGCCCCACAGCGAAGGGGTTAAATCCTTCAGCATCCAGTTTCTTATTTACTTTCACTTAAACTAGCCATGATCCTTTTTCAACAACACTTCATATACTTTATTTACGGCCATCTCTACCGAATCCAAACAAAATGGTGAACTCATTTTCACAGACTGCTACTGGTCCTTTAGTGCCATAACCTAG
This sequence comes from Lissotriton vulgaris, assembly GCF_964263255.1. Lineage (NCBI taxonomy): Eukaryota > Metazoa > Chordata > Amphibia > Caudata > Salamandridae > Lissotriton > Lissotriton vulgaris. The sequence continues at coordinate 1,297,564,082 of NC_141693.1, forward strand.
CCCATACGTCACCTCTCCAACTGTGTACAGCTTCCACAACTACCTGCATACACCTCAGCACACCTCCTAAAAATCTCTGCATTTTGCATTCTCTTTCGAGAATGGGCCGGCCAACCAAAGGTGTCCACAGACAAAGAACTGCCCCCTGGTTCAGCGAGGTGCTGCGCTGCGCAAAAGGGATTGTAAACGAGCAGAAAGACAATGGAGAGTGGCATATGATGACCGGATGAAAGAGGCCTATCTCATTAAGAGGCGTACCTATTATAACAAAATCCGGATAGAGAAAGCCACATACTATGCAGACAGAATCCACGGGGCAGAAAATTCCGCCAGGGAACTGTTCAGCATATATAAGTCCCTATCCACCCCAAAAACCTTCACTCAAGATGAAGACTACTCAGTAGCAGCATGCAATCGCATTGCTAACTACTTCGGAGATAAAGTGTCTAAGATTTATTCTGCTTTTCCCGATATACCACCTGCAGCGGAAGAGCCTGCAGACTCAGCAGGAGAGGAAGCCGATCAAAATCCACTACTCCATTTTACTATCCCCTTACCGGAGGATTTAGTTAAAATTTGCAGATCTGTTAAATCTGGCTCCCCTCGAGATCCTGTATCCCCAAAAAGGTTGAGTGACAGTCTGGAGACACTTGAACCCTACATTAGGCACCTGCTAGATGTCTCCTTCCGATCCAGTTCTATACCTGAGGATTGGAAACAGGCTGTGGTGCTTTCCCTCCGCAAGAAGCCCAACATTAGCTTTGAGAAGCTGGCCAATTTGCGCCCCATTTCTCTGCTGCCTTATTTCTCTAAGGTTGCGGAGAAGGTGGTAAACAAACAGCTAATGAAGCATGTGGAGGAAAGCAACCTTCTTCACCCTACCCAATTTGGGTTTCGGCCCCGTCATTCTACGGAGTCTGCCCTTCTCAGGGCTACCGAAACCCTCAGGCAAGGTGCTGACGAGGGACAAACCATGGCTTTAATCCTCTTAGACCTCAGCGCAGCGTTCGACACTGTAGCTCATTCCATCTTGCTACAGTGTCTGAACAAAGGTGGGGTGCGAGGGGCAGCGCTGAAATGGATTTATTCATTTCTTGTAGGCCCAGGCTTCCAAGTGAGGCAAGGTGACCATTACTCTGAGCGAATCGCTTTGGACCAGGGGGTGCCGCAGGGCTCGTCCCTGAGTCCAACACTTTTTAATCTTTATGTCGCCCCGATTGCCACCTTGGTAGAGAGTCACGGCCTCCGAATGGTGTCTTATGCCAACGACACGCAGTTGGTGATCTCCCTGTCGCGGGCACCCGGTCTTTCGGCGGACATCTTCAGACATTGCATGCAAGATCTAGCTGCCTGGATGTCCGCCAATTGCCTCAAGCTTAACGGAGGCAAGACCGAGGTACTGGTCGTGGGGGGAGGCCAATCGGCGTGGACGTCGGCATAGTGGCCACCTTGCCTAGGTCCAACACCCATCCCGTGCCAGAAAGCAAAGAACTTGGGCATCTGGTTCAATTCTGACGTGACCTTTGGCCCCCAGATCAATCGGGTGGTCGGATCATGCTTCGGGACCCTAAAAAGTCTCAGGAAGGCATTGAAGTTTTTACCTGTAAGAGCCCGTCAAACCCTGGTGCATGCACTAGTTACATCAAAGATGGACTATGGCAATCTTCTCTATTTAGGGACCTTGGAGAAGAATTTGAGCCGCCTACAGGTTTTACAGAATGCCGCTGCCCGACTAGTGCTTAGACTACCCAGAAGAGCCGCATCCTCAGCAGCCCTCCGGTCTTTGCATTGGCTCCTGATTAGAAGCAGGGTAGAATTCAAAGCACTATGCCGTGCCATCGGATCATCAATGGGAGGTCGCCTCTCCCTTTGAAAGAACTGCTGACGTCTTACGAGCCGTCCCGCTCCCTGAGATCTTCCGGCTCAGGACTCCTGGCTATTCCCAAGGTGTCTAGAGCACGGATGGGCGGAAGATCCTTTAGGTACCTTGCAGCTTCTAGATGGAACAAACTACCCATAGCATTGCGACTAGAACCATCAGAAATAATATTTAGGGCCAAGCTTAAAACTGCACTATTCGAACAGTAAGGTATTCCACTTCTGTAGGCTCCAGTAAGTATCTGCTCCTCAGCGCGGGGACACGCCGCTGGGCGTCACCAAGCGCTTTACAAAACTCCCTAAATAGAAATAGAAATAGATTACACACTTCAGTGTGAAATCCGACTCCATGACTCTGCAGAAATACGTTCTTTTCCAGCACCAGATGTGGATTAGCATCAGGACATCCTGACCTCTTAAACACACCTTGCACAAACGTCACTGTCTTCATTACCCCTATTTTACTCTGTTTGACCTCTGGCCACTTGTTAGCTAATGCTTCAACAACAGGGCAGACTTCATTGAACCATTTGAACAATTGACTGGACATATCAATCTTGTGCCTTGCTCTTAGAAGATTATTCTTTACCACCGATGTTGTCTTCTTGAGAACTTGAACCTTTCCTATCTGCTGACATCTACTGTGTTACCGTTCCTTACACAAGGTGGCTGACAAATCTATTGGAGATAATCAGGGTCAATGCGCAAATCTAAAGATTTATGTTCTCTTCGCTCTAAGAAAACCCACCTCTTCCTTTGTCTACATTTTTTAGGGCTCGTGTTGCGCACATGCGCAGTCGAGATCGCAAGATTTTATGTTTCAGAGTGAACTTCACAAGCAAGGGTTAAGCCCCGCCTCTCTTATCCATTGGCTGGCCTCCTAAACGGTGGCCAGCCATTGCATTGGAGAAGAGGTCCTAGTGACGTTCTTCTTTCTCTTTTAGCCCCATCCTTTTCAGACTGGGCTCCTGGACTCATTGCTGTGGTAAAAGGTGTCTTATCTTCTTTATGGGGCGACAGATGCCCCCATAAAGAAGATAAGAAAACTTTTATGCCAGCAGCAAGTCAACCCGAGCCCGTCCAAATGGGATGGGGCTAAAAGAGAAAAGGCTGTTCTTCCCTGTTAACGCATGCTTGTCCCGTCTTAACTTTATCTCCGTTCGGGTTATAAAAGACTTTTTGTGACCCATAGTGCTGCTCCTGCAGGAGAAAAACAGTAAGGAGATAAAACCCATGCTCAGCCTTGTGAAAATCTTCCAAAGAACAGCCACGTGTGAGGTAGGAGGGGCATCGACTTTTCACGGGGCACAGATGCAGCTTAACAATGAATAATGACTCAGTGCGACACTGAAAAGCATGGGCTGCCCTGGGAGATGGTTACCTGGGTCTGACATCTCTATGATCTTAGACCATAGAGTCAGCAGGCTGTTGAGGGAGCGGCAAACACAGACACTAGGCTTAAATGTTGGAGACTTCGGTGTGCAGCGAGAATGTTACGAGCAGGTAAACCACAGATCACCAGTGCCTAGAAGCTCCCGGCTTCTAGTTCTACATAAATATCGCAAAACAGAACTCGCAGTGGGAAATGATGACAAAACCAATAGAAAATGTTCTTATACCTTCTGATGGTTGGCAGGTATGCAGTTTTTGAAAAATAGTTTTTCCCCAAAATGATATAATTCCGATAAGGCAGTATCGTAAATCTGACTCTTTCTCTATCTTGTCCTGTAAAAAAACAACATGCCAAGAAAACATAAGAGTATCGCTGAGCACTGCGAGAGAACACACTTGGAGAGCACGATCCGTGCCCACTATTGCTTCCCACCCATGCCAAGTGGCCAGCCCTCAATCAACAAAAAAATGTAAAGTGCTGTTACAGTGAGGACTGATGCGTTTATAACAAATACATGAAAATATGCACAGGTACTACTCCCACTAGCAACATGCAACGGGGAATCAAGTTATGACTTTCGATGCAATTACGTAAGATTGGTCAAAGTAAACAGCAGGCGTTGGTTTTATTTAAACACTTCGTGAGTTTGGGCATCATAGCTTACCTCAGAAATATGCTGGGCAGCGCTGCCAGTCAGAATCCGACAAGACGCTCGGTCCTCACTTCTGATGCCACCTGGGAAGAGAGGTACAAACACGTGTTTATTCCAACATGATGTGCAGAGGCTGAAGAGCAGATGCCCTCCCGAGACGTGGATGCATGTGTCCCAACGTCACTGCGAGGACAAAGGCCTGCCCTGTGGAACTGACGCATTTAAAAATATTACACATGAGAGTAAAGGCGTATATTGCAAACTAGCAGCCCGCCCCAGCGTTGTCTAGGGCAGAAAGGGGCTGGGGGTAGTACACCCGCTCCCGCCCGACCCCCTCCTGCACCGACTCCCTCCCGCCCCGACTCACTCACGCCCCCCTCCCGCCCAGACTCACTCGCGCCCCCCTCCCGCCCAGACTCACTCGCGCACCCCTCCTGCCCAGACTCACTCGCGCCCCCCTCCCGCCCCGACATTTTCATTTACTGCTACCTTCTTCTTTCCTCCCCCTGCATCACAGTCTCACTTTCCCTTTCCTTACCTGTGCCGCCGCTCCTCACTGCACAGCCGCTCCTCACTGCACCGCCCTTCTCCTTCGTCGTCATCACGCACGTCGCGTCGCGGCCAGTGCTAGGTCCCGGCCGGCGCTACTTTCAGGGGACTACTTTGTTTACAAACGTAATTTTTTTAATTTACTTTTTTTTTTTAATTTATATAGCCTACGTCCATCTACACAACCTGATATTTTCATAGATGTATCGGGTGTGTAGATTGGCGCTGTGGTTCCCGAGTTTACCTGGCCAAAAGGTGCAAGTTCTCTCTTTATAATAGTAGTATAGATAACCCTCCCCCACCAAAAAAAAGAAATACATACATAATTAAATAAATAAAAACACAGCTGGTAACCACACCTGCAGCAGATTCTAATTCGGGCAGTACTGGTGCCACCCCAGAAGACACTATTTGTATTATATTATGTATTTAAGGCATTTATAAAGCACACTGTGGCCAGATTGGTATTTTGGCACTAAACAGAACACTGATGAGTTAGAAAATAGCACGTTGACGTTGTAGAGGCGCCAAACGATGCAATTATTTCAACTATGATAGGGATATGATTGGTAACTGTGGGGGTGGGGGCACTGTTATAGCGAAATAAATGCAATGAAAACGTCAGGCAAGTGAGAGAGAGTGTCTTTGCACAGTGGCTTTTTTTTGTATAGTGATACAATACAGTGGACGCAGTATCATGGAACTTTAAGAGCTGATTGTGCCCAAATTCACAGGACGGTACCAAACATTCGGCAAACTACAGTACATTAGCTACTGTGTTTGAGGGGGGGTGTCTGGCTCTGTGTGTGTGTGCGTGGCTCTGCACGTGTGTGTGTGTGTGTGTCTGTGTGTATGTGTGTGTGTGTATCTGGCTCTTTGTGTGTGTGTGTCTGGCTCTGTGTGTGTGTGTGTCTGAGTGTGTGTGTGTGTGTGTGTCTCTGTGTGTGTGTCTTTGTGTGTGTGGCTCTGTGTGTATGTGGCTCTGTGTGTGTCTGTGTGTGTGTGTGTGTGTGTGTGTGTTTGCAAATGCAATAGGTCTCGCATTTGCGAGAGATTAAGCTATTGGCATTGTAAATGACAATGCCATTTATTTATCTGTTTTCAAAACCAACACATACATAAAAATGTTGTCATTTACAATGCCAATAGCTCTAACTTTTGCAAAGGCGAGACCGTTGCATTGTAAATGCTTGTTTTATTGTATTCAAGATTTCCAAAAAGGGGTAACTTCACACCACGATAACTTGTGTGCTAGAATCGTTTATCTCAGTTAATCATTCATATATTTATTTTTATCTACTTATGTACACGGAGAACATAAATCTGCACATATATTCACCAGAATACATTGCATTCCCGGAAGACAGCAGCTGAGAGAGCAGGTATACAGCGGGGAGCCGCGGGTGCCGAAATAGACACCGCGTGAAGGAGACCCGCGCTGTCTTAACCGAAGGGGCGTGAGCATGCCTCTTGCAAAGTTTTTGGTATATCCCTACAAATCGTAGAGGGTAACTACAGAAACTATCCGGTATTCTATATATTTTTCACATTTTGAGCCTCTCGGGAGGGTACGCCTTATCGCGTGCACACCACCTGAGGACTTTTGTGTAGGTCCTGACGAATGCTGAGCAAATTGCAACCTAAGCAGCAGAAACATGTTGACCAACTTTTGATACTTACTAGGACTCCGGTTCCTTAACTCAGAACCTTGGGTAGTCCGTCCACTTTGTTTTTATCCAATGCAGGTTGGCCATTATTAAAGATTTTTGTAAAGGCACAACTTTTGCATTTTTTAATACACATATACACTCACTTATAGTCACCTCCTAATTGGGCACTGTTACACTCACCACATCCTGCTCCGCTGTAATCAGGCATTGTAGCACGCTAGGGGGACATTCTGTCACCACAGCGGGGACCCAATGACGAAGCATGTCACCAACTAGTGGTGAGTGAGGGTGCTTCTAAAAGTAAGGGTTTTTTTCCCCTTCTAACACCGGGTGATCACGATACCCGTTAGGTTTCATCCTTAGAGGAAGACCTGATAGGCATTCATAGGGAGGTAGAGAGAATTCACTTTGTACATGCACGTGTGTGAGTATTGATCACATTTGCAGTACAGAGCGAAATAACATCACACCTCACTATCTTATTTTGATAGCACATTTTTTTCTCATAGTCACTCCTTTGTTGTTAATTTACAATTGATTGGGGTATAGGAGCGTCGACTCATGCCCTCTCTCTCTTGTTGGTATTTACTACATTGCATCATGATTGCACTGCTTGGAAATGTGTACAATTCCTCCACCGTTTTTTATCCATATCAAGCTTTCCCTACTTAAGTGGGCCTGCTGAGACTCCTCACTGTCCATGTGTCTCTCTAGGGGAATTTGGAGCTTAAATGTCTCATACAAGAAGTAAGTGGAAAAACCCAGAAGGGGATGGGAGAACATAGGAACAAACAACCTAATTTGATGTTGCTCTATCTGGAAAGCTACATATTGACGGGGTCTGCTGTGGGGTTGGTTGGGTGAATGTTTTTTATGCAATATGAAAGGTGAGTTCTAGTACAGTAAATACAGGAATGTAAGTGTACACAAAATACAGGGTAATAATCGATCATCGAGGAGTCAAATGTTGCTTTGTCCAAATATGGGTGGCGGAGGTAATGAGACCAGACATCAACCAAGACACCAGCAGTGAGCCCCAGGATGCCAAGGAGCAGGAGATTATCTGAAAAGAAGCAGACAGATGGTAAAAACAAACAAGTATTGGCAAAGCCAATAGGTCTGGCATTGGCTGCCAGCCTTCTGTAAATTTGTTTGACATGGTTTTTGCAAAACATTATTGTTTGGGAATATGCCAGGCCCTCATCAATCTTAAAAAAAACCAATGTGCTTCTGGCAAAAAAACGTTTTGTGTCTCCAAAAAACCTACACCTAACCATAGTACTTTCGGGCACTGAAGGGAACTACTTTGTGTATGAGTGCGTTCCTTGTGAGAGGGTGGCATGCGGTAACTCGTAGTGAAGTCATGGCCTAAGTGGGCTGGTACATTGTCCTTTAATGCATATGAGAGTGGGCGGAAAAAAACATCTAATGACGCCAACCGTAGACTAATGGATGAAATCTGGCCGAAACCCCTATCATTAACTATGTTTTACACATAATTCTAGTAAAATCAAAAGGTCTTGGCTAACACAGACCTAAAAGAGTCAATCAGTCTGGTATTGGCTGCAAGCCTCTTGCCTTTGAGAAAGAAAATAACAATGAAAGATGGAAAGAAGGAAAGAAGGAAGGAATGATGGAAAGAAGGAAGGGAGGAATAAGGAAAGAAAAGAGAAAGAAGGAAAGAGAAAGAGAACGGAAAGATTGATAAAAGGAAACAGAAAGAAGGAAATAAATAAAGAGGGAAGGAAAGAGAAATAGAGAAAGAAAGAATAAAGAAAGAAAGATAAAGAAAGAAAGAGAAAAAGGAAAAGATAGAGAAAGAAAGAGAAAAAGGAGAAGGAAAGATATTGAAAGAGAGAAGCAAAGAAGGAATTCAAGAAAAAAGAGAAAGCAAAAAGGAAAGTAAAAGAAGAAAGGAAAGCGAGAGAAAGAAGGAAGGTAGGAAGGAAAAAGAAAGAAAATGGGGAAGGAAAGCAAAAAGAAAAAAGAAAAGAAAGAAGAAAGAAGGCAAGAAAGAATGAAAGAAAGAAAGAGAGAAGAAAGAGAGAGAGAGAGAGAAAGAAGGAAAGAATGAAAGAAGACAAGAAAGAATGAAAGAGGAATAAAGAAAAAGGAAAGAAAGAAAAAAGGAAAGAAAGAAGGAATGAGGAAATAAAGGAGTAAAAAATAGGATCACTTAATACAGAACAGTTGCAAATGCACACAATCTGTTCTTGTATGCTGTGAAATAGCAGCAGTCAGAAAAGCAAAACACTCCAAAAGGAATTTACGACAGTTTTGGCAGGGGACGGGATCTGATAAAAATGGAATGTGCATCAGAAGCGTCTTGCTATCACATCAGGGTCTAAACAAAGAGGCACTACTAAAGTAACTATAAAGTAAAAGCAAAAACCCTGGCATCGATAGAAAGTAGCTTTGGTGCGGATTTGCTCCTTTTGAGATAGCAAAAAGCAGTTGCTCAAAATGCAGTTAACCAGTGGCTTAAGTAGGTTGATCCACTGCCCAATGACATATGCTTTAGTAGGCAGAAGCCAAAAGTGAAGGACACATCAGACAACTGAATGAAGAGAGGTGGCTGAAAGCCCCTATTTATTAAGTATGTTATACATATTTTAGCAAAATCAAAGGGCCTTGGCTAGCACCAGACCTAAAAACATTCAAACTAACAAGGACAAAGAGCCTACCAGAGAGCCCTTAAAAAAGGAACCAGTAAGGAAGAAAACATGAAAGGTAAGGAACAACAAGGTTGAGTGAAAGTGAGCAGGCAAGAGCCAGTTCAATTAGGAATCATTACCAGGCAGGGAGCTGTGTGTGAAGTATGATTAAATATGTGCTTTGCTATTATTGACCTGCAAGCATATTCCTGACTTAGAATATCCCTTCAATGTAATGCTTAACAGTCTGATCTTTCCCGAGTTGCATGAATGAAGGAGTGAATGATGGAATTTAAGGAGCGCCGGATTCGCCTCCGAAGGAATATTCCCGCACTACAGGTGCGGGTATACGAGTCCTGAGAGATCAGTGACTGAAGAGTTCTGTTTTCAGGACTTTCCTAAAGCAGAGGAGATCCGGGCACAAACGTAGATGTGCAGGAAGTTAGTTCCAGTACCATGGGGCGAGGTATTAAAAATCTTTACCCCCATTGCCAGAGCTTTCTGTAACTGGGGATCAGAAGAAGAGCCTTTTCCCTTGAGCAATGAGATCTGCCAGGCTGATAACTCTTAAGTTTTTCAGCAAGATAGCCAGGACTTCTGCCATTGAGAATTTTATGGACTAGGCAACACATTTTGAATTTAAATCTTTGGCGGAAGGGAAGCCAATGAAGATTTCTCAGCAGTGGCAGGGAGGATGTTCTAGGGGGCATATTAAGTGCCAAGCAGGCAGCCGTGTTCTGAGCCACCTGTAGTCTTTTCAGCAAGGATTCATTTGCGGCTGCAAGAAGGGCGTTTCAATAGTCGAGGCGACTGATTACCAAGGCTTGAATCAGGGTCCTGGGAATAGATAAAGGAAGAAAATGGAACACTCTACGGAGGTGACTCAACATGTGGAAGCAAATACCTGAAGTGGCCATCACTTGGTCTCTCATAGTAGGAGAGTGGTCCAGACAGACACCAAGGTTTTAGCCATTATTTTTGTGGTTGTGGCTAGGCCCAATTCCGGGGTCCACGAGTCAGGAGACCATAAAGTTTGAGCGTCTCCAAATAATAAGATTTCAGTTTTATCAGCATTAAGATGGAGGAAGTTTTCCTTCATCCAGCTAGATATTGCCCACATTCCATCAGCAAAGAGAGATTTGGTCAAAGCCTTATTGTTATCAAATGATAAAAGAAGTTGGGTGTCATCCGCTGCCTAGGCTTCCATAATATCCAGCCCTACCCTGTTTGAATCAAGTGATCTTATAGTGGATACGGTTTGTAACACAGCGATAATGTAACTGCCTATGGATGGTGAGAACAGGTCTTGAGGGAATGTCTCTGTGTGCCCTTCCCTAATTAATCATGGACTGATATGGTACTAAACAGTCTTTGCCTTCTCTAGATCTTAATACTGTAGTGCAAGCCCTCTTAATCTACAGACTTGAATATGGCAACTCTCTCCTCATCTTGTAGCATCTTGTATCTTATTTATCTTGCCATTCTGTCTGAATTAGGTACCTAGCTATGTTTCTGAAGCAGTAAAGAAGATCAGCCGCTGTCCCGGGTTACTAATGCTTCATTGGTGCCAGAGCACAGTTCAGTACAGCTTGCATCAAAACATTACACATTACCACCCCTGTGCACTTGAAAGAAAACCTGACAAGTTCTGGTGGACAGTGACTTTAGCAGTGTACACACCATCTGCTTCTTGAACCGCCAGTCTTCAAGAAAGAGTGGACTGTATCGCAATCTTTGTTTGGCAGCACACCTACACCATGTAATTCGCTTCCACTGCCCCTAGGCACTATCTAGTGTCCTCTAACTTTCAAAAGCAGTCTCAAACTCCTGCTCTTCCAAAGCCACTTCAATTCTGGAACTAAACAAGACGGTTACTCCACTTCCAAATACCTTTATTGCTCAATGCATCTGCAATTTGACTGTTTAAATCTTGTTTCTACTTAGATCTTCCAGCTATATGCACTCTTCTCCCATTCTCCCCTAGTCTCAGTTAACCTTGGTCTCTTCGTGCACACTATCCAGGACTTAGATTGGCTCTTCTACTTCATTTTCTTTTCGTGTTCTCGTCTCCCTGTTTCCTTCCTGTCATTATTAACGCTCCAATATTTTGAATGTATTTTGCCTATTTTCTCCTTTCATCCCTTCTCTTTGTACAGTGGTTCTGTCCCTCTCGTATATTCCTGACCTGTTTACATTTACTGCTGGTTCCTGCTTCACTTTCAGGCACACATGACAGTTTTCTGTCAATTTATTTATTTGTTATGTTGTTGTTATTGATTGGATATGTTTCATTATAAAGGGCTTCAATGCCTCACGACCCTGTTCAAGCTGCATACAAGTGCAAAACGAATTAAAGAAATGATGGGTAACAATGCTGCATGGTATGTTCTGCTTTGTTGCACACATCCATGCTTTACATCTTCTCATTGCCTCTTCTCTTCCTACACACTACATACACTCGTTTTCTTACTAGCCTCAGAATTAAAATCTCTTAAATAATTTGACGTGTTTTCCATTCTTTGGCGGCGTGTAATGCTTTATCAAACATCGGTTCTTTTTCACTGTACTGTTTATCAGTTGTTCTCACTTAATTACTCTGCTGTTCTTTAAACTCGAACTTTGCTGTCAACGTGCACTACTCCGCGTCCTCCGTGGCAATCACACTATAGAGGAGAGCACAGTCTTCCGTTTGACGCTTAATTCGTCTTCAGAGTGCTCAACGTCCACTCTTATTCATCACCCAATGTTCATCTTATGCACCCATGTAATTCTGATTCCTTTCCTCTGTCACAGGAGCAGGCGAATTAGAAGAATTCACCTCCCTCCCACTGACGGCCGGCGTGGCTCACGGGTGGTGGGGCGGGGTTGCGAGGGGGTGTTGCGCGGGGGGGGGGGGGCACAATATAAAAATAAGCCTACCTAGCCCTTGCCGCCGGGTCCCTTGTCTCTGCTCCTGTTCTCCTTGTCAACCTTGAGGAACAGGAAGCACAGCCAAGCCCCGCTGACCAATCACAACACTGCACTGCAATGCAGCATTGTGATTGGTAAGGACCCAGGCTCCCCAGAAGAATTACAACACTGCATGCAGTATTGTGATTGGTCTGAGCATCCTGGTATGACACTCAGCCAGGGAATGGGGGCCTGAGTATGTTCTCCTCGTAGGCTGTAATGCAACCTGCATGGAAAACAGGGAAAGTGTGCATGACTGTTCGGGCGGGTCAAACAGTCATGTGCACTTAGGAGTGGGAAAACCACTTCTCCACTTGCCCTGCTCCGAAAGCAGAGCAGCCCCATAGCCCACAAAGCAGTACAAGCATAAAATGATAATAAATCAAAGTTATCATCAGCTTATATTTCTACTTCGCACTGCTTAAAAGAAGTGGGGTGACGCTCCTCTGCCATAGCAGAAGAGCCGCCAATTTATGCTTCAGCGTTTCAAAAGCCTCCCTCTAATCATACCATTGTGGGCTCTCCTGGACTACATAAACACTGGGAGAGGTACTGCAGATTGCATGTTTGCGCTATTCTCAACAAGAATCCACAAATGTAATGCATCCCTATAGTTACACAAACAGTTGGCCCTGGTGTAATCAACAACTCTCTCCTTACACTACTCAGGAGAATGTCAATCTTGCAGTCCATAGGGTCCCTGCACGGCATGAACTCGAAAGTCTATGCCATGCAGGAACCTGAGTGCATGCACACAGGGGGCACATGTTGTGCCCCTCTGCATGCATCTTCAGGCGGAGGGGGCACAGTGGGCCCTGTAGGGTTCCCTTTGTTTCAGCACCACCAGCCTTTTCATGGAGGAAAGACTGCCATGAAACCGTTGGCTGGTCGGAAACTTGTAATACGCATGGTGGTGTCGCAGTGGCACCACCTGCATATTACATTGCCCCTGACCACCTCGCCAACACCAGGGAATGGCAGTTCCATGGGAGAGCCAGTGGTCCAGTTACAGTCCGATGGCCCAAGTCGTAATTGGGTGGTCGGACCACCAATGCGCCACAACAGGTCTGGCGGTCAGACCCATAATTTGGCCCATAGTGCGCATGTGTATTGCGGTCGACCAGTTAAGTAACCAGTGACTTCTTGATTTCATGCGCATGTGTTCACATGCTAGAGACCAATTAGGCTAATAAGAAGTGGTTAAAGGGATCAATCACTTTGGTCCTGAAGAAAAGCCTAGAGGAAGGCTTGAAACATGTAGACCAGGGAGGAAACCAATCACTATAGTGTAAATATCTCCTTTCCCCTTTTTAACAATACCAGCCACGGGAATTAATAAATTGTTAGGTTCCACGTAGCCAGGTATTTTTAACACACAATTTTTTCCGACCCTTTCACTATCACAATAACACATAGTATCACTTCACTAAAGTGCTCCCACGTCTTCGTCGGTCAAATCACGCCCGTCCCGCAGCGGGGCGGGAAGAACCCAATGATGAAGCATGCCACCAAGGGACCTTTTGATGGGTGAGGGCTATTTTAAGACAACTAATCATTTTCTTTGAAAACTAAACGTTTTCTTTGATGAATTTATGTATTTATTATTTATTTATTTAGAAGTTTTCTATAGCGCTAACAAGACCGAAGGTATCAGAGCGCTTCACAGTAGAGGACAAGAAAAAGAGAACAGCATGAGACAAACCCAATAAAAGCAATCGGCGAGAGACAATTTGGGAAGAAGAAAAGTTCGGACAGCAGGGCTTCTTGGTGCTGGATTCAACAGTACCGCAAGGATTCTGGGGTGTTTGTAGCTCCAAGTTATCCACAACCAAGGGAGCGGATAAGGCACAAGGATTTAAGTTGGCTCTTGAATTCTGCATAGGACGGTAGAGTTCTGATGTGCGGGGGGATGGCGTTCCATATTTTGGGGGCATTTCCTGAGAAAGAGCAGTCCGCAGTTCTCTTTCTTCTGGTTTTTGGTAGGATGAGCAGCAGGGAGTTAGAGCTTCTCAGATTTCTGGCTTGGCCTGCTTTTTTGAGCTTGTTAGCCAGGTATTCCGGTTTGCCGGTGTGGAGGGCCTTGTGGGTTAGGCAGGCCGTTCTGAAGGTACTTCGCATTTCCGCAGGGAGCCATTCGAGTTCTTTGAGTGCCGGGGAGATGTGGTCATATTTTTTGCAGCCTGTGATCATTCTTGCTGCCGCGTGTAGTGTTGTTTTTAGTGGTGCCAGGTGCGATTTGGGGATGCCTGTTAGGATTGAGTTCCCATAGTCCAGTCTTGATAAAACTAGAGATTGCGTGGCTAGTTTGAGGTCCTTGTTGGGAATGTAAGGTTTAATTTTGTTCAAAAGTCTGAGGTTGAAGAATGCGCTTTTTGCTGAGTTCTTGATGTGGTTTGTCAGGGTTAGTTTGGGGTCTAGGGTGAAGCCCAGGGATTTAACAGAGTCGGCTAGTGTGAGGTTACCTTTGAGAGCATCGATCGACTTTAGCCACTCGGTGATTTGAGGGTTATCTTCTTTGTTTGAGATGAGGAGTGTTTCTGTCTTGTCGGGGTTGAGTTTCAGGTGATTCTTTGTCAGCCAGTCTTGAACTTCATTTAGGACATCATTGAGTCTGTGGATGTCTTTGAGAGAGGAGGTTTCCAGGTAAATCTGCGTGTCATCCGCGTAGAGGTGGAAGTGGATGTTGGCGTTCCTGAGTAGCTTGGCGAGTGGTTCCATGTAGATGTTAAAGAGCTGGGGGGAGAGCACTGATCCTTGAGGGACACCCTTGTTGACTTGCTGGGTATCGGAGGTGAAGTTCTTGATTTTTATTAATTGCGAACGTTTATGTAAAAAGGAGGAAAACCACTTGAGAACTACTTCGCCAAGGCCGGCTCTTTCATGAAGAGTCCTGATGAGGAGCTTGTGGTCCACCGTGTCGAACGCTGCTGAGAGATCAAGGAGTATGAGGAGGCAGCACTTGTCAGCGTCAAGAGATCCATGGATGTCGTCTATGATATTCAGCATCGCGGTTTCAGTGCTGCGGCCTTGTCTGAAGCCAGATTGGAGGGAGTCCAGGAGGTTGATGTTGTCTAGATGTTGCGTCAGTTGCAGGAGTACACAACGTTCAAGTGTCTTCGCGAGTAAAGGGAGGTTGGATCACTGGAAGGACAGTCTTTCTGCCTGTCCCCTTCTTCCTTTGAAACTCATGGTTAACGACCCCTCCCCCGCTCTAACATTTCTGTGTAGGAGAACCCTGTGCTCCTAGATATCCCCTCACATCAGATGCCACTTATCACTTCATCAAAGCAGCCTGGCTAATCCTGTTAACTCTGACCAATCAGGGGAGGCCACAGGAAGGCTGAATTTTACCTTACAGACAAAAAAGTATTAACTTCTTTTCTGTATATTTCAGGATAAATTCAAAAATAGCATATTGTTGGGCTTATCAATGCTATTCTCCTAAGTCCTTGAATGACATTTGATGGTCATCCTTAGAGATAGTTATGAGTTTATAAACTATGGCAATGTTAACCTATGTGGCTGGAGATCTACAATGGGGAAAATGAAATGTCTAATTTCTCCACCACCAGGGCCTATAGATCATCTTTAATAAGGGCCCGGCTTTAGAGCTACATGACCCCACCCCGCCCTCCACCCCTGGAATACCTAGGGGAGACATTAGGGGTCCTGAATATGCAAATTCAAATGCAAATGCAAATATAATGTTGATCCTCACTCCACAGTGTTCCTAGCACAAAAGTCGATTTGGGAAGCACTTTACTACAACAAAGGGAGGGAAATGTGCAATTTCTCTATCCCCAGGGCATATAAAACATATTTTATAAGGGTCCTCCTTATAAGTACCTGACCCTGACTCCTTTGACCACTAGGGGAGACAGTAGGGATACCTAATATGGAACCATATTCTAGTTTATCAATTTTAAAGTGCCCCTACCACCAAAGGTGAGTTTGGGCACAATTTACATTTAAAAGCAGTCCTGCAACACAGGGCTGCTTTTAACATGAACTCAGGCTCCCAGCAGTGCACACATGAAAGTGCAGAAAGGGCTGCTGGCCTCTAAACTGCCATGCCCTATTATGTACTGGGGACTAATAAGGTAGATCATGTCAATCATAGGGGTACCCTAACCTGTAGTGTAGCTTAATGTGTGTGTGTTTTCACTGTGTTTTCACCATAGCATTGACCCTGGGCCTGGTTAGTCAAAGCCCAGGGACAGTCAGAGTCAGGTACCACCAGTACCACTCAATAAAAAAAATGGAGGTGCCAAGGGCACAGAATGACTGTGCAACAGTTAAAAACAAAATCTATGGCATTCATAAGGCCAAAATCAACTAAAAAAATATAAACTGAAGGGAAAATAAATGGTTGTTATATTGATTATGTAAGCAGCATGACTATGACTGACTGAGATCATATTGCGAAGATGAGACAGAAAGTAGATCACAAAGGCTAAACTTATTTCAACGCTTTTATATGCCTCTGTCATCTTTAACAAAAAACGATTAAGCAATTAAACAAAAACAGTGGCGTAGCAAGGAGATGTGGTCCGCCCCGGGTGGCATGAGTTTTGGGGGCAGCGGCGGACTTCCCCCTGTCCCCCGCTCTTACATGAGTTTGCCACCCCACGGCAAATGCAGGTAATGCCAGCAAACCCGCATCTTCTCCATGCAGTCGGCATGAATAAATATATATATATATATATGTCTAGAAACAGATCATTATTAAATCTTACACTCATCTACTGCGCATGCCGGTGTCAAGTACGCCCAATGGTGGATGTTAAATGTTATATTTTGGAACCTAGCGTTGCATGATATTTTGTGGGGATGAGGGAGTGTTCTGTCCCATTCTTTTTGTGTAAACTGGCGTCCTATATCTGCTTCCCAATTTGCTTGCAGGTCCTTGGGGCGGTGGGGGGGGGGGGGGACAAAACAGTCTGGAAAGGCCTTGAGCAGCCAGGGGACCAGTAATCTGCATGCTCCTATGGTATAAAGTGTGCCTATGGGAGGTTGAGCAGAGGGATCTGTTTGTGGTATGTCCCTGATGTCCTTAAAGGCCACAATAAATTGTCCATGTGTCAAAAACTGGCCCACAGGTAGACCATATTGTTCAACTAGTAGGTCAAGAGGGAAAGGTTTCCATCTTGAAATATGTCTCCCAAACAGTGTAGTCCTGAGTCATTCTAGGCATCACCCACAGTAGGATTGACCGAAACATCAGAAATTGCGCAGCAGGATCCCCAGGGTACAGCTTTACAGATGAGGGTGCAAAGGTTAATGCCCTATGATAACCATCGTGTGCAAACTAAGTTATTAAAGTACTTGGTCGGGGGTTGAGTTGTGCTGGAATGACTCACGGAGTAAGCTAATAATTCTCTGCTGAACTGGAGAACCCACCTCATGTAGTAATTTAACAGCTATCCACCGGATGGGACATTGAAGGTGTGCCACTAGATAGTAGTGCTCAAAATCTGGGGCCCCAAGGATACCACAGCAAATCCCTCCACCTCGATTCACAGTACAGGTAGACATCTCTGCTTCCCACCACAGCTTCGGACAGGACAGGGTTACATAAACACAGTGACAGGTCCTGGCTTGCCCACTGGGCTTCTAACATAAATTATTGCCTTGGCCCCGTTTCCATAAGCCTACACAAATTGGTGCCTATATTAGGTGCAAAAGTAAATGTTATATTAGAGAGAAATTTTATATCCAACTATTGATATGGTCTCTAGCTTGACTCTTCTCCCCTGTGATGTTATTAAAAGCATTTTTTGGGAGGGTGAGGGCATAGAAGTACCCACAGATTAAACTGATGAGGTCACATGGGTTGTGAGCTCACTTGGGTGTATTAATGTGCAATAGTATGTAGGGATTCAATTTACTAACACCAAGCTCTGCTGAGGTGCGTCTGGATTAAGGGAAAGAGTGAGAGAAGGAATGAAGCTGGGGAATTCAGTGCTGCACCCTCAGTGCTTCCTCTGACTCTACCTGCACCCTCAGCGCTTCCTCTGACTCTATCCGCACCCCCAGTGCTTCCTCTGGGGGTGTGAGCTGGACTGTTCCCATTGGGTGCAGAAAACACACAAGATGATGGACGGAATGTTGCACAATGGCAAAACATTCACCCCCGTCACAGATCTGGGTTTAGTCCATCGTTATTTTGCTCACCAAACCACTCCAGTTCAGACATGGCCATTTGCAAATCAGTCTTGACCCTGTGCCTCATTGGAACAGTCCAGCCCGAACTGCCAAGCCATGTCTTCCCTGGACCGGAATCAAGCATCCTAGGACCAGTTTCTGGCTATCAACCGTCTTCAGCCAGGATAGCTTGACTCCAGTGGCTTAGTTAACACGGGACCCACGTCTGGGCATACCCTTCCCACACAGGCTGAACAGCAAAACACACAAGATGATGGACGGAATGTTGCACAATGACAAAACATTCACCCCCAGTCACAGATAAGGGTTTAATCCATCGTTATTTTGCTCACCAAGCCACCCCATTGGGTGCAGGGTCAAGACTGATTTGCATATGGCTGGGTTCAAACTGGAATGGCATGGTGAGCAAAAAAACCAATGGATTTAGGCCCAGATCTCTGTACTGGGGTGAATGTATGACATTGTTCTGCATTCTGTCCATCAATTGTTTTTTTTGCATTGCCTCTGACTCTCCCGGCACCCTCAGCACTTACTCTGACTCTACCCGCACCCCCAGCACTTCATCTGACTCTACCCACACCCCCAGCCTTCCTCTGACTCTATTAGCTTCTCTCAAACATCCTGCCCCCCTTTCCCTCTCTCGTTTGGGGCTTAGCTATAAGTAGGAGAACAGACGCAGTTACAGCAGTGCTTTGTGATGGGATAGGGAGCATGTGGGTGGTAGGGGGGCTTCTAGCCCAGCCATGGTTGTCTGTTTCTTCTAAACTGGGGGTTGGGTCCCATTTGCCTTGCTTGCTTCAAGGTCTTAGGGTGGCCAGATTTTGAAGACCAAAAATCGGGACATGTACCAAACATGGAAGAAGGGCTAGAATTTTACATCGGCGCAGAATGACTTTAATTACAATTGCTCATCAAAAGAAACACACTCAAGGCAATAAGGGGTTAAATTAAATGGAAATTTGAAACCCAGCCTCTTGTGTATTAATTAAATTGATTCCTGTAAGAGCTGCTACCTCATCCTACCTTGGAAAATCTAAAAATGTACCTTCCTGAAAACCAGGACATTTTCAAAGTTTGTCAAAATCTGCCGGGACAGCTGGTGGAAAACTGGGTCAGTCCCGCCAAACCTGGGGAACCTGGTCACCCTACCCTGGCACTCTTACTATGCCAGTGCCTGACCCCTCTTTTTCATCTTTCCTGTTATTCTATTTTTCCGGAGCCTTTAGGTAACTTTAGAGGATGTGGTCTGAAGGCTAGATTGCTCACTTTGGAGCTGGGAAACCAAGGTTCGAGCCTCAGGGTCGCATCCATATCCTGTGATTCTGGGCAAATCACTTAATCTTCCCGTGCCTAACAACAAAAAATAAAAAATAATAATAATTCTAAAAAAATGAATGTGTCCTTGTGTAACGTAACCGGTGCTCATGTAAAGCACTCAAATACGTTCAGGTAGAGTTTGCGCTATATAAATCTGCAGGAAAAAAAATGTTGAGCGAAAGCGCTATACAAGGTGGCAGCATCGCATAACTCCACCTCTGCTTCACCGCCAGCAAACCCTCAACCCTGACACACTGCGGGGTTAGACCTTGACATTTTGCAGAATGCACAGAGCTCTGGTCCCTATGGGGTTTTTGTAGCCAAAATCTAAATGCCATCTCTTAATTTGGATCTTCTAATTCGTAAACAGTTTACCGTTCGTGCAGGCCCAGCTGTTTCTAGATGAGGCAATACCTCTTCTTACCGGCAGAGGGCCGATATACTGTGCTGTTTTCTGTCTAGAAACATTAGACAGATTTATTCTTTTTTTGCAAAAAGCAGTGGAGCAACCAGAGTTGCTCCTGCATTTTGTTTCGCGAGTTATATAAAGGAGAGCCATCTTTTTTACAAATGAGCTCCTGCAGCCTACATCCCCTGTGCTGGTGTGCAAACATGCTGCCTGGGTCCATGCACAAACTTTGGAACATGGTGAAGAGGTGTGTGCATGATATCTAGCATCGCTTGTGCACTGGAATCTTACTCTTCTAGTGCATGCTATACCTAGAAAAATTATAAACATTCCACATATTGGATGAGAGTTGTACAGTGCATCATCACACATGCAGTGTGTGTAGGGCACAAGTCCTAAAAAAAGAAGTGGGGGGACGCTGTCACCGGAAGTGACATCACAACAGGAAGTGACGTCACGAAAGGCGGCTTGCCCCGTCAGGCTCATTGCCTCCCCGCGCTCACGCTTAGATGCGATTGCATCTGAGAAGTCAGTGCGTGAGCAGCGTGCTATGAGCTCCGATATCATCCCAGAGAGGCCAAAGAGTGAAGTCCAGCTGTGTGGCAGGGGGGACGGCGTCCACCCGGTAAAATAAGTGGGGGGACGCCGTCCACCCGCGTGGTACCCCGACTTGATCCCTGATGTGTGTGGAATGTTTGGAGAAATAAAAATCATTTTACCAAGTTAGCTTCTGTTTTTTGACGCAAATCCCGGTGTGCCTTAGACGATCAAGCTTTGGGTCAAAAACTTTGAGTGGTTGTGCTGTAACGACCGAATTCCACCCAAGTAATACCCCATTGATGCAAAGTGGTGCAAAGCAACTCAAAGCACGATTTGTGCAAAAAAAAGGGCACTTTTCATTACAAAATACCTTTAACGCTGAAAGTAAATTCCAACACAAGAGTATGCGTTGCATTGCGTCACCAGCATGACTTAGCGCTGGTGGAAACCCTTAATACATTTGCTCCTGCTTATCTAAGGAGACAGTGTCCAAGTCTCTGCCCCGTTTCTCCATGGCAACAATCTTATACCTTCCTGCGAAGGATGCTTACACCTCGCCGTCACAGAATCAAACACCGCCATGTTGCCCATTTGCATCTATTTAATATTCAGCAATGCTTTGCTGTCTGGGGCTGCTGGTGTTCGCCTCCCAGGGAGATTGTTCTCCACTGGTCAGTTCCAGTCTGGTTCTTCGTCGCCCACAGGCCTGGAAAATTACAATTACAGGAGAACCCTGCCTCCCACATCCATTTGTTTTCTCAGACACTCCTGTATCTCTCTTAATTACCAACAGATGATCTCCCCCTTTGCAGGCCAGCAGGAGTGTTAGTCACGACAGAGGAAATAGAAAGGAGAGAATATAGGAAACCCTGGAAAGGGGGAGATATGCTTACAGGTTTGTTCGATTAGTGATTTTATTGCATTTAGATCACAATTCTTAACCCTGGTGAGGTGATGGAGTACATTTGAGGGCAGGCTTGGTTGCAATTGTCTTCAAATGCAGGATATGCGAGCAATGCTTCTGGTGTTTCACATCACTGACCAGAGTGATGCTCTTATTTAGAGGTGGGCGAGCCAGCAAACTCCTCGAAAAAACAGAGCCAGGGTCGAGCCAGAGGACTAGGATCTAAGAGCCAAAAGAAGACCCATGCCATCAAAACAGTTGGTACATCAATGATGCAGTAACATTGCAAACACATGATCAAGGCACTTTAAGTTTAAAAAGTAGTACAATTTATTATCACACTTAACTGAGTGACATTTTTTGAAAAAAACATTTTCTAAACATTATCTTAGAAACATCAAAAAAATTCCATGCCCTCACCACGCTACCATGACTGAACCAAGAGAGTTTGTCATGTGCACAGTATCTAGGGACAATATTGTTATTATTCCTAGAACAACAATGTTGTGTATTAAACAACGTAATAGTAAGGTTTGGGGTTGCATGTATACTGACCTGAATTACTTCAACATAGTCAAAACAATGAAAATGAGACAGGGAAATAAAGTGGTTTGCCTACCATCACACAGTTTAGTGAACAGTCATCCGAGCTGAAGGTTACTTTGTTACTCATAGTGCAAACGTTGCACACATAGGGGGAAATTTACTAAGATTTTACACTGTGTTTGCATCACAAAAGTGATGAATATCAGCGCAAAATCTTTTTTTCCGATTTACTTTCCAGCGCTAAACTTGCTTAGCGCTGGAAATAAAGTGAATGTAACACAAAGCAACACATAGCGCTGCTTTGCATTACTTAGCACCAAGAGGGCATACCATGGGTGGTGCAGGGGTGTTTCCATGCAACCACCCATGGTTTCTGATGCTAAACCCTATTTACTAAATAAAGTAGACAGGGTCTAGCATCAGAAAACGGTGCCCTTTTGAAGTAAGTGCAACGAAGGAGAAATGGTTTAATATTTCCTTCTTCTTCCGATTTTGTAAGTGTGCTGCACTTTATGGCACACATACACAAATGTAAAAGTATTAAAGTCAGTCTATGCTTAGTATTTTGTATTGGAAGGCTATCTTTTCAGTACAAAACCTATGCTAGAATCACTGAGACACCCTTGCACTATGGTGCAAAGGTTTCTCTGTGGCGCACGACAGCTGATTTCAGCACCGGCACGAGAAAAAGGAAAGGGCCATATTTCTGTAAATATGGCGCTTTCCTGCTCTCTTCTTTTCATGCAGTGCAGGATTTGAGGCTACTGCACTGTGCGAGTAAGTGGCAAATCTGGCCATAGTGTTATTCTGCCGCTTTCCTTCCTGGGAAGAACCGAAGGTCAATGATTTGTATTTATATGGAACAGCACAGCCACCTCCAACAGCTCTACCCTAAATATCCATACGTGCATTGTAGCAGGAACTATGTAAATATTTAAACTATCACTTATCTCTCATACTCACATTCATATTCTGCTTTTTGCTTTGCAGCTTACTTTATATTTGGGTCTGGCTTAGCGGCATAGTTGTCTGCTTGAACTATTACTATTTTTTAGGGTGCAGTCTAACAGACAGCACAGCTGTCTGATTTGCTGAAACAATTTTGGAGGCATTCAGAAAGCTTCCCTGCGAATGCATTCTGTCCATTGCTTACCATTGGCTTTGTGGTGTGTAACTCACCTTTCTGTGCTGCTTGCTCTATTTCTTTTAGGCTGTCCAGCTTGAGTTTCTCCTTCACTTGCACAAACCTTGTTTACTGTATCTTTCCAACATCTCACTTTCTGTAAGCAGGCCTTTATATCTTGTTCTTATCTTGTCACATTTGCTGTACATTTAAACACAAATGTCAAATGTCAGGGTCCTTCTTCAGAGGAAGCTTGGCGTTTAATTTTCTTTCTATGACTTCAAAGTCAGAGCATTTATAGTAAACCAAGAGAAATGCAGATTACTCTCCCCACGGAGCCCGCTTGTGCCCCTCCTGTGCTCCTGTTTATGATGCTGTAACATAACAACTAAGCAGGCCTCCAGGGAGGAGGTGCATGCATTTTTTGCGGCAATAAATACTCATGTTGAGGTTCTTCTATCAAAGCAGTTTTGACTTTTGTTTAATGTGACCCTCAAGTGAATGTTTAAGGATCTTACTGTTCACAGTCAGCAGGTCAAAGTACCAAGCCTTTTTAATACCATGCATTGGCAAGCAAAACGGTGTGGCCTACACAACTATACTTAATGAGCAATAGATTTAGTATATGCAGAATGTGTAGTAGTATGTGCCATAAAAAAACAGATTACTGCTTTCCAGAAAACTGCAAACAGGAGCCCTGAAACAACAAAATGAGTTACACTACAGCCGTAAACACCCTGACTATGTCAACATATTGTTTTTATACTATTCAATGGATGTATGTGTTGTCAACAATTAAATTAGTGAACATGTTCCACTAAAACAACAATGACCTCCACCAGGGCCAGCTTTAGAACTGCTGCCGTCTGGTGCAACACTTTACGTCACTACACTTTATTACTCTCTACTCTGTACCACTCTTCACCACTGCACTATACACTAGTCCAGTCTAGCCCACTCTGCTTTACTGTACTCTGTACCACTCCACTCTATGCCCCTTTACTCTGCAGAACTGCACTCTGTGCCACTGCACTTTACATCAATGCACTCTATGACTCTGCGCTCTACACCAGTGCACTCTATGCCACTATTCTATGCAACTGCACTCTATCCTGCACCACTGCACCCATTGCCACTTCCCTCTACTATGAAACAATCTACTCTACGCCACTGCACTTAATGCCACTCTACTCTACTCGGCGCCACTACACATGGGACTAGTGTACTGTACTCTCCACCACTCTATGCCACTGTGCTTTACACCACTACTCTATGCGATTACACTCTACCCTGCACCACTCAACTCTACCCTGCACCACTCCACTCTTCGCCATTTCACCCTACTTTGAAGCAACGTACTCTACACCACTAAACTCTGTGCCACACTACTCTACACCACACTATTCCACTTTGAACCACTGCTTTCTATGCCACTGCACTCTACGCTGCATCACTCTACTCTGTACCACTCTACTCCATGCTACTGCACTCTACACCACGCTAAACCACTGCACTATACACCAATGCACTCAACACCCCCTCACTTTTCTGCACCACTTTTCTGCACCACTGCATTCTGTGACACTCTACTCTGCAAGGCTGCACCCTCTGCCACTGAGCTCAACACCACTCTACTCTGCACCACTGCACTCTACACCATTGTGCTCATAGCACTGGACTCTACGCCACTCTATTCAAATCTGCACCACTGTACTCTACACCATTGCTCTCTGCACCAATCAGCTCTACGCCACCACAGTCTGCATCACCATGCAAGTGCACTCTGTGTCACTCTACTCCTCACCACTGCACTCTACTCTACACCTCTGTACTTTACCCTTCACCACTCCACTCTACCCTGAACCACTTCACTCTATGTCACTTCACTCCACTCTGAAACAATCTACGCTACGCCCTTGCACTCTACACCACTTCAAACTACTGTGCACCACTCTACTCCACTCCACTGTATTATACGCCACAATACTCTACACCACTGCACTCTAGACCTCTTTACTAAAAACCAATGCACTCAACGCCACTGCACTCAACACCAATCAATTCTGCATCACTGTACTTTACGCCACTTCACTCTAGGGCACTCTACGGGATTTCACTCTATGATAGTCCACTCTTTTAACGTTCTATTCCATTAAACTCTACTCCACTCAAAGACACTCTACTCCACTCAAAGACACTCTACTCCACTCTATGCCTCTCTACAACACTACTACACTCTACGATGCTCTATTCAACTCCCTCTTTGCCACTCCATGCCACTTTACTTCACTCTATTCTGCGACACTGTACTTTATGCCACTCCACTCTACTCTACACCACACAACACCACTCAACTCTACAACACAAGACTCCAATCTCTGCATTCCACTGTCCTACTCTACTCTATTCTATTTCACTCCACTCCACAACAATGTACTATGTTCTATGCTTCTCTACAACACTCTATTCAACTTGATACCCTCTATGCTGCTCCACTCTGCTCTGCTCCACTCCACAACACTTTTGTGCCACTCCACGACATCCTACTCCACTCTGACACGCTATACCCCTCCATCACACTCTACTTCACTCTACTCATAACACTCCACTCTACCCCACTTTATGACACTCCACACCACTCTCTTTTACCCCACTAACATTTAGCCATGCTTAACAGTAGCTACGCTGGTAAGCAACATGGCTATAACATATTAGCAAAGCCAATAGCTCTCGCATAGGCGAGGCCTGTTGGCTTTGCAAATGCTTGTTTTAACCACTATGCAGTGAGTGGGCGTTGGCTCGGTCCATAGGAGTATTTCTCTCTCTCTCTCTTTCTCTCATGCTGTTTGGTGTATCATTCCGTCTCCTACAGGTGTAACAATACATAAGGAACTATTTTACATCTCATTTTGTTGTTTTATTTTTCACTGCAGCTATGCTTTTTAATACTCAGACAAGACTCAACATGCACCCTATTGGCTTCACCTTATCTTAATGCCACGGAATTCCTTTGAATTAACAAACATTGTCAGGGCAGGTTCAACACTTGGACAAAAGATGCCAGAAGATCCCACTGAGACTGTCCTCACAGGTCTTCATGAGAGACATGCAAAGTGCAGCTCGCTGCAGGCTTTCAACTACATGCTCAGCTTTTGGACTAAAGCACATAGCAACGCCCTAAGTTTTATAATCATACTCTGCGCTGCCTAATTCTGTAGTTTTGGAGTGTGAAAAGCTGCATTGTATTAAGGAGGCACAGGGGTAGTGCCTGGAATGCTGACTCGTCTGTTTTTGGCTCCAATGCCCATGTGGTACATGAGCCCATACCGAGCCCGACACTTGGCCCTGGCCAGCTCAGGCCTAGCCCGCCTCGCCCACCATTACTTTATCCCGAAAAAGGTCCCCGCACCTGGCAAAGTGGCGAGAAGACGAGCGAGCGCACAAGCTTTCCATCAATTCTTTTTTTCTCTTATTCTGTTTTATTGGAAGTTTGGGTTATGGGTGTGGCCTACATAGGGAGGTTTTGGGGGTGCGCGTGATGAGTATTCGAAAGCACTTCTAGTGTCTCTGCGATTGTTTACGTTTTGCTAGAAAATACCTTAAAGTCCGACAGGATTACGGTGAATTGCAGATGACGCTTGTATGCTGAGCCAGTGACATCACTTCCAGTTTCAGAAAGATTTTCAGATCTGAAGAGGAGCATATTGCCTTCCCATTTAACCTTGATGACAACTGAAAGTAATGTGCTGCTGGCTGCATTCCAAAGCTGGCTGTCTCTGTTAGACTTGCATCCAGACAGTGCTCCCGTGCCCCAATGTCCAACTTTCATCCTTGTTGACTTTCCCGGAAGAAATGAGGTAATACAATGTTTATACAACACACACCACATAAGCACGATATTGTGTTAATTATTGACTGATACATACTTCTTTCTATGAAACCAGTGGAACATGTGAAATGAAACATACAAATCATGTCATGTATTATAAAAACGAGATACAAGGAACCCTGTATTATAGTCATGTAAGTTATGTGGGCAGGAGCGGACTTAGCTTGCGAGCCTGGTGAACTATTGAATCAGCTCTACAACACACCAAAGGAAGAACTGGGCTGAGGTTCATATTTTAATTCAATTAAAAAAAAAAGGTGTCCCACTTGGCTGCCTACTTCACCTGTATTGACGGGCCACCACTGCATCTTGAGGTTCCAATTAAGCATGGGCGGAAAATCCGTTTCGCTCGCGGATTTTGCGGATTTTCGGTAAATTCGCAATCCGCGAGATTCGCGAATCTCCCGCAAAATCCGCAAATGTGCGAGCAGCGGATTTTATGGCTTGCTCGCACTGTTCGCGTGAGTTCGCGGCTTCCCAATACAACTTCGCGCCCCGCGAATAAGCGCTAAATTTCAGAAATACGATCTTAGCAAAATTGAAACTACTTACCAGGTTCAAAAGTTCAGGCTCATCATTAGTAGCCATTTCCTGTAGTGCTTCCTGAAGGGCCCCTCCAGAGTTCAGTTGCCAGTTGCAACTATTATGTGACCCTGCTCTGAACCTCAGAATAGTTACACATATGCCACAAAGGTCCTGAATTACAGCTAAGGGAGACAAGCAGGAGCCAGGCTGGAAGTTCAAATCCAATAATCAGCCCCTAATTCATTATTGTCAGTTGGGGCAGGGCAGGTGTTGTAACTAATTTTGCAACAATGAAAGCACTTAGCAAGTGCAAAAGATCACTAATCAGGAAGCACTAAGGAAGCAGGTGCCAGCTAAAAAAATATTCTGTGACACATTAATCAGCCCCAAATTAATTCAGGTCACTTGAGGCAGGGAAGGTGTGCTTTGCTTTGCCACAATAATGTACACTGACTGGACAACCAGAGGGTGCTGTGATGAAACAGAGGGTGGCATGGGTGGGCCAGAGGGTGGCATGAGTAGTCAGAGAGTGGCAGTGGTGACAGAGAGTGGCAGTGATGAAGAAGAGTGTCCCAAACAGGCTGGACATGTAGAAACAACAAGTTCGCAAAACTTGCGACCCGACAGGTAAGTTCGCGTTTGCGAAATTGTACAAAACCCTCACGAACTGGCAGAAACCCGCGCGAACACACAAAAAAAAAATCCGCAAATTCGCGAGAATTCGCGGATTTTGCGGATTGCGAGTTCGCAAATCCGCAAAATTCGCGATCGCGAGATTCGCAAAATTCGCCCATGCTTAGTTCCAATGACATTTATAATTATGGGAGGTTCATTCTTGTAAGTCACTGAAAAACGTTGTTACATTAAAAAGTTATGGTTCTTTTCTCAGAAGAGAAATATTGTATGTTATAAAAAAAATACTTTTAGGAGACACTGACAAACCTAAAAGCACTGAATTTGCCAGTTATGATGAGCAACGCAGCCATAGCTCCTGCAGCATACTGCTTATGACCTCACACATGATGACCCAGATGACATATTTAATCTGTTCAGAGGTGAGATCACATCACTTTTGACATCATCGGTGATATCAGTGAAGCATCCACAGCAAACAAGGTATGGCTGAAACCCGTGGGTCCACCGCCTTTAGGATATGTTTGGAGAGTATGCTGTGTAGGCACCAAGGTGCTGAATGCTGGGCCGGTATCCACAACCTTAGACATTCCCAATTGGCTGGTGTGGTAGTATAGAGTTGGGCATGTCTCTTCAGTACATAGTTGGGCCTGTACCTCCTGCATTTGGTTGCAACTACAGGGACCAGCATCCAACGTGCCAGACCATGCTTTTGGTAGATAATGTAGGCTTTTGCGGCTGCACTCCTTCATGGTTAGAGTAATTAAGCCTGAAGGTCAGACCCCATGTCCACCACCTGGAAGGAGTTGCTGAAGTGGTCCTAGCTCTGGGACACCCCCGCGCCGCACGGCCACCAGCTGCTGCGTGTGCTCTCCCTCCCTGCCTGACTGCCTCGCTACCGGCGCGTGACCACGCCCCCGGCCCCCGAGCGGCGTGGTCCCTGCTCTCCTAACCTGCCCCTGCTGTTGCACCTTGTCAATCTGCTTTAGTTAAATTGTATTGCCTGTTTTTTATCTGTATTGTGTATTCCTTCCTTGTTGCCGCTGTTTTAGCCGCCGTTCACCCTCCCTCCCCGCTTCCCGCCACCGCCGTGAAAGCCCCCCCCTTTTGCCTTCTGTACCCTCCCCGCTCCCGCCTCCCAGCTGCTCCGCCCCCCCGCGCACTTGGCCTTATATGGCGACCGTGCGACGCAGGTGAGTGTGTCCTAGCTCTGGGACACCCCCGCGCCGCACGGCCACCAGCTGCTGCGTGTGCTCTCCCTCCCTGCCTGACTGCCTCGCTACCGGCGCGTGACCACGCCCCCGGCCCCCGAGCGGCGTGGTCCCTGCTCTCCTAACCTGCCCCTGCTGTTGCACCTTGTCAATCTGCTTTAGTTAAATTGTATTGCCTGTTTTTTATCTGTATTGTGTATTCCTTCCTTGTTGCCGCTGTTTTAGCCGCCGTTCACCCTCCCTCCCCGCTTCCCGCCACCGCCGCGAAATCCCGCCCCTTTTGCCTTCTGTACCCTCCCCGCTCCCGCCTCCCAGCTGCTCCGCCCCCCGCGCACTTCGCCTTATATGGCGACCGTGCGAACGCGCAGCGGTCACGCGAAGCGGGCGCGCCGATTGTGCGCCGAAGGCACGCCAAAGGTAAGCCCGTCTGCGCCCGTCCACGCCTGGACCGCGCCCAGTGCCAGGACCCCTGGGCCTCGAGGACCCCGGCCGACCCGCCTGACGTACACCGCCGCCAACCTCAGCGCACTCAACGCCGGTCGACTCCCAGGATGCTACCAAGCCACACCACGACGCACCCACGGACCCTTCAGCTGCCACGCCGGCAAGTTCACCTGCATCCGGACCTGCCTCGCACCAGCACCCGCCAAGTCAAACACCAGCAGCACCCACCTCAAGTGCATCCTGCTCAACACCCGCTCCGCCCACAGACACGCCATCGAACTCTGGAACCTCCTCGACACCACAGCCCCTGACGTTGCCTTCCTCACGGAGACCTGGATGAACGCCTCTTCAGCACCCGACATCGCCATCGCCATCCCAGAGGGCTACAAAATCACCCGGAGGGACCGCACCACCAACCAGATGGGAGGAGGCATCGCCATCATCCACAGGAACACCATCCGCATCACGACCAACATCGACAACACCCTTACCACCGCCGAACACCTACATTTCCAGATCCACACCGACCCGAAGACCACCCTCAGAGGCACCCTGATCTACCGACCTCCGGGACCACGCACCCAATTCAGCGAGGACATCGCCGACTTCGTCAGCCCGCATGCCCTCCCCTCCGCTGACTACATCCTCCTGGGGGACCTCAACTTCCACCTGGAGAACAACAACGACCGCAACACCAGCACCCTGCTCGACAACCTCGCCAATCTTGGACTCAAGCAGCTGGTATCCACCCCCACCCACCTCGCCGGACACACACTCGACGCAGTCTTCTCATCCAGCACAGACATCGCCTTCAGCCACGCCACAGAGCTTCAATGGACGGACCACAGCTGTGCCCACTTCACCTTCAAAAGAATGACGACCCACCACCACCAGCAACAGGTTGCCCGCAGAAGCTGGAACAAGATCACAGCCGACCAGCTCGCCACCTCCTTGAGCCAGCACCCTCCTGCCAGCTCAGCGAACCCCAGTCAGGCCGCAGACAACCTCACGAAGTGGATCAGCAACTGCGCGGACGAGCTCGCCCCACTGAGGACCCCGCCCAGCAGACACGGCAGCAAGAAAGCCCCATGGTTCACCGACGAACTCAAGAGCTCCAAGAAGAACTGCCGAGCCCTCGAGAAAGTCTGGAGAAGGGAACCAACACCGGACAACAGGACCACCTTCAAGCTTGCCACCCGGAAGCACCACCAGCTGATCCGCGCCGCCAAGAAAACTGCATTCAAGGACCGGCTGGACAACAACGCACACAACTGCAAGGAACTCTTCAACATCGTGAAAGAGCTTTCCAACCCCAGCTCAGGAAACAACGACATCACCCCATCGCAAGACCTCTGCAACTCCCTCGCCTCATACTTCCACAACAAGATCGCGGACATACACAACAGCTTCAACAACCAACCAACGCACACCACGACCGAACCACCACCCCCCACCACCACCCTCCGCGCCTGGACTCCGATCAACACCGAAGACACCGTCCGCACGATGAACTCCATCCACTCAGGATCTCCGACCGACCCCTGCCCCCACCACGTCTTCAACAAGGCCGACGCTGTCATCGCACCCCACCTGCGAGACATCATCAACACATCCTTCGACACCGCCACCTTCCCTGAGAGCTGGAAGCACGCCGAACTCAGCGCTCTACTCAAGAAACCCACAGCGGACCCCACCGAACTCAAGAATTACCGCCCCATCTCGCTCCTCCCGTTTCCAGCCAAAGTCATCGAGAAGACCGTCAACAAGCAGCTGGCCGCCTTCCTTGAGACGAATGGATCCCTCGACCCCTCACAGTCTGGCTTCCGAGCCAACCACAGCACCGAGACCGCCCTCATCGCCGCCACCGATGACATCCGAGCCCTGATGGACAACGGAGAAACAGCGGCCCTCATCCTCCTAGACCTCTCCGCGGCATTCGACGCGGTCTGCCACCGCACCCTAGTACAGCGCCTCAGCAACGTCGGAATCCAGGAGAAGGCTCTGGAATGGATCATCTCCTTCCTCAAAGGAAGAACACAGAGAGTCCGCCTACCACCGTACAAGTCAGAGGCCACCGAAGTCATCTGCGGCGTCCCTCAAGGTTCCTCGCTGAGCCCCACCCTCTTCAACGTCTACATGAGCCCCCTCGCGGCCATCGCACGCCAACACAACCTCAACATAATCTCCTACGCCGACGACACCCAGCTGATCCTCTCCCTGACCAACGACCCCGCCACCGCCAGAGCCAATCTGCACGAAGGGATGAAAGAGGTAGCCGAGTGGATGACGACCAGCCGCCTGAAACTGAACTCAGACAAGACGGAGGTCCTCATCCTAGGCTCTTCGCCCTCCGCCTGGGACGACTCCTGGTGGCCTCCCGCCCTGGGCACCGCACCCAAACCGACAGACCACGCACGCAACCTGGGCTTCATCCTGGACTCCTCCCTCTCCATGACCAGGCAAGTCAACACCGTCTCCTCGGCGTGCTTCAACATCCTACGCATGCTACGGAAGATCTTCTGGTGGATCCCCACCGAGACCAGGAAGACCGTCACCCAGGCCCTCGTCACCAGTCGACTGGACTACGGCAACGCCCTCTACGCCGGTACCACCGCCAAGCTCCAGAAGAGACTCCAGCGGATCCAGAACGCCTCAGCCAGACTCATCCTCGACATCCCACGAACCAGCCACATCTCCGGACATCTCAGAGACCTGCATTGGCTCCCCGTCAACAAAAGAATCACCTTCCGCCTCCTCACCCACGCACACAAAGCCCTACACGACCAAGGCCCGAGCTACCTCAACAACCGAATCAACTTCTACGCTCCCAAACGCCGCCTCCGCTCAGCCAACCACGCCCTCGCCGCCGTCCCCCGCATCCGAAGAGCGACAACAGGAGGAAGGTCCTTCTCCTACCTGGCCGCCAAGACCTGGAACTCCCTCCCGACCGACCTGCGCCTGACCCAAGACCACCTCTCCTTCAGGAAGAAGCTGAAGACCTGGCTGTTCGAGCAGTAACGGCACCCCGCCACCCCCCAGCGCCTTGAGACCCTACGGGTAGGTAGTGCGCTCTATAAATGTCTTTGATTGATTGATTGATTGCTGAAAGGACCCCATTTTCATCTGCTCAGGGCCTACCGAAATGCCAATTCGTGCATGCACAACCTGTTGAGTATGTGCCGAGCCTCAGCCCAATGGTCAATGGGCTGCAATTTCCTAAGCTACATTTGTTAGGAAATTGATAATGTGAAAATGTGATATGTGACGTCACAAGTAATTTCATTAGTAATGTCAACCTTAAGTTCATACACAATGCGTGATGAAGATGAGAGATAAAGATCATACACAGTAAATTATGAGGTTGGGAGTGAGGGCTGCACAGCTATCTGAAATGGCAAATGCCAAATGCTTTTAATTGTTGTGTTGTAGATAATGCATCATAACAACTTTGATTTTGTTGGGGAATATTGTCCAACTGCTTTCAGCACACCCTTAACTTAACCTTAACTGAAGATCTTTCAGTGATATATTTTTTAAATAACAAACTCTGTCACCACGCACCCTAAAACTTCTTCACACAATATCAGTTATCAGTAGCAGCACTGGCCACAGGGTGTAGGCTTTGGCATCACCATGAATAAGTTATTGTATCTTTAAACCCACCGTGCAAGGTTTTTAGTCATGTACAGCAGGCACTGACACAAGGTCTTTCTGTCAGCCATACCCTGAGCCCAGTCCTCTTCCCTCCTACCTAGTTGTGCAGTGTATGACAATGCACAGTGGTCAGTTGTGTGTATGATGAGGTCTGCCGTCATTTGCTGTGCTTGAGCCTCATCCCCAGCCGGGTCTGGTGGCCTAAATGACTAATGTGCCCACTGAGGGAGCCTGTGTTCGACCTCATGATCCCAGGTTCAAATCCCATCAGGTCCACTCAGCCTTTCATCCTTCTGAGGTGGATTAAAAGAGTACCGTTGGGTAACAATAAACATCTGTTATTTAGCACTAAGATACCCTTCTGGGTGAACTTGCACTTTACAAATACACATGCTATGTTTTTATGTTAACACAAAACTCACTGTGTACAGTGTTTACATACACATAGCCCTCCATTGCACCACTCAGAAATTCATTTGTGGCTGTTAAAAAGCAACCATTGGTTGTTATCTCTGTCTCCTGTGTGCTAGACCCTGCCACTCATGGGTAGAATGCATAGAGGAAATACTGTGACTGTTAAGAAGTTGCATCTTCATTAGCGTGGTGTTGTGGTAAATGATGACATAAAGTAAATGGTAGCCAGGTAATTGATCCAAGTATGATGTTTATTAGTTGGTTCCAATAAGAAAAGTATTAGGTCCCACCAGGAGCTTGATGGATGTTGCTCAGCCCTCACTCACCAACTGACATTCTCCACACACAACAGGCACACACACATTCTATTCACTCTGACATCACGCACACCAACATTCCACGCAAACATATCACTCATTCTGGCTGAGCAACCTAAAAGGAGATAAATCTAGTTACAACACATGGCATCCCTTCATGATCACCTTCAGCATTGATTGTACTGATCTGCATTTGGTCGCAGCCAACATGACTCACAGGTAGGTGGGCTGGGGGTCGTGTGGGGAGGGCACAAGGTTCAATTTAAAATTTAAAAAGTTAACATACCTTCGCTGGCATCGTGTCTGCTCCTCTCCTGGAAGCAGGAAGCCTCCTTTCTCTCCCCTAAGCCAATCACAACACAGCAATGGCAGCATTGTGATGGGTCGGGACGCCGACCAACCAGGCGTCTATGGGGAGGCCATTTTCTCCATGTAGGCTGCATGCAGCCTACATGGAGAAAAGGCAGAGTGCGCATGACTGGTTTGGTCGGCCCCAACATTTATTGAATGTGCCAAAGAAGGTGGTGCAATGCCTTACCAGACACTGTTTCACTGCTTATATTGTGGCTGCTGTGCGCAGAAATTTAAAGAGGTTGCAACTTTGCCCATCTGGTATAAAAATGATGTACTCGTGGAAGGGACTTTGTCTGAAGCAGTTAACAAAAATCTTACGTTTTTAAATTCAATTCAAACAGGACATGAAGGCCTTAATTTAAATTTTGGCCAGTCACAGTCCATTCTAATGGGCTGCGGGGCCATGATGCTCCTGTACCTTTTGGCCACTATAAAGAATCTCTGTCAGGTTAAGCAAAGGTCAGGCTGATAAACACTCTTTATTCTAAGGTCAGGCAGACGGGAGCGAGACATGCACTAAATGGCAGACCCCTAGCTGCCTGAGCAGAACCCTGCCAGGCTGAAGAAGTCACAGCACCTGTGGGCGTTACAACTTCAGCCTGGTAAAGAACCTTGATGCCATCCACCTCGTGATGAGGGGGAGCGTCACTGATTGCCTAGGACCTGGAGTGCCCAGGGCCGTGTGTCATTCACTGACACGTCGTCACAGAGTGGGTTAGGGTCAGCAGTCTCACTGACCCCACCCAAGTCTGTGACGAGTGAGGGAAGGAAACAGTATCAACCATCCTGGGGTCTCCGAGGCAGGGCTCCGCAGGTAAGTATGATTATTATTTTTAATGTTTGGGGCATGCATGCATGCATATTTCAGAGTGCGTGTTGTGAATGGATGTGTATGTATGTGTGTGCACATATGTGAATGCATGAGTGTGTGTGAGTGTGTATGTGTTAGTTTGTGGCCCACCCCGCCCACTCCCTGGTAGAAATATAGGACATAGGTTTTGGCCATAGATTTTGGCGGATAGGGTATTCCGCCATGAATGTTCTATTGAGATTCGTTTGGACCACCATGTTTCTGTCCACAACACCCCACTGATTTTGGTCAACAGTGTAGGTACATCATACCATCTGCCCTGTTGGGAGCCGATAGATTGATGTATCTTTTTTCTCCCTGAGACTCCCACAAAAAAGCCGCCCACTCTCGAAGAGAGAAAAAAAACTACTTCCAGGATTTCGGGGTCATTGTTCTGTCTTACAAAACAAACTACCACTTTTGTAAAACAAAAACGTTTGCTGAGCGGTTGCTCGAAACAATGCCGTCGCTCAGCACGCTTGAATGCTATCAGTGGCAGCAGCTTCTGTGAAGGCACAGGGATCTCACCCAGAGGTTATACCTCTGTCCCCCGAGTGCATGGACGGCTGCCCACTAAAGCCCAGCTCAGGCTGTAGTTCATTACCATTCAGGACCTGCTTTCACTGTTCATGCAAATGTATGCTTATATCAGCCACTGCTTTCAATAGCATTCATTTCAACAGGGTGTTCGGCGATTGGAAGAATCCCAAACAAGCTCTATCTCTTTCTAAATTGTAATAACTTGAATCCTAAAATGTATCATAATGAGATACAAATGGAATACATTTGAAATACAAAACACTGTTCTACAGTTCTGTTTGTTTAATGGAAAGCCGTGCCTCCAGAGGACCTTTAGTGTGAGCACAATACAATTTTTACAACATAAATGAGGTGTGGGCGATAAAAGAGGCGTTTTTTATAGCAAGATGTGTGAACATGCAATCTTGTTTTCTGCTTCATGTAACATTGCATTTGTTTTACATGAATGCTTTTAATGTGAGAGGTGGAACCTATAGCATCAATGAAACAGTGTTCCTGTGCTTCGATTAGAGACACAATCTATAATTAACAGTGAATAACATTTTGAATAGGATCTGCTGTGTGTATGGTTTTCTTTAGTCTGAATTCTATGCCTAGTCTATTGGAACAGGATGACTTTTGTATCAATATGTGCAAAATAACAAAATAGATACATAACTGTGGCATGTTTTACGATGATACAAAGGAGGTCTGATCCCCGGGCATACTGGGTGAGTAGATACTGTCCCTCACATTGTAATACTTTGGACATGTTATCTTAGACAAGTAGTTTTTACAGCGGGGTCACTGTGTGATTTTTCTATTGTAGATGTAACAAACACACCAGGTGTCACTGAGGAGATTTAACAGACGATGGAAATATATATCCTTTGCTGTTATAGATTTATATTCACGATTATATTTTGCGTTGGCACATTGTTTGCACTATATGCAGTAGCATTATTAATGAGAACAGAGGCCCTGAATAAAGCCTGGGTCCCTTTTTCCCATTAGGCTGAAACATGTTGGCCCCCATGCAGATATTTGGTTAAACTGCTATGATATTGCTCTGTTCTTGGTTTTAACAGGAAGAGGCCATCTCTAATAAAAATTCCTATATTTGGTCCTCTATCCTATTTTAATTCACCACTTTTATTATTTTTTTGCACTGCACCTGATTCCATCAGACCAATACCACATGGCCCAACAGTGATTGTGGGTTGGAACCCTAATCTACCATAGGGTACGATCTATGTCTCAATGATCCAGAGACACACGACCCTAAGGATGACCAAATGATAATATTGATCATTACAAGTTTTTGATGGGAATCCTACAAGAGTTTTTGATCTACAATCACAGGTGGCCCTTTGCTTAATATTTCTTGTCTTCTGTCAGAACTACTTGGTCTTGACGCTATCTTGATGTACTATGCTAGACGTCAGGTTAGTTCATAAGGAATTTCCAAGATATTTTCCTGTAGAGACCCCTAGGTTTCCTTGTTGTTCATAGTGGACTAAAACCCAGGACTCCCCTCTTGCCTTTGAAGAGCGTAGTTTACGACGTCACTTCCTGGCCTGGCATTCCTATCGAACAAATCACTGCCCTCCCAGCAGCCTGGCTAATCCACTTAACTCTGACCAATCAGGGCAGACCACTGAAAGGCTGATTTTGGACTTACAAACATGAAAGTCTCATAACTTATTGTATGTACACTTTAGGAGAAGTTCAACAATATAATATCGTTGGATTTAATACGATTATTCTGGGAAGTCTTTGAATGGTCCGGCTAGTCCTCTCCTATCAATATTTATTAATCAATCACTTACTACCATGTTAACCTATGGGCCATTGGGTTTGCAATGGGGAAAATGACTTGCGCCACTTTTGTAGCACTAGGGCTTATAAAACCATATTTTATAAGTATTTCCCTATTTTCTACCGGACCACCACCTCCTGTACAACTAGTGGAGACTTCAGGGGTTCTGAATCTGCAGAAATATATCAGATCACCCTTACTCAATTCTTCCAGCATCAACGTCGAATTTGAGCACCTCTTTAAGACAATGTGGGGAGTGAAATGTAAAATTTCACTTTACCCAGGCTTCTAAAAACTCATTTTATAAGGACGCTCCTTATAGATAACTGACCCCCCACCCCTGGGATACCTAGGGGTGACCCTGGAGGTCCCTAATATGCAAAAAAATGGTAGGTTTTTAATTGTTAAGGGCCCCTACCCCCAAAGTCGAGTTTGGGCACAATTTAGGGTTTAAAAAACTGTCCTGGCCATCAGTGCCGCTTTTAAACTGACCTCTGGCTTCAGCACTGCACACATGCTGGTGCAGAGAATCTGCTGGCCTCTAAACTGCCATGCCCCAGGATACTGGAGACTTCTAGGTAGTTTCAATCCCCTGCCCTATTACATTCTAGGGGCTTAGGTGGTAGGTCATGCCAACTACAGGGGTACCCCACCATACTAAAGTGTACCCTAGTGAAGGTTGGGTGTCTTAACTGTGTTCTAATGTATTCCTTTTGGCTTGGCACTGGCCCTGGGCCTGGTTAAACAGAGCCCAGGATCAGTCAGAGTCAGTTAACCCCAGTTCCAGTCAGCAAAAGGTTGGGGGGTGCCCATGGCACAGGATGACTTTGCAACACCCCTAAATTATTACCTCAATTTCTGACACCTAAAATACCACCAAATGTGCAGCAAAATTTACTTTTAACCACATAAAATGCTGTATAATTAGAATTTTCTTTGTCACATTATTTAGTCAGCCCTGCAATATAATATGGCCCCTCGTTGTCGCATAATTCTCGTGGCACTGACAATAGAGTACTGTGGGACAAGAGACATTCTTCTTTCCTACATATCTATGCTCTCTTCCAGAGGGGGGATGGGCCCAGTATCCCTTCACTGGGTGTTTGATCTGAGCCACCATAGAGTGTTGTGCGCTCAGTTGGACAGGACTACGGACATTCT
This sequence comes from Lissotriton vulgaris, assembly GCF_964263255.1. Lineage (NCBI taxonomy): Eukaryota > Metazoa > Chordata > Amphibia > Caudata > Salamandridae > Lissotriton > Lissotriton vulgaris. The sequence goes on from NC_141693.1 coordinate 1,297,602,621, forward strand.
CCACCCCCATGTCTCCTCCGGTACTGGGGTAAACTCTGTACAAGGTTAGCAGATTAGAACATTATGGAAACTGTGTTCCTGATTCATCTAGCCGGAAACACATGGACCAAAACAATGGGTTGTAAAAGGAAAAACTGGACTGGAACCTAGTGTCCCTGGTGACAGGATTCCTCTGGTAACCTTAACTCTGCTTCCCAGCAGCCCCGGCTGGATTTTCTTGATTTATTGTAACATAAAATACGGTGTTTTCCGCCTTTATTTTTCCTTACCAAAATGCTTGTGTACCCCTGCCACGACTGTTTGAGCTAGTTTATCGGAGAGTGTAGTGGGCCGGTATCATTCCTACGCCTATCCACAACTGGCTGGGTCCAAACTGCATTGGCATGGTGAGAAAAAAACCGATGGATTTAGGCCCGGATCTCTGTACGGGGGTGAATGTATGACATTGTTCTGCATTCTCTTCCATCAATTGTTCTTTTTGGATTGGCCCAATACTGCACGGCATGCTTGATCTCTGTACCACTGTGCTGGCTCCTTGGCGGGATGCATCGCTCCCCAGAAGTATTTTTTGATGTTGGTGATGGAAGGCTCCGAAGCTGGCAGGATAGAGACTGGCTCATAATCAAGAGCATCTTTCTTCTATCAAGAACCCAGCGCCACTTTTAATATGCGTTTCAAAGGGCGGAAACGGTGTTGTTTGTTTACACATGATCTGTCAAAGCTGGGTGAAATTACTAGCGAAGGGAAGCTGAAGCGTGAGCTGTCTTTCTCTTTAAAGTGTGCATTTAATTTAGGTGATCTTCACAGGGGGGCATTTGAAGATTCACAAGTGCTGAGATTATCTTCAGACTTTAGTATTAATGTTCTCTCGCCACCAGGTGCTCGACATTCTTGTATAATCCTCAGATCCACTGAGTGCTCTGGAAACAGCATAGACACACATTTGGCCGGCCAGGGACCAACCCGTCGTCTCTCTGGCCTGTCTAGGGCAATGTCACAGACACTGTAAAGTCTGTCTTTCAACCCACTGCCATCCCAGACGACTCCATGCCTGGTAGCCGATGGATGGTGCTCTGAGGCTCTGGATTGTCCCGTCAGCTGCTGGAACTCTGCACCCCACCCTTTTTTGGCTGCCAGGCCTGAAGCACCCTCGGCACAGAATGCTTCCTGTCCTTGTCCCCGGCACCCTCGAGCTGCTGGTGCGGCCTGCTGGCCATGAGGCTCTAATCATGTCTATCCCTGTACTTGTCTGGCGTTCAGCCCACAACCAGCACTCATTCTCCTTTCTAGGGCTCGCCTGCGCGAGGCCAGGTGTGCTAGTGCGTGCGTTCTTGCTTGCGAGAGATAATGTCTTAAATAAGGGGCTTTCAGCCTTATTCATGAAGGCTAAATCGGCTCGCAAAGGGCCGGATTCTGAGAATCCGGCCCTTTGCGAGTGCGATTTTTGCATTTGGGATTCAGCATCCCAAATGCAAAAATCGGTAATTGCTAAATCGCTAAATTGCGAGGAATTACATTTAAGGAATCTCTATTTGAGATTCCTTAAATGCAATGCATGAAGCATTTGAAAATTGCGAAAATGCAATTTTGGGCCGCTATTTACCGAGAGGTCAGACCTCTCGGTAAATAGCAAAAACTTAGAAAAATGCTTTTAAAAGCATTTTTCTAAGTTGCATGTTGCACACACACATGTCCTTTGGACATGTGTGTGCGCAACACCTGTTTCAATTTGCATTTAAGGGGTGCTACAGGGTGTCCTTTGGACACCCCTGGCACCCTTTAAATCGCTATCTTATTTGCGAGTAGCAAATTGCTAATCGCAAATAAGGAATACTCCCCATGCATTCCTATGGGCCTTTTGGCCCATAGGAATGCATGGGGAGTTATTCCTTATTTGCGATTAGCAATTAGCTAATCGCAAATAAGGAATCAGTGGGAATCGCAATTAATATTGCGATTCCTACATGATTACCGTTTTGCGAGTCTCAAATAGCGATTCCTTATGATTCGCTATTTGAGCCTCGCAAAACGGCCCGATCATGAATCAGGCTGTTTATTTCTCCTGCAGGATCCCGTACCAAGTACTGGTTTCTTTAAATTCATTAAGGTCCTTCCACTGCTGGCACTGTGATTGAGGTACTGTTCTTTATGTTTCTTTCCTCTCTACCCATCCATATTGCTTTTTTCACTCCTCCCATCGCTCTCGATGTTGGTTCTTTTAACTACCACTCCACTCGCCTTGTCCATGTTGCTTCTTTTAACCCCCGCTGCTTCTCATCCCCCTCCCCCTCCCCCATGCCCTGTTTCATCTCCTCTTCACCCACCCAATCCCTCTTTCTTCTCCCGCAACAGACAGAAGGTAAAAAATCGTACCGACACATCCTACTCTGGCCGGTTCATATCACTTTTTTTTACATTCCTGCTCTCCACCCCCAGCCGCTCTCCCATTCGCCACCAACCACTCGCCCTCCTGTTCACCACCCCCACCTGCTTGCCAAAGCCAATAGCTCGCCCATTGGCGAGACTTATTGTCTTTGCAAATGCTTGTGTATTCCTTGAACTCTAAATGGATCCATATACATAGCTATCAGATCAGGATTGTTTTTAGTTAAGGTCAAGTTTTTTGAAAGATTTTACGTGCCTGGGTCAAAAACGTAATGCCCAACCCTCTGTACCTTCCCTATTGACTAAATGCCATAAGCACCTCTCTTCAGGTATTGTATATGTACGACAGGAAACTTGAAAACAATGTATCTGGCACCATCTAGTGGTATGGTCAGATAAGCTGACTCTTTATTAATAAAGATGGCAGACTTGCATTCATTTAAAAATAATACAAAAAAGCTTTTCCTGAAGCATGGCGGAGGCCTGGAAAGCGTGGGGCTTAGGACATAATCCCCATCTGACCCATCTCCTTGTGAGGGCCCAGGAGAAGGTCTTAACACCGATGAACAAGATCCAACAGAAATGTTTGCTTCCTACTGGCTTTACTTGGCCAGCCTCAAACCTTATGTTCCATAACACAAGGCATTTCTTCACTTTCTACAGTAAACACATTGATTTCGAACTAGTTTTCCGTATCACATTACTACTTTGCAGGGGCGTAGCTATCACTGGTGCACCAGGCGCAGTGTCTTCTGAGCCATGGGGCACGAGGGGCCCTTTACACTACCCTTATCGTTGTTATTTTATTACACAGTCTGGGGCAGAAGGGCCCATGTCCATTGGTTGTATTATGGCCTAGTCACTCTTAACCAAGCCACTGTCACCTCGCCCATCTTCCCTAACACATCCCTTACTAACACTGATCAGGCCTCGCCATAGAGACGGGTGCTTGCTACAGCATCCCTGGATGATCCGGGTGGCCCCCTTCCTTTTGCCTTGTTGCGGACGTACACGTGGGTTTGTTTTCATTTCAGTCTTGCACAGGGTCTGGGGTGGTAAGAGGGGAGACTTCTGCTCCTATAGAGGGCCTGTCAGTGGCAGAGTCAGGCATGTGTCTTACATAGCGATAGTGAATGCACCAGTAGCAACCATTTTGTATTTGGGGCTTCAGTGTCCCAGTCTAATACTGTTGGAGTAAATGTCCGTAGAAATATGCTAGTGCTCAGTGTTTTGGCAGTATCACCTCCTTGTTTTCATTTGTTCCTTTAACTGTGACTCTGAGCAGTGTTTATCCCTTGCATCTTCTGGTGAGTTTCCTGCACCCCCAACAAAGGTTGCAGCCAGTGTGATCGGAGCAAGCAACAGGGCTGTGAAGTCAAGGTACCTTTTAAGGAGGTGCGGTTGTGTTTCTGGTGGTAGTACCCAGGAGGTTTTAGGGGTTTGGAATTACTACATGTACTATTGTAGACCCCCTACTTTCATATGTTGTCCTTGTGTGTGTTCATGGAAGCAGTGCAGACCTTGGGGATAGTGACCAAGGGATGGCATTGGATGCTGATGTGGCATTGTTTCCTGACTGCCTCGAAGTGTAGTTGTTGTGGCATTGGGCATGGCGGGTGTTGTACATGATCATCAATAATTTGTAGGCATCTATCGATAGCTACGTTGTGCAGCATGGCAAAGACCTTCTGCAAGTTTCCTGTCTTTCATGTGCTAATATGAGGCTGACAGATTCTCTGAAGGAGGCGCCCAGATCTTGCCTGCTTGATGGGGCATTGTGTCTGGGTAGGTGCCCTGTTCTACTTCCTCTACCAGTTGTGGCGTGAATGGTTGCAATAGCACATTGAAAGGCCTTGATGTGTGTGGGCACGCGCAGAGCGCTCCGTCGGATCCTGTACCTGTATGTGGGATTTCACCTTTACGCTTGTACTTCGCTAGCATACAGGATGGCCATATCTTGCCTAGGACCTGAGAAGATTTTGCATTGCGCAATAAAAAGTAGTTGGGCACCGCTTTCCAAATAAATGCTGAATCAGGCCTACCCTTTGAATTTGTAGTAGCGAATGAAACAACTCTGTGATGTTTGAAATAAGACAATAGGCGTGTTTAATGTTCTTATCTTTAATGGATATGCTCAGTTTCAGACAGTAAAGGAGTGTGTATATTCAATCACTTATTCTTCATTTATTTTTGCTAGGGATATAAACCCTGAATTGGTCTCCTAGTCCCCAAGGCCCTTACTATGAATTTGTCGGAATAGAGTGGGGTATTTACCATAAGTGATACATACCTTTATATTCCGAGATTTTCATAGGGAAATGGTGCATAACGCGTAGAATATTTTTTACGCATCTTGGAACAATCCGAGTCTCTCCTCCACCCTAGCTCCCACATGCCTCCGCCACTGCTGGTGCTTGTCTGTGCTGTCTATTGCTTGTCCAAGCTCCCCCATAATTCACTGTGCAAGGTGAGTTTGCTTCTAGCCTCTGATCCCTCGGACTAGGGCTGCCCAGTTCTTTTACTGAAGTGATTCCTCCCGCCTTGTGCCTCGCCGGTGCTAGAATCCTCCCATCAAAGAGATGTCTCACAGCCATGCTATTTCAGCAGCTAATTACTATTAAAGTACAAAGTTTACCCCAATTTATAACCATTTCTGTCAAGTTGCAGACAATTACCTCTTGCTCTGCTCTTTATTGCGTGAAATAAATAATTCCGTTGTGATGATTACGAGCCCTGCAATATTTAGATTTTTCAGTCCTGTCCGCCCTCCGCCATCATTTTGGGATTTATTTCTGTTTGCTGCCTCCTTCTCTCATTCCCTTCTCTGCTTTTCAGTTTATGCACCGTGGTGACTTATTCCTGATGTTTTATTCCCCTGTGGTCCGACCAACTACACCCCGTCGATCCCAGGCATAATAAAGGACATAGATTAACTTTTGATGTATTAACTACAACAATTATTCTAAAGACCATGATTCTTTAAAACGGACTTATTTTCATGAGAGTCACCATCAGTGTCCTACAAATTTAGTGGCATGTATGATGCTTTCATAGGGCAATAGGCACATGGGGATCTAATGGGACTGAATAACCCAACCAGAAACATACTACTCCCTCATACACTTAACACACAAAAGCGCACGCCCAGGCATTGATAAAAGGCTCTTGTATGTGGAGGAATGTTTTTATTAAAGGACAAGAACCCTCACCTTCTCAAGCGTGGGATGCTTCAATACTGGCCCTCCTCACATCAGGACCACAAGGTACCTGGAATTGCTGCAACTCTCCAACGGAGAGGAGACGAGGTGCTTTAAAGGGTCAAGATGAGCTCTAGGTATGGGTGAGAGGCAGAGTGATATGTATGTAAGGTGCAGTGAGTCTAAAACTACCTCCCGGCAGGCTAAATGTACATTTTATTTAGGTGCCTCCAATGGCTAGTATTGAAAGTGAGGAGAAATTTGGAAATAATAATCCCCTTACATGGTCAACATGTTTCTGTCTTAGAGTGACCCAACTCTGGGTTCTGAGGCATTCGTCAGGACCAGTTCTCACAGTCACTCTGATAATAAACAGAAACATAAAACCTGTAGCTGGCCTAATGTTAGTGGGCCAGGAGATACAGTCAGTGGCCCACGTGTTTTCAAGGGGCCCTGTCGTACCTCAATGTGGTACTACTGCTCCCTCTCAAGCCTAGTTAGGGCTCCTAGATCACAAGGCTTTAAACTGAAAGTCCTCTCGCTGGGCACACCAGTGCGAGGATGTGGAGACTCCTTTCAGCTTCAGAGTTTAGGCGGCTACACGTTTTAGGTTTAGTGGTGCCCACTAGACCCATGGTGTCTCTGTCCTCTAATAGTATAGAAATGCTGGAGTAATCATAACAAAACCTTAAAATGTGGCTAGGGTGGTGATTTTTGCTCTTCATTTGCATGTCACATAGCACATGATTAAAAGTAAATTTGTATGTCTAGCCCTTGATTAATTGAAGGACAACATGTTTCGCTGCCTGGTACTGCTTGACAGCTTCTTCAGGGTCAGGGGACCAAATTTAGAGGGGTGACTCCCAGGCCATGAACCTTGATATCTGAGCAGGATTAAAAGTGAGGACTTTTTTTAATTACTCACCCCAAGTTTAATGCCATTATGAACAATACTACTATCATATAACATAGAATGCATTGTTCCTGTACCTGCTCTTCCAACTATCAGCTGGGCCATTAGAATTATGCGGCAGAGGAGTACCAAATTATGGGACCAGGTTGAACAAATTATGCATCAAGAAAAGACAAATGATGTAGTATAATGCGGCACATGTTGTGATAGTATTACTTCACTAGCTTGTCATTTGTACACCTGGTAACAGTATCTAGGAAAACAATTCACCTTATTAATAACAATTTAACACCTATATCCAGCAATAAGCAACTTAAGGATGACCAGTTAAACTTTTTAAAATAGCATTCCAGTGCACACGTCCCAGGTCACTATATTTTTTGTAACCTTGATCCGTTTTAGCTAGAAACAAAAATTATGTTGCATCTGCAGATGATGCAGCACATGATGGATGTGGTGGCAAATCCGGCAAATCCAGAATTATGTGAAAATTGCCACAGAATTACATAATTCCAGTGGCCCTGATAATCAAACATGATAGTAGGCAGCGGTCGATAACAAAAAATGAAATAAAGACTCAACAAGTGCTTTAACTCTTGTACGGGAACAAGAGAAAATATGTATTTATATTGTAATGACAGTCATCAAGAATATTGTTTATAGAACACGCCCCACCCCCATCACCCTCTCCTCCATGTGCTAATAGTGGGTGGGCTACACATCTGTAAAAAGGTTTGGAAACTAATGAGTGCTTGTCATGGGAAACCTCTAACTCAGAAGTTTCTGTAGATTTTATTTATTATAGAGAACCCTAATGCAGCTACTCTGTTAAGTAACATGTCAGCCAGGCATGTCCGTAGGCAGTTAATAGCGGTAACATTTAAAACGTGTAATTGCTCGTTTATAAGGCTTCAAAAGAGGGTGATTAAATTCAACATGAAAGCCAAGAGCTTCCTTATCGTGTAACAATGGGAGCAATCACCCACTGTATATAACTAGTGTTAGAAATGGGGTTTCTGGTTGGCTGGGGTATACACCTAACCCAGGCAGAAGCCACCACTCTCGTCAGGGTAAGGGAGTTACACACCCAGGATAACCCCTGCTAACCTCCTGGGTAGCGTGGCAGATCAGTCAGGCCTATCCCAGAGGCAATGTGTAAAGCATTTGCACAACATACACACACACACACCAGTGACACACTAGGCACACCACAAAAAGAGACTCCACACAAGGTGATATAAAAATATCTTTTGTATTGTACTGTCACGAAGCAGAGCTCCCTGACCTAGATGAGCTCCCTGATTCGGACGGACGGGGTGTCCTTGCTAACGCTTCTTCCTTTCCACCCCGTCCGCAGGATCCTTTGGACGTTTCCTGGATTTCCACGGCTCTGCCTCAGGGACGTGTACCTCTGTATCCAGCCTCTGTGACGCTAGGGGCATGTCCGACAGCACTCGCCCAATCAGGTCAGACGACGTCACCCGATACTGACCAACCGGAGGAGCTGGGGGCGTTTAAGGAAGCCCCGTTCTGGACTGCCGGCGCGGAACCTTCTGAACACCAGCTGAAGCACGAGGAGGACGCCACGAAGGAAGACGGAGGCGCTGTCGTGGAACCGCTGCTAGGACCCCTGAAGCCGAGTGACGACAAGCCAGGAGGCCAACGATACCACGAGCCGCCCCGCCACACTTCCAGGGGAGAAGTGTGGCTCCACAAGGTACGGGGCCGTTTTCAAGGGTTGTTCAAATCACGGGGTGGGACGGGGTAGTCTGAGGGTGGTCACTATCGTCGTATCTTGCCGGCTGCCTACACTCCCTGACTGATAGGTTTGGTGGTAGCACCCTGGTGAACCCTCACTACCCTACCCACCTCTCATCTGTTGTATATGTCGAGCCCAGCCCCTAATGTGGCTGTTTTTCTTTTCCTTTTCTCCGAGTGATCTCCAGCCCTGTGGTCAGCTCCCGCTTCCTCACACTGGAACCGAAGACCCGGAAACTTCCCCAAAGGAGAGGACCCTCGTGTATTGTTTGTTTCCCCAGGAGACTGTTCTTTAAAGCCTTTGAACTTATCTCGGTGTTGTTAAACCGAATAAAAATAGCTAAACATACTCAAACTCGTGACTATTCTCATTCTCCCGACCCCGTTCCCCACATGTACATAAAGCAAATTAGACCAACATCACATAAATCACTTTGCCAACCAGGCGATTGCCATGACATCACAGTTAGTGCACTCACGTAAATACTTCTAAGTTGCACTTGTCATAAAACCAACACTACTGCGCATGTAATGTATACTCTGAAAAAATACTCATTATCATGTCATGGTAAGGCAAAAAACGACCTATACATGTGAACATGAAATGAAGAATGCAGGAAAACATGAACATGAATCACCACTACTGTCCATTCTGTGCCCCACACGTAGGCTACTGGGCCACTTCCCCACCTACAACAGAGAATGTGGTAACCCTTTGGAGCAACACCTACGCAGGATACACAGCTCCTGTGCTTCGATGACTTTTTATCTGGTAAACATGTGGCAAGTGTCCGATCGGGGGCCTCTGTTGGAGACTCACCCTGTAATGACACCTTCAGGGAATACATGCCCCCACGTACGGCCCAGCAGGGGAGACGGCACTCACACACTGTAGGATCAGCATTTGCATTAATCAACTGTAGCTACCTGTGAACCTGGGGTGCTGCTATTACTAGGCTAGGTACCAGGAGGCTGATATGCAGAGCGAGGGGAAGCCTCTGTATTTCCCTGGGGTCCACTGGCTTCTTTGACAACTGTATAGCTGCCCGTGAAGGAGTGTGGGATGGCTACCAAACTCCCCAGTGCCCGACTTACCCGCTTGGCTCCTGGGGTAACGAGAGCGGTCCGTATATCTGTGGGAACATGGTCTTGCAGCTCGTTTGGCAGCAGGCTGGATTCCTACAGCAGTGGTCTGTGGGCAGGGCTGGGCTAACTGGGCCTCGTGGGACCGGCCCACCCCTGTTTGCCAGGCAATGCGTCTCACTGCAGGAATGTGGCGCTGACATCACTGGTGGAACCTCGGTGGCCTCAATAACAAGCCTGTTGGGGCTCGTCCATAGATTGAGTGGCTCCATTCACGTTGGATACTACTGTCTGCCGCCACAGCCATACTGTCCCCCAGTCACAATAACACAGGGGAGAACAAGGCAGCACTCCACACCCTTGTGGCCACAATGAGGTGCTCACACATGCTGACTGTGGACAAAGTATAAAGCGCTCGCCACGTGCTCTGGGAAGGTACCACCGGCAGCATCTCTCAGAGGGAAAAAGTGCTCTACCTGTACTTTCCTGCCACAGATCTCCTCACACCTCTACTTTTACAGGGAAAGTAATGAAGCCCTAGCTATAGAGAAAACTACCAGGAGCAGTCCACAGTGCTCACCTTGCGCCGCGCTCCTTTAAGAGGACTTGGGGGGCGGGACATGCAGGGTCTTGAAAGCAGGCAGTAGGCCAGCACAAAGGGTCCTTGGGGCAGAGTTGCAGTCCTTCCAGCAGGTCAGCACAACTGAAGTACCGAAAAATAAATTACGACCCACCTAGAGCCATACTTACAAATAGCCCAATAGTAATTACCAATAATCAGTCAGTTGGCAGTGTAGAAGGTCCAATCGTTTATTATAACAAACAAACTCTGCCAGAGGAGCTCCTTACGACCTAACCCCACAAGGTCCGCCAAGAAGACTGCTGGCACATATTCAGTTCATCACATATATACATTTCGAAACCATTACCTAAGAAGGAAAAATACAAGTTGGTACAGGTTGGTGCAGGGGAAAGACCATATATGGGAGACAAAGCGCTCTTGGTTTAGTCCATCTCATTATAGTAAGGTCTTGAGGGTGACTCCCTTCTGCTAACTCCGAGAGAGTCAGCACAGCACCCCTCGGAATGTGCTTATCCAGCCTACCCCCACCTACAACCTTGACAGGCCTAACGTGCAGAAGCAGCGGGTTGCTACAGTGGTACTATTTCTCAGGAGAACAGCTTGAGTTAAATGCAATGTCAGGATTTCACTAACCTCTCGAGTAAACCAGGCCACAAAATGGCGCCGGTCAAGCCAAACAATACAGAGTATAATTGGGTGCGGAAATATGTAACACAATGTATGCTAATCCTTATGTTATTACATATGTCGTGCGTATTTGTGTTTGTGTCTCTATGTTAGTCTGCTAGGTACATCACGCTAACTACTAAAAGTAACTACAGGGGCCACTAGGCCTAAAGCGATTTCTGGTTCCTCACAACAAGGGAAAATAGTTAAAGGGGTGTTTCCCTGGCAGCACAGCAATTCTCGGGTGCAGCATGTAGAGCAGCAGCGTCTGGTTACAAGTTCCATGCAGTGTCTAAAAACATGGGGTCACAGCCCCTGTACTTATACCCCTAAAGTCTTTGTTCTGGGGGGCACTTCAAACAACTTCAGAAAAGCACAACACTGCATTCAATGCAAAGCCCTGGTTCCAGACACACTATGGGGGGGGGGGGGCAGAGACAGCTTTGTGAAAGGCAGGCACAGCCCAATGAAGGTGCAGGTGCAACTTCTCCCATCATTCTAAATGCATAGACTCTGGTCATGGAACATCAAGGACCTGTCAGACAAATTAGCTGATAAGGAGACTTAAAAATGTTTCTCTCCTCCAAGATCATCATTGTGCAAGAGAGATGGGATGAGAAGGCACCTGCGATTACCGTTTACATTAGTTGCTCAGTCTTAGCTACAGAAGAATCCACCTAAATTCGCCCTTACAAGGGACTTGAGATGTATGTAAACACCACTCAAAAAGGCAAACATACTACGAAGTCAGTAAGTTGGAGTGGCCTGTAAATTGATCCAACCAACCTAAAACAAGGCTCAGAAACACTTGATATTGTGCTTATGAACATATACATCTCCCCAAAGTGGCTCCCAAATAGCTAGCCATAGATCACCTGAAAAGGAAATCTCAAATCTTCAAAAAGGACCACAGCCGGTAGAAATAATCCTCCCTGGGGATTTCAACATGAACTTGCAGGGGACAACACAAGAAGAAAATCTGCTCACAGCTCAGAATGCATTCAGGATGGCCCCAGAAAAAGATCAAAACCCCATTTTTTAGCATGACAAAAAGGGCAGAGGGCCCATTAACCCTTTCCATGCGGCCACGATTCCCCTGGTGTGCTGAAAAAAGCACGAACAGGGGCGGGCCGTGACGAACCCCAGCCGTCATCAGCACACGAGCACCGCAGTGCATGACGGCTGGGGTTCGTCATCAGCATGGAAGGGGTTAAAGAGCTAGAGTTCCTGAACCTTTGAGCTGTCAACGGCCACTTTCAAAGTGATTGCCCACCTTCATTCACTTACCACAAGTATAAGTCCTTCTCTCTAATAGACTTTTACATTGCTCTTCACTACACTTATTCACCTTGTCTCAAGTTTTTCAGTGGTGCCATGGGACGAAAGTGACCAGATGCCGCAATAATTATGCCTTTGGACTACCAAAATCCAGCAGAACCAATTCAAAGCAATAATTATGCAATCAACAATATGAGATTAAAATGGTCTTCTGAGCAATCCACAATCAGTCTGAAGTAGCCAAAGGTTCACTGACAAACCTCCTGATAAAAGACAAATGCCCTGTATACAATCTGGGAGAAATTTTCAAAGGAACTTGTCAATAATTAAACAACAGCAACAAGTAGCACCTGTAACACACTTAGAGTTGCTTGTTTGACAGTCAGCAGAAAAACAAAAGAACTAAAAAGCTGCATAAACTAGCAAAAAACTCATAATAATGACACATTAAAAACTAGGCCGGCAAAATAGATGTCTGTATACAGAAAACATCTGTTGAACCAAAAAAAGGGCCTATAACACTTAAGTAACATACACCTATATGACTTAAACACCAATAAACATGATAAATTCTTGAAAACCGTAAACAATTAAAATGACTTGCCTAAAACAAAAGCAACAGTCAACATTCAAGAAGAAATATGGTATGAGCACCTCTCCAAACATTTTGGCTTCCCGGGGGGGTGGGGGTGGGGGGGGGGGTATGCCGTCTCCAGGAAAGGTCGCAGAACAGCAAGCAACTCAAACCTGAAAACTCCATGAATAATACACCCTCCCTTAGCCCTCTGAATATTCAGCAGTAGTGATTGAGTGTCACATTTCCAAAAGCCAACAAGAAGGTGCATGAGGCCCAAATGGCATTCCACAACCATCTTCAAAGCGAACAAATCATTCTGGGCTAGACACTTGGAGTCAGTATATGAGAGCATAACCACCACCTACACCATTCACTCCCTCATGGAATGGAAAGCCTCTACCATCTCTCCAGTCAACAAAGGGGGTAACAACTCCAACCCTGCAAACTAACTGCTTTTAGCTCTCATGTATGTGGGATTGAAATACTTTGCCAGCTGTCTTCTTGAGGAGCTAGAGTCTTGGGCAGCAGAAAACAACCTTATTCCATTCAATCAAATAGGGTTTTCAAAAGGTGGGGGAAGAACAGAAAATATGCTGTCCCTATCCCTGCTGCCCAACCAAAACCAGTCAACCAAACAACCCATTTTCCTTTTATAGACTACAAGGCTGCCTTTGACAATGTGAACAGAGGAAAACTGTGGAGCAAACTAGCTGGTTGAAACATTCTGAGTCCATTGCTGCAAGCTTTGACCCTTCCACACACTGACACCTGGGTCAGGACCATATTAGACAATGGCTCTCATTTGTCAAGGATGACTCCAACTCATCAGGGACTAAGGTAAGGGTATGTGTTAGCTCCCGCTCTTTTCAACTTTTTGTTTAGTGTATCTTCATACTACCCTTGCCCAGGTGAAATCGCACACCCTCAAATTGAGTAACATATTGTTGCCATGCATGATGTTCGAGGACAACTTGGTGCTCATAAGCTGCACTAAAATCAGCCTCCAGAGGCTTCTAAATGTCACAGCCTCATACTACAACATAAATGTAATGGAAATTAATGTGAAGAAGTCCAAAATATTGATCCAAGGGAAACCATCTCTGTGTCTCAACTCTCTTTTTAACAGCATCTCAAGTTCATGGGACTGAAGGAGCTGGACCCGTATGTTCTAGATCTGCTCTAGAACCTCAAGTCGATGGTACTTCTTCTCAGCATGAGAGCGTGGAGCGGAGAGTAATCATTAACAATGTCAACCAATTCTATATCAGTAGTCTGACCCATAATAATCATAGACTACTAATTAAGGTTAGTTGATTTATTACTAAGCCAAAAATATTTGGACATACAGACGCCTCAAGATGAGGGTGTAGAAGTACATCGGAACCAACATAAAGCCAAATCTGCGAATAAGGTTGAGAAGGTGCAACATGCACAAGAAAATTAATTCAAGAATCAGGATACAAAAGAAACACGAGTCCAAGTTCCCCTGCATCGAGGGTTGATGAGAATAAAACATTAATCTGTCCTTACACTAACACTAAAGTGACATCCCTATTTAAGCATTCTTCGAGACAGGATAGGTTAAGATGTCAGCATCTGGATTCTTCCTTAGAACTCTCTCCACTTCAATTGGGTCAAGCGGCATGAAGCTACTGAGACAGAGCTTGTTCTAAGATGCTCTCTCTCTCTAAAGGAAGAGAAGAAGTGGGGCTCTTTCCCTACTTGCAATACTCCAGTATCACAAGTGTCTTCCCATAATTCCTTTCAGGTCACGCCATCTGATTCGGCCACATTCTCATAGGTAGTTTCCCACAGGATGGCGATTGCTCCTGAACAATAACGGGATGACCTTGAATCCCAGGCCTTCTCCGGTGAGAAAATACAACAGTTCTCCTTATCAGCATTAGCTCCCAATCTATCCTGTTCTCTCCTTGCCTAACTCCTAAAACAAAGACATTATCTAGCTAACAAGGGCGCTTCTTTCACCTGCAAAACAAACGCGAGAAAGAACAGAATCCAACATGCACATGAATTTCAACTATTAATTCTAATGCGAGAGCTTCTGGGGGAAATGCATTTCAGGCCTACAAAATTCAGCTAACATAAGAGAAATGGAACATGAGCTTTACCAAGTTAAATAGAAATTAAGACATATACAGTTAATATTTTCATCTACATATAAAATTACATGATTAATAAGCACATTCAATAATAAAGATCATTGTCAGTTGCACATCACAAGAGTTTCAGTTAATGTTTTCCATTGGTTACATTTGATTTTCCACGTTACTTCTTCAGGTAGTCTACATTTTGGCCTAAATACATCACATTCATGTTATTATGTGACAAGATCCTTACATTTAGGTTAACACGACAAAAGATTATATGTGGATGAAGTCTACACTGGTGATTATAATGCACCCCTACAATGAAAAATGGATTTTGCGCTACATCGGGTCTAAAAGTCAAATCTCTTGCTGCAGCATTCAGGTGCAGAAAAGCTTCCATAGCATCCTCTACATACTCCTCTCTTCTAAAAATAATACAAACTAAACTTATTCCAACCTGTGCTTAAGGCAGAGAAGCCCTAAAGGGCAGAGACGCTGCCCTCCTGGACAAATTTTTCATCAGACTATTCAAGTCGGTCTTTTTCTGGCCACCTCAATCATCTCCAACCCAACTGCGCCTGGATGTGGCTTAGCAAAACAATCCATAGTGAGGCAGGGTGCTTTCATCACCTTCTGCTATAAAATAAAGAAAGCCAAAAGCGGAACAGTCATCTCTGGGAAGAAAATTGTAGCAGAAACTACTCCCCGGCAAGAGATTATCTCACCAGTCTCTAACGACTCTTGGACTAACAGAGTTCTGGGAGACATTTAAGGCCATTGTAAATAAGAGAGTCAAGAGTCATTCTCTGTTGGCAGGCAAGGAGGCATTTGCACAAAGATGACATGTTTTGCTTGTAATGCCGTCCATTGAAAAGCTACGCCATCAACCATACCTGGGCATAGCCATCAACGCCCAGGTTAAGACATTAATCCTGGGATACTACTTGGAGTGCCTACTATCGCTTCTGCATCTACCTCTGAGGTTTTGTAATTCTCGAGTCTGACTCCATTTTGTTCTGTGCCACCAGTTTGTGTTGCCCTCACGTAGGCCTGTGAAGGTAGCCTGGCGAACAAAGTGGCATGGCCTTATTAGTTCATGTATGCATTAACTAGGTTTCATTTTGACTCTGAAATGAACTGTAAGAAACTGACCTCTTCACCTGAAACTGACCTCGCAAAGCCAATTTCCCTGATCGATCCTTGTCTGAGATTGCCAATCCATGTTCAGGACATCGTTAACTTTTAGTTTCCTTGCACATGCCTTATCTTGTTCACCATCTGTTACTGTTTCTTTTTTATGTTTCTTCATTACATGGGTTATTGTAACGGGGTGTACAGGAAGGTTGCAGACTCTACACAGGTGTCTCAGTCTAAAGGTGCATGTCCCCCACGAGCCGGAAGCCCTACCGAGGGGAGGCTCGACCTAACACTTGTTCCCCCCCCCCTCTCTCTCTTTCCTCATCGCAGGACCCGGGCACAAGCTTGAGTGAAGCGGACGCTATGGACTGGCCCTTTAATTCCGGAGAAGACGCAGAGTGGGAGGAGCCACATTATCAGAGCTGTCCGTCAAAAGGAGAGCCCGCCGACTCACAGGTGTGCTTGTTCACCTGGAGGTCGGAAGAGAGGAGTGTGCGGAGTACGGATTGGCGTGTGGAGAAAGCAGAGGACGTAACGATTGAAACACCGGAGGAGAGAGCGGGAAACGCCGACGGAGAAACCGAGACCCAGAGGAGGATTGCGGGAGAAGGAGCTCGGCGTCGGACGACAGATCCGCCTCGAGTAGAGGAGACGAGACACCGGACAGAAGCAGACTCGGCGCCTGCAATGGACGGAGGAAAGCCAGGAGGCCACCGTTCCTACGAGCCGCCCAGCCACTCACCCAGGGGAGGTGCGTGGCTCAGCCAGGTGCGTGACCGCTTACGGGGCTGGGTGGGAGGTAACCGTACAATAGGTACAACTCCACGGGACGCCTGAATCCCCGGTACCCTTCCCTGTGCACTTACCCTTACCTCATCTCACGTTAGTGCACTGTATATGTAGAGCACCAGTGTAAATTCCCTCACACCCTTCCCCTGTAAGGACTTTAGCGGACAGACGCCTGATACTTTCCTTCTCTTCTCTTTTTGTTTGCTGGAGAGCTACTCCGTACGCCGGGACGGACTCCGAAGAGGAAGACCCTCCACCCAGAGGACCGGAAGGGACTCGGAAGAAGGAGAAAGTCCACCATCGGAGAAGGAGCCGAAGCCGATCACCCCGGAGACACCCTAACCGAAAGAGTTGTACAGATCAACTGTTTGCCTCAATAAAACCTCAGTTACCCAGAGTACGGCTCTTGCCCATATCTACTGCGCCGCTTCCCGCCAAAAGCGTAACAGTTATGCTTTCAATTATAGGTTTGTCCGGCTTGTGGAGATTGAATTTGGGACATTCCTAATATTTAACTCTTGGGTTGGGATACTGTAAATTGAGTTTTTGTTATGTGATACTTTGTTTGAAAATGTACCTTATTGGCTAGAATTTTGTGCAGTGGGTGTACATTTATAATGTGAATATTGGGTATAAAAGGAGACGTCGCGCCTTAGTAAAATGAGCAGTCTCCTGAGAATTTACACTGTAATGTATTTCTAGGATCACTGTTACTAGCTGCAGCTAATAAACTTGGTCTCTGATGCCATCCAGAAGTATTCCGTGTCTCTGTATACCAAGACAGGTGAACTCGAAGATCTTAGGCGTGCCCCTGATGCCGCTGGGTTAAACCCTGGTTCTTCAACTGGCGCCCAACGTTGGGCCACTTCAGCGGTACTGGTCCAAGCCCGAAAATTGCGAGGAGCCCCCTGGGGAAATTCTGGAGGACGGCCGCCACTTCATCCACCCCTGCATGTTGACGTGAACCGAAGGTTTTTTTCTGCGAGGCTTCCCCTTTCCGACAGCTGCAAAGGACTGCTGCCCTGACTGTCGCCCTGCCTTGGACCCTCTTGTGATGATTTGTAAGGCGAGACGTTAGACGGTCTTCTGGTGGCGTGACAGACATTTTGGTTAAGTATAAGTGGGTCGCTCCCACGACTTTGTTTTGTTTCTTGGTTTTGATTCGGCCATTGCAATAGTCGAAGCCGAGGGGTTCGTATATTTGCGAGTGTATCATTTTTGATAACCCCTTGAAGTTTGAAGCAAGACTAGTGAGCTAAAAGATGCCTGGTTTTAGCAAATTTAGAAAATGGTTTTGTTGTAGTTGTAATAGGAATTCCCGATTGGAGGACTCATGTCCGATACCTCCGGTTGGAACTCCAACTTATGAGCTCTATTTAAAGCATGGTGTAGGTCCCATTACCTTTAATGAAGTATGGGTCCGTTATACAAGGAAAGATGGTGTTTTACGATGGCCCCAACATGGTTGTTTTGAATGAGATGCTTTAGATAACCTAAAAGTTGCGCTATTTAAGAAGAAAGCCCGGCCGGCTATGTTTGACTCTTTCCGCCTTTGGCGTAAGGAAGCCAAACAGCGAGAAATTAAGCAAGCTAAGAGAGATAGGAAGGAAAGGAATATATCGGTAATACAAGCTGCTAGGCAGTTTAAGTAAGATGAAGAAGATTGTGCGATTGAAGTGTCAGATATACAACATTGCATGGCCATTGACAAATGTTATCCGTTTTTGCCACCCCCCCTTTCAAATGTGACTGAAGACCCTGAAAAGGATCCTTTGATGTCACATTTACTGAGATTACCACCCCCTTATGTGCAGGGTGCAACTGCACCTCCGTTACCTCCAGTTGTTGCACCCCTTGTTGTCGTTCAACCCCCTGTTGTTGTTCAGTCACCCGTTGCTTCACAGGTGGTTCTTCCTCCCCCGGCGCAGCCCCCTCCAGGGCCGCCAGCCTTGCCACCAGCCTTGCCTCAAACTTCTTTGCCTTACACCCCTTTATCTTCGACTTCTCTTATTTCTGTCCCTACGTCTCTGTCGCCTCAAAACCTTTTGTCTCCTGTCCTCATGTCAACTTCTTCTCCTGCTCAGCAACGAATGACTGAGGCTGTTAATAGTCTTTTGTCGCCTTTTTTCGGGTCACTGAATATGACCCCTGTTTCTGAACGTAAGCAGAGACATAGTCAGCTCCCTGGTCCCGAGAGCGGGCAGTGTTAGCTCTCCTTGCTCGTAGATGGGTTTCGAATACCTCCAAGTACAGACCACAAGTGGTTATGGATATCTTCCTACAATGGGAGTCACCAAAACAAAGGTATGTTTTTGATGTCATTCGTACCTTCCTTCGTCAGGAGTGGGAAGATAATGAGTTGGGTTCAATTCCATTGGAATTGCTTAATGCAGTCTGAATTTGCTAAAGGGACGATAGTGGGTTCCGATGTTGAGTAAGAGGTAGAGGCACTACTCACTTTTAGGTCTAGACTTCCACTTAAGTCATTGTTCGAACCTGACCCTTCTGTTAGGAGAAAAGTGAAGCAGTATCCTATGAGAGAGGTTCCCCCTGTATGGAGAGAGGCAATTGTGGCTGATGCCGCTCACGGTATTGCGGCTGCACCGGCTCATTTTCAGCGAGTGTGGGTGCATGTCCCTTGGAAGAGAGCTGAGGTCCTGGCTCTTAAGCAGACCTTGCCTGACCCCCGAAAAATCCTGCTGGTTATTACAAGGAGATGTCTCAGAC
Source organism: Lissotriton vulgaris (assembly GCF_964263255.1). Classification (NCBI taxonomy): domain Eukaryota; kingdom Metazoa; phylum Chordata; class Amphibia; order Caudata; family Salamandridae; genus Lissotriton; species Lissotriton vulgaris. The sequence continues at coordinate 1,297,621,822 of NC_141693.1, forward strand.
AGTTGATGCATGCGTTATGAATTTAGCTTACATAGATATGTTGATGGGTAATGTAGTTCCTCAACCCTTGTGGGCGAAGATCCGTCACGAGGATCACGTGCCAGAGTTAGGAGATACGTGGGTTAATATTACTGCTGCAGATGGTCGGCAGGTAGGAGGTGCCAAACCTGAACCCTTAGTTGCAGAACTACCTGATAGGATTATTAATTTAATGAAAACTATGATGCCTCCTCTGCGTGTGAATTGGGACAAGTTAGCAGCATGCAAACAAAAGAAAGACGAGAGTGTGGCTGGTTTCTTCACTAGGTTTGAGGAAACATTCATTGATCATAGTGGTCAGGACATGAGTACAGAAGGTGGTCAGAGGTTGTAGATAAGTTGGAAGTGAGAGTGCTGGTTTTAATGATAGTTAGGACAGCCATGGACAAAGGGAGGGAGTAGTGTCAGTTCCAGTAGACCAGAGTGGACCTTATGTTGAAGTGATTACATCAGGTGTGGCAGAACCTTTTCTTTTGGATACTGGTGCAGCAAAGAGTTCTATCATGCACTCTAAACTCCCTGGCGCACCTTTGTCTGGCTTGACCAATATTTCAGTAGGATTTTCTGGTGCCCCAGTTCGTAACCCGGTTTCTTGTCTTTTGCCCCTTTCTATTGGTCCCTGTGAATTGGAGGCTCCCCTTATTCGAACAACTGGCTGAGGCGAGAATCTGTTGGGTTTGGACTTGTTGAAAAGATTGCATGCAACATTACATTGTTCTCCTTCGGGAGTACATCTTACGGTGGGTAAGAAAGTGATTTCCCCGATGTATCTGTCTAAGGATCGCCTTCCACTGGAACTGCGTTTTCTACCTGATACACTTTGGGCTACAGGTCCCAATGATGTTGGTCTCTTGCAGATTCCACCCTACGTTGTTACCCTTGAGTCGAATGCTAAATTACCTCGCATTCCTCAGTACAAAATTTCCAGTGATGGCGAAAGAGCTCTTTCAGCGATTATCTATGATTTGGTTGAGAAAGATGTGGTTGAAGAAACGAGAAGTAATGTGTGTAACAGTCCTGTTCTGCCTGTCCTTAAGCGTACTGACTCTTCTCAGCCACCTGTGTATCGGTTTGTGATCAACCTTCGAGAGGTCAATAAGATCGTTGTGCCACAGTTTCCTGTTGTCCCGGACATTACTGCTTTATTGACTATGATCCCTGCCTCAGCTGCTTGGTTTTCTGTTATTGATCTGAAGAACGCTTTCTTCAGTATTCCGATTGCTGAGGAAAGTATGGATATTTTTGGCTTCTCTTTACGAGGCCGCAGTTTCCGGTTTAAGCGCGCTCCTCAAGGTTATTGTGAGAGTCCCTCCATTTAAGTCAGGCTTTGAAAACTCAGCTTGATACTCTTGCTTTGCCTTCTGGTGCTACTCTTATCCAGTATGTTGATGATCTGTTGGTTGCTGCTGATGATGAAGAGATTTGTAAAGAAGTTACTCTTTCTTTGTTGTGACACCTGTCTGACCTTCATCATAAAGTGTCACCTTCGAAGTTGCAGTATTGCTGCCAAGAAGTGACCTACTTAGGTCATCTCTTGTCGAAGGAGGGAAGACAATTGACCCCAGAGCGTATTCAAGCGATTGCCTAAATGACTGTGCCATGCACACAGAGAGTGACTTCTTAGGTATCACCTCGTATTGTAGACAGTGGATTCCGAACTTGTCTTTGCTAGCGAAACCTTTGTTGGCACTTACTCTTAACGACACACCACACCCTCTTCCTTGGTCTGACGAATGTCAGAAGAGTTTTTCTGAATTGCGTGATGCATTGTGTTCTGCTCCGGTGTTGGGTACCTCCGACTACAGTAAACCTTTTACACTTTATGTACACAAGAGAGAGGGTTGTGCGTTGTCAGTGTTGACACAATAATTTGGAGACAAGCACCGCCCATGTGCGTATTTTTCAGCTACTTTAGATCCGGTAGCTAGGGCGTTGCCTAGTTGTCTAAGAGCTACAGCGGCAGCGGCTGTTTCTATCCGACAGTCTGCTGGGTTGGTATTGGATAATAAATTGATTGTGATGGTCCCACATGCAGTGGATACCCTATTAAATAGAACGAAGACTCAACATCTTACCAGTGCGTGTTTGTCAGGTTATGAGTTAGCTCTTTTGGCTAGCCATGTGCACATCAAGCGGTGCAACACATTGAATCCAGCTACATGGTTGCCGATTTTTGTAGAGATAGATGCTCAGGAACAGCATGACTGTTTTCTCCGGACAGAGGAGGAAACGAAGGGTAGAGTTGATCTGAAAGATACTCCTCTTTCGAATCCTGATGGTACCCTATGGGTAGATGGTTCGTGCTTTAAGCTTCCGAATGGAGAGACGACTGCAGCATATGCTGTCACAACTTTGCACACGATTGTTGAAACAGCACGTATTGCACAGAATACAGCGCAACCAGCGGAGTTGGTAGCATTGACTAGAGCGTGTATGTTGTCAAAAGGAAAGAGAGTGAATGTTTATACTGATAGCCAATACACATTTGGCGTGGCTCACAGTTTTGGTCGCTTGTGGAAAGAGAGAGGATTTCTTACTTCCCATGGTACGAAAATTTAGCATGGACAATTAGTGAGTGAACTTCTTGAATCACTTACTTTGCCGACCCAAATTGCGATAGTGAAGTGTAGTGCGCATAAGAAGGTCACGGATGATGTGGGTCGAGGGAATGCGTTTGCAGATGAAGTAGCGAGAGAAACGGCGAAAGATGTGACGAGTCGGATGTATGTTGCAGGTCCTGCCAGATGAGTTGTGGAAGGAGGAATGTGTGAAGATACAACAGAAAGTGTGAAGATGATTCAGGCAGAAGCTACTGAGAAAGAATTGAGTATGTGGAGAGAGAGTACGGGAATGTTGGATTCACCAGGCTGTTGGGTTGAGTTGTCAGAGCACCAGCGATGGTTGTTGCCGGATGCATATGTGCTTCCGGTGGTTACTATGGCTCATGGGTTGGCTCACATTAGTTCAAAAGGGATATGTAAGTTGTTGGCTCCGGTATGGCAGAATGGTGGAATTCCTAGGTGTGCTGAGAATTTGGTTAAACACTGCATGATTTGCTTGATGCATAATCCTCGAAAGGGAACTCCAACTCCAGCGGGTCATTTTGCTCCTCCAAGGTATCCGTTCGAGGTGCTGCTGATAGACTACATTCATATGGAAAGATGCAATAACTTGAAGTATGTCCTTGTGGTTGTTTGTGCCTTTTCTAGATGGATAGAGGCCTACCCCCTAAAGGATAATACTGCCTTGTCTACAGCCAAGGTTTTGCTCAAAGAATTCTTTCCCAGATATGGCTTGCCGAGGATGGTATGGAGTGATAACGGAAGTGAATTTGTGATCATATTATGAAGAAAGTATGTGCTGTTTTTTGTTATTAAACAGAAATTTCACGCTGCGAATCACCCCCAGTCAGCAGGCCTGGTCGAGTGCTATGATGGCACTCTGAAGCTGAAGTTGGCCAAGGTGCAAGCGAGCTCTGGTCTTACATGGCCCGATGCCTTACCATTGGCACTTTTGTCCACGAGAACGACAGTACATTCTCGCGTGGGACTTAGCCCATATGAGATTGTTTTTGGACGTCCGGCGAATGTCTGGGGTGTGCCGAGGCCTAAGAAGTACAGTGATATCGAGTACTCTATGTTGGTTGACTACTTACATGATTTGACTGCTAAATGTAGTGTTCTTCACCAACAGGTCCATGACACTTTGCCTTCAGTTTCTGTAGACGCAGGCCACACAATTCAACCTGGCGACTGGATTCTAACCAGGAATTTCCAGAGGTCAAAGAACTTGGAACCAAGATGGACCGGTCCATACCAAGTCCTGTTATCAACTCGGACTGCTATTAAGGTGTTCGGCAAGAAAAACTGGGTACATGGTACTCATTGCCCTTACCGTACGATAAGTGGGTCCAGGAAGGTGTTGCCCATTCCGAGAGTGAAAGGGTTCCGAGATTTGTACCTTTTAGCGATGCACATCAGGAATGGACTCAGTCAGAACGTGCGGATGATGAAGTCTTGCAAGAAGCTGTGCCGCCGTGTTTGAGACTTGGTACTACGCACCCAGAGACACTCTTTCAGGATCAAACTCTGCCTGGTAAAGAACGCTACAACTTAAGGTCTCAAACGGATAATTAAAATCTGAATTTTTGTGTGAATTACACTCTTTCAGACAAGAGACTATTTTTCTTTTTTTCTTTTTCGAACCACCATCCGGGTTCAGCTGCAGGGTATAAGACTTAAGGGGTGGCCCGTGTATTGACGAAAGGTCTGCGGTTCTAGGGACGTCTAGGACACCTGGACGCACACTTGAGTGAAGAAGGAAAATTGCCGCGAGCAGCACGTTAGAGGATGGAGTTTGTTGTAACTGAAAGAGATGTTGAGAGAATAGATCTTAAGACAAGATTTTGCACATTGATACATAGCAAATGTTTTATAATATTGTGCTTTTTGACTTTTTTTTTTTTTTTTTTAGCCTTTATTGTAACATTCAATAAAAATACAAGCAAGGGCCTACAACCGCAGGGGCCGGCCGCTAAACAAATTGGACCTACTATATCACGATATGACACAGCTCATCAGCCGACAACCCTGAGGTCCGGCAGCGATTCAGGATAGAACTTGTATTAGAACGCATAGCTGAGTCACAGGATGAGACAAAGGTTTCATTTTATATTATCTAAATAAATGGATCAGGTGCCATACAATCAAACAGAAGAATACGGGAGACAGGCCGAGAGACATGAATGCACGTAGGAACAGCTATAATCGGAACGCTGGCGCCAAAGCATATGAATCGGAGTAAACAACCATACAATATACATTCTACGTTGAGCGCCAGTTCTCAGGGCCCGCCCACCCGGGAATCAGGATAACGTAAGAAGCATGAGCACTAAATACAAGTACACAATAAAAATCAGAATGATTCGCAGCTATACTGATCCTAAAGGAAAGAAAAAGGAAAGAAGAAAAAGGCCATAGAAATAAACAAAGGCAAAATAAAAAAAAAACTCCAACCCCCCACCCTGCACCCCTGCAGATGGCTACAGCCTAACTCCACTAGCAGCGTGCCTGTCGCCCCAAATAACTAAAACCCTAAAAGTAGGAAAAAGAATGGGGGAGGGCATATCCGTATGGGCTCCCAGCCCCCTTAGTCCCCCCGCCAAAAACCGACACCCCCTATCGCAAAAAGACCAATATATGACAACCCTTATTGAAGAAATTAGGGGGCACCGTAATACACCGCCCAGCCTCGTAAATCAAACAGTTGCAGGTCGAACACCCATAAAAGCCACTCCAAACCGTCCCGATCTAATTGATTTTAACTTTGACCCTTCCGAACCAGCACACGGCCCCCTCCCCCCCCAGCGAGACCCAAAGGCACACAGAGTCATAGAGGAGAAGGAAGTCATCAAGAGTCAATCCGTTACAACTCATAGACAGTGAGTCCACGAAAACTTCGGACACAGAAAAACTCTCTCTCCTAGATGGACAGTCCCAATGTATCTTGCTCTGGAGTTGTAAAGTCACCAAGAAGGGAGAAGACGACCACAAGATGAAAGAAAAGTCAACAACAAGAGTCTCCGGGAGGGGAACGCCTTTCGATACCTTCAAAGTCAAAAGTGATGGAAGGTTAGGCGGTACACTCACGACCTCTGGAACACCGTCCTCCAGGGCACCATCCGATGATTTCGAAACTTGCTTCCTCACGGGGTCCTCGCACGGAGTCAAAATGGCTTGAATGGCTGCGGATTGCTGTTCCAACAGTGAGGCAGGGTCCGGTTCAACAAGCAGCATCTCAGATATGCTTGTATCCAATTTGTTCAATAAGACATCCACATGAGAATGAAACGCCCAAATCTCTGCCAATATTGACCTCAGCGATGGCTCAGGCACCGTTCGAGCCATATTCTCACGCCCGACACCAATCACAATCACCTCCCCGGGTGAATCTGGCATCTCCGGGGGGGACAAACAGGATCACGAACGGGCAGATGCGGAGGGTGACCAGTCTTTATCTGTGGCCGCGGTTACACCGCTTAACGCCGCAGGCCGGGACCTCGACCGACCGAACCCCGGCGGGGACCAACACCGGGTCTGCGGGACGGGGATCTCCACCCACAGTCAACAGCAAGCAAAGTCACTCCTCCATCAACGCTGAGCAATGGAAATGATCGCCACCAAATTTGGGCATAAAAGAAACCTCAACTCCGATTGACCTGACCCTGCCTGGGCCTCACGGCTGATGTTGTTGCACTGCAGCCCGGCTATGCAAGTACTCGAGGCCCCGGCTTCCCAGCTGGAGTAGGCCACAATCTTCAACTCGATGCAACTTCGTCAAATCAGCCGATAAAAGTTTCCGGATTTCACCATCGGAGTGCGGAACAGTTCATTCACACGAAGGCTAGGCGTAAAATCAGGATAATGTACAGGATCTTGTGGCGGGATACGGAGGTCAGCGGAGCCAGGAGCCTAAGCAGCCATCTTGTTTGCAAGCGTAGCTCCTCCCCCCCTTTTTGACGTTTTTAAGTATCATGTTAGCTTGTGTGGGTTGGACTGTCTATGCTACACAACAGACATCTGCACCCACCTCCCAACCTATGCTTTCTTTCACTACTGTTTCTTTGCACCAGTTTTATACGTTGCCTGAACATGAACAGACAAGGAGATCAGAATTTGTCAACAACTCGTTCATACAGTTGTTACATCAGCATCAGTTAGTAGTAAATACCACTAATTTTTGGGTTTGTGGTCTTATGCCTCATACGACAGATAAAGGTATACCATATTTGGTTTTGCCTTTTTCTTTTAATGGGTCTGTGTGGGCTTTTCAGATCATGTTTATCTATGCAAATGAGGTACGCCCCTTACGTTCCCTTAAAGATAACTCGATTAATAATGCCTTGATAAGGGGAAGTGTGTGTGCTCAAAGCTATGTCTATTCATCTCGTATTTCTCCACAGTTTGTGCCAGCTAAAGGCACATATTTTGTTTGTCATGACAGAGCCTACACATGGTTGCCACCTGATTTTTCAAGAACGTTTTATGTGGCGTTTCTGCTTCCCCCTACATACACTACTGCTTCAGACTATCATAGAACAAGATATGGTAGAGGTGTCTTCAATCAGGAAGATACTGCAGCACACGAAGTAGGAGATTTCTTCAAGGGCTTCCTGCCCTTTTGGGGTCCTATGATCAATAGTAGGCATATTTGACAGCTTTTCCGTGTTGTTGAAGCTACTATTAATGAGACAGCAGATGCTCTTAGTAATGTTACAGCTGAGCTTCAAGTGGACCGCCTTATGACTTTGCAAACCGTATGGTATTAGACATCATACTTGCAGATTGAGGTGGAGTATGTAAATTGATTGGATCCAGTTGCTGTGTTTACATACCAGATAATGCCCCTACAGTGTACCAAGCCATCTCTATGTAGTATAAAATCTCTGAGTCTATCCATGTAGACGAAGGAGACTGGTCATTGACGGGATGGTTTTGGGGACTGCTGTCCAAATGGGGATGGAAGACTCTGACATTCCTTGGTATGGTTTTAACCATCCTTTTCTCTTGTTGTCTTTGCATCCAGTGTGGTCCCGCCATTTGTAGTCTTTGTGCTACTATGTGTGTTCGGAGACCTGTCCCGAGAGAAGTAGGGAATAATAAGATGATGCTACAGCAACACCTTGATGACTTAATGAATATCGATATAGACCTAGATTCAAATTAACATGAGTCTTAGGTTATTGCCTACGTAATGGCAAAAGGAGGGTCTGAGGTTTTGTAATTCTCGAGTCTGACTCCATTTTGTTCTGTGCCACCATTTTGTGTTGCCCTCACGTAGGCCTGTGAAGGTAGCCTGGCGAACAAAGTGGCCTGGCCTTCTTAGTTCATGTATACATTAAATTGGTTTCTTTTTGACTCTGAAATGAACTGTAAGAAATTGACCTCTTCACCTGAAACTGACCTCGCAAAGCCATTTTCCTGATCGATCTTTTTCTGAGATTGCCAATCAATGTTCAGGACATCGTTAACTTTTAGTTTCCTTGCACATGCCTTATCTTGTTCAGCATCTGTTACTGTTTCTTTTTTATGTTTCTTCATTACATGGGTTATGCTTTCAATTATAGGTTTGTCTGGCTTGTGGAGATTGAATTTGAGAAATTCCTAATAATTAACTTTTGGGTTGGGATACTGTAAATTGAGTTTTTGTTATGTGATACTTTGTTTGAAAATATACCTTATTGGCTATAATTTTGTGCAGTGGGTGTACATTTATAATGTGAATATTGGGTGTAAAAGGAGACGCATCGCCTTAGTAAAATGAGCAGTCTCCAGAGAATTTACCCAGTGATCACTGTTACTAGCTGCAGCTAATAATGATGCCATCCAGAAGTATTCCGTGTTTCTGTATACCAAGACAGGTGAACTCGAAGATCTTAGGCATGCCCCTGACGCCGCTGGGTTATACCCCAGTTCTTCACCACCACGGAAACAACCTGGCGCAACAGAGAACTGCTGACTCTGTGATAAAGCTCCAGAGACTATCAATGAATAAAAGCTGCATATGTGAAGCAAACATACATGATTGTAAAACCATTTTGAGACCAGCATGGAACCGAAGGGGATTACACCATTGTTGGCCCGCAATCATAGCTTGTTTTAACTCCTTCAATATACAACTCAATTGTAGGCTGGCAAGATATTTGAACAGACTTGATCACAAAATAAAAAACCTCACTGAGACTGCAAGAAGCACATAAAGTGCACGACGGTGCACATTAGCTCAAGACTTCTGTCCGTAAAAAATCTGGATGCACTGCCCCTTTCTTAAAACTGAAAAGTCTGGGACTATATGTTGCATTCAGGCAGCATTGGCAAACCTAGCAAATTAGGCATCAGCATGCCGGAGCACATAAGCACAACGCTCCTGTTAGTATACAATTTGGATTACACTGCAGCTCACTTGAAACCTGAAAAGCTTCAGTTCAAAGGTGTCTTCTTCTTGCACTGGAAAAATCAGACATTTTAGACTTTTTTGGAAAGTTTTACTTGTTTTTATTCATATTTATCTAAGTCTAAACTTCTGCGTAAAAAGACAATCATATACAAGTGGTGTACAAAATGCCAGTGGCAAATAGGGTGACCAACCGTCCGTAAATTTCACAGACCGTCTGTAATTTGGACCTCACGTCCGTTGTCCATGAGGATCCCTTTAACAGGCGCCTTTTGACCGTAATTCTGGGCCCTGCAGGGAGCAGAGCTATTTCCTGCAATAGGCCTCAACTCCCTGATGGGGCTGCTTTGCATTCCTCTTCGGAGCACAAGAGCAGCCCACCCGCCCATTGTTATTCTGTTTGTGTCTGATTGTCACATACAGAATGACAATGGCCAGTTTGAGCTGCTAAAGCATACCCCAGCCTGAACGTCTAAAGTGCCTTAGCTTAAAATCACTGAGGAGCCGAGCCATGGGAAAAGTTCAGAGTTGAAGCTTACATATGACACACATGGAAGGAAAAGCAGAATAGCACTGCAGGGTTAAAATAAGTCTCTTCTTGCAGTTGGGGCACACAGTGGAGGCAGTGGGGGTACCCTGAGGGGTTTCGGACCTGGAAAAAATACAAGCAGGGGATCCGTGCTGTTGATAGCACAATCTCGGGTTTCTCTCATAAGACGCGTATCTTCTAACAAATGTACCTGCTTGTGTTCGATAAACTGTGAGGTATTGTTACTCTCCGGTGCCATTTCATTTTATAATGGTAAAAGGAACGGATGATGCTTTATCTCCCCATGAAACTGTTAAAGAAATGTAAATCAATCTGTTGTTTTTATTGTCTGTAATGAAAGAGAGGGACAGAGAAACAAACAGCTCCAATAAAAATACAAGGGCCAATTAGAAAAATACCAGACTGACTGCAGGCAGCAGTAGAAAAGATTTGATCCTGCCAGTAAAGAGGAGCAGTAGGGGATGTGAAAGAATAGTAGAATGCGCATGTGTGCGCTGTCCTGGGGGTTCTGACCCGTCACACCACCAATTGTGAAATATGGACCTGTAAAAGGATAGATTGATGAGGGAAAGGGTGGATGATGGGCTAGTGAATGGGTGGATGAATGAGAGAAATTATGGATGGATTGTTGAATTGATAAGTGAAAGGGTGACTGAATTGAGGGATGAGTGAATGGATGGATGGGTGGAAGAGTGGATGGATGAGTGAAAGGATGGCTTGGGTGAAAGGGTAAATGATTGGATGGAGGAGTGAATGGATGGACGAGTGGAAGAGTGGGTGGATGTGTGAAAGACTGGATTGGGTGAAAGGGTGGATGGATGATGGATGGATAAGTGAAATTATGGCTGGTTGGGTGAAAGGGTAAGTGGTCGGATGGATGAGTGACTGGATGGGTGGGTTGAAGAGTGCATGGATGAGTGAAAGGATGGCTTGGGTGAAATTGTAAATATTTGGATGGATGAGTGAATGGATGGATGAGTGGAAGAGTGATGTCCAGCCCTGCTCACGTCTTCATCAGGATATCACCAATAGTATGACGAGCCAGCCGGAGTAAGATAGAATATTTCAGTCTCTTCTTCAGTACTAAGCGGCCTATCTGCAATGGCATCCAGGTGCTTTCCACATCTGCCACTTAGGGCGTGTGCTAAGTTTTCGCTACAACAAGCACAGTTTAGTGAGATTTAAAAAATGATGATGGATGAGTGAAAGGATGGATTGGGTGAAAGGGTGGATGGATGAAGGATCGATAAGTGAAAGGATGGCTGTATGGCTTAAAGCAGGGGTACTCATAGTAAGGCCCGCGGGCCGGCAGCAGTCCTGCAAGCCTTCCCTGGCGGCCCGCTGACCTCGCAGACATCGTACCTGTGTTTTAAGAACACATTTTTAAAGAATGTCTGCAAACACTGACGGGTGCAGCAGCGACACTCTGAGAGACTCTGCTGCTCTGTGGGGGCCGGGTGATTCATTCCAGTGATAGGCAGAGCAGCAGAGTCTCTCACACACACACACAGCCTCGCCGAGCACTTCACAGGTCTTTAGAAAGACCATTTGCATGTTAATGGAGCTTTGTTTATTTCACCTCTTCTTAGGCCCCTGCAGCTCCGCTCTGTGGGGGCCGGGTGATTAATTCCAGTGATAGGCAGAGCGAAGCTGCAGGGGCCTAAGAAGAGGTGAAATCAACAAAGCTCCACTAACATGCAAATGGTCTTTCTAAAGACCTGTGAAGTGCTCAGGTGCGGTTGGAAGCGGGAAGCTGTCTCAGCCCTGGCAGACAGTCATGTTAGCAGTCTACTCGAGGTGACATTTTACCACAGAGATGCACTGCTCTAAATTTAATGCAGCTAGTTCCTTCAGTATCGAGTCAAGGGCAGTTTCAGATATGGTAGTGTGGGTCATGCACTTCTTCATCCTGCTTGGGAGTGCCCAAGAAGAGCATTTGTCTATGCTGCTTTGGGAGAGACATGCAATGATTTTAGCATTAGCATATAATGCATCATAGTGTGGCAAGGGTCTCAGAACACCTCAGGGTTCACAAGGTTGGTGGCACTCTGGAGTGAGGGCACGTAAGAGATTAGGGGTGAGCGCAAAATCCGTTCCGCTCGCGGATTTTGCTAATTTTCGGTAAATTCGCGATCCGCAAACTCCCGCGAATTTACCGAGAATTCGCAAATCCGCGAGCGGCGGATCCGGGGGCAAAAGTTGAAGCCTGGCCTGTTGTAACTATTTTACGATGGCGCCGGCAAGCTGCCAGAGACATCCTAAAATAGTTACTAAGTTAGCTTCAACAGGAAGCTCTAATAGATAAAATAAAGCAGGTGCTCCAGCACCTGCTTTATTTTATCTATTAGAGCTTCCTGTTGAAGCTAATTTAGTAACTATTTTAGGATGGCGCTGGCAGCTTGCCGGCGCCATCGTAAAATAGTTACAACAGGCCCTTTGGTGTGCTTTCTTCCCAAATCTACTGACGAAAATCAGCTGTGATGCTGGATAGAGGCCTTTGCATTCTTGACTTTCACGAGCGCAATCCCTTTGCTGTTCCTGTGACCAGGAGAGTCTGTCTCTTCATGTACTGCTCTGATCGGTCTCAGACCTTTTATACACACAAGAGGCATGTGAACTTGCATGGAAGCCAGGCCAGCACAGCTCACTGAGGGGACCCCTGCGCCCTTCGGCGCGATTGCATAGTAACACACACATGGTCGCTGGAACTAGTTGAAGCTCAAATTCAGAGATGCATTCTTCAGCCCAAAAACAATCGTGAGCGTTGTCGAGGCTGGACAGGTGTGCTTTCTTCCCAAATCTGCCGACGAAAATCAGCTGTGATGCTGGATAGAGGCCTTTGCATCCTTGACTTTCACGAGCGCAATCCCTTTGCTGTTCCTATGACCAGGATGGTCTGTCTCTTCATCTACTGCTCTGATCGGTCTCAGACCTTTTATACACACAAGAGGCATGTGAACTCGCATGGAAGACCCCCCCACTTAAAAAATTAGCAAATCCGCGAATTTGCGGATACGCGAATTCGCAAAATCCGCAAATTCGCGAATCGCGAATTCGCAAAATTCGCCCATACCTATAAGAGATGCTACTTCCAGAAAGTGAAGTGAATCAAGATTAGCCACTGCTGAGAATTAGTCCTACTGAATAGGAGTTCATGGGGCAAGAACATTCTGTCGCGGGAGGTAGAGGGAGGGAGGGAGACAGAGGGAGAGGGAGGGAGGGAGGGAGAGGTAGGCGTGGGCGGAAAATCCGTTCCGCTCGCGGATTTTGCGGATTTTCGGGAAATCCGCAATCCGCGAGATTTGCGAATTTCCCGCAAAATCCGCAAATCCGCGAGCAGCGGATTTTGCTCGCACTGCTCGCACTGTTCGCGTGAGTTCGCGCCCCGCGAATAAGTGCAAAATTGCAGAAATACGATTTTAGCAAAACTGAAAGTAACTACTTACCAGGTTCAAAAGTTCAGGCTCATCATTAGTAGCCATTTCCTGGAGTGCTTCCTGAGGGGCCCCTCCAGAGTTCAGTTGCCAGTTGAAACTAGTATGTGACCCTGCTCTGAACCTCAGAATAGTTACACATATGCCACAAAGGTCCTGAATTACAGCTAAGGGAGACAAGCAGGAGCCAGGCTGGAAGTTAAAATCCATTAATCAGCCCCTAATTCATTATTGTCAGTTGGGGCAGGGCAGGTGTTGTAACTAATTTTGCAACAATGAAAGCACTTAGCAAGTGCAAAAGATCACTAATCAGGGCGCACTAAGGAAGCAGGTGCCAGCTAAAAAAATATTCTGTGACACATGAATCAGCCCCAAATTAATTCAGGTCACTTGAGGCAGGGAAGGTGTGCTTTGCTTTGCCGAAAATAATGTACACTGGACAACCAGAGGGTGTGGTGATGAAACAGAGGGTGGCATGGGTGGGCCAGAGGGTGGCATGAGTAGTCAGAGAGTGGCAGTGGTGACAGAGAGTGGCAGTGATGAAGAAGAGTGTCCCAAACAGGCTGGACACGTAGAAACAACAAGTTCGCGAAACTTGCGACCCGACAGGTAAGTTCGCAATTTGCGAAAGTGTACAAAACCCTCGCGAACTGGCAGAAACACGGGCGAACACAAAAAAAAAAAAAATCCGCAAATTCGCGGGAATTCGCGGATTTTGCGGATTGCGAATCCGCAAATCCGCAAAATTCGCGAACGCGAGATCCGCAAAATTCGCTCATGCTTAGGGAGAGGGAGGGAGACAGAGGGAGAGGGAGAAGGAGGGAGAGAGAGGGTGGGAGGGAAGGGGAGTGAGGGAGGGAGGCAGAAGTGAGGCAGTGAGGGAAGGGGAGTGAGGGAAGGGGAGAGAGGGGGGAGAGAGGGAGAGAGAGAAGGGGAGAGAGGGAAGGGGCGGAGAGGGAGAGAGGGAAGGGGAGTGAGGGAGGTAGATGAGGAAGGGGAGTGAGGGAGAGGGGAGGGGAGAGGGAAGGAGAGAAAGGGAGACAGAGAGAGAGGGAGTGAGACAGTCAGAGTGAGGGAGAGAGAGTCATAGTGGGTGAGATAGAGTGAGACAGGGAGAAAGGGAGAGAGAGGGTTGGAGGGAGGGAGACAGAGAGAGAGAGAGAGATAGAGGGAGTGTGACAGAGATAGAGAGAGGGATGGAGGGAGGAAGACAGAGAGAGAGAGAGAGAGAAAGAGAGAGAGAGAAAGAGAGATGTGTGTATGCCGGGTCTGGTGGCTCAGTGGACGAAGGCGTCTACTGCAAGGACCTGTGTTCAACCTCATGGTCACAGTTTTTTGTTGTTCCTCTAGCCCTGCCCCCTCCCCACTGACCCCGCCCCCACTGGTGCGGCCCTCGGACCCAAACCACAATGTAAATTTGGCCCCCGAGAGAAAATTTGTGAGTACCCATGGCTTAAAGGGTAAGTACTTGGATGGATGAGTGAATGGATGAATGGGTGGACGAGTGGATGAATGAGTGAAAGGATGGCTTGGGTGAAAGGGTAAATGGTTGGATGGATGAGTGAATGGATGGATGGGTGGAAGAGTGGATGGATGAGTGAAAGGATGGATTGGTTGAAAGGGTGGATGGATGATGGATGGATGACTGAAAGGGTGGATGGAGGGATGGATGAGTAAAATGATGGATGGAAGGATAGATGATGGATAGGTTTAAAAATGGTTAAAAATGTTTGGATATGGATGGGAACACAGATGAAAGGACAGAATGAATGGTGAAAGATTGAATGGTTGAGGAAAGAATTAATAGATGACAGAAAGTACATTTGAAATGGTGGATGCCAGGGGTTTGATGGAAGAATTAATGGCTAATCCTTGGACAAGAGAGCTCTTCTGGGGAGGGTTGTGATGACTTACTTTGCTTTCTTGGTGCCATTAGAGCTTTATTTCAAAGTGGGAGTTATTTTAATTTTCTGGCTACTCCCTAGCCTATGTATTACTATTCTGTAGTTGCTGTGTGCTTATTTGTGGGATCTATACATCATGCATATAACATTTTGAGTGACACCCAACTGCTACTTGAATGTTACATGTTTTGTTTTAGGTGAAAAGTTTTAGGGAGAGCCTCATAGTGCCATGAGCTGTGCTTGAGATGTATATTGTGTTTGTAACAATAGGCAAGGCGTAAAAAATAAACTATGTAATAGTTTATTGACAGTGCCTTCTTTAAGAAAGCTGCAGGGAAAAACACCATTGTGACTTTCGTCAGCTAGTGCAACTCTCTGCGAAGCGCCCATAAGCAAAGTCAGATTCCAAATTTTAAGTTCCACTTGCTGAAACACCCATAATGTGTTCCCTATAGTGGGTTCATCACAGCAATCCTCCCTTTAGTTCACCTATGCGTGCCACTTAACATCTCACAATGGCTTTCAGATATGAGATGCTAGTAACAAAGTCTAACCGAGCAGATCTTCCTGAGCACTTCTCTTACCATACATGTCTTCTCACGACCATGAGTTGTAAACAAAATATCAGACTGGACAACGCAGTGCAGTACCCATATAAATAGATTATTATCATATGAAATACCTAAAAAAGAACTGCACAGTTGCTCAAAGCTGTGCGCATACCAAAAAACTGTGAAGTGCACGATTGTCTCAACCTAATGTAAACTTATTTTTGACTTGTACTTAAATGGTTGTCTATTTACGTACTTTTATACTATCGCACAATTTCCTCTGATGTGTCTGTAAAACGTACCTTTTGTCCCGACGAGTTGTCCTAAATTTTGACCTTCTGTCCTGAATTTTCGTCCTGAATTTTGACCCTTTGTTTACACTTACCGTCCTGAATTTGCAACCACGCCAGTTGGTCACCCTAGTGGCAAATGTATGGGACTATATGAACATAACAACTCTGTATGCACTCATTCTTTGACAGTATTGCCCTAATCTTAAAATCCAGTAATAGTTTCAGGCAGACGTATTTTATGTTTATATGGGTGAGCCTGATACACTAGGCACTTTATTTGTTTTTCTAATTTGCACAATTTGCGCTTGTTTGCACATTGTTACTCAGAACGAGTTCTTCTCCTTTAAATGTTTCGTTCTACATAGTTTTTATGAATGCACTTTAGTGCAATGGTTTTAGTTAACTGTGCACTTGAATAAGATAAACTTAAAACTTAAAACTGGAGTCGGCCTATATGGTTTTGGTGCTGATCTCAACAGAGGTACAGTAAACAGATGTAAATTACCGCTTCATATCCAGTTCTGTTGAAAAACAAAGCGCATATTCATTGGTTACATCACCAGTAACAACCCAGAGAGACTGATCTAGATGTTGTGTTTTTTCCAATCTGACAAATTTGTGAAAATGAAAATTGGTCGTAAATAAACATATTGTTCTGATTTATTAAAATCCTCATCAATATACAATACCAAATAATAACAATAGCCAAAACATGTACCATTATTAAAAATAAATAAAACAAATGCGATATTATTATCCATTTTGATCAAAGTTAGCACCTTCTGGTTAAGAAAATTGTAATACCTTGCACATTTCTCGAGATAATCACAAGTCCCTCAATGTGAGGAAGCCTGTGGTCATTCCAGGGATTGCTGCCACTGAGTAAAAATACGGTGACTGAATTACATGTCCTGATCCCAAATGTATTTAATAGTAGACTTAAAAGGCTCTTTCGGAAAACGGAGAGTAGGACAAAAGCAAAACAAATGTAGTAACTTTTTCAGCTTAAATTCATAAATGACAAAAAAAACAGAAGTCAATTTAGGCGCCTCCAATCAGACCTACATTACGTGTGAAACAGCAAAAACAATAAACAAATGAATTCCTTGACAAAAGTATGACTTGTAAGGAGGTAAAGAAATCTTCCCAAACTATTTTCCATTACCTGAATTTTATTTGTTTCTCCATTTTCATTTCATAATCTTTATTTCGGCAATACATGCCCTAAAAGACGTGCATACAATCATAAAAACAACATTTCTCATTTTAAAAAACATTGGATGAAGAAACAAATTCATGCTGGTACAAGATCTGTGTGGTAGATAATTAAAATCGGTCAATAACCTCTACACCATCAGCTGAAAAGTTATCTTTGTAAAGTGCATGTGCATTAGCAAAAAAGGTTTTTACTCTCCATCGTTGCAGTCCTAGACGCCTTTTCCGGTTCCGTCATTCTGTAAATATTTTTAGTGGTTAGAATACTATTCCACCCCCTTGGGATCCTCTTCTTAGAAACATGGGTTGCGTTTATCTCAGACACAAAGGGGCAGATTTACAAGCCCCTTGCGCCACTTTTGAGTCACCTTTAACATGGGAGAAGTGACGCAAAAGTTGGTCAAGGGGCTTGTAAATAAGCCCCAAAGCTTGTTTTGTTTGAACGTCCGTTTGTTTTGGTTCATGTCGTCTGCATGAAGTTCTTTCACGATCCACAGGAGGGCGTGCTCGGTCCTCAGATCGCGTCTGCGGCGTATTGCGCGGAGGTATTTATCTCAATATTTGGGAGTCGGTTTTAACTAATATGTGAGCGACACAGCGGAGCCACTGTTCCCACAATGGTCATATCACATGTATCCTTTTATGGCAATGTGCCGATTTCCAACGACTGCGCTTTCCGAGTCGAGCAGAGACTGTTTTGCATAATTAACCCACCCAGCAGAACTATACCAGGGTCAGGGTGACTGCAGAGCTAAAACAGGCTAGAGTGTGCTATTTTATTTTTTTCAAACAGCCACATTAACGACATGTGTGTTCCCAATGCGGCAAGGCGGAAGGCATAAAATGGCAGCGAAAGGTGATGCGAAAAACACTAAACTGAAATAATACATGACAGAAAATTCATTAAATGCGTGGTTTTGCTGGGTTCGGATGCTTTTATATTAGTATTTGAACCGTCGCAGAGAAAATACCTTTTGCACCTTAGGAACTGCCAACTGGTTATTCGTTTCTATTGTTTTCAGTTGCTGTTCAGTGGAGCCTACCTTGTTTTGTATCATGTAAAGTCACCTCAGTGGTCTATTTGTCAAAACGTAAGTGAAGGGGCTCTGGTCAGGAGGCAGCTTGCACCTGCCCATTTCTCCTGGTAGCTGTGCCAAAAACAGAACCAACTACTAACCATTAAAGAGGGGAGAGGATTTGACATCATAGCCAAGCCAGAAGATCCAACTTCGAAGCTGGGGAACCAGGTGGCATTTTACCAAGCAATAGCGATAATTATCGCTATTGCTTGGTTAGAGACAAAAAATTACCGCTGAGTCGTGGCGATTTTTACCGCAAATAAACCTTGGTATTATCAAGGTTTATCGCAAATGCGATACAAATCGCCGCAATTCATGAATATCGCTGAAAAGTCAGCGATATTCATGCATTACAGAGCTGATGCTCTTAGCCATGTTATCCACCTCCCATTGGATAACATGGCTAAGAACTGCTCAGGGCAGGTGTTAGCTTTTGGAGATATTCGCGCTTAGTGCGAATATCTCCAAAAGTTGGTAATAGGAGATAGCGATGTTAGCGACTGTTTTCAGTCGCTAACATCTTGGCACGCCCACTTTGCATGTCATTAGTGATAAATATCACTTACATGCAAAGTGGGGCCCAAGATGGTCGCTAGCTCCTACTAGCTGTCACTAACTGGTGTTAGCGACAGCTAGGTAATAGGGAGATAATTTTATCTCCGCTTTCTTGGCTTTTAAAGCCAAAAAAGCGGAGATAAACCCCCTTGATAATATGCCCCCAGGTTCGAGTCTCGGCGATAGCTCAATATCCTGTGATTCTGGGCAAATCCCTTAATCTCCCGGTGCCTATCATAAATGTATGTTTTCTTCACTGGTGCTCATGAAATGCGCCGGTGTTGATAGTTAAGTGCCGGTGCTGAGCACAGTAAACTACTGGCTCAAATTAAGCACTGATTCCACTGTTGAAGGGCGTGTTACTATGACCCAAGGTAAACAATTTGCAGCCGGTTTGCTGGAGTTCCACCAGAGGCTGCAGCAGCGTTGGTGTTCAGCAGGTGAATAACTTCAGGGGGGTATTTACGGTGTTACAACTCCCTAATAAACACATTTTCAGATCAATATTTGGGTATAGGTGCCAGCCGCGGTCCGTGCAGGTAACAGCAGTGGGGCGGTGGGGCAAGATAAGGAGGTATTTTTAGGGAGGATGCAGAGGGAAAATGAGTCATTTATTTATTTTACCCTCGCATCGTCCCTCGAAATACCCCCTTAAGCGGCCCCCCTGCTGTTAACTGTACGAACCGCGGCTGATAGGCACTTTCAGTCGGGTACAGTGAGGTGTCTATCAGATTTCATATGGGATCTTTTCATGCACTCACTGGCAAAAACCCGCAGACACTCTCATCTGTGTTTTGAAAGCCCTAAAAATGTTACTTTATGAAATATTGTGCTTCTCTCCCTCACTACTCATACCAATCCGCACTCCTCTCCCTTTCCACTGCCTTAAGCCTCCCTCATACCCCTGCTCGTGGTATAATGGTTGTGGCATGCCCTTGAAAGCAGAGGTTGGACAAGTATAGTTTTTTTAACATGAATATAAATGGATTCGGTCATTCAGACAGTATTTTTTTGTAAATACCAATCATAATAATAAGCCGTTTTTGCCCAATATGCTTGTGTAAAATGTGTATTGCCCACTGTGGGTCAGATTTCAAGCCCCTTGCACCACGTGACGCAACAGCGGCGTAAATGTGGAGCATCCCTGTGAGGCATTTATAACGTGACGCATCTAGGGAGATGCGTAACGTTATAAAGCCCAGCACCACAAAGGGGGCGTTCCCACGCAGGGTGGGCGTTCCGGCGCCTGTGCGCCTCGCAAAAGTGCCTGCGTGAAATCTACAGGCACTTCCGCGATGCTGCTACGTCAATTCCTTACGCCTGCTTGAAGCAGGCGTAAGGACTGACGCAGCATGTTAAGTATTGGGCGGCCCTGAGCATTGTTGGAGTTGCGTCTCGCTTGCGACGCGACTCCAGCGATGCGCCACTCTTACATCATGAGATGCGGCACGCATCTCCCTACCCTTGCGCCACGGTGCACCGCATTGTAAATGCGGCGCATCTGCCGTGACGCAAGGGTAGTTTTGCGTGACGCATTTGTTCTGGCGTATCTCTACTGATATGCAGAAATGCGCAAGAACTCGTAAATATTCCCCTGTGTACTTACTGTCTATGCCCTGGGGAATCCAGCACTATTCTTTATTTTCTTGATATTTGTGAGATTTTGATCCATATCAACATGTCCTTTGTGATTCTTTATGAATTGTGTGCTTTCGATACCTCACGGAAGATAGAAGTAACCAAAGATGCTTTAAGGCATAGGCAAAATCGGGTTCTGGCCCAGGGCCAAGACTATTGCAGACGTTTTGCAGACAAATGCAGTGTATGTTTCATGCAACATCCCAAAAAACAGTTTATTTGAGATAAAAACAGGACATCCCATATGAGAAATGGGAGGGTGTCACGGAAATTATTTGCAGCAATAATAGTGAGACGCTTCTGTGCTGCAATATTGAAAACACACATCACTATCCCTGAACAATAGATGTAAATATATACATTTAGAATTTGAACTAGTGCACTTGTGCACTGTCCGTGACCTGGCCAAAGAGTGCATGAAAGAGCTGAAACTGGATCATAAATCTTTTCACATTTTAGAAATGGTTTCAGACTTCGGCCTTGATTGTGTATAATATATTTAGTGAGCCCCTTGCTGACGTTGTGTGTAGTTAATGTAACTTTTGAAGTTGTTGAAATAGAGACATGTTATTGGGTCACTTCATAAACCGGAGGCTACATCATGGCATTTCCTCTTTTTTATTTCTGTACCTATCTCCTATGGGGAATTAGCTAATATTATGGTTGTGATATGAATTGTTCACCATTATTTACATTTGTGAAAACGTAGTGCATATCTGCATGCAAATGGAACAGTGTATGGTGTCTCATAAATGAGGGCTACGGGTGTTAGTACAACAAATAGAATCTTGTCATCTTCTTAAAGTGTGGAGGGTTTTTGCAAGAGTTTAAAGAGGGTAGTAAAAACCAAGATGGCTGCCTCAATGTTTCTGCATAGTCTTCAAATTCACTTTTACCAGAAGCTGACTGGTGAACTTGTCACTGGTGCATCAAGTTCATTTACGGATCAAATCTCTGCCCAGGTTTACCTTCCTGCTACAAATCATCCTGACCTCCTCCTAAAAGGTATGCTTCCCCGGCGCCCATCAATGAGCTGGTGAGGCTTTGCTTATTGGTCGTTAACAAAGGAGGCACCTAATATCCTGCAGCACTAATTAGTACTGCTATCTCATTAAAAGCCTGGCTGGTGCAAAGGTGTGTAGCAGCAGCACAGTCAGGAGCTAGACTTCTCTTGAATTCAAAAGGTCTAGCCTAGGGAGGCGTTTTAATTATCTTCACTTAACAAATGAAGTAATTGTAGTAATTGTGATATGCAATGCTGGTTGCTGCTGGTGCACCTGGTGAGTGTTGTGCTGCAGAAGTTTGGCCACTGACTATAGATGGGGCCTTGTAGTTTCAAAGTCAGTTTGGGTGTGGGCGGTGTCCGTAGCTAATCATGTGGTGGGACATCTGGTTACTGGCAGTTCTTAAGTTTACTAGCATTTGTATGGGAGCCAAACTCAGTTGTGTGTCAGAGTTTGAATTTTTAGTTACAGATTGTAATGGAAGCAAAATGTGCTGTGGAGACATATTATAATTTTGAATACGGATGGCCCAGGATTCAACATGGGCAGTACCGGAAGTGCTTTCAAAACTGTATGCTACCAATCAGAGTTATGATTTACATCTGTGACTATTGATACTACAAGGACATTTAGATATATGCCAGTGATTGTGCTAGAACTACACCTAAACGTCAGAGTGCGAAAGAGGGGTGCAATGAACAAGTGATGTATATTGAACACCACCTTGCAGGAGGAGACACTCACTAATAATAGCACAACCTGAGCAGTGATACCCAGGGCCCCCGTGCCTGTTTGCTGGTGTAGCTACATGATGGTATATAATTACACTCCCAAATACTCACTTCATGATACACACTACTTTTAAGGATAATTTTAATCATCTGATATGGAAAAATAGGATAGACAGTGCAAGAGTAGTAGTACTAGGACAAAATTCTGCTCCTAATGATTGCAACCCAGATTTGTTCAGTCAAGTAGTCATTTGCTGAAACTCTTTGATGGGTGCAAAAATTATGTGTGGAAACAACCTAAAACTCACATTAGACTCACATCTAAATTGAAGCAAGAGGATAGATAACAAAGTATAATGCACAGTGATGTCACTTATGGATTACTATGCGTTGACAAATGCTTGGCCTAACAAGTAGTTAACAGAGTTGTATTGTTTAACTGCACTAGATTGTGTTTCTTACACTTGACAATTGGGGCAGGAAGTTGTGAATTGCATCCTCACCTCAAAAATCAATACTGACCAAAATCCTTTTATCCCACCTATAGATTAGGTAATCATTGAAGAAGTCCCAGATCCTGTATCAAAATTCAAACCTCATCCCTTAAATAGCTTGTAAGTTCCAGTAACCACTTGCTTCATATGTAACGTACTGTGCAAACCAGCATTAGGTGTTGGTATTTAACACAACCTGTAGAAAATCTATGGATTGATTTGGTCCTGAAGAAAGCCTGCTGACCCTGAGTGGCACTTGTAACAGGCTGAAACATGTTGATCTTACTGAGTTATAGATATTAGGGGTCATTGTACTCATAGAACATCACACTGCTTTTATCCCAGCTAAAGGACGGTATTAATAAAAAAGAATTAGGATCCTAAAGGGTTTTTTTAACTTACACTTAGTGGTCTGCTTACAAAACTGGTTGAGCCCACCCACTCACACTAGGGGCAGTGGGTGAGAAGCCAATGATGAAGCAAGCCACTGGTGATACTAGTGGGTCAGGATCCTACTAATATATTTATGTGATGCAAGGGTCACATCGCCTCACCTGGGTGCAGATTCCTATCCCCTTTTGGATATATATTGAGACCAGTTAAATTTGACCTCTTAAAACTTTAGGAGTTCATCAGTTGTGAGGTTTTCCCTCTCGTGTGTACTGATTGCATTCATCAATAGCCAAAATTGAAATTGTTATTGTATTTGCAATAGAAAAGCTATGTATGGGTTGGTGAAATATTTGAGTGTTCTTCAAAACAAGGGGAATGTTTCATTTTTTCTGCAGCTTTAGCAGGCATACAAGCTCCCCCGTTGGCAAAGCTGCTTTACAGAGCACCGTCTGGGGCCAGCCAGTGTAATTACATTAATGTAATAACCCTAAAGGTAATTATATTGTCCTGCTAGGGCAGTGCCAGGCAACACAGGAATTCCTTGTCCTATCCATTTCTCACTGTGTGGATTGGGGGAATTCTTGTTTTAGAGGGAATTTGGGGTAAATTTAACCTTTTTTGTAGCCCATTGTAGTCAGATATGAAGGCAGTGGAGATGACAGAATTGCCTTCCGTATTACAAACATTTACGACAAATGAAAAAAAAAACTGATTTATTCCAACCTGGTGCCTTGAACATCTGCATGTTGGCTATTGTTACAAGGAGTTTGCTAAATTAACTTAAACCTCCTCCTCTTATTTATTTATTAGATTATGATAGTGCTCCTGTACTCAGAATGTGTCAGGGTGATGGTGTTTGGACAAAATATTGAGTCCAAAATATGGTATGAACAAAATATTGTGTCAAGAATATCTAGTACAAGTTTCTCTTGAAGGTGATTTTCCATGATAATGCAAGATTGTTTTATACTTAACCCAACCTAAATGCACCTTGACAATATATGAATCTTCAAGGTCCGTAGATGTGGAGTTAAAAATAGTAAATCTATACTTACCTATTTGCACTTACATTATCGATAATTTGATCTTAGATATTTTTGGCATGACATTCCATACACAAACTATTTTTGTCCTCAGGGGGATCTTTGATTGAACATCAAATGCAGGCATGAGTAACTATGGAGAACCAGTGCAGAGAAGATAAGCGGTTAGGTAGGGATAAGTAGAGGGAGACTTTTAGTTCAGGTAAAGTCAGAAGAGATGGGCTGTTAGATGTCATCTTAAGGACAAAAATAGAGAAGCTTTGGTCCACAGGTCTGATGGAAGAGAGTTCCAGAAAGTAGTTA
The DNA here is from genome assembly GCF_964263255.1 of Lissotriton vulgaris. Lineage (NCBI taxonomy): Eukaryota > Metazoa > Chordata > Amphibia > Caudata > Salamandridae > Lissotriton > Lissotriton vulgaris. The sequence continues at coordinate 1,297,646,000 of NC_141693.1, forward strand.
CAGGGCCATAAAAAGATTGTGGTACTGGTTCGGCTTGCGTTGTTAGAAATTTCAGACATTTAAGCATTGCAGCCTTCGGCACAGTACACACCCTCTATCTCAGGTGTTCTTGGTTGAACGTGTAGTTTCTGCCAATCTGCCAGTATACATCTGGTCTACAGTGAAATATCTCCACAAACATCCAACAAAGTCCTTCAAAGGACATTAACTGTCTGAGGTGTTGGGTTTATGAAGACCTCAGAAGTTTATTGAGATTCTCATTATGCTGACTCCATCTTCCTCATCCCAGTCCTTGTTTAAATGCTTAAGCGACACCAACTACAACAAAACCACCCTGTTTTTCGGATATATGGAAGACATTCCCTTTACTTCACCTCGCTCCCGAAGAGGTGGCTTCTCATCCTATCTATCTCCTGGTTTTGTCAGTCTCTTTTAAGACTGATGCTTTTCGGTCCTTCATAAACACTCCCAATGATAACATCCCTATAAATCGAGGGCTTATGTTTGAATGTTTCCAAAGAGCTTTGCAATATGAGGATTGCTTCACGGGGTGTAAGAATGGGGCAGTTTGTTTCTTGATCGAGCCCTATTCCTCTTGTGCTTTCTTGACTTTCAGGAGAGACTAACATTCAGTATTCAGGATTTGCCAGATGGTGAGGAGAGCAAACAAAGATGTGGCCCAGGCCCTCTTTCTGTCCACTGTGGGCTTGAACGGGCTTGTGATAATGGCCGCTATCCTGCAGTATCTTAAGAATTTTTTATGGGCCTTGTACTGAGTCCCAACTGCCGCTTCGGAGCACGGTGGCATCGGAGCACGGTGGCACGTGTCACCAGGGGTCTTTAGGAAACAGCCCCACAACATAAAGAAGAAAATATGAAACGCAGATTTACACAAGACTTTTTAAAAAGCTTGATATTTTGGTACATTTAACAGAAGTCTTATAGCCAAGAGAGTGCACACGCAGGCTGGTGTCTCGGCAGGGCTTCAACAGAGGCCCCTGTGGCAGGGGTGCTGGCATCAATGGTGCAGCGGGACGGGTGCCCATAGGTCTCAGAGGCACACTCCCTGAACCCTAATTATTCGTGTATTTTACTACCCAAAGAGCAGTCAGAGGAGGCATTATCCTCGCTTTCAGCAGGGGCACAGGCATCCTTGCTACCCACTGCCTTGCGGGACCGTAGAACTTTAACAAGGTCTTGCTGAGTTGAGATTGTGGAGGCCTGATATACTTTACAACCCTCTCTGCCTTGTGGCAAGTTGTCTTGAGGTGAGTGTCCCCATAGGCCAAGTGCGCCATCTTGGGTTTAAAGTAAACCTTGTCTCTTGGACAACTATGTAAAGTTCTGAAAATAATCCTATCTCGTGAATACCCCAACCCGGCCGCAGCATGACGCATGCCCCACGGGGAGCGGCACCACTACCGAAGACGAGACCGCACTAGTCAGCCCACGTCAAACTCGGTGACTGCGAGCAGGCAAGATCGATCCATCTCTGGGAGTAAGATGTTTATTCCGGTGGAGGAAAAGGTGGTATTGACACTGATGAGTTTGCCCATGCAGAGATGAGAGTCGATAAAAACACAGAATGATTTGTCTTCATTAACCAGATTGAGACCTACCCATTTTCTGGCGGCTGTGCTGTGGAAGCCACGCACATGACAACACTTCCCAGAAACCAGTCAGAACTCTGATGCTGGTGCTAACAGGCCACATTTTACAGAAGCTCTGTGGAGTTTTCACATGTCTAGTTAGTGGGCGAGCCAACAGTAAAGCACGGACTTACCTGCATAGATAATAGGGGCATCTCACAATATTTTACACAGCTGCTTCAGAGATCTTTGTGTTCCCAGCAATTCTGAGGGGATTACAATAACGAAGATAACTCTGGTGGTTAATGCAGGTCTGGGAGAGTTCTGTGTTTTGTCCAAACACAGTTTGAATTCATGAAGTAACCAAAAGGGTTAAAGTGCCTGCTGCAAATCACATTGCGTAATGTACAGATCACAGATTTGTATTGTATACAGATAAGAGAGAAGGCAACTGCTTTTGACACTGAGATCGTTTTGTTACTTCCAGTTCATAAATTGCGATCTTTCTAATATACTACAGAGATCTACTTACCGGCGTCAAAGAGCTCCATGCAGACTGTAAGTCTTGGGCTTAGATGCTTAGTGCTTTTTTTCTCAATCCTTTGTGACTAGAAGACAGGGTCAGACTGGAACAGAAAGTAGGCCCGAGCACCAAAATTAAAGTGGCCCCCATTAGTGAATTAGGTAGCTAAAAAGCCTATGGGGCAGATTTATGAGTTCTGGCGCATCTCTGCAAATCAGCAGGGATGCGCCAGAACTGATGCGTCACGCAATTCCCTCCTTGCAGCACCACAGATGCGCCGCACCATGGTGCAAGAAAGGGCAGATGCGTGACGCATCTTGTGGTGTACGGGCGGCGCAATGCTGGAGTAGCGTCGCAAGTGCGACGCAACTCCTGCAATGTACAGAGGCCACCCATACATACCGTGGTGCGTCACTCCTTATGCCTGCTTCAAGCAGGCGTAAGGATTTGACCCAGCATCGTCGTAAAACGAACTCAGTGAAATCTTGTAGATTTCTCGGCGTCAGTTTTACGGGGCTTTCCTACGAGGGAACGCCCACCCTGCGACAGAACGCCCACATGAAACCTGACGCAGGTTTCATGTGGCGCAGGGCTTTACAACGTGACGCATCTGCCTAGATGCGTCACGTTGTAAATAGGTCACAGGGATGTGCCACGTTTCCGCGCCGTTGCGTGACGCAACGGCGGCGTAAACGTGGCGCAAGTCCGACATAAATCTGCACCTATATTTGCAAAATGGGACAGTTTTTAACTTGTAAAGACATACAGTGTAAGGGGCAGATTTATGTTAACTGGTGCATCCCAAGGGATGCGCCAGTTAATGTGTGCCACAGTGCGCCACAGCTCCGCCACCCATGGTGCGCCGCATTTACAATGCGGCGCACCATGGGGCAAAAACGGCACAGATGTGTGACGCATCTGTGCCGGAAAGGTGGCGCATTGTTGGAGTTGCGTCGCAAGCGCGACGCAGCTCCAGCAAGGCTCGGGGGTGCCCCATCTTCACAATGCTGCGTCAAGACCTACGGCTGCTTCAAGCAGGCGCAGGGTTTTGACGCAGCATTGGCCTGAAAGTGACTGAGTGAAATCTCATAGATTTCACTCAGCCACTTTCAGGAGGCGTTCCTGTGCTGGAACGCCCCCCCTGCGCAGGAACGCCTCCTTATGGCGCAGGGCTTTACAACGTGATGCATCTCCTAGATGCGTCACGTTGTAAATAGGGCGCATTGTTTGCGCGGCCGTTGCGTCAAATAAAGTGACGCAATTGCGGCGCAAAGAGGCGCAACGGCCTCATAAATCTTCCCCTAAGTGTTTTGCAAGGTAAGGAAGACTATGTGGATTTGTGCTTGCAACAGGCAATGTTTGTATTAATATCAGAGAAATCCATAGGAAAAAAAGCCCAACAAACCATAAAACAAGCCTAAAGACTGCCCAAAAACTGTCCCACACACTGACCTTTCAGACCATCTAGCACTGCTCGAGGCCAGTCAAACCCTGCTTGAGGATTGCAAACAAGGGCTGGATAGGCTGTGTTAAAGGGTCAAGATGGCGGCTGTGTGATTGCTGCGCGAGCCACTCCTCCCAGCTATTATGTCAAAAGTATGGTGTAAAACTATGGCAAACAATCATATGCATTAATGATACTCCATCAAGGGATCGGATCACTTTGGGCAGCTAGTGCAAGACGGATACTTCAAGGGACCATCAGAGTAAGGCTGCCTACGTCTTTAGTGGTCCGCACCATGCTGAAGGTGCTTGGTGGTTGTGGGCGAGGCGGACGACTGATTCACTGATTCGGGATGCCTCCAAAAAAAGCCAAACCTCCCAGGGATCGTGCAGAGGCTGGAGCGGCCGGGAGATTGCGAGGAGCTCTGCCAGCCCGGAAGACGTTGGCCGGACAGAAGATGAAGGACGCTACTCTCCCATGCAGTAGGACGGGAAGAGGAGGAGGCAGCCGGCAAAGCAAACCAAAGGAGCAGCGTCCCAACGAGGAAGTGGTGAGAGAGAAGCAGCCTGTAATCCCCAGGATGCTCTCCGGATGGGCTCCTGCAAGGAATAAGATAGTAACGCCCATGGAGGCAATGGCTGAAAGGCAGCAGAGAGCTGGCTATGGCGATATTTTTTCTGCTATGGCATGAGTACAGGTCCCTTGACTTTGACTTTCACAGATCGCTCTGAGGGGGCAGGTATTGATTTGAATGTTTTGGACTTGCCGCAAAGTAATTCCGAGGATGGGAGGGGAGACAAAGTCCTACCTGCTCAACAAATTCAGGCTCAACAGGGGGAGAGCCTAGCTTTGGGGAGCGTGATTGTGAGGCCAGAAGCGAGCACTAGTCAGGTACGCTCCAAAGTTCGGGGGAACCCCGGAAGGGGAGAACATGTTTTCCCTCACCGATGACTCTGAGATATCTAGTGCAAGTGAAATACATTCAGATGGAGATTCAGTATAGGGCAACTCCGGAGGTAACCAGATAACTCCTTGACTAAAGCAGCCACACAAAAACGGGTGGCCTCGCAAAAAAAGGGGCAAAGCACTGGGAGAAGGATGTCTGAGAAAAGGGGGCTGGAATCAGATCAAAGTACGTCCAGTCAGCTTAAATGAGACAATTGAGCCACTCACCTCCTGCAGGAGAATGGTGGGCCAGTAGGAGATGGAATACCGCAAGAAATATCAAAGCTATTCCAGAGAGAGAGACAACATCTGAACCACCCCCTTCAATGGGGTTAATCTACTCCACATTGAAGCAAATACATGGTGAATTAAGACTGGAGCATAACAAGGCTCACTTAGCAACTAAAAAACTTCAAGGGACTATCCATAAGGTCAGCAAAACATGCACCAGGGGCGGCCTTAGGCATGTGCAAGCTGTGCACCTGCACAGGGCCACCAAACCCCAGGGGCCACCACGCCAATATATATCCTTAATATAATAATCTTCTGAGGATGGATACATATTTGCGTGGCGGCCCCTGGCAGGGATTTGGGGGCCTCTGGCTCTGTTATACTTTCAAACAACCTAACCCCCCTCTTCACTGGCCTCCGTGCTCCGCCCCGCCCAGATCCCCTCTTCCGGGGCCCTACCTATGCTCACTGCCCAGGGCCGCCATGAGCCTATAGCCGCCCCTGCATGCACCAAAATATCACAACTCACAACTGTGCTGGAAGAATGGGTAGTAACACTGGAGGCCTGGGCTGAGGCTATGGGGTGACAAGTCTCCTCAAACGAAACCAGGATGACAGATGTTATGTGGAAATTGGAGGACTTCGAGAACCCCCATTGGCGGAATAATCTGAGACTGCTGGGCATAGCAGAGAATGCCAAAGGGGGCGACATCCGGAGGTTCGTGTTACGTCTACTGTAGGGGGCCTTTAGGGGAGCTGGCTCATTGGGACTGGGACTCAGAGGTGCAGAGAGTTCATTGGTTTCCACTTATGCTAAAAAAGCAAAGGGTTCAAACCGATTCTAGTGAGAAACCTAGGGCCATATTGATCTTTTTTGGGAACTTCCTCTTGCAACAGGCAGTGTTTAAAAAGGCAAGACCTGAGGCCAGGGGCTTTGCTGATGGAAACACTTTCTTTGTAAGGCCAGACTTCTGCCATTTAACGGCGGAGAGAAGGTGGAGGCTGCGACAACTGATTGCGCCTTCTCACAAGCTTGGCTGTGAAGTGTTTCTAATGAGTCCTGCTCGCCTTAAGGTTATCCTTAAAGTGAATCCAAGGGTGTTCTCCTCAGAAATCCAGGCTCAAGAGTTCTTACGGGTGGAGAGAAATAGAGGGGGCATGGGTCACAGAAAGGGGGGGGCTCGAGACAGGGCCTGTATCTGTTTTTTTCCTTCTTCCTCTTTTCAATTTTGTTCTTTTTTTCTGCATAGATTGTTTTCATACCAGAGTTAAGCGCTGCAGTTTTATTAGGGCTGGGTGGGTGATGTGGGGTGGCAGCAGGATGCAGGAGGCATCACAAGGGTCCTTGGACCTATTTTGCTTGGTTAAGGGAGGGAGGGGAAAGAGGGTTGGGGGCAGGTAGAGTGCGAGGGACTGATCCAAAATGGGCTTTTTTAGGGAGAAGGTAATGTTCAACATGGCTAATATTTACAAACTGGTATTGATCTTTTGAGTTTATGGGTAAACTAAGGATTGCCTCTCTCAATATGTGAGGCTTTAACAACCCCCTAAAGAAACGTAGGGTCAACAAAGATATACAACATCTAAACGCAGATATACTGTGCCTTTCGGAGACACAGATAGAGGCAAGCAGATGGGAGGTGGCGGAGTTGGCTGGCTAGCAATTGGCCTCTAGTATGTTGTAGGGGGCTCATACACAGGGGTTAGCTATTATGGCACAAAAGGGAAGAGCTAGGTTCCCACACTATAATGCAGACAAAATGGGCAGATAGGTGATTACACAATTTTGTACTGATATTAACTCTTTCACACTGTGCTCGGTGTACGGCTCAATGCTGGATGACCCTGCTTTGTTTGAGTGGCTTAATATTGAGCTAGTTGGGTGGCCACTCCCCCTTATAATCTGTGGACATTTTAAAACATTAACCCTGGAGGGACAGGGAGTAAGATAGGGGGAAGATCGTATCAAGGCCATAAACCCAGGGTTTTAAAATCCTTAACACATTTAGGCATGATGCATGGGCTATCTGATGTGTGGTCTATGCAAGAACCGCAGGATCCCGGGTACACCTTTTTCTCTGCCCGCACCAGGTGCATGCTAGGCTCGACTACTTCTTTGTATCCCAGGAGACGGCAAAGTTAAGTTGAATATATGAATTCCCCAGAGTCATATCCGACCACAATCTGCTGGTATTGGACATAGCAAGAGACGCTAACCTGTACCAGAGCCCTCGTTGGACCTTTGCAAGGGCCGTGCTATACGATGAGGAATTTATTAAACACATGAGGATCTGGATACCTAGGTTTATAGCAGAGAAAAAAGGAAGTGTGCGGATTGACATAGTTTGGGACGCCCTCAAGGTGGGGGGCATAAGGGGTGAGTCATCAAGGTATGGCTGGGCATCTCAGAAAAGGAGAACAAATTTGTACAGGAATTATATGGAAAATTACTGGATACAGAAAGGCAGTTGGTGGGAACAATCGCAGGAGGGGAGGATGTCGATAGGGCTCAATCAAGAGTAGCAGTGGTGAATACAGCAATAGTCGATATCTCGTCAAAGAAAACTGCAGGGAAATACATGGCCCGGCGAAGTAAGATGTATGAGTGCAACGAAAGGGTGGGGCACCTACTAGCAATGCATACAAGGCAGTGCATAACCCAGGGGGGAATCACAGAAATTAAGGATCCGATTTATGGCTCAATCTCTGATCCAACAGCCATACGCTCATCATTTCATGGGTTCTACCAGCAGTTGCACACTGAGGAGGCTCACAATGGGAAATGAGAAGTAGATGAATATTTGATGGGCTTACCGGGGGAAAGGCTATCTTTGGAGGAGAGGGAGCTGCCAGAAGCCCCAATTATGGAGGAAGAAGTCATTGGGGCAATTCAGTCTTTTCGACAGGGAAGGCAGTGGGAACAGACTCAATTCTGAGAGAACTCTATAAGATGCTTGCCCCCTGCCTTCAGGAATTCATGAGAGAGGTGTTCTTGGAGGCACAATCAGGTGGAGTGGCTCCAGACTCATGGAGCTCTGCTAATATAGTGGTATTCCCCAAGAAGGTCAAGCCGGCTAACAAGCTCGGGTCATACAGCCCAATCAAGTAGGTTATTATCGATTTCAAGATTCATGCTAAAATTTTAACTACGTGCCTGGTAGGGGTAATCAAGAAACGTGTCTCCCCAGCTCAGCATGGTTTTGTTCCAGGCCCTAACACAATCGATCATATTCAGCGGGCTATTGCTTTATTTGATGCCTCGAAGATTGTCGGAGACCCTATGACTTTAATCCTGCTAGACGCTGAGAAAGCATTTGATAGGGTCTTCTGGCCCTTTTTATGTCAATCTTGGACAATAGAGGCTTGGGCAGGGGCTTTTTTGACGCTATTCAGATACTGTACCATACCCAGTCGCTAAAAATGGGAGGAATGTCTGACTTGGTTACGGTTGGCCGTGGCACAAGACAGGGATGCCCCTGCTCTCCCTTATTGTTCACACTGTATATTGACCCTTACATTAGGAAGATCGAAGGGAATAGAACTATTTTACCTCTTCATAATAAGGGCGGGGGAGACAAAGATTTTGGCTTATGCAGATGACCTAGCGATTACCACTCCCGACCCTGTAGGCACCCTAATAGAAATTAAAAGAAAAGCTGCCTTATGTGGCCATATCTCAGGGTACTTGCTTAATCAAAATAAGACACAGATCGTTGTTAATAGTTCGCTGCATCTGAACAATAGCCGAGTAGGTTTGCATGCGGTATACCTTGGGGTGGAAATAATGGCTGATGTTGGGAAAATTGTTGAAATAAATCTTGGTCTGTTATTACAAAAATTCACGGCAGACAGTCTGCCGGAATGAATAATTTAAAACTCACACTGATTGGGAGAAGCAATGTAGTCAAAATGCTATTTTTGCCTAAACTGCAGTATTTTTAGGGCTATTCCCTTGGAGATAGAAGGCTGCTGGTTTAAGACTTTAAACCAGGTGGTCTCCAGATTTTTATGGGCCTACCTGCGCCCCAGGAAAGCTCTAAAGTTTTTGACTCCCCCGAGGGAACAAGGTGGTTGGGCTGTTCCTAATCTCCAGCTATATTATTGGGCATCAATACTACAGCAAATGGTAGACTTATTAAGGGGGAGGGGGAAGGTTCAGAGGGGACGGTTCCTTTCTCAATATAGGAATTACTATTGGGATCTGATGCTAGAGGGTGCCTTTTACGCCGTACTGAGTTTGGCTATTTTAAAAGGGTCAGGTTTAAAACTGTGATTCGTGCGTTTAGGGTATGGACAGCCATCCGGAAAAAAATTGGGCTAGGCAGTGTCAATGCTTACACCCCTATGTACAATAACGGCTCGCTTCCAGCCATTTTTAAGGATGGATATACGAAATACTGGGAAGAAATGGGTTTGAAACATTTTGGGGATATTATGGATGATGGGGGGGATCTTGCCGTTTGAAGAAATTAAGGACAAGTTTGGTGTAGAGAACAGGCACTTTTTTCAAGTATCTACAAATACGTGACTTTCTGGTAAAAAAAGGTGGTGGGAAAATGTGGCTTTGCAAGGGTTGCACTGATTGACTTGGTGCTGAAAGCTGCACCATCATCGGGTACTGTATATAAGTTACTGGATGAGGTAATGGTTGATGATTTAACTAAACATATTGATCGCTGGCATGAACTTATGCAGGTTGGGATGGGGCAATGTGAAGCCTCCTTGCGTTTAGCTCAGACCTCTTTTATAGCAACCAACCTGCCGATGCAACGCTTCAAAACCTGGTTTAATCTCTACATCACCCCTGCTAAAATAGCAAAATGGGGGGTGGGAGGAGCTCTGCTGGGTCACAATGCCCTCGTTGTGGCTGCTGTGCAGCCGATATTGTACATATGTTTGCATCCTGCCCCAGCTTAGATACTCTTAAAAGGGATATCTGTAGTATGCTTGAAACACAACAGGGGCACCCAATTGTAATGTTCCTCAGTTAATTGTGCTAATGGTGGATGATGCAGAAGCTCCATGGTATACACAGGTATTTTTATTCATCGCCATGAAGGTCTTAAGACTCTGTCTGGCCACTTGCTGGCTGTACCAAGTTTCACCAACCAGTCAACAGTGGATGGGTATACTCTTGGCAGTATATTGCTTAGAATTGGCAGTATATGCCTGGAGAGGGCGTTGAGCGCAGAAAAGAGGCATGGAAATTTGGGCACCCCTGAGCATCTGGATTAACGAGATAGATCAGCAAAACTTCGAGAGGGGCGGGGAAGTCTAGAGTGTACCAGGAAGCAACAATGGGTTTGGGATATGAGAGGGTGGGATCTAGCGCCTACAAGGGTACACAGCAAGGGGGTTTGTGTAATCTAATAGTAATAATGTATAGGGGGATTTGATGCGATTTGATTTGATACGAATTTGAACTGGTGGGCTAATTACATACGGGGACCAATTTATTTATTGCAGTGTTATTAATGTATGCTTTCTTCCTAAATAATGAAATATGTTTCATCTCTGCAGGTTGGATCAGGGGAGGGTGGGGGTGGGGGTGGGGAAGCGTGGGATGTTGTTTTTTCTGTATATAAAATGTTTAATAAAGAAAGTTTAAAAAAAGCAAAGAAGGGCTGCTCTGGGAATTAATAAAGTCTTAATAGAACAGACAACTCCAATCACAGCATTACGTTTCATATCCTGACTTTATGTTTATCCCTACTGCTCACTCGACATGTAGTGTCTATAAGTATGGATAATATGTAATTCCTACTCCTTGAGTGAATAAATGACCAGAATTTATAAACCCTTATTGCCTTATGTAACACTTCCAGTACAACGATTTATACATGATTTATTGTGCCTCTGTGTATAATGTAAAGCGCGCTGACACCCTACACTGGGATAAGTAGCGCTGCCAAACAACTAAATAAAAAGTAAAGTTGTAGGTGCTATTTAAACGATTATTTGTGTAATACTCATACAAATCTTGCACTGTTACAGTGCATGCACATCTGTTACATGGGGTTGAACAAAGTGAAAGACCTGCCTCCAACTCCTAGGGGCATATTACCAACAACTAGCGATAATTATCGCTATGTTGGTTCAGCGGCGATATTTTTATCGCCGAGCTGCGGCGATTTTTATCGCTTAGGAGCCTTGCTATTATCAAGGTTTATCTCCTAAGCGATAAAAATCGGCTGAAATGCATGAATATCGCTGTAAAGTCAGCGATATTCATGCATTACCGAGCAAATGCTCTTAGCCATGTTATCCACCTACCATTGGATAACATGGCTAAGAACTGCTCAGGGGCAGGGGTTAACCTTTGGAGATATTCGCGCTTAGCGCGAATATCTTCAAAAGTTGGTAATAGGAGATGGCGATGTTAGCATCTGTTTCCAGTCGCTAACATCTTGGCGCGCCCACTTTGCATGTCATTAGTGATAAATATCACTGACATGCAAAGCGGGGCCCAAGATGGTTGCTATCTCTTACTAACTGTCGCTAACTGGTGTTAGCGACAGCTAGGTAATAGGGAGATCATTTTATCTCCGCTTTCTTGGCTTTTAAAGCCAAAAAAGCAGAGATAAATCCCCTTGATAATATGCCCCCTAGTTTCTCTAAACTTTTTGTGCGGTGATAAGCTATATGCCTTTGTGTCTTTCTATTGCGTTGCATCTAGGTGTTAGGCTCCATATTGCTTTCAGCCAGGATGATACTTGAAAAAAACGTCTGAAAGCCCTTTAAATCAGGCCTTTGTTTGTGCCCAGCTGTAAGTGGAAATAAAGAAAGCCCCCCACTGCCTGCACATTGCTGCACCAAATTCAATGCAGACAACGGGTGAACGCAGCTGAATTACGTTAGGGTGTCAGAAAATGAAATGACACCAAGGCAATTCAACATTTACTGGAACCCGATGTAGGTAGCCTAATACCGGTCGGTAACGGCCGAAAATCGGTGTTTTCGGCCGTTACCGACCGGTATTAGGAAAATGAGATGTAGCTTGCAGAAAACCGGTAAAAATACCGATTCGGTAGATTAGCGGCTCGGGAAAGATACCGAATCGTAAACATTTCCGAATCGGTAAAATTACCGATTCGAAACAAATAACGAGTCGGAAAAAGTTCTGAATCGGTAAAATTACAGATTCGGAACAAATACTGAGTTGGAAAAAGTTCAGATTCGGTAAAAATACAGAATCGGAAATTACGAAATGAAAAATACCACGCCATCGAGATTTAGGTGAGCCTTAAATTACCGATTTTCTCCGAAATTCAGTAATTTCAAGTCGGTATTTAACATGGATTGCAAGCAGGTGGTAATCAGGTACAGCCTATAAAAAAGGGCCCCAAAATGCAACACTGGAACTAGAATGGCTGCTTTTTACGTCATAGCAAGACGGCTAAGGCTACAGGCAGCAGGTGAGAGGGAATGGAGAAGGGAGGAACAGGTATATAGGCAAAGGATTACACTCTTCCAATTGACAGAGGCAGAGATACTGCAGAGATACAGACTGCACCCTGAAACCATCATGGACCTGATCAGGGACCTGCATCCACTCCTGGACCACCCAAGACCAAGGGCCCATGCCATACCACCCCATTTCCAGGTGCTCTGTAGCATACACCTCCTAGCATCTGGGAGCTACCAGAGTATAGTGGCAGCGGTAGGTGGGGTGTCCCAGAGCTGCCTGTCGCGTTTTTTCAGAAGGTTCCTGAACGCCATGATACAAAGAATGGATCACTACATCCACTTCCCAGACACTGATGCGGACTTGCTCAGGACCAAGACAGACTTTTACCTCATGGCTAACTTCCCACACGTGATTGGCTGCATTGATGGGACCCACATCCCCATTTGCCCCCCAGCTGCCACAGAGCACATATACAGGAACAGGAAGTCAACACACACAATCAATGTACAAGCAATCTGTGATGCCAAGTTCATCATCACCGATATAGTGGCCAGATACCCAGGAAGCACCCACGACTCATATATCTTCCAAAACAGTGGAATCTATACCCTCCTGACAGCGGGCGAATTCGGGGAAGGATACCTGCTAGGTAAAGAAATGGGTGACACTCCCTTGATAGATGAAGCAGATGTATGTCAATGTGTGCATCTGAGTAATGTATAATTTTGTCTTCCACTTTAGGGGATAGTGCATATGCACTCCGTTCCTTCGTCTTCACACCCTACCTCAACCCCACAACCCCCAGCCAGAGACGTTACAATGTGGCACATAAATCCACCCGGGATATCATTGAGCGCACCTTTGGCCTCCTGAAGAGCCGGTTCTGCTGCCTTCACAAAAGTGGGGGGGCACGGCAGTACGCACCTGTAACGTGCTGTAAGATTATTGCAACCTGTGCAATGTTGCACAACCTCGCAACTAAGAGGGGCACAGAGGTGGAATTGGAGGAGTATGAAGACCATGACGATGACCAGGCACTACCAGCAGCCAACACAGTCGGAGTACCAACACCCACAGATGGAAGACAGAGACGGACAGAAATCACACACAACTACTTCTGAGTAAGTATGGAGACAAAGCACATGTTGTACGTCAATGCACCTAGTTTATTTAGCACTACGTAGAAAAGGAATGAGCCAAATATGTCACACTCTAGTGTGCCTGGCACTACTGTGTGTACAGGGGTTACCTCACCCTCACATGTCCAACTGAACTTGCTGGACTCACTGCTTGCGCCCATGTACAGCCCCCATGCTGCAGGAGCTGGGCTGGGTTCAAAGTCTGCTGTGGCAGCGCCGGCACTCTGGCGTCTGCTACTCCTCCTTACTTCAGGGACAGGGGTGCTGGCCCTGCTACTAGTGGTATCTGTGTCCCCGACACCTTCTGCTCCTGTGGTGGCTTACTGGTTTGTCAGCAACACTTCCATCGCTGAAGTGACTCTCCCCATCCCCGTGTGAGGTCAGTACAGCAGTGCACCAGCCCCTCCTGCATTACAACTGACCGGCGACACATCAGTGAAGTTGCATTTGCTAGTTGCCGCATGCCGCTTGTCTGCTGCTGCGTACGATGGCTCTCCCTGCGCCTTTGTGCACGGTCCTCATGAAGTTCTTCACAGAGTGTCATCACACACTGAGACATGTCCCTGATTCCCTCTGCCATGTCCCTCATGCTGTCTGCCATTGATGCTATTCCCTTGTTCATGTCTGTGAAGTTGGTGTTAAGAATTAGCATCTGCCTGTGTACTGCACTGATCCCTTTTGCTTGCAGGCGCTGAACCTTCACCATTGTGGTCTCCAGGCCTTGGAAAACACTCTCATCACGACCCTGCCGCCTGACTCCCGGGCCCTACGACGTCTTCTTCCATCAGATGGCCTGTCAGGAGTGGATGTGTGAGCTGGTGCATTCCCTGCAATAGACTGCATTGACTCCTCACATTCCCCTTCCTCATCCGAGGATGTTTGCAGGATCCTATGCGGGGACCCTCATGCCTCACTGGCCTGAGGATTACTGACACCTCTGAGTCTGCTGGTGTGTGTGATTGTTCTGACGCAGGTAGTGGTGAGCCTATGAGCACAGGAGATGCTTCCAGTTGCATGGTGTCGTCTGCCTCTGGTATATCTGCTGCTTGTGTGCAGGGTGCTGTAGGTCTTGCACTGCTGGGCCCAGTATCCCTGCCTTCTTGTTCACTGCTATCCCTTTGGGGATGTGTCTTCTCCCTCACCTGCTGTGACTTGCGTGATGTCTCTCCAGTGGACAGACATGGACAGTATCTTAGTGGTGCTTTCACCGTGTACATCAAGATTAAATTACATTTTCACATCACTATTTTCTGCTCCTCCCATGTGTCTGATTGTATTGTGTGGCATGCCTGACGACATTTCATGTTGACTGCTCATATGGGTATTCTTATGACTACCACTCCCATAATGCTTTGCAGGTGAGTACTAAAGTCAGAACTGGATTTCCTAAATACATAGCCACATTGGGGGAGGAACACAGGCAGGGCGCGTGGGATGATGGACATGTTCCTTACCTTTCTTAGCTGCAGCTCGGGCTGAGCTGTCTGCATCACCAATCCCCAGGACGCAGTCTGGCTCCAGTGTGGACTCCACTAGCTCTTCCAGGTCTGTGAGTGGAGGTGCCTTGTTCTTCCCTCCACCTGTTAAATTGGACTCATTGCTTCTTGCAGCCAGTTTCCTCTTAGTGGTGATCCTTAGATCATACCATCGCATTTTTAGGTCGTCCACTTCCCTGTTGGTCACTCCTATGGCATTGATTTTAGTCTGGATCCCCAGCCAGGTGCTCCTCTTGACAGCCTCTGGTACATGCAGGGACTGTTTTCCAAATATTTTTGGGTAGTGCTTGACTACCTCCTCCACCAGCACCTGCAGTTCTACAGTGCTAAACTTCAGCTTCCTCTTCCTCTCTGCACCTTCTTTTTGAGAGTCTTGGGGCTCCATTTCTTTCTCCTGCAGGGCTCTGCTTCACAACTGCCTGTCTCTGTGTGTCTGCTCTCCTGTGTGATCAGTTACACTGCACCTGCATGGGTGTGGCCACTTCCTGGATGTGGGGTGGGGTCCATGCACAGGATTGGTCTATTGCTCTGTTGGTTGGCTGAGGGGCGTGATTGGTTGTATCTTCAACTGCCTGATATTTTGTATCCCCAACTCGGTATTTACCGACTCGGTATTTAACGATTCGGTAAATACCGAGTCAGTAGTTTCAATGCTTTCCTATGGGTCTCCGGGCCCATAGGATTGCATGTGAGTTACCGATTCGGTATTTGCCGTTTCGGAAGATACCGATTCGGTAAATACCGTGAGGGGGTCACCGATTTTTACCAATTCGGTATTTTGTACCGATTTTTGACCTACATCTCGTTTCACTTTTCGGACATACCGATTCGGTAAAAATCGGTAATTTTCAGTCGGTAAAAATGTGTTACCTACATCTGGCCCCTAGCACGATCCTCTACTTCCCAGATCTGGTCGGGATAATGAAATGTGGTTGCTTTCATTCTAACCTTCCTTTGCGAGGTGCAGGCATTGGATCTGTGCTGCAATAGTGCCCTTTACTCTGTAAGAAGCTTGTGAAAAAGGACTGAGGTCATTATTATTGAACCTGTGTTTTCGGTTCCTTTTTCCCACGGTCATGGCCTGCAGCTTTACTTATATGCACCTAGGAAGCCTCGATTTGACGTGCGCGCCACAGCCCAGAGGCTGCAGCTGCGCACAGAACACCCGCGGGAGAGGCTCCTCGCGAGCTGAGGTACCTCAGGTGTGTGAAAACATTTCCATGCAAAGCACTTCAAGCCACCTCATCGAACATTTTATGGCTTTGTAGGCTAAAGGATGAGCATTTAGAAGAGCATGTTATACAACAGTATCCAAAAGCACTTTAAAAACTTGACCTACTATATCCAGACCACAACTGTTAATTAGAAGAAGAGAGAGTACTGATAAACTTGGCTTCACACATTTATTACTAACATGTAAAGGTCAAATCCCTTGTGGTGCCCACAGTAGAGTATAATTAACTTGAGAAAACAGAGTTATATGCCTCACAGATTGCATTCTAAATCACTTCAGAAAAGGAAATGACTAATAAGTGCTCACATGACGTAGTTGTGATTTTATCTCACTTGAAGGATTTAACCCCTTTTATTGTGGTTGAGTTTTTATTTATTCTGCACACAAATAAACAGCATGGCATACAACATACAAGCAGATCCACATAGTGTAATATGCTATTATTACCATTTTTGATAGAGGGGCATCATGACGCACTCAAGACTTCGCCTCCCGTGAATCATGGCTCTTCTCCACACTCAGCAATAGTTATAGATAACACATTACACTCTGCGCATTTGTATATCATTATTTAGGCCATGACTGCAGAAATAAATACCTCTTATTTAGAGTAACTGTACTAATAAACCCACATTCAAACATTTTTTTCGCAGGTTTATATACCGCGGACTCGACCCCAAGGAGCACTTTACATGAAAACCAATTACATTACACAAGGGCACATTCATCTTTGTGTTTATATTTAGGCAGGGGAGGGAGATTAAGTGATTTGCCCAGAATTACAAATGTTGAGCCCATGCCGAGACTCAAACCCTATTCCCCAGTTTTAAAGTCGGCAGCTCTGGCAGTTACACCACATCCTCTCCTTGCATTACACTACAAACATCACATTCTAGTTTATTAGGAAAATACAGCAAACCTGACAGTAGAAACACACTTTTTACTGCATCACATGTTACATATAAAAATTACTTTACGGGGCAACAGCTTTCCTTATATCATGAGGTCACTGCAGTGTGATTTTGTCATACTGTATAAACTTAATCCCTTGTATCCTGGTTATGGTTAAATAGCTATTGTTAAACAAAGTACACATGAAAAAAACATGGCTTGACTATATATGCTTATGTGCTGAATATAATATGCTTTTTCTTATGATTGTTGAAGGAGGGGAGGGGCATTAATCAATCAAGCAGCATTTGTAAGGCGCAATACTGTCACCCCCTAGGGGTATCTGAGCGCTGTGTCTCCATCGAAGAGCTAGGTCCTGAGTCTCTTTCTGAAGTCTGCCAGTGAATGGGCTGTAGAGAGCTGGAGGAGAGGGTCATTACAGGTCTTGGCAGCGATATAAGAGAAGGAGTGGCCACAGCTGAGGCTTTGATGGATGTGGGGAGTGTGTGTGAGGGTAAGTGAGGAGGAGCGCAGCATTCCGGCAGGTTGGTGAAAGTTCAGTTGATGATTGCGCTAGGCAGCTTCTAGGCCATGCAGGGCTTTGTAAGCGTGTGTGAGGATCTTGAACTGGCATCTTTTCTGGATGGCGATCTAGTGGAGGTCTCAGGTGGAGGGTGATGAGGGTTCGTTTGGGGCTGTCCAGGATGAGTCTGGCTGCAGCGTTCTGCATGGTCTGGACTCTTCTGAGGAGCTGGGTGGAGATGTTGGCATAAAGGGTGCTGCTGTAGTCGAGGCCACTGGTGATGAGGGTCTGGGTGATTGTCTTTCTGGTGTTTGTTGGAATCCATCTGAAGATTCTGCAGAGCATGTGAAATGTGTGGAAGCAGGAGGAGGAGGAGGAGACTGCATTAACTTGTTGTTTCATGGTCAGTTGGCTGTCTAAGTTCTGCAGTCCACCAGCTGTGGTCCCATGCAGAAGGTGTTCTTTCCGAAGATTAGCACTTCGATTTTGTTGGAGTTAGAGGCAGTTGTCTCTCATCCATTTGGCTACATTGGTCATGGTGTTGCAGAAGTTGGAATTGGCATTGGAGGGAATCTCAGTGAGTGAGAGGATCTCTGTTGAGTTTCATCTGCGTAGGAGATTATGTTCAGTCTGTGGGATCTGACAACATCTGCAAGGGGGATCATGTAGACATTGAACCGGGTGGGGCTGAGGGATGATTCTTGTGGTACGCAGCATTGATGTCTTTGGGATTGGAGGTGGAGGGAAACAGTCAAATGCTCTGTGTGTGTCCTGTGAGGAATGAGGCGGTCCGCTTAAAGGTATTTTGCTATATGCCTATGTTGTTAAGTCTGTTGATGACGGTGCTGTGGGAGACTATGTCGAAAGCAGAGGAGAGGTCAAGGAGGATCAGAGCCACAATTTCTCCATGGTCGAGAAGTGTTCTGATGTCATCAGTGGCAGCAATCAGCACGGTCTCAGTGCTGTGGTTTGCACAGAATCCTGATTGAGAGGCATCCAGTAGGTGATTTTGTTCCAGGAATTCAGCGAGCTGCTGGTTGATAGCTTCTCCAGGAACTTTGGCTGGGTAGGGGAGCAGGGAGGTTGTGCAATAATTTTTGAGATCGTTGGGGTCAGCAGAGACATTCTTTAGGAGTGGTCTGATGTCTATGTGTTTTCATCTGTCTGGGAAAGTTGTTGGGTAAATGGAGGTGTTTAGGATGCTGGTGAGTTGCGTGCTGAAAGGATTCAGTACAAGGTTGTAGAGGTGGTGGGGGCAGGGGTCAGTGGGTGCCCTGTGGTGGATGTAGGACATGATGGCTGAGGTGGTGAGGGTGGTGAGCAGTGACCAGGTGGTAATGGTTTGACTTATGTTTGCAAGTTGGCTGAGGTCATCAGCGCTGAGGATGGCGGGTTGGATGTTGAAATTGTTGTTGATGTTGGTGATCTTGCTGTTTCACAGAGTTCTTGGGAGGGGTGGAAGGTGTTCTCTATTGCTGTCAGTTTGGAGAATTCTTTGACTATTTTGAAGAGTTCCTTTGTGTGGTTAGTCTCGGAGTCAATGCTGTGGTGATGGCTGCTTTCTTGGCTTCTTTGATGTGCCAGTGATAGTTGCTGATAGCTGTTTTGAGAGCTGCTCTTTCAGTAGGGTTCGTGCTGGCATGCCATCTTTTCTCCAGTTGGTGGCAGTTGTGCTTGGAGGTTCTGAGTACTGGGGTGTACCAGCTGGTATGTTTGGGGTTCTTGTTGGATTTTGTAAGTTTCAGTGGGGTGACTCTCTAGGCACTGTCAGTGATCCAGGTGGAAAAGTTCTAGAGAGCCTGATGGAGGTCTCAGGTTGGGAGGTGGTGAGGGCCTGAGCCCACTGCGCTTCATTGTCCTTGCTTCAGCTGCAGTGGGAGATCGGATGCCTTGTGATGGTATGTTGGGTGTCGTTAATGGTGAAATATACAATGTTGTGACCAGTCCAGGTGAATTCTGTGATATGGCTAAAATTGATTCTGTCGCTGGAGGTGAAAATGAGGTTGAGTGTGTGTCTAGCTTTGCACGTGGGTTCGGTGACCCTCAGGGTGAGGCCGATGTTGTTAGGAATACGATGGAGTTGGCGTCATTGGGGTCGTCGATGTGGAAGTTGAGCTCACCGAGTAGGACATAGTGGTGAGAATGGATTGCTAGGGGGTGATGAGGTTGGGGATGGTGTCACATAATGCTACTCAGGGTCTGTAGGCAAGGGTGCCTCTTATCGTGGTCTTTGAGTCAGTTTGTAGTAGGAAATTGAGGTGTTTCATGAGAGGGATGGGGTTGTTGTTGGTGATGATGTATCTGATGGTATCTTTGAAGATGATGGCGATGCCTCAGCCTTGTTTCTTGGAGCTGTCATGGTGCATCATCTTGTAGCCTTCAGGAGTGGCAGTGGTGATGTCAGGGTTCAAAGAGGGGTTGAGCCACGTTTTGGTAATAAAGGCAATGTCCTTGGAGAAAGTGGTGATGATGTCCCAGATTTCTGTGGCATGTTTACAGAGTGAGCAAACATTGAGCAGGATACAGTGGAGTGATGGCGAGGTGTTCTTGTTCTTGTGGGCAGGTGTGGTGCTGGATCTTTTGTAAGTTATGTTGCAGGAGAAGTGGGATAATAGAGAGGAGGAGACACAGCTGTTGTTTTGAGCATCTGTGGTTCAGGTCCAGGAGTTTCTTGGCAGTGTACCATTGGGCCAAGGATACGAACTACACTGACCACAGTCCTTAGGGGCAATCCCGCTGGTGTGTGAGTGGTGGTGTGCGACCCCACCCCCATTTGTAATGTTAAAAGCTCCCTCGAGCAGTTGGCTGACGAGCCTGGGACACCGCACTTGCGCGCCTGATTGGTACTAAGCCTGGCAATATTTGGCAACCACCGGCAACCCCAGAACATGGCCTAATCCCTGCTGATGAGGGGTAAATACCCCAAAACACGTGTCCAGGGATGGCGAAGAAAGTGAAGATAGCAGAGAATCGAAAGAAGATGCATCGCGGAACACGAACTACACTGACCACAGTCCCTAGGGGCGATCCCGCTAGTGTGTGAGAGGTGTGCGACCCCAGCCCCATTTGTAATGTTAAAAGCTCCCTCGAGCAGTTGGCTGACGAGCCTGGGACCCCACCTCAGCGCCTGCCAATCAAAAGCAAACTGCTATCTCCAAATGATGGGCACCTCGCCAGATAGCAAGAGCCAGCACTTGGGGGTAGCAGTCCCCAGGGCCATTAATGGCTCCTGTAGGAGGACCGTGTTGCTCCTCCCTTCTGTACTTTGCACCGGCAAGCCCTGGAAGGCAGTCGTCCACGGGGTGGGAAATTACCCAGGAGGGTGGCTGCGCAGACTTCTTCCCCCTTAAATCTGGCAATGCAAGAGGAGGTGGTGGTCCCTGGGGACATGTAGGATCCAGGGGAGGCTGCACGGCCCCCCTCTCTTTACTATATACATGGCCCCAGGGAGGTGGTGTTCCCTGGTGCTCTTTTGGGAAAGGCATGGGCATCTGCACGGCCCCTCTCATTATATTCATAAAGCCTCAGGCAGCCCCAGGAAGCTGGCGGTCCATTGGGCGAAGATTGGCCATGGGTCAGATGGCCTCCCCATGTTAAGAAAAAATAGGCCCCCAGGACCTGTCTCACTTTGGGACAAGCCTTCAAAGAAATGCATATATATGTTCACAGAAAAAAACAAAGGTTACAGGGACATTAAAACTAGGATATTGAATTAAAAAATACTTTAGAAATTTGTTAAAAAAACAAAAGTTACCAGGACACTATAGTCACGTTCAGATTTTACACGCACAAAACTATAAAAATTCAACAGTTATAGTAATACTTATTGCAAGAAACCATAACTCGTGCCCTAAGGTAACTATAACTCACATACCCACCATGCACAGCTTTATTTTAACATTTTTTATTGCTAATGTTGCAGTAATATTATCAAAGATGTCGTAGAACATGTCAGGAGTGATGTAATATGTGGGGTAAATGGTGTGGGAGGTATGATTCCAAGCACTGGAAGAGCCCTCTATTAGGCTCTCAGTGTTCGTTCCTGGTGCCAACCTTCTAGTCCGGGACAGCACAAAATGGTTGCTGCCTACCAGAGACACATTCCTGCCCTCCTGCTGCAGAGCCAAGCTTGAGCAGGGGAAGGCAGAACAATAGGCATCCTGTCGCTGAGAGGTGTGACCACCTCCCAGACAGGATTTAGTGTATTGGGACCAGGTGGGTGAGCTTGCCAGTTCCACGAAGTCTGCATGAGGGGCAAATTTGGTGTCCCTGTGCATAGTCCATTTCAAACCAGTCCTGGGAGCCGCTGGCTATCCGCTCTGGGGCGAAACTGTGCAAAGGAAATGGGAGTAACCTCTCCCTGTCCAGGCCTTGCCCTGGGAGGGTCCCCTGAATAGTTCCAACCCTTTCCTAAGGTTACTTAAGGGCTTACCTGTGGGTGGGTCTCTAGATTCAACGTGGGGTAAGATTCAAATCAGACACCACTTCTTCTTCTACCGTATGGGCACTCTGGACTTCGCTGGACTTTGTTTGGCTCAACTTCGTCTCCCTTCCAGTCTTCTGCATCGTCTGTGCCTGTGCACCATACAAGAACCTTCCAAGGCCTATGGGCATCAAAGACACCTGAAGGAATATCCCTTGGAGTGAAGGAGTCACTCCCCTGCATTCGCAGGCACCACAACCAAGTTGACAAGTCTGCTGATCCTGAGCTCCTCCAGACTCCGTAAGGTTCTGTAACATAGATGCTGGTTTTTCATAGCTCCCGATACCTGCCCTGCCCTCTCACCGAGTTTGAGGCCAGTTTCTCTCATGGGGGTTGCAATAACCAAACCCCTGTGCACTGTAACAGCTTGCAGTTGCAAAGGCTTGTTGGCTTCCCTCCAAGAAGATCTTTGGCCTCCAAGTAGCCCCAACGTCAAGCACCTCCATTGACCAGAATCTTTGGCAACATCACATTGTGCACACCGTTGCCAGCATGTTTTGGTGAGCTGCTCAAGGTCCTCTCACGACTCCAGTGCTTCCGGCTTGTGGGTCCATTTGAGGGTAATACTTGCTTCTTTTGGGTTTCCCCTGATTGCTCAGGGTCTGCCATGACTCCCCTGCTTTTGGTGATTCCCCTTAACCTTGCTGGTCCTGGTATTGCTCCTTCTTCAATTCCTGGCTTGTTGGTGCTCCCGCCCAGACACCAACCCCTCAGCACTCTACATCCTTCGTGGGACAGCTCATGCACAGCTCCTGGTCTTCCTCAGCACCGCCTGGTCCTTACAGCTGCAGAGTCAAGGTCATAGTCACCCATCCTGCAACACCCGACATCAGAGGGCATTCGTCTTCCAGGTCTCCTGGTCACACCTGAGTGACATAGACTCTGTCCCCTCTGCTTGCAGGTACCCCTCATCTCGAATCCACGTTTGAATGCCACTGAATACTTTCTCCTTCTTTTGCAGGGACACTTTCCTGAAGTCCTCAGTTGGGTTTGACAGCGGTTTCCGACACCACTTCACAGCAATGCACCCGGCTTCCCTGGTGTAGGTAACATGGGTACTTGGGTGGTTTCAAGGGTCTTGACCCAAATCGTAGTTCTTCTACCACTTTCTTAGTGTATGGTTTAAACAACCCCCCCCCCCCCCCTGCCCCCCTCGGGGCCCACTTTGTACTTTTTATCTACTGTATTTTATAAATACCTTGTTTGGTTCTTTTTCACTTAATCTATACTATCTTGAAAGAGGGGGTCCTAGGTTTCAAGTAAGGCAAAGACGAAGTCCAGCAAAAGTAGGTAGTCGACTGCAAGAACATTGTTAAGGATTGGGCAATAGAATATCTCCAATCACTGACGCTTGTACAGGATAAATCTTCAACCCCATCACCATCTACACAGAACATTCCATTTAAAGAAGAAGGCCCTTTTGGAAGAATAATTCTGACTCCTACTGGAAGAAGAGGACTCACACAAGGACTCAATAACTCCTGAATCCTGCTGGCACCAGGTATAGGACTGCTGCTCAAAGCTCAAGCGGTTTGTCTTAAGTTTACCTGCTTTAGGGACACAAAAAGAGTAAGGATTGATTAATTCAAGAATGCCTAAGTGTGTAAAGAGCATTAGAACTTGCAGGGGACCTGACTGGAAAAAGACATGGTTCCCAAAAACCTTCCCAGAGGAAGTAGGGGCTGCAGAACTAACCAGAAAAAGCTTTACCAGCAGCTGCACACTATTTCAGTAGATAAAAACTTTGACTTTGACAACCTGCTAATTATATCCGACTTCTGCTCCATCAATGTCAGCCTGAAATTGCACCTGGGTCCCACTCCACCACAAGCTGTTGTTTTCCCATAGTGCTCGACTTTTGAAATGCATTTTTTGCAGTAAATGTTTTGTTTTAATCATGTCTCCGGTTCCCCTTATCATATTTGAATGATTTTGGTAACTTTGTGCTCATTAATTATGTCACTGTTTTTCTAATTTGAGATGTATTGAGGTGTATTCGATACTTTTAAATGGTTGGTGCTGCTTAACCCTAGTATGCACGTCTGCTTTTGCTCTAGCTAACGGAATGTTGAGCGAATGTTGGTTTATTCAGTTAGTAGGGGTGCCCCATTTCTGAAAATTATTCAAATTCTGCTAGGGGTGCCCAACTTTTGACAGAAATTGGATTCACTAATAATCTTGTAACCTTTTGAGATATCTGCATGAAACTTGGCAGAGACTTATCGTTTCTAGTCGAATCCCAGTATTCTTAGTTTCATGCAGGTTCATTAAAGGGTGGCAGAAATCTTAATTTGCTAATTAATGTTGATATGCATGGTGAATCCACTTGAAATTTAGTAGATTGTTAGAAGGCTTAGCGTTCTGTTGGTATTTCAATTTTGGTGCAAATCTGTCATGTGAGATAAAGATGAATGAATGGCAATACACTTTTCATTCACTAATATATTAGGTCTGTTAAATGAATCTGCAGGAAATTTGATAGACAGCAAATTAGGATCAATGCAAGGCCAGGCAGGTCCTGTGAGCCACCCCTTCTGTGAATGGCGGCAGGAGCCTGGCAGAAAACAATGCAGAGTGCAGAATTGATACATGGGCAGTGTCTGTGGTACACAGGAGCAGCCCGTGCAGGTAAGAGCGATGGGACGTTGGGGCGTGGTCAACTCGACAGAAGAAGGCGGTGGAAAATTAAGTAAATAATTAATTTTCCCTCGTTATCATCTGTCAAGTTTCCCCTCACCCCGCTCCACTGCTCTTACCTGCACGGGCTGCTCCTGGCAGTACATCATAAAGAACCCATGAAATTCACTGAAAAATCATAGACGCTCGTGTATAAAGCAAGTTTGCAGTCAGAAAGGCTCCTATAGATTAAATAAGATCCTTTAAGACTGCAAAATTGCATTTTTGTCTTCACAAACTCCAAATTGTGATTTGGTAACAAGTTACAGAATCACAAATTAGGTTTGGGAATACATACTGAATGGGTACTTGAAAGTGGTGTGCTGAGGGAATGCCTTACAGATACCGATTTCTTAACACATGTAATAATGTTTGGCAACTGAAAACCCGTCACACAATATTATTTTACCACATCCTCAAAGGAGGTGGTAAGCCATTTGCCATTTCCGCTTTGTGAATGCAGATTAAAATGTTTTCTAGGAGTAAACAGGCCTGCTCCTATAAAAAGTTTGGGTATTTTTTCATTTTTCGTTTATACACTCGGGGGCATATTAGCAAGAACCTCGTTAAAATTATCGCTGTTTTAACGGAAGGAAACTGCAGCTAAAACAGCAATAATGGGCTTGCTAATATGCGTTATTGAATTCCAATAGAAGCCCAGATTAGATGTCCTGCACATCTAACCTAGGCTTCTATTGGACTTCTATAACGCACATTAGCAAGCCCATTATCACCGTTTTAGCAGCAGTTTCCTGCCGCTAAAATGGCGATAAATTTAACGAGGTTCTTGCTAATATGCCCCCGTGTTTTCCTTTGAGGAAAACAAGCTGCAGTTTAAAAAAATGATTGCTTTATTTAAAAGAATCACAGAGCTGGTGGTCTGCTGACTGTGAATGTATCTAATCAAAGTGGCTCGCAATTTGAGACCTACATTATGCATTTTAATGAGGTAGGTAAAATTACTTCCCAATACGATTCTGTATTTTGTGAACTGACCCATAGCTCGGTTCACAAAATACCAATGCATTCAGTAGAAGTTGATGCGCAAATTGTGATCACATCTACTGAATGCATTTTAGAACATTTCATTTGAGAAACTGCAAATTGTGATTCGTTTTTTGTTGCTATTTATGATTTCGTAAATTGAATGTTTGTACATGAGTCTCATGAGAGCCATAATTATAAGTTAGTTATGGTTCAGAAAATACCAAAAAGGCCCTGTAATCCTCCAGTTATGGCGTGGTACAGTGCAATGCGCACAGTAATTTGTGCCTAAACCACGTTTAGACACCCCTTATTAAGTCCTTTTTGACCGACAGAATTCAGACAGTGGACCTGGGAGTGGATAAATTAAAGCCTTTTGCCCTTCCCTGTGGAGTGCCGCAGGGGTCCTCCCTGAGCCCCACACTCTTTAATATTTACGTCAGCCCTCTGGCGGCCTCGATAAGATATTTTGGTCTGCAACTTACATCGTACGCAGACGATACTCAAATTGTGTTATCGTTACAACGAGGGTCTCGAGTGGATATGGCAGCGAGATGCCACGGCTGTGTAAAGAACGTGGCAGATTGGATGGCGTCCAACTGTCTCAAATTAAACGTCGGGAAGACTGAGGTTATTCTGTTCGGAAACAATCCTAACATTTGGACCCCTGATATGTGGCCAGAGGCACTGGGAAGTCCACCTATCCCTACTGGGAAGGCCAGAAATCTGGGTGTGATTGTTGACCCAAATTTCGACTACGGAGACCAGGTTAGCTGAATAGTGTTGTCCTGTTTTCATATCCTTAGGATATTAAAGAAAATAAAATGCTTCCTTCCAACTGAGGCATTCAGGACGGCTGTTACTGCCATCACATTGTCGCGTTTGGACTACTGTAATAGCCTGTACCTTAATTTGAGAAAGAAGCATGAATACAGATTACAGTTGGTTCAAAACGCTGCAGCAAGACTTTTCCTTGGGATCCCCAGATATATTTCAGTACGTGAGGGGCTAAGGCAACTACACTGGTTGCCGGTATCAAGAGGTCCTCTGTGCACAGTCTTTAAAGCTCTGAAGGGCACAGGCCCAGAGTTTTTGATCAGTGGTATAAAATGGTATGTGCCGGACAGAGCGCTTCGATCAGCCGAAGGCAAATTGGTTGCGGTGCCACGTGTAAAAAAGGTTAGATGGAGAGGAAACGTCTTCTTTTTCTGTGCTGCAAAAGCCTGGAACAACCTGCCGGGGAATCTCAGAAATGCCTCAGAGCTACTTTCATTTCGAAAAGGGCTTAAAACCTGGTTATTTATGGAATAGTCCCCCCGTCTAGCTCCGGAGTCAGTAGGTAGTGCCAGGACACCTTTGGGCATAAGTACTCTACAAGCATTTCATGTCTTTTTCAGTTTTGTGTGTACTGAAACAATAAGTAACTTTTAACTGTGCCTTTATGTATCCAGCACTTAAACACTCATCAACCGAAGCACTTGCTGCACATGTTGGTGAAAGAGATTGCTTCCTGGTGTAGTTGCCATTTGTTTTTGCAACAGAAGTCCATGCTCCTAGCAGATGAGATATGCTTTCAACGTGTTGTACAACTGGGTCTGGGGGGTTAGTGGATATTTTGGACATGGCTTGGTAGGATCAGTATGTGCCATTTTGTATGATTTGATGTTCGCTCGTTGATATTCCAGATTTTGTCCAGCTAACACATTTAGTAGTCAGCATACCCCAGCACACATGAATTCAATATATGACAGTTTCAAATGTTATTCACATATAACACAACAAATCAATCAGTTGATTCTTTCTTTTAATATTTCTTCAGGCTTTTAGTGATTTAACTGTTCCTAAGCCAACGCGTGTTTTGTCACCTCACTATGGTTGTACATGCGACTTGTTCACGTTTAGGTAAAAGATAATATGAGATCTTACATTACTCATTATCGGCATCCATTTGTTTTCTCCAAACAAATGTGCACCCAGGGACTGAGTTCAAATTGTGTACTCGCACATTTAAAATCCTTGCTTGTGCATGCATTTAATTATTAAGAGGCATATTATCAAGCAGGGCGTTAAAATTATCGCCATTTTAGCAGCAGTTTAGCAGCGATAATGGGCTTGATAATATGCCCTGGAGAATTCCTATAGAAGCCCACTTTAACACCAGAAAATGGGTTCCTATTGGAATTCAAAAGACCATATTATCAAGCCCATTATCGCCACTTTAGCGGCAGCGGCAAGCGATATTTTTTAATGCTGCTTGATAATATGCCCCCCAGTGACATTTAAAACTATATATAGTACAGATTGAAACATGATTGAATAATTGTCTCAATCATTACAACATAACACACGGGCAACATGACATCGTGAGATTATGTGATGAAATATAGTTATATATGTATACTTGCACCAATTGCCCCCAAGAGCATCACTGTGTCACCCAGTGACAAGACGTCAAACACCACCGCAATCTCCAAACTTAGACCTCTCTAATGTCTAAGTCAAAGTTGTATCTCATATGAGAAAAAAACAACCTGAACGGATTCACTAAATTGCAGTGTGCAATTAAGTACTAAGTCATAGTTCAGAGTAAAGGTGCTAGGGTATAGACAAGAGTAGAGGTAGAAGGTATAGGGTCTGCCATATAAGTAATAGAGATAGAGTGTGGGTTGGGGTAGGCTACTATGGTTTGGGGGAAAGGTCCTGGACAAAGGCAGCAGGAGAATATAGAGTAAGGGAAATGTAGTATATAAGTAAGACTGGCTAGGCTATTGAATGAGCAATAAATAGAAGAACCAAGAATACAGAAGCAAGCAAGAGTAGACACGAGAAGAAGGAAAGAGATGGACGAAGGAAGAGCTCGAGGGCTCTATGTGATCATGCACAAGAAGACCATGGGGATTCAATTTTGTCGCAAGGATTCTGCTCCTACACAGAACTGTGCACAGAGACCCAGGACCTTAGTGAATAGTGGTGTACCAAAAAACTCACCTTAGTGCCTAGAAACCCTAACCAGCTAGCATCAGTGTCACATTAGCTCTTCGTCCTATAGCAAAGGAACCAATGATTAGACAACCCAGAACACACGACTTAGATTGTACTCAGTAATCCATGGGGTCGCACACTGCTCCACCCACCAGCGGGTTCGCCCCGGCCATCCCTGGACACGTGTTTCTGGGTCGTTACCCTTCATCAGCAGGGAATAGGCGTACGTCTGGGGTTGCTGTGTAGGCTGCCACAAGTGTTCTCAGGTCTGGTACCGCTCCACGGCGCGCAGGTGTGTGATCCCGAGCTCGTCAGCTCAATCGGCGCAAGGGACCCTTATTAAACAGTAATCCATGGGGTCGCACACTGCTCCGCCCACCAGCGAGTTCGCCCTGGCCATCCCTGGACACGTGTTTCTGGGTCGTTACCCTTCGTCAGCAGGGAATAGGTGTACGTCTGGGGTTGCTGTGTAGGCTGCCACAAGTGTTCTGCGGTGTGCGATCCAGTGCGGTTGATTCTACAAATGGGCTCCCTTGAGCCTTTAAGCTGACGAGCTTCTGGATGACGCACCTGCGTGCCGGTTAGGCATCGAGGCCTGTGACGGTTACTTGGCGGCCTTCTTTTTCACCCCAACTACGTTCTCTACTGATGAGGGAAGATATCCCAAAACCCGGGCCATGTCTCGGGTCTAGAGATCTTGAGAACAACAAGTACTTACTTGCACCTACTTAGGTGAACCACTTACAAACTATATGTACCAGAATCCTTAGGGGCGATCCGGAGGAGGGGCTAGCGGTGTGCGATCCATTGCGGTTTATTCTACAAATGGGCTCCCTTGAGCCTTTAAGCTGACGAGCTTCTGGATGACGCACCTGCGTGCCGGTTAGGCATCGAGGCCTGTGACAGTTACTTGGCGGCCTTCTTTTTCACCCCAACTACGTTCTCTACTGATGAGGGAAGATATCCCGAAACCCGGGCCATGTCTCGGGTCTAGAGATCTTGAGAACAACAAGTACTTACTTGCACCTACTTAGGTGAACCACTTACGAACTACCAGAATCCTTAGGGGTGATCTGGAGGAGGGGCTAGCGGTGTGCGATCCATTGCGGTTGATTAGATTGTACTCAGGAATGGTGGGAAGCAAGAACACTCTTTTGTTATACTCTCATACCAGTCCACAACAGGAGTAAAAAGGAGACACGGAAAGGTTAGAATGTTTATTTTAACGACGTGCCCTTAGATGCAGTATCTTTGCTAATATAAGCAGACATGTGATTAGAAATAATATTATCAGCATTGTTACAATTCCATAAATCAGAAAAGGAGAAATCATATGACAATGATGGTGAAAATAGGTACTATAGCGCCTTGTAAATCACCCTCCATAGCTAGGAAGTACGTTTTATAAACTAATGAAGGTCTCTTAGGCTTGTTTGGGGGACCCCTATACATCTAAGATCAGCAGGGATGAATCACATCAGGATCTGCAAAAGCTCTTTCTCGCTGGAAATTGAAATCTTCCAAGTGCCTAAAATCATGCCAAAGTGATATTAAAGGCGCCAAGATCCCGTTGGCTTGCAGCTGCATATATGTTATGGCTAGAACGGTAGCCGATCAGCCCGGACAACAGCTACCTTGTTATGATAACCTTGGAGGCTTTGGCACTCAGTGTGCAGACTAGTGTCATGATGTAAGTCTAGGGATGCTGAAAACAAGCCAGTCTCATCTGAAGCATTTCACGCAGCCTAACTTACATCAACAGTTATATGCAGTGTTGTGTGCAAAAGCAGCAAAAAGGAAAAATGGCATTTAAACCTCTAATAAGCCTATGCTAACTCGAAAGTGTGAATAACAAGGCCCAGCCCACACTACACCCTCCCTTGATCGGAGAACAGACAATAGCGGGGGCAATTTTCAGAACACAGAGTTCAAGTTCGAATGAGACAGAACAAAGTTAAAAAAGTTTGCCAAAGTGGATAATTGGGAGTAAAATCCGGATTAGTAACCAAAAATTGTTTTTTAAAAACCAACAGGGTTGTCAAAACACATGTACCTTGTGTAGTTAATAAAAGTAAAAAATTGAAGGGAAAAATACCATCATACCATTACGTGTCTATGAAGCTTAAAAAAGTCTTAACTTCAGTCCAACAGCGTATAGGCACAGTATGTTGCAACTGCCTCCAATAGGAAGTTGTTGTTCTCATCTGTGAACCTTACTGCCATTCAATTCAGCAATGGAAAAGAACACACATTTTTCTCAACAGCCGGAGCCTCTAGCACCATCAGAGGAC
This sequence comes from Lissotriton vulgaris, assembly GCF_964263255.1. Lineage (NCBI taxonomy): Eukaryota > Metazoa > Chordata > Amphibia > Caudata > Salamandridae > Lissotriton > Lissotriton vulgaris. Next base: position 1,297,676,839 of record NC_141693.1, read on the forward strand.
AGCTCAGGTGTTCTTCGAGATAACTGCGTGTCAGAAAGTCTTGGGCTGCAGACCATGTGTTCCAATTGCCTAGGACCCCATGAGCCGCTGCACAGGCCATAATCCTGATTCCAGAACAATCTAGTTCATGAGCAACTAAGACACTCATTAGTAGATCATAATCCGGGTTAGGAGACACCGTGTTGCAGAGACACAAATACAGAGCCCCTTTAAATCCACAATCCAGGCAATGGAAAACTGGCTGCATGCATGTGAAATACTAGAACCGGAAAGATAAACCATACGCCACACTCAGAGTCGCCAGAGGTAGCAATCCATAGAATTCAAGCATCCGGTTAGGAAGTTGGAGCAGCCAGGGCAGACCGTCATGGGGCACAGAATGTGCTACCATTTCGCAGCAAGTAAATTAACAGAGGTACGTCGGCAGCTAAGGCAAGAATTAAGGTAAACCGGCAAAGATGCTGGAAAAAATAGAATGAAAAAATGCCAGTTTCACACCAAATATGGTCTGAAATGAAGTGAGAAAGGCCAGAACTTACTACTTTTAAAAAGTGTGCCAAGCCAGTGATCGAAGAGGCATTAAAGATAGTGTGAATCAACGCCCCAAAATGCAAGGGGAGATTTGTGTTTAATTTGGCATGTACCTCAGTACGAGTATTAGCTACGTGAAGGACGAATGTTTCATGCGCAGATGTAAGAGCGACTTCTTTTTGAGACACAAGAGATTACATTCTACTCATCTTGTTGAACTCTGCTTTCAAGGTCAAAATAGAAGGCCAGATGGATACATCAAGCTTCCCATGTGGGGTAGGAAACAGGACATTCTTACAGCAGACAATACGTGGGAAACAGTCACGATGTACGGAATTCCTGCCAGCATACCACAGCAATCTTCATTATTTAATAATAAATAACTACTGTTTGCTAATAATGTGAAAGTAGGTGTAGTAGCCGGAACAAGTGTACCTTTTACATTACAAGCCAAATTCTGTACTTTCTGGTTGCATGAACCTTGCAATTGTATATTTCTACAGACCAATGAGTGATGGGGTGTAGATGTGCAATCGTCTCCTTTCAAATAGACTTCTTTACCCTCCCTCAGACACCTATAGGTGAGCGGTAGAAACCAAACTCATTTGAGGCATGCTTCAAGCATGCCTCAAATTTAAACAGCGGAAAAGGTAGCGTTATTAACCCGTGGATAAGCCAAACTGCTGAATTTGTCTCGGCCACAGAAAATGGTAAGGGTTCTAACTTTTCAATATGCAAAAGCGAAAATGTGGCATCTTTCATTGACATAAATTGTTGTTTAAAAGTCAGATTAAACGGCAAAAATAATGATGAAGTGTTCATGTTGTCCCAAGGAACTTTTCCAGCTTTTAACGTTTGCAAAGTCCATGCAAACTGCATAATAGAACGCAATTGATTTAGACCATGGTACAAAACTGAAACTTCATCTTGCACAATATCAACAACAGAAGAAACAATATTATCTTATGTAAGTGTAATGTAGATGAAAGTGTGTTAATGCTATTATCTAGAACTGCAAGCACTTTTTCTAAATTAGCTTGATCAATAGCACATAACCTAGAAGCAGCTTCAATTTGAGACAGCTTCCAAACTTCGTTGTAAACTGCATAAATCCATCGTTTGGACCTGCCTTTTGCAGTACCTTTCACAAAGTCATTCAAGTCTACTGCATCAGTTAATTTGGATAAATGGAGCTTAACAGACGCCAAGGTGGAATGCTTGAGCCAGGACTGGCATAGCTTGCCTACAGAGTAGGTAGTGACAGAATGGTCATTTGTAAAACAGGGGTCTACCCTAACTTGTGTATAGCCAGGGGCCAAACCCAAAAAAAGATGCTGGCATGAATCAGCTCTCTTTTGTCATAAAAGCCAGCCTTGTGAATTCAAATTGGATATGTTGAAGGACGAATTTTGCAACTGAGTATGAACATCACTGAGGGACATACTAGTGTAATTAGCCCAATTTGAGTATTCTCCCAAATCAGGAATAGCAGGAGCATTCAATTTTTTAGAATTAGCCAATCCAAAGCAGGTGGTTTGTGGAATAGTTGAATTCTGAAACAACATACGGTTCGGGATGAGACATGCACAATGCAAAGCCTGAGTGCCTTGCATCTGCCAACTTTTAGAACCCCAAACGGATTTAAGATCAATAGTATCTCTCCACAGCTCATAGCCCCCTAGAGTAAATTGATCAATAAAGGAGTTAGAGTACATCAATTTTGTGTGGGTAAGGCTAACCTTGGAAGAGGACTTCTCAGTCATCTTAAAGTAAAATGCATCAGGATTTGATTGATTAAAATCAATAAAGTATGAAAACTTTTTCAAAAGTGTTGTGGAACTGCCTTCAACAGGTGCGGGACAATGTTCCCATTGTGTATAATTAACCACATACCTAAATGTGTTTGCTTTGTGAAGAAAGTGATTGCCATTGTGTTGGTAACAGTACAAATCACCATAATTAGCAGAATCTAAGTACACTTCTTCAGCATCAAAGGCAGCATAATATTTCAAATCAGAAAACAGATCCTCTATGGCTTGGACGTTCCAATCATCAGAGTGAATATTTTGTTTAACCACATCCCCCATTGAAATATGAAGTACATTAGGGATATTAATAACCTCTGTGGGACCATGGATTTGAAATTTAACAGCATCCCATACAATCCCATCTAAGACAGGCCAAGCAGTGATATTCACAAAAATCTGGTCCCTCTTCATTCTGTGTGATGAGGAGTGGGGTGCCAAAGTTCCAGCAATTAGTCTAATTGTAGTTCTTTCTTTAACATAGTGTCCATTCACAAGACAAAAGAAATACACCACAAATCCAATGGACATGAATACAAAAATTGAAAAAAGCACCAGCCAAATGTAAGTCCATGGAGGAATTAAAAAATGTTTTTAAACCATACAGCAAAAGTCGAAACTTTAGAAGGAGACCTTGATGTGGTAGAGTTAGAGTCAAATGTTACGTGATTGATTAGCCACACAGGTCTCTAAATCAGGCATGGACACATCCATGGGATATGTGTACTCAGTTTCATTAATGAGATTAGCAGTTGGCGGATTCAATAAAGGATCTGTAACTGTAGGTATCTCAAAGGCACCATCAGGTTCGCAACAGGTGTCGGAGCAAAAACAGAGTTTTGCGGCATAGCTGGACAAGAGACTGCAGGTGTCATACTAAGAAGAATTGGCCACTCTGTGTAGTTTGACATTGTCAATGGAGATGTACCTGTTTTCCTTTCGACCAGGAAGTGGAGGTAAAATTACTGTTCTTGTACTCTTCACGCCAAGCACAGGAACTGGAGCACGATATGAGGAGCCAAATTCCTTCTTGTTCTCAATCTTCTCTCGCACCAGTTCACCAACTTGGGGTAGCCAGCCAACTACCGGAATCTGCAATGCAGAAACAGATGCGGAGGGCAAATGTTCCTTTGCAAGACTGTCTCTGGTCTTTTGTAGGTTCTGTAAAACAGTAGAGTGTTTATCTATGTCAAAGGATGTGGCCGACACCGCCATGTGTAGACCCTCAAGGTCTGGAACAAACATTTTGATACCAAAGAGCATTTCGTATGGGGTCCGCCCACCCAGAGACCTTCTAGGGAGATTATTAAGTGCCCGCTGAATGCTATTGAGGTGGGCTAGCCAGTTCCAGCCTGTACCTAAAACTCTAGCTGTCAAGGATTGCTTTAAGTCACGGTTCATCCGCTCCACAACACTATTGCCCTCAGGCTGATATGGAGATGAAAATTTGACTTGGACCCACAGTGAACGCATGGCATCCTTGTATGCCTTAGAGGCAAAAGCTGGACTCTGGTCTGATTGGAATGTTCCACACTAAAAACTTCCCACAAAGACAAGCAAATCCCTTACGACAGTCGGAGAATCAGCGCTCCTTTGTGGCCACAACCACACAAACCATGTGCACGAATCAACTGCAACTAAGATGTACTTATACGCAGTATCTGAAGAGAAAGGACCGCAGTGATCTAAATAAACACATGCAAGTGGTTTATTAGAAATGTACAACTATGTCTGGGGCGGTCGTGCAGCAGAAGAAGGTTTAATCTGCTGGCAAATGTCACAGTGAAGGACATTATCATGTGTTTGTTTGTTCAGTCCGTGCCACCAGTAACGCTGTTGAAGGAGAGATACAGTAGCCGACAAGCCGGCTTGGGCGGACGCCATACCCTCGCGGGCCGCTGTAATCAAAGTCTGCCTGCGGTCCACGTTGGAAATTAACCTGTCACCAACGTCATTAATTCTCACATAAGGATCTTTAACAGGACTTAAGTGATAAGAGTATTTAGAAGGGAAACCTTTCAGGTAATTACCTCCCTTCTCTGTTGCGCAAATAGCTGCCAAGATGTCATCATCAATTTTACTTTTGGAATGTGTAACTGCTGCTACTGAATATGTTGCAACCGCTATCTTGGCGGCCTCACTGGCAAGACTGTTGCCAACAGCGTAAACTCCGAAACGATGGTGAACAGGAGTATGAATTACTAAAACGAGTGGGAGACTTTCCTTAAGTTCAGCCACTCGAACCCAGATCATTTTATGTTTTATTGTACGACCTTTGGAGTCACGATAGTCATTTTGAGCCCAAAAGGATAAATTGCCATTGAATGATTGAACACAGTAGTAAGAGTCACTTATGATAAGAGTAGTCACAATGGGATCTGCGTACTCCAATGCAAGCATCAGAGAAAGAAGCTCTGCCAATTGGGAGGTACAGTCCCCTAATGTCTGTGTATGTGCGACATCGGACTTGAACTCACCATTCACCATAGTACCAACCACAATTGCGCAGGCCAAAACATAGGCGTGTCTTGAATCCGTAGCCAGTTGCACGGAACGCTTCAGTGTACATGATACAATGGATATCCGCTAAGGGCCGCATGGTCAGAGGAGCAGGATGAACAAATTCATACTGCAAAAACTCCTGAGTCTGCAGAGAGGAATCAAAAATGAATGAGACATCCGGAGACGTCAAGGACCTAGCCCACTGTATCCACTGCGGGTGCGAAGCCTTCAAATTTGGTACACTGCTTTTGTCACTGCCTCCAAGGCAGGATATGGAGTAACAGCCAAAATGCGTTTTCCCTGCGACAGTGCATGTTCCTTAAGAACCGCCATTTGCACTGCTGTCAAAACTTTTTCCACAGTGGAAAACTACAACTCAGCCGAAGTGTACAAGTGTGACTTGTAAGCAATAGGGACCATGTTACCCTCATTAAAAGTGAGGTATGTGAAACCCAGTGCCTCTAGTACGATTCTTATCACCAGGTTGGTGTGGTTATCATGAGTCAACAAGAATTTAGATTCTAGAAGATCAGCCTGCAAAGATTGCAAGATGGCGGAATGTTCAGGCAGCCAGCACGATTTGGAGAAAGCAGGTTGTACCAAAGTGTAAAGAGGCTTGATACGCTGAGCATAATTGGGAATATAAGTACGCCCGAAATTCAAAAAGCCCAGTAAAGATTGTAATTTTTTCAATGTTGTCGGAGCAAGCAGCTGTGCACATTTCTCCAGTAAGTGAGGAGCCAGACCTCGACCTTCATTGTTGAGCTCATTACCCAGGAACAACACTATGTACTCTGCAATGTCAGATTTTGCAAAGTTAAATTTATAGCCAAAATCCGCAAAATGGCAAAATACGCGGTCAACACGACACAGATTCAGCCATAATTCATCGTCTGTGAGATCAATATCATCCACATATGAACATGCATCTGCGTCGAGCCCCTCCAAAAGAGAGACTCGGCGGGCGGCAAAGACACCTGGACAGTTCTTATAGCCCATAGCCAAACGACAGAATTGGCGTTCTTTGCCAGCACTGGTAAAAGCTGTCCATGGACTACTAATAGAGGACAGATTGTGGGCAAAGAAGCCATTGGATATGTCAAGTGTGGTCTTAAACCTTTTGCGCGCAAGACTATCCACAAGAGCAAAACAGTGAGTATTTTGCACCGCACACGTACAACAATGTGAATTTAAGTGGCGGTAATCCAATACCAAACGGTACGAGCCATCTGGCTTAGTCACAGTAAAAAGAGGGTTATTCATCGGAGACCCACACGTTTCAATCACACCTTGATATTCCAATTGCTCAAGGATCTCAGCCAAGGGAGCTTTCGCTTCACGTGGCATGGGGTATTGGGGTTGAGGCTGTGGCATTGACCGTAAGGGAATCTCATGTCTGGGCGAAAATTTGTTTCAAACACAGTGAGTACGGTACAAAGCGGACACAAGCGCCTTAGTCCAATCTTCTGGAAAATGCATGGCTTGCTCCTTCGGCATTGTGTGCGCGAAGCAGGGAGAATTACCTCCTCCCCTTGCGGAACTGCTAAACAAATGGTGGGGGCCAGTCGACCTCTGCCAATAATATGTCATAGGTATTAGTTAGATTTTCCCAAAATACCCCTTTTTTGGTACGATGTATGTCACCTTCAATTAAAAGGACAATTTCAGATAGTCTTTCAGGGGGAGCCACTCTAGCATCAGCCGTCTCAACTACAACAAATTTGTCAGTCGATGTCACCTTCTGTAGGGCCTCTCGTAAAATGATAATCTCAGCCGTGCTGTACAACAGTGTCAGCACCCATGTCAGATTCCAAAGCTGTGCTCTCACAATCTGTGGCATATCTCGCTGTTACAGCAGCAACTTTCTTATTCTGAAACTGGGGTCTCGGACCTGAAGAGTCGTCCTGCTTGCCTTTACCGTCAGTCTTGAGGGGAGGGTCTTGCTTCGCACCCCTCCCCCGGCCGCCGTCTCCTCGACCGGTAGGTGAGACCGATGAATCCTGCAAAGAGTGAGGAGAATGTTGATCAGGAACCAGAAAACGATTAGGTGACTTAATCGGTGCGCGGTAGTGCAATTCATAAGTGCGCTCAGTAAACATAGGTACAGGTGAGGAGGAACAAGACCCCTGTTTCTGTTGCTTTTTCCCCTGTTTTTTATTTTTAGTCCATGTCTGTTGAGGCCCTGGGGGTGATCATCTTTGTCAGACTTCAACGCCTGTGTTTGCTTTTGCGCTGTCTTGGCAAAAGGCTTAACACCTAGACTATTATGGCCAAAGGTCTTATAAGCCGCCATGATAATCCTTGGTAACTGACGGGGTTTCTCTGCATCAGGAACATCGCGCAAAGCATTCGACACCTGGAAGCTTACCGCATCTAACTTAACGTTAGCAAGGACAAGATCGGAAACTACGTCAAACTCTCCAACGAGTCTCATTCCCAATTCAACAATTGCCTCTTGCCCGTGCTCATCCTGAACACGCTTAATGACGGAGGGTAGGACAAACATTGCCGCAAAAAAAATACCCCATGTGGTACAGTCAGTCACTTCAGGTACTAAGTCTTTCTGCAAATTAATCGTGAGAATCCTGTGTTTCTCCACAGGAGTCGTATTAGGAAATGCTGCCTCCAGTTGGTCAAATTTCTCGGCAAGCCAAAAAGGCATTTCATCCTTATCCTGGGGACGCTTGCCCATAACTGCATCAACCATAACGAGACTAAGCTTCAACCCGTTTGGCCCAACTGGATCCACCGCAATGCCAGAGCCCCCACCTGGTATGTTGCTGGAAATGTAACGAACCAAAGCCCTAATAACCGCTACAGCAGAGGAATAAAGGGGCTTCAATTCAAGTAAGACAAATTCCCCTGCACGTGGGTGTGGGATAAATCCAGCCGAAACAGGCCAAGAAACGCCTGGAATGGATAAAGAACCTAATCTAATTGGTGTTAGAGGGTGGGAAGGGCATCATCAAACCAAACGCGGTGCTGCCAAGCAGAAATCATAACCTCCTGTGTCCTATAAGGAGTGTACTCCACAGGCAGGGCAGTGGGAGTGTAAGTATGAAAGACATTAGTATCCGCATTAACTGCCGGAAACGTAACCCATGAGTAAAAAAGCTCAAACGGGTAATCTGCATCTGCACTCACAACAAAAACTACTGCCATGCCTACCAAGGCGACGCTGAAACCCTGCAAATGATTGAATACAGCCAAACGACTATGCTGCGGGATATCAACGGCCATATTGTCACAGAAAGAAAAAAGAACAATGCAATGTAATGTAGCACAACTGGGTAGCAATTCCATAGATACCGTTTATAAAGTATCAAGCTTGAAAAGACCTATTGAACTATAGGTAGGTTTATCCTTCACCACTGTCAACCGTAAACAATAGTGAGGGGGTCATGGACTGATACAAGCACTACTCGAGAGCCTCACAATAAGACCACAACGTTAGGTGCGCCATGTCACAAGGATTCTGCTCCTACACAGAACTATGCACAGAATGTTGTGTGGCGTTTTAGACTCCGATTGAATTTTCCCGATTCATGCCCTTATATAGGTACAATTCACGTTTGCTCTTATATAGGCAGAAGAAATCAAGCCTTTATTTAGGCATAGCCCAATCTATACAAATACAGGCATGGCTACATCCATCCGTTCAACAAACGTCACAACGATTTCTTGGAAAACCAGCGTAAGCCGTTAGGGACTTCTTCTTGCTTGAACATTGATTTCTCCAAGAACTCATTTAGTGTTACAATGAAGATCTAAGCCCTATGGGTTTATTCATGACATTCATATGCCCGACTTTACGTCAATTATGGCATTCCTATACACCATCAAGGTTTAATTATACCTTCACTTGTTAAAGCAAGACACAGTGGATCGGAGCAGTTCGAAGACCTACTTGCCCGACGCAGCTCGCTACAGCAAGTGCCGAAGGAAGCCGACTCTCCAGCTGACGCACTGATCAGGAAGATGCCCTTCTCTGCCGAGAATCCAGCTCCAGTGTTTCCGACTCCCCTTGCGGGGTGTTGGGAAATCGAGTCCCAAGAAAGAAATACCAGAACTCCTTCATTCTAACAAGGTATGGAGCTGATAAGAACCTAGAGAAACATTTGGTAGATTCTTGGCAAAACTAAACCTATGCAAAAGACCATACTTACTTCTTCCCTCATACTAGACTTAGGTTAGGTTCATTGGGGTAGGCGTATTTTAGAAGCACCAGTTGAGTATTTTAGTCTATGTTATTTATGTATGTATTTTTATATGGCTTAGAAACCATATAAGGCTATTACAGTATTATTTCATATTACTATTTATGCTGTACGCATTATACTTTGCATTCTGTCTAACGATTGTAGCAGTTCACCTCTCTTGCATGAGAAAGAAGACTGTTCAATAAACCTTTTATTGCAAAACGCCCGTCTCTCTATTTCTCTGCAACTCTGTAGAAACAAAGCATGCACGATTGACTGAGTAAAATAGTTATCTATTGTTTCCACGACTCTGAGAGATATATTCTTATTCTTGGGAAACAAAGTTGTCATGTTTATGCGGTTGTCAGAAACTAATCCCTTCTTGTGTATTCAACAACGTTTCTAGTGACTTCTGAGTTAGCTGGCACACTCACAATTAAGTTTAGTATATTCGATAGACACCTATTGACTTAAGTCCCACGTCAAATCTATAGGATATATTATTCCAATGCGCAGAGCCTATTGGGAATATAGGAACTACACTACATGGCACCCAACGGTTTGGTAAGGCACTAATGTAATGCTAGATACTAAAGTAACTAAGTCGTGCTTTTCTCTGAGACACCTTTTTCCTGTAAAATACTCCAATAGACGTCTGGAGTGGGTAAAAGGATAATATCCACCATAGCTGAGTAGGACGAAAAATCCTATTTATTAGCTTTTGGTTGTTCAACACTGAAGGATACAGTGTTCCAAAATATTGTGCACCTTATCTTTGTTTCTTTGAGACTTGCTCTGCAAACTTTCAGTCAACAAAATGTCGAATACCGACAACAACACTGAAGCTGGTGGAGCTGCGGCTGATCCAACCGATGCAGCTTTCAACATCATAGGTTTGCAAGAAACCCACGAAGATGCTATAAGCATTCTGCTAAATTTAAGGAAAGCCATCACTATAAAATGTATAAAACATGGCATATCATCGAGAGGTGGTAGGGCACTTTTTGTGATGAAGGCACATGAATATCACTAGACAGAGGTATTCTATTCATGGATAGTCTTCCCTGAAGCCAATCCAGTAACACATGTGTTTCACTTCTACAAAGAAGATGATCCACTGGAAGAATATATTCCTTTTAAGGATATATAAATTCCACTCACATACCAAGAGCATGAGCTCTGGTTTAAAGGCGCCCTAAAACATTTAAATCACATTACCAGGCTCGGTCCACTAGGTACACGAGGAGCTACATGGTCGGCTCTAGCCGGCTACACACCTGACCCTGACATTGAAGCAATGTTGGATGAACAATTACTTAGTAATATACAAAATTTAATGGACTTATACAGTTAAACCCCAACTGTCTGAAAGTCCTGAAAAGGTCATACTAAAAATGCTCCTACTCCTCCTAAAAAGAAGTGGAAAAATAGCAAACAAACTACTTAAGAGAAGCGTTCTCATTCCAGAGGTAGGTCTCCTCAAAAGGATCCCTCTGAAAGGAGGTATTACCTCAGGAATAGGGACAATTTGAGAAAACCTGATAGATATCAAGATACTGATACACGTTCCTTTCGTACCTTTCAGACTTCGTCACAGAAATCTGAAAGAAGATTCCAGCCAGAACACAAGGAAGAACGCGTGAAGTCCAAAGACGATCAATACGTTCAGAAAAACAAGAAACTTCAATTCACCAAAAAGAAGGTAGCAGGTCTAAAGATCAGACATGCCGAGGATCTTAAGGACACAACTCAAGAACGGGGACTGGGCTCAGTCAATGTTGGACAGCGCAGATGAAGTCACCGTAGCTCGCAAGAACTTGAAGGATCATCTGGAGACAGTGGACTTGAATGAGCACATTCAAGTTGAAACGGCAGCGTCGGCTTGCTCAGCTATCAGTGATACTGATGGTCAAAGTTACGGGCCGAGTTCCATTAAAAAGTCAAAGTAACACCTGGTGAAGAGTTTTCGTGTGCCACTCTTCACCGGGAGTATCACTGATAGCTGAGCAAGCCGACGCTGCCGTAATCTTGGGTCATTATCTTTATCAATTCTTTTCAACTTTCCACAAGAGTTCCTAATAGCAAAGAATAACCATGCCCCTGAAGAAGGGCAAATTGCCCGAAATGCATTGGGCTATGTATTATAGGTTATAACGATGAACAATTAACATTGACCGTGAAAGAAATGAATACTTCAATGAATTGAAAACATTTTGAATAAAACTTTATTTGAAAGATTCACAAACTTTTAAGGAAATTGTTTTTCTGAGTGCTTTTGAGGATGTCATTCCCAGCTGGAAAAACGCTACAAATTTACGATGACATCTATCTGACAGATGATGACTTGGATAGGCACTTGAAAAGGGTGAACACCATTATACCTGGATTCGCCCCAGAAGGATTTAAATTCAATTAAAAAAAATCGAGAATTGCCCATTTAAATGTCCTGTTTTTAGGATATGAACTTTCAAGTGAAGGTAAAAGCCTGACAGCAAACTTTCTAGAGAAATGTGCGCTGGTCCAATCTCCAAAAACGCTGATAAACTTACAGTCGATTCTAGGATTCTTACATTTTGGTAGAGCTTACATTCTGAACTAGGTAGAAAGGGTTAAACCTCTCTACGAATTAATCAAACCTGATTTCTAAACGGTAAATTGGACACAAAAACACACAGAAATTCTACGTTCATTGCAAACAGACATGTTAGCAACTAAACATTTGCAAACACGCGTAAACGTACGCAACTTAGTGATCCGAATCATTCCAGGACAATGCGGATTCACGTACTTAACTTTTAACGAATGTGAAAAAGTACCAATAGCTTGCAAATCACATTTGTACACACAAGCTGAAATAAAATTCACTTCAACAGAAAAATGCTGACAGCGGTTCAAACTGCAGTAGCAAAAGAAAGAGCCCTGGCACAGGGGAATAGCATTGTGGTTGTAACTCCTGAACCTGCCTAAGAAGCAGTGACAAAAGCGAGCATACCAAATGCTAAAGATTTACATCTGAGATGGATACAATGGGTTAATTCTCTTGCTGCGACAGACGTTGAATATGTTTTTGATCCATGTTTAAAAACACAAGCATTTCTACAATACGAATATGAATGTCCGCTGCCTACTGAAATTCTGCCTCTAGAGCAGTATGAATGTATAATTCATACTGACGGATCAGCTCAACCCGTTACGGGGGGTAAACAGGCCTATAGTGCGGCGCGCGTGATCGTTAAAGGTCGTTGGTGCGATGGCAAATTCCGACCAATGGTCACTAAAACACAATCTCTAGGAGATTGTACAGCTCAGCGAGCTGAACTACAAGCATTCAAGATGGCACTTGAGAATACGGATCGCAATTTCCTCACTCTCATAATATGCGATTCGTATTATTGTGTCCAATTTTACAATGAATATTTAGAGAATTGGCTTCAAAACGGTTTCAAAGATGCAAAAAGGTGGCACAATCAAGCATAAACTGCTTTGGGAACAAGTAGTTCAGTTACGACAAGGACTACAAAACACTCACTTGATATATACGCTGAGTCTTCAACGTGATGGCCTTCACGTTAGAGGGAATTCATTGGCTGATGACGCCACGAAGGCAGCTGTGCAAATGGCTTCCATAGCTGCAATCACTCGTTCAAAAACGAAAATAGACAGCAAAAAAAATGCTGGCTGTCAATGCAACATGCAAAGGCAGCGGTGCAGTGTTACCTCAAAACTTTGCATTCAAATACTCATATATAATTGATGCAAACAGCGTTCCTTTTGCTCGAATCCCTGGAGTGGGGGACAGAGTAATTCTAAACAGGAAACGCAGGGTAGCTTTGATACACGAAGCGCATTTGGGAGAGGTTCTGATACATCAGGGGATCTGAAAGACTATCTTAGAATTAAAAGAGATGTACTGGTGGCCAGGAATGAATGCACTCATTCATACATTCGCAATTAACTGCCATGACTGTAATAGAGATCGCAGCAGAGAAAGCCGCCAGATACCTGACTACAGCTTAGCCAGCCCAGTACAGACACCATTGTTAGAAAGCATTAGACTATCTACACGCAGATGTCCTTGTGGACAAGTGCGGTCCCACAAATGTTAAGACAAGGTTCATTTGGATGTGGCCTCAGCGCTCGGCTGACGCTCAAACTGTTATAAAAGATTTGCAAGTCTTTATCAGCACATACGCAGTTGGCACACTACATTCTGACCAGTGCCCTGCGCTTAGCTCTCGAGCTTACAAGGAGGCCATGGCCAATTTGTACATTGTATTGCGGCATTTTAGTCCATTCCATCCTGAGGGAATTCGGTAGTGGAGAGAAAAAACCGGGACATAAAGTAATCTATAACAGCTAGGGTATTAGGCTCAGGTGATGAGTGGGTCAAACATCTAATAAGTGTCCAACGTTGTCCTAACAATCTTCCAAGAAGTTCTCTAGGGGGTATCATTCCATGTGAAGTCCTTTTTGGGAGCAGAATGTAAATATCGGATCTCGATTGTCAGACTTCAGTGGTAGACCAAAAACCCTTTGATATCAAAGACCGTTTGGTTATTTTACAGGACTTAAATGAAATAAGAACGAAGCAAAGTAACGTGTTCCTGAAGCCAACAAACACTGAAGAGAAACCGACCGTCCCAGCAAGGCCTGTCTGGATTCCTAAGCTTGGGGATCTAGTCAGAGAAAAGATCGCGGACAAGAAGGAATTTGGGCCTTCTTAAGACACCAGTACTTGTCCTAGCAATCCACGTATCAAGAACAACATTTCTGCCGCCCCTAGCTGGTAAAAAGATGAACAGGTTCGTGTCAATCGACCTGGTCAAACCACATCATGTGGCTGATCATAAGCAATAGGCCAAGTGGACTCCGACAATGTAGCAGACGCCCTAATCTGGCTACTATCCAAGAGGTTCAAACTGAGAGACTCATCACCTTTGAAGAATCTACAGTGCAGCATGAAGGACTAAGCAACAAAGCTATGGAACTTGTACCTCTTGAGACCTAAATACCAGTTTGTCAAGAAATACCTGTCTACAACGAAGTAGCATCAGACTACACGAATGTGTCAAGTGATCAAGTGGTTCCAGCGATTTCAACCGATCCTGATGCAATCCCTACAATTGACAGAACTGCCTCTGGCTATTTCATTAACGTTTTCTGAGGATCCCAGTGAGCCTGAAATGGCGCCAGCAAAAATAAATTTTAAAGAACAAGCGACAGACCTTTTTCATCACCTGGAAAAGACTTATCTGGTTTCACCACAGATTGAACTTTGGATTGTGTTGGGTATATTTTTTCTTCTACTTTGGTTGACTCTAGTAATAACTCTGGGTTTGCTGATAAATGGAAGATATTTCAAAATGGACACAGCAAGTAAGAACATCAACTTACTCCTCAAATCACACAAATCATCTCATCGTGAACAAGGAGACTTGTCAGCAGTGGACATCACAGCTGTTCTTACACCAGGTGGTATAGCTTGGGACAAAACAGAATATGACATTTTTGGCCCATCAGAGCTGTTGAAGATTTCACATTTATTCAAGATTTCATTAAGTGACTTTGTTTCAGCTAGTACCTTTTCTGATGATTGGGATTTCGAGACTGTTAATGATATGATGTCAGACTTAGAAATGTCTGCGGTATTCACAAATCATGAATATTTAGAAGGTTCATCAAACTATGAACAAATGTATTGATTTAATCATTATGGTCATCATTTCTTGCACAAAATAACATTGCCTAGATATGTCTAAATGTATAACCGATGGGAACATTGTCCAACACCACCAAAGGGTAGCTCAAAAACTTCAGCGAATAAGTTTCCGTACTTTTCAGGGTTCAATGTATCCAATCCAGAATCATTTTACTTTAGAAATGTGAACAAAACAGGAATGAAAAGTATGTTGACAAACACCGACCAGATTTATTCTGCTGCATTTTATGCCCAAGTGTCTAAACTAGGTTTTGACTTTTGGAACGACAAAATTGAGACAAAAACTCCCTGGGTATAAAAGATTGGCAAGTACCGGGTATAGAAGCTATGTTTAGAGCCTGTATCAACCCTGAGCAAATTATGTTTTTGAATGACACTGCCCAACAGACGTCTTGCCTTGGGTTAGCCAAGATAAAAGACATGAACAACCCGTCCATACCTACACATATACCTGAAAATGATAACACTTCAGAGGGGGAGGTCGACGTACATACTATTTTGCTTCACAACAGAACAGATCCAGATTGGAATAAATGGTTGATCTGGACCACAGACACAAACAACTGTCAAGATAGATTCCTGAACAAAACACAGGGTTTCACATTCAATAGGCCAGACCCAAGATACGTTCAAATACAGAATCCTGGAATAGTAACAACATGTAGTGTAGGGAAGCTTTGTCTCGATTGGCTACAGAAATCTACACTTAAGGATGTAAAGCAACACTTATCTTTACTGAAATATGGCGCTGATCTTAGCGAATTTTTGCTAGGACCAAGAAAACCGCGCCCTAAACGTTTTATACATGCCGGTATCTAGGCTGCTTATAATGGAGCATGGAAGATTACGCAAGCAGAGACTGCAGAACGAATACGAGAAATTGATTGTATTAATTTAGAGAAAACTCTCTGTGTAGTTGACAATGGGTTAACGACTCTTTCGTCCAGGATGTATTTATTGGACAGCATAGTGTCTTCTGCTATAGACATCATGGAACAGGACTTGGTTATGTTGCAACATGGTCAGTCACAAGTACGTTCTATCTTGCTATTGGGCTGGACGTTGCAAAACCTTTGTTCAGGCTATGTGCTTTGGCGTTTAATCAATACAACTGTTTTCAGAATTCAATCTTACTGATAAACAGATCAAACTGGAACAGAGGGGAGCAGACTATACAGTTTGAGCACTGAAAAACTGGAAAGATTGCCATTTACAGTCGCTGAAAAGCCAACTACTGAATGGATTATACATGGAACAATCTCTCTGTCTGTTACAATTTCCCATTTTCAGTATTGCCTAAAACACATACCAGTAAAGTTTAGTGAGAAACCCAATATACCCTTGTGGGTTTGGGCCAAATGAGATAATATGGTAAAGGTACCTTCAAGGGATTTTGTTGAAAAATATTTTGTGTTTATTAAAGAAAACTTAATTTGTGACCCCAATGAATAGTGGTCTATGTTCAAACATGTAACGTTCTGTTATTCATTCAATTTAACAAGTGTTATTAATCACTTTAAATAATCAAAAACATAAAATAAAATACAAAAAAAGGGAGTAGAGATACATAAAATATTCTTTATATATTATTCAATCAAAGATAGGGTACTAGATAGTATATTTACAATGTTACAAGAAGTAAATAATACAGAAACAAACAGCTCCACTGTAATAGTTGTATACGCTTTTCTTCCTTGTTGTACTAAATACGTGATAATCAAAAAGAAAAAACGTTGGTCGACGTTTCGGTCTCTAGAATTTGATTGCTGAGACCATCTTCAGGACAAGTGAACATATACAAGTTGAGCCCTAAAAAAGCATAGAACAAGAAATTACTGCTTATTCTGTCTTGGATCCAAACTAACGGACCTCTAAAATATTTACACATTATTTACAAATATATCACCCGAAAACAGAAAAGAAAATAGAGAATTCAGAGGCTCCATAGTCTAACATATTAGCCAATTATAACCAGCAAAACAAATATGGTTTACAGTCATGTACTATGATTTCAATTTCACCTTTTGCATACAATAATTCTAGAGAGCACTTTTGTCTGTCTCTATATACTAACAAGTTGCCATTTTTAAGTGAAATTCAGGTTGCTTTCATTATTAGCCCTCATTGGTATCCAATAGATAAAACACAAAGGTACCTTTATATGATGCAGGGTTAGCGTTATTTATAGTAGTCTGTCAGTGGAAATTCCAAAGGATGAAAATGCATTCACAATTGGTCCCAAATCTGAAATGTCAAGTGTGAGAGACATTGTTTCGATACGCTCGAACAATAGAGGTATGTTCATGAAGCTACCGCTCCCCTAAATATCTGATAAACATCACTTTTAGAATCTTTGGACTATATTTTATTTGTTTACATGTCCCCTTAGGTTCATAGACCTACTGCCACATTGTGTGAAGGCTACAAGTAGCAGTTTCTAAATAAAGGTGATTCTGTTTCCATTTCAATTACCTTTTAATTAGAAGGCTAGATAAACGTTTAGTATCCGTTTTTTCCCAAAGATGGAATTGTGATATAACCTTTTTACATAAACTATCACTCGCTGGATATGTAGTGTCTTTATCATAAATCTGAATGAGAAGAACTGTCATGATTCAAAATAGTGTTAGCGCTAAGTAGTTTGCTACACCTACCAATTGAATCACAAGCCTCGATTTAATTTTAACAGATTGCATGTAAGAAATTCGACCCGCAATATGCAATCAAATGGACTGTTTTTCTCTAGACGTGTGCATTGCATAATGCTATCTATGCCTAAATGATCTCTTCTTTTTTAACTCACTAGACGCTCAATACAAATCACCATTGAAGACAGGATTATCTACACACTCTAGTATTGCTTCGCACCTAGAGAAAGGTGATTAATCGCTCTCTTTTTGCCCAATTTTGACCGAATGAAAATAGCTTAAAGATGTGGCATTTAAATGATCTGCTTGATGAAGGGTATATCACTACTATGTATGATGGTAAACAACTAATGCCCTGACTAGATACTTTTTGGATAAATATCGAAACAATGTCTCTCACACTTGACATTTCAGATTTCAGACCAATTGTGAATGCATTTTTATCCTTTAAAATTTCCACTGACAGACTACTATAAATAACGCTAACCCTGCATCTTATAAAGGTACCATTGTGTTTTATCTATTGGATACCAATGACGGCTAATGATGAAAGCAACCTGAATTTCACTTAAAAATGGCAATTTGACAGTATATAGAGACAGACAAGAGTGATCTCTAGAATAATTGTATGTAAAAGGTGAAATTGAAATCATAGTCCATGGCTGTAAACCATATTTGTTTTGTTGGTTATAATCGGCTAATATGCTAGACTATGGAGCTTCTGAATTCTCTTTTTTGTTTTCTGTTTTCGGGTGATATATTTGTAAATAATGTGTAAATAATGTAGAGGTCCGCTAATTTGGATCCAAGACAGAATAAGCAGTAATTTCTTGTTCTATGCTATTTTAGGGGTCAACCTGTATATTTTCACTTGTCCTGAAGATGGTCTCGGCAATCAAATTCTAGAGACTGACACGTCGACCGATGCTTTTTCTTTTTGATTATCACATATTTAGTACAACAAGGAAGAAAAGCGTATACAACTGTTAAATGTAAATGTACAGGAATTTATATAGCGCAAATCACCGAGCGGTTTCTAAGCGCTTGCTTAGGGAACCCGTCCTGGTATTCCCCTGTGAGATAACCCCGGCAGGGTATCCGCAAGGTGAAAGCCAGGCATCCCGCCGCGAGGGGCCGTTGTGCAGATTAAGCAAGCTATTGCCCAGAGTCACAGAGTGTGAACCCGTGAATCGAGTAGGCACCGGAGCAAGAATTGTCGAGTCCATGGACATTTTAGGACTCAAGACCCCACCAAGCTGGGAATTGAACCCTGGTCCCAGGGTGACCTCTGCTTCCAGGTCTGCCTCCTCTAACCAGTGAGCCACACTTCTCCACTGTTACAGTGGAGCTGTTTTTTTCTGTATTATTTACTTCTTGTAACATTGTAAATATACTACCTAGTACCCTATCTTTGATTGAATAATATATAAAGAATATTTTCTGTATACACCCGCTATCTCTACTCCTTTTTTAAAATTTTATTTTATTTTTCTGATTATTTAAAGTGATTATTAACACTTGTTAAATTGAATGAATAACAGAACGTTACATGTTTGAACATAGACCACTATTCATTGGGGTCGCAAATTAAGTTTTCTTTAATAAACACAAAATATTTTTCAACAAAATCCCTTGAAGGTACCTTTACCATATTAAAACACATACCAGCAGGCACATATGAAAGGTTGGGTAAAGAATACATCAAGACATCCTGGAAATTACCATACACACACAGATGTTGGAGTGGGGGACAGGAAGTGTTTCTTAGTGGTAACAACTGTGAAAATGCACTAAGTGGTTCTCTCCTTTGTCAGGGTATAAACTTACTGTGGGAGCGCGAGCTTAATAAACAGGCGAGGAGGCTGTATATAGGATCCAAAAGGAAGTGGTTTATTCGCAGTAAGGGGGATATTCAATGATACAGAGGGTCTATTGTCCTGGTCGTCTTCTTCTGCACGGCTAGATGATGTGAGGTCAATCCTAGATGTTTCCAGCTCCTCCTCTTCGGATGGGATGGGGTCTCAGCGGAGGCTCATAGAAGAGAAAGACAAATGGAGCCGTAAGTCACTCTGTAACGATTGTGGGTCAAACTAAACCGCTCACCACACCGCAAGTGAAGGAAGGCTAAGTCAAGGGAAGAATGTGTTCAGATGTGGGAGGGTAGGAAATAATAGAAATAATAAGGAGGGACGCTATCAGGTTCAATGGTCGGATCAACGGAAAAGAAAAGGAATTCAAATTGCCAAGTACATATTGCTTTCATGTAGCGTTCTAGGGTTGTAATCTGACACTCAAGTAGTGGAACGGTCTAAGGCACTGTAAGGCTCGAGGGTAAAGCAGCACTCCGGTATTTAAGCAGTCCACCACCCACCTCCTGACTCAGGCAATGAACCTCTACCCGCTACCCTCCTCTACACACCTCCCGACTCCCAATTCCCCCAGGTACTCTCTACTCACTGGCTCCGCCGCAACTCTCTCCGTGAGTTGCGGCCGCTTTCCAGCCTCCTCCGGCAGGTACCACCACTCCTCTGTCCACCGGTCGCCCGACTCGTCGTCCTCATGGTCCACGGCAGGCTCCGTCTCCTTCTGGAACTCCACGGCGTCTTCCCCAGGCACTCTCCGACATTCGGCGTCTCTTCCTCCTCGTCCGTCCTCGCTCTCGCTGTTCCGAGATCCCGCCTCTTGGCTGGCGTCCGTTTTCATTGATGTGACCTGTTTCCTTCCTGGGTCCTCTGTAGACACATCTGGGTCAGACTGCTGCGGAGATAGAGCATACGGGAAAGTCAGCCGGCCCGACCCTATTTCCTTCAAGTCCCAGGATGCATTGGGCGTTGATGGCGTTGCAGGCTCATTCCGATTATGAATTCCAGGGATAAGGCCGCCCTCCTTCTCACACTTACACAGGGCCTGTGATGGGTCTTCTAACAATCTATCCTGCCACCTGAATGGATCACCAGCTGCAGTGATTGATCCAATTTTTGGACAACTTTCTAATGGAAGTTACCTCATGTTGAACGATCACAGCTGCTGTGGCATGTTGCCAGGCATATCATATCTAGTAACTGTGTCAGCCAGGGTCACTTGTTGTATGCAAGTATTGTTTCCTAAAACTAAGACAGACAGGGAGTCACCTTTATGGCTTTCACTGAACATCTCTTCTAGACGAATTGATACTTTAAGCAGAATGAAAGCCATTCTTTTGCAAAAAACTCGGCCACTGACCTCGGCCACAGAGACCTATGATCTGCAAGTCGCAAGGACTTCTGCTGAGAGACCTGCTCTCTTAACTAAAAACTGCCCTATACATTTCTCAGAAATGTTAAGTCGTATCTTAAACATGTCTGATACGAGCGGTATTGTCCATGTATTTAAGACCGTATTTCTGGACTGTTAGCACCTTTTGAAGCAGTCCTAGGAATATTTCCAAACTTTGTGCACTCTGTGTTTGGCGGACTGCCTCTTCTTCTGGGACTCATTGCAGGGATACTATTTTTGCTCCTCCTGCTACGATATGGCAAGCCAATTCACCAGCGACACCCAGTTCTCCATGGAGACAAGTCTACTGGCGATGAAGTGTTGTGAGCGCATTGTCCAAATTTTGGGATTAACTCGTTTCAGAGAATTGAATACCAAATGGTTTCTGTCATTCAGACCAATATTGCAAGATTGCATCTTACCTGTTCTATGCTGCCTGCTATGCGGAGAAGAATGCGTGCTAGACATCTGTCTAACACTCCCATCAGTCATGCCAACGGATGTTGATACTTTGCTTGAACCAGTAACGGCCCATGCACTGTGTTGTACCCAGTGGCTACCAATTCTGATGACGTCATTCATTGAGATCTCAGAGACTCAAAATGCTGACGGTGAGGTACAAGAGGAAACAGCCACACGGGTATCATACACTACGAACATTGCTATTGCAACCAATGCTGACAGCGATGCTTCGCATCCATGTGAGGTTGATCTTTTTAATCAGGTAATCCAACTTTCATCTACAATGGTAGACAAATTCTTTACAGACATAGAAGATTTGATGTTTTCTCCAACTAATAACACTGACTTTTAATTTGGCACACAGTGTTCTGAGATACTCTGAATTCGACCTTCATTTTTCAAAACAAAATACTAACTTTGGTACTCTTTTTTCTATGATTAACTTTTTCTTTTTCCAAATTTGTATTTTTTATTTTTTGCCACAAAGTAACCTGCTTAAAGAAGAACTATCATAGAGAACAAAAATTCTTTGAAAACTTCCAGAGACAATATTTGACCTTGTCCTAAGAACAAACAGTTTTATATAATCTCCCATGAAAGGTTTCTGCTTTTTCTTCTGTATTTATGAGCCATTTCATAAATGTATTTTCATGATTCATTCAGATAGCATTTTGAAAATGTCACCTATATGCTTGGAATGAAACATTGCTTTTAATGGGTACAGAACAAATTCTCTTTTCATGTACAACCAGCTCCAATGCATTTTTATGTATTTTGGGTGGGTTTTTAACACATTATGTTTAGATATATTTAACGTGTTTAGAACTTAGTAATGTCGTACATAAGAAAGTGGAGTGGGTGTTGTGTGGCGTTTTAGGCTCCGATTGACTTTCCCGATTCATGTCCTTATATAGGTACAATTCACACTGCCCTTATATAGGCATAAGAAATCAAGCTCTTATTTAGGCATAGCCCATGCTACCCAAATACAGGCATGGCTACTTCCATCCATTCACCAAATGTCACAACGATTTCTTTGAAAACCAGCTCAAGCCGTTAGGGACTTCCCCTTGCTTGAATATTGATTTCTCCAAGAAGTCAGTTAGTTTTACAATGAACAGCTAGTCCCCAGGGGTTCATTCATGACATTCATATGACCGACTTTATGTCAACTAAACACCTTCAAGGTATAAATAAACCTTCACTTGCTATAGCAAGACACGGTGGTTTGGAGCAGTTCAAAGACCTACTTGCCAGACGCAGCAAGTGGTGAGGGAAGCCAACTCCCCAGCTGACGCACTGATCAGGAAGCTGCTCTTCTCTGCCGAGAATTCAGCTCCAGTCTTTCCGGCTCCTCTTGCGGGGTGTTGGGAAATCGAGTCCCAAGAAAGAGATACCAGACCTCCTTCATTCTAACAAGGTATGGTGCTGAAAGAACCTAGAGAAACATTTGGTAGATTCTTGGCAAAACTAAACCTATGTAAAAGACCATACTTACTTCTTCCCTCATACTAAACTTAAGTTAGGTACATTCGGGTAGGTGTATTTTAGAAGCACCAGTTGAGTATTTTAGTCTATGTTATTTATGTATGTATTTTTATATGGCTTAGAAACCAGACAATGCAATTACAGTATTATTTCATATTAAATATTACTGTTTACGCTGTACGCATAATACCTTGCATTCTGTCTAACGATTGTAGCAGTTCACCTCTTTTGCATGAGAAAGAAGACTGCTCAATAAACCTTTTATTGAAAACGCCTGTCTCTTTATTTCTCTGCAAATCTGTAGAAACAAAGCATGCACGATTGACTGAGTAAAATAGTTATCTATTGTTTCCACGACTCTGAGAGATATATTCTTATTGTTGGGAAACAAAATTGTCATGTTTATGCAGTTGTCAAAAACTAATCTCTTCTTGTGTATTTGAGAACGTTTCTAGTGACCTCTGAGTTAGCTGGCACACTCACAATTAAGTTTAGTATATTCAGTAGAGCCCTATTGACTAAAGTCCTACGTCAAATGTACAGGATATATTATTCCAATGCGCAAAGCCTATTGGGAATATAGGAACTACACTGCAAGAGACCCAGGACCTCAGTGAATAGTGGTGTACCAAAAAACTCACCTTAGTGCCTAGAAACCCTAACCAGCTAGCATCAGTGTCATATTAGCTCTTCGTCCTACAGCAAAGGAACCAATGATTAGACAACCCAGAACACGCTACTTAGAATGTGCTCAGGAATGGTGGGAAGCAAGAACACTCTTTTGTTATACTCTCATACCAGTCCACAACAGGACTAAACAAGCATTGGAAATGCAATAGGTCTCGCATTAGGAAAGTTTGAGCTATTGGTATTGTAAATGACACTTTTTTAATTTATGTGTTGGTTTTGAAAGTAGCAAAATTAATAGCTTTGTCAGTTACAATGTCAATAGTTTTAACTTTTGCAAATGTGACACCTATAGCATTTGTAATGCAATCTGTGTTGTATTTACGTGACTTAGATGTATTGATATTACAAATAACAATGGCTTTTAATTTTGTAAATAATTAATACTTAAATAAAAGTTATTGTAATTTATAATGGCAATAGCTTAAAAGTTTGTAAATAACTTTTGTGAAGATTATGTTCAGTGTATGTTATTGTGACGAAAATCCAAGAACATTGCATTTGCACCTACAAACACACAGAGCCACACACATATCGATGTGGTGGTGGTGGATCTGGGGGATATGGTGGTGGTGGAGATGGTGGATGTGGTGGTGATGGTGGTGGATGTGGGGGTGGATGTGGTGGTGGATGTGTTGGTGGTGTTGGTGGTGGTGGAGGTGGTGGATGTGGTGGTGATGTGGTGGATGTGGTGGTGATGTGGTGGATGTGGTGGTGGTGGATGTGGTGGTGATGTGGTGGATGTGGTGGTGGTGGATGTGGCGGTTGTGGATGTGGTGAAAGTGGTGGTGGATGTGGTGGTGGAAGTGATGGTGGTGGAAGTGACGGTGGTGGGTGTGGTGGATGTGGTGGTGGATGAAGTGGTGGATGTGGTGGTGGATGTGGTGGTGGATGTGGTGGTGGTGGATGTGGTGGTGGTGGATGTGGTGGTGGATGTGGTGGTGGATGTGGTGGTGGATGCGGTGGAAGTGGTGGTGGTGGATGTGGTGGTGGATGTGGTGGTGGTGGTGGATGTGGTGGTGGTGGTGGATGTGGTGGTGGTGGATGCGGTGGTGGTGGATGTGGTGGTGGTGGATGTAGTGGTGGTGGTGGATGTGGCGGGGGTGGATGTGGTGGTGGTGGATGTGGTGGTGGATGTGGCGGTGGATTTCATGGTGGATGTGGAGGTGATGGTGGATGTGGTGGTGGTGGATGTGGTGGTGGTGGTGGATGTGATGGTGGATGTGATGGTGGATGTGGTGGTGGATGTGGTGGTGGATGCGGTGGTGGTGGTAGTGGTGGTGGGTGTGGTGGTGGTGGTGCATGCGATGGTGGTGGATGCAGTGGTGGTGGATGTGGTGGTGGATGTGGTGGTGGTGGATGTGGTGGTGGATGTGGCAGTGGATGTCATGGTGGATGTGGAGGTGGTGGATGTGATGGTGGATGTGGTGGTGATGGTGGATGTGGTGGTGATGTGGTGGTGATGTGGTGGTGATGTGGTGGTGATGTGGTGGTGGTGGATGTGGTGGTTGTGGATGTGGTGAAAGTGGTGGTGGATGTGGTGGTGGAAGTGATGGTGGTGGGTGTGGTGGATGAGGTGGTGGATGTGGTGGTGGATGTGGTGGTGGATGCGGTGGTGAATGTGGTGGTGGTGGTGGATGTGGTGGTGGTGGATGCAGTGGAAGTGGTGGATGTGGTGGTGGATGTGGTGGTGGATGCGGTGGATGTGGTGGTGGATGTGGTGGTGGATGTCATGGTGGATGTGGATGTGATGGTGGATGTGGATGTGGTGGTGATGGTGGATGTGGTGGTGATGTGGTGGTAATGTGGTGGTGATGTGGTGGTGGTGGATGTGGTGGTTGTGGATGTGGTGAAAGTGGTGGTGGATGTGGTGGTGGAAGTGATGGTGGTGGGTGTGGTGGATGAGGTGGTGGATGTGGTGGTGGATGTGGTGGTGGATGCGGTGGTGGATGTGGTGGTGGTGGTGGATGTGGTGGTGGTGGTGGATATGGTGGTGGTGGATGCAGTGGAAGTGGTGGATGTGGTGGTGGATGTGGTGGTGGATGCGGTGGATGTGGTGGTGGATGTGGTGGTGGATGTCATGGTGGATGTGGATGTGATGGTGGATGTGGATGTGGTGGTGGATGATGTGGTGGATGTGATGGTGGATGTGGTGGTGATGGTGGATGTGGTGGTGGATGTGGTGGTGGATGTGGTGGTGGATGAGGTGGTGGATGCGGTGGATGTGGTGGTGGTGGAAGCGGTGGATGTGGTGGATGCGGTGGTGGTGGTGGACACGGTGGTGGTGGTAGTGGTGGATGGGGTGGTAGTTGTAGTGGATGTGGTGGTGGATGTAGTGGTGGTGGATGTGGCGGTGGATGTCATGGTGGATGTGGAGGTGATGGTGCACATCGAATAGCGAGACCTAAAAACACTCAGTAACCGATAGATGAAAAAGGGCTAACCTACACCCCACTGGCTCTCTGTACTGCTCATCATTGTATGTTTTGTTAGAGTTGTTTGAATTTGTTTTTTAAAGATTTAAAGCCGTCTGTAGCCAGACTTAATGACATAAAAACTACATTTAAGGGAAACTGTTGTATGGATTGCGAACAAGCACAGCGTCCACGAACCTTTCCTGCACCCAGGCCTGAGTCAACCACCTTACATCGCCACACAGGCCCTGGGTCAAGAAGAGTCTTTTACACTCCCTGGCTTCTTGGGAGAGACATGTCTGAATTCACAAGAGCTAACCCCACAATGATGTTTACAACTGTAAACTGAATGTGTTTAAAATGTAACAGCGACAGAATTTAAATGTTTTCCAGTAAGCGTCCCATCGTGGGTAATAAACTGTAGATATTCGCAATTACAACAAAATACCTCTCAACAAAGTAATCTGACATGCAGCAGGCAGGACACAGCCTAGTCCACTTCATAAGCTGAGACACACAGCTTTGACCATACTCTAGGGCGCTGGTCGCAGGTTGTCCCTGGCTCCGCTGGAAGGGAGGGGAGGGAGGGTAAAGAAGACATGGAAGTGGCATCGACAGCTCTCTGGGCAGCCGGGGGTGCCCCTTGAGTAGCGGTTAGAAGGGGAACAAGAATGAGGGAACGGAGAATGAGGGAAGGCATTTATATAATAATCTACAGTTGCTGAGGAGTTGGTATTATATCTCAGTGCAGTTCACTGCCACCCATTGAGTAGGCATGCCAAGGACTTACCAGTGATTGAGACTGCTTTATTTCATTAGGAACACTTTTCAAATAACTGTGCGAGTTCGCCTGTGTTTCTTGCTTCAGTGTGAGCTGGTATGTACCTCCCCACTATGTCTGCTCCCAAGTCAGATACCACACCCGTGGCTAAGGCAATGTAATCCCGTTGCACTGACCTGCCTTTTAGCTACAAGCAAGCTGTCTTCAAATATCGATGCTAATCCAGTCAGCCAGAAGATACGTTACTGCCAGCAAAATATCCGTCCGTTTATTGCCAATGTTTCACGTCGTCTAACAACTGGAAACAATGGGAATGAATGTGTACAGGATCGCAAACTGGGTGGAAGCATTTGAAAGAAAAATGCGACACGGCGGGCAGGGGAGGGGGCGGAGCGGGTAAAAAAAAAAAACAAGACGGAGGGAAGGCAGAGAAGGGGAGGGGGGAGGAGAAATGCGACACGGCGGGCAGGGGAGGGGGCGGAGCGGGGAGAGGGTGTGAAAGCAGCAGGGGCCTGGAGTGCGGCTGAGGGAACAGACGGCGATTTGGTGATGTGCACGCGCATTTTAGGTCAATGCGCTTGCGCATTGACCTAAAAGCCACGGGCACAGCACCAAATCGCCCAGTTAGTTAAAGTTTGTTTAAAGCCCTATAGACTCGCTTCTCTATCAATGCGCATGCGCATTGATAGGTCACGAGACCTAAAAAGGAGACACAGAAAGGTTAAAATGTTTCTTTTAAAGACGTGCCCTTAGATGCAGTATCTTTGCTAACATAAGCAGACATATGATTAGAAAGAACATGATCAGCATTGTTACAATTCCATAAATTACAAAAGGAGAAATCATCTTACAATGATGGTGAAAATAGGTCCTATAGCGCCTAGTAAATCACCCTCTCTAGCTATAACTATGTTTTATAAACTAAAGAAGGTCTCTTAGGCTTGTTTGGGGGACCCCCATACCTCTAAGATTAGCAGGGATGAAACACATCAGGATCTACAAAAGCTCTTTCTCTCTGGGAACGGAAATCTTCCAAGTGCCTGAATCATGCCAAAGTGTGTTAATAAAGGCTCCAGGATCGCGTTGGCTTGCAGCTGAATATATATTATGGCTAGAACGTTAGCTGATCAGCCCGGACAACAGCTACCTTGTTATGATAACCTTGGAGGCTTTAGCACTCAGTGTGCAGACTAGAGTCACGATGTAAGTCTAGGAATGCTGAAAACAAGCCAGTCTCATGTGAAGCATTTCACGCAGCCTAACTTACAACAACAGTTATATGCAGTGTCGTGTGCAAAAGCAGCAAAAAAGAAAAATGGCGTTTAAACTTCTAATAAGCCTATGCTAACTTAACAGTGTGAACTTTAAGGCTCAGCCCACACTACAAGTTCACATGGATGGGATTCACTAGGACGGATTGGACATTCTGGAAGCGTTTCTCATACAAAACTGCACAAGTTGAGTATTCTTTCAGTAGGGTATGATGGCAGAATTTAGAGATCTCTGGTAGCTCCTATCTGTGGCTCTCAGGCCTTAAGCAGAGCAAAAGGCCAGTTTTTAACACACTGTGGTATAATACATTTACGTAATTGATGTGTCCCCTGTAAGAATGTGTATTATCAAATCTCTTGCATTTTCTTCGAGGAGCCCTTGCATTTTCTGAAAAGCCTATGGTTATCAGCTTGCTCTGAATTACTTTCTCTATTTGGCTCTCCATGCTGGGCATTGTCAAGATTGACTCTGAATTTTGACGCTGTGCCCTTTACTAATCAGAGGGTAATGTTGCCCCACAGGAGGCCATGCTGGTGTGAGATTTGTGATATTGATCTCGGATTGCTTCCAACAGTATTTGGTTTTGTGGCTGCTGAGGGTGAACCACTGCACACCCACCCACTTTTGAATGGTTTAAACGCAGCGGTTGAGACTGCAAATGCGTGGTTGGATTTTCTTATGACTTGAAGTCCAATGAGCCGTCACAATATACTTGTTCTATGTAGTGTTCATGTAAATGTTGAACTGTACTGTTGGCAGCTCCGATGAATGTTGTACTTCACAAGTAAGTGTTGTGTTGGGTTTAGGACGTTGCAATTCAACTGCTTAATTCTTGTCCGTAGAATTTGGTAGCGAATAAAAGGGAATCATATTTGTATGCTTAATCTGAGGACTGGTTGGTTATGAATGCTAGTCTCAGAAAAACGATGTTAATCACATTTCAAGAGAGATTATTGTATATTGTCTTTAAAACCCACAGAGATCTCCTAATCCCTTATTAGCACAGATTGTCATAGCTGTCCTTTCACCAACCCCACGGCTTGATTTGAATTCCTTTGCAACTTATTTTCTCACCTTGTATTTAACTTCCATGAGTTGCCTTTCTGTAAAGGCCATTTGCTTCTGGGACTTATAATCGAAGTAGTACTGTCCAAAATGAGGTATGTTTTCCTCATCATGGGCACATGGATACATTGCAGTGGCAGCTCCTTCGCTAAGACATAGGAGTGTCGCCCCACTGCTATTTCAGCAGTGCAGAAAAGAAAATGACAATAACAGCACATTATTATCATTTTAATTTTCTAAGTGGAGATTGGGGGGGCTGGGCTTTGTGACACAAGAGGAGGAGAGGAGTAGTTTGCACTCCTCTAAATGCACAAGATGGTTTGGGCGGCCATGCGCACTTGGCATGTTCCCCATTGGGCTATGTTGCAAAGCTCTGTGGGAAACATGCCCAGGCTCCCAGGCACTGTCTGAGAATCCAAACAGGGTGCTAAGAACAATCGCAACACTGCTCCTGCAGTCTTGTGATTGGCTGGGAGAGTCCGGAATCATGGCTGCTTCCGTTGCTTCCAGCAGACCGAAGACGGAGAAGTGGCGTGCGGCATCGGGAGAGTCATCCGGCGGAGCTGCGGAGAAGGTATATTTATTTTTTCATTTTTAATCCATCTCCCGCCTCACCACCTCCGTTTTTAGGCAGACGCCACTGCCATTTTACCTTCAGTCCTGCATTCAGTGAGGTCTTTCAACCTCTCATGCTCTTCACTAATTGCCCCCTTTAAACTTTGGCAATAGCCACAGGTAATAGCTAAAGCCCCAGCACTATTAATTCATTCTGTATTACCTGACTGATGAGACTTACGTGGGTCATAACCCATCTTAGGTTGCTTGCATTCCCAGCTGGAGGGGACCTGGCCTAACAGTTCAGACTGGACTGCTCCTTTTGGAGCTGAACCAAGACTGATTTGCATAATGTGGGTCTCTGCCTAGAATGGCATAGTCGGTGTAAAGTGATGACCTGGAATGTGGCCCGAGCGATTACCAGTGGCTCAGATCAGTTCAAGCATTCCTTCCATCACCTTGATGTTTTTGCAGTATATGTTCCTGGGTATTATGTGAAGGAATTTAAAAGCCTGTATCTTTCTTACAGTCGCCAGGTGGGCATGTTCAGGACTGTAGGGAAATCGTGTAAACCTTTGCACTTTGCAGTGTCCCACCTCACTGCTGGTTTCAATTCTCTGCCACCAAAAGACTGTAGCTCCAAATGTTATGAATGTGTGTTTGACAAGGGAGACATGTTTCATATTCTACAATGTTGGTTATTATGGCTCATTGAGGCATAGGTTCCCCTCCTGTCTTATCTTATCATATCTTAATAGGGTTTTGTATAGCGCTCTGTCACCATAAGTTTCCAGGCGCTGATTGGGTGCTGAGAGATGTAAAAAGAGGGGGAGCTAGCCAGACTGTGTGAAGAGACTGGTTTTCAGGAGTTTTCTCAATTCCAGAAGGGAATTAGCAGTTTTGAGCGGAAGGGGCAGCGGGTTCCAGGATTTGGGGGCCAAGTGCGCAAATCTACACCCACCAAATTTTTTGCGCTTAATTGGGGGTGCAGCTAAGAGATGGTGATGAGAGGACTGTAGGTCGCGTGCCAGACAGTAGGGGATGACTAAGGATTTGAGGAAGAGAGGGGAAGTTCCAAACACAGCTTTGAATGTGAGGCAGCCGATCTTGAACGCAGCCCTCTGTTCGACCGGCAGCCAGTGGAGTTTGCGAAGTAGTGGTTTCGCCGACTGCCATTTCGGGATTTTATAAGCCAGTCTGGCCGCCTGGTTCTGTACAATTTGAAGCCTATGGAGAAGATATTTGGGTAGGCCGTGGAACAGAGAGTTGGAGAAATCCAGGCGGGAGAGCACCAGGGCAATCAGGACTTGAATCAGGCCCTCAGGTGTAAGGAGATGGGAGACTTTCCTGATTTTTCTGAGCTGGAACATGCAAGATGATACAACAGCACCCACCTGAGGCTTAAGGGAGAGCTCTGTGTCTATGACAACCCTGAGACTCTTAGCTGACTTCGCCGGGACAGGCGTGGAACCCAGCTCCACCGGCCAGAACTGTGGGCCCCAGTGAGCGGGGCGGTTTCCAGGGAGGATTAGCTTTGTTTTCCCCGGGTTCAACTTGAGCTGGTTGAGGTTCATCCATTGCTGGATATGTAACATGACCGCTTGACAATCCAAGGCTTCATTAGGAGAGTTGAGGGGGAAGATGATTTGCAGATCGTCTCGAATGGTGATGTCCCACCTCTTCAGGGAATGAATAAGCGGTTGGAGGTAGAGATTAACCTGATTCACCAAAATGCGTGGGATAGTGAAAGTGACATCAGGCACACTTCAACACCCAATGACCTCGCAGCCTTCATGCAATGTCCCGCTCAAAGCCCCTCTCGAGCCCTTATTTTCTGCTGAGAGCGTGGGGAGTGAGGAGTGGAAATTACAGAAAATCTAGCGGGCGCCTCGAACTCCTTTTCCTTCCTGCTCCTGCGGCTGCCATCGTGAGCCCAGAGATAAGGAGAACCAGCAGCGAGCCGGGCTACGTCTGATTGAGGTCCATCATTCAGGTCCCAATTCCCTCTGCAAAGGCTCAGGAAGGGACACATTGGATTTTGCTTAGGTGTTCGGGTACAATGTAATGGACGAACATGCAACATTAAATGCAAACAATTTGAACAATGATATTTGCAGTGTGTAAGACTCTTTTCGCATTTTGCGTTTGCAAGAAACACTAGTGTACGGCCGGATCAAGGCTGATTCGGTGCAGGTGACATCTTGAATATTTCATTACTCTTTTAAAAGCAGCTGAAACTTCTCTTTTTGTTTTAGAGTAGAAGTATATTTTTTATTTCAAAAAAAATATATGATCATTTACATCATAAATATCAAAACACGTCGCATAAGAAAACCAGTTAAAATTACAATACGATATATCATTTTAGAATAAAATTTCTTTACAACAGCCCAAGGCATAGATCGCAGCATTAAAGGTTTTAAAAAGAGTAGAAGTGTCTTCAGTTTACCTGTCACGGTTCCAATGGAAAGCTTGTTATACCAAATACAGAAAGTTTTTCTAGGGCAGCATCCAAGAGCAGACATCATGGTGTGATGTTCTTGCTCTTTGAAGCCGCTTTTAGGATTCTGAGACCGAAACCAGTGCTGCTGACTTGGCCTAGAAATGTGACAGCCATTTTCAGGAATAGAGCCGCTGCCAAGAAGAGATCATGGCTATCTGATGCACCCTATGCAAGAATCATGACCTGGAGAAGGTGCTACTCAGATGCGCACACCACGTACCACAAATGAGCATTGCAATGGGAATGACGTCACCCTCGGACTTTCCATGTCCCCCTGGCCTTCCTCTTTATTATCCAGGATGTCTCATGCACCCAGGGCTACGGCTCACACTGACTTATAGACTGAACTTTCCATGCTGCAGAATCCTGCCTGGACTGAAATATTCATGGATTTTATGTGTCTCCAGGGAGGGTTTCTGCCACTTGCTGTGCCTTGGAGCCCTCTTTTTCTAGATGTGATGGGCCATTACATTTCCACATTTCAGAGGCCTGTGTGTGTGAATGATAACCCCACTGGCACTTCCAGCCTCAGAGTTCTGCCTTTTGACCCAGCTACGCATAGGTGTTCTGTGCTCAGAGGCCAGCAGTTGTGTGCTGCTATCAACCATGGATGTCTTCAAGAACGGAAGCATTGCTGGTGAAAATTTCTAAAGAACGCCTTTCAAGTGCAGTGCTGTCTTTGATCGGATCTTTTCATGATGTCCCAGTTTTGCAAAGTGATATATTTTGTAGCCGGTCACAGGATGTAGGCAGCATTTGTATATGTCTCTCCATGACATTTCCATGTGGAGGGGACTCGCCTAGGATGTGTATGCAAATTAGGTATTTGGCTGTGACTAATTCCATCTTAGAGGTTCTGAAAGATCTGTAAAACAGTGTTCCCTATTGCAGAATAGTAAACCCCAAGAGTCACCTTTCAATGATTGAACATGGTTAGAATGAGACAGCTTGTGAGGAATAGATGTTATAAACATCCACTGTCAAAATCTAAGTAAACATTTACTAAGATCAATAACACATGTCAGGCCTTTTCTCAAGGTAATTGGTTACCGGGCTCTGTAGTTGATGGGTTGTCATTTACCACTAGAATTGAAGATTCTTAGAAGATAATTCTCTCCAAGTGGTTAGCAAGGCACCCTTTGATACACTTGACTCTCCAGTAATGGCTTGATCAAAGAGACCAGGTCTTGAGCAGTCTCCTGAAGGTTAGTAGGTCTTCGGTCTGCCGTAGGAGGATGGGGAGGGTGTTCCAGGACTTGGCGGCGAGGTGGAAGAATGATCTGCCACCAGTGGTTGTTCTCCTGATGTGGGAGGACAGTGGCGAGGACGAGGGCGGCAGAGCGGAGCTGACGGTTCGGGGTGTAGAAGGTGAGCCGTTTGTTGAGGTATGCTGGACCGGTGTTGTGGAGGGTTTTGTGTTCGTGGGTGAGGAGCTTGAAGGTGATCCTCTTGTTGATGGGGAGCCAGTGCAGGTCTCTTAGTTGGGGTGTGATGTGGCCGTGGTGTGGGATGTCGAGGATCAGGTGGGCAGAGACGTTCTGTATGCGTTGCAGTCGTTTCAGTAGTTTGGACGGGGCTCCTGTGTATAGGGCGTTTCTGTAGTGATAGGACTGATGATATCTCAGAAACCATATGTCATAGGATGATGGTTCAAATGATCCTGAGTTCAGTTTGACGACGTTTAGTTTCTGGGTGGTATGCCAGAGTACCTTGGTAAAAGGAGGAATTGCCATTATGTTCCTCTGGAGCCAGAAACAAAGCGTATCTGTACTCCATGAGGTCAAGTAGGTTTATTAAAACTCGGGAGGCATGGCAGAAATGAGATCGTAGTTGGGGTGTTGTGTACATGCGTATGGGTATTTCATATTGGTCATGTTCAGCAGGCTGTAGGTCCATGAAGGTCCTGTTCTGGTTCACCCGTGGGTTGATTCTCCATGCAGGCTGCAGTCTCATCTGGGCTTTGCTCTTGTCCTCTGGTCAGGGTCACCTGCTATTGAACCACACTACTTCCTCTTCTTCCTGTAGAGCTCAACACCTTCAAACAGATCCACATGTTTTTTAGGGTGTGTCCATTTGCTGGGCAAATGTCAAAGACATTATTCCTTCTCTTCCAATCACCCCCTCTAGTTTCCCTGTAGAGTCTCAGGCAGAAATCTGGACTGATAATAAATTCTAGTCTTAGAGGGCCACAATGTAAACCAGAGTTTATAGCATTTATGAAAAGCAAGTGCCTAATAAAGGGCTATGTTTTGTAAAGATTTAAAATCTCCACAAACATTTTTGTGGGTTGTTGCTGATCTTTCCTGTGCAGCGAAGAGAGGACTGACAGGCTAGGGCAACAAATATTATCTTAAAATCTCTTCTGGGTACAACAATCCAGCCTGTTGATGCTCGCAGAATCAGATACTGACCAGAGGTTTGTTTGGATGTATATTGAAGTCAAAAACCATACAGGTAAAAAAACAACAGTTTCCCAGAGAAGTAGAACAGAGACAGTGGGGCACCACCATATTTTTCACACTCTGTATATTGTTGCAAAGAACACCAAATGGTGCCAACACCAAAAAGATACCTTACATACTACTGAAAACAATATTTTATTAGAGAGTATGGCAGGGTTCCCTCTGGGACCCCGTCAGGACAAAGCTAGCCCAACAACCATTGCTGTAAGCCCAAGCTCTCTTGCAGCCAGAGGTGAGGCATCCACCTGCTGATGAAGAGACCTACTGTATAGCGCCTTGAGACCTCCCGGTGAGTTGTACGCTTTATAAGAATATCTGACATTGTCATATGTGAGAGTCCAAATATGCAGACACATTAGTGAAGAGTGAAGCCTAGGCTGGTGCTTCAACCCAGCTCCCTACCCATACTGAGGCTAACTACTAGTTTTTGCGAGTCCTTAAACTGCCCCTCATCTCTGAAGCTCAAGTCAGCGAGAAAATCCTGAGCTCTCCTGTCCAGCCAATTCCATGAGAGTACAGAAAGAGTGTCCAGATAATACCTTGGAGAGAAAACACAAGGTCATCCCTTATGCCAGGCAGGTGTTAGGAAGGACAAGAAGGGAGACACTGAAGTAAATTAGACTTCTCTCCTGATTCACTCTAAAGGCGGTAAGAATGGTCTTCACGAGATGGTTGAGTGCTAAAATGATACAGAAGGTTTAGATACATACATCTTTGAAGACTAGATACATACCTCCTTGATGCGGAGATAAATGGCCATAAGAAAGATATCTCAAAATGGCAGGGGCTTCCTGGTACAAAAGCAGACTTGCTCTTTATGGAAACGGTCTTTTCCATTCTGCGTGTTTCCAGAATGGGAAATGATACAGGCAGAGGGCCCCAATGATGGAATTAAGAGGAATGAGTCCAGACTACAGACTGGCATATTTAAAGAACCCCTGATAGAAGAAGATATCTGCTAGTACTCAAAAGTCTGTATTTTCAGCAAGTATTACATGAAACTGCTAAAATGGCTGCTATTGGTCTCGCTCACCATCGTCTATCCATAGGGAGAAATTAGTTACCTAATTTAAGTGGTACTGGCCAGATTTCACCATAGAAGGTTGGTAGATCTTTCTTCCAGATGATTGGATATAATTCCCAGAATCTCTTGCTATCACTGCCACTTACCATAACTCCCCTTGGTGTAGCGAGGAGGGAGTACCCACATGAATATGGGAAGGACACACTGGGTGTACTGTAATCCTGCGGAGTAGAGTACTTTGTTAGGGAGCAAAGAAAAACTAACGTGTCCATCAGTGACAACGAGAATGCATTTAGAGACAGGCACAGGTACAATTTTCACTGGGAAAGCCCAGCAAATTTGGAAATTTTGCTTCAGCAAGAGCAAAGTGAAGTTTCCCTTCTCACAGGCCTGCATAACCGGACACCCAGGGATGAGTGGGGCATCCTGTGGCTGACCCCATGCAGATTCGCACTGTGATGGGGGAAAGTTCAGGCAACACTGGTAGAGGTTCCAGCACTAGTGAGTGGTACTAGGTGAAGGGCGAAGTGAAAACAGAACATTGCCGGACAGCATGATGGAAAGGATGAAGGATAGAGCAGGGACTTCTCCGGGGAGTAGGGCCGTTCAGCGGCACTTCACCCAGTGACGATCATGGCAGCTGAAACAACTCCCTGCTGCCCGGAGCTTTGAGTGGGAGGAAAAAACTGGGGGGTCTCTCATAGGGTCGTTGCAGATGTAATTAAGGGTGTGGCTTAAAACACAAGCTAAAAATCTGCACTAAGCATAGTGAGCTGCCCCACTGGTATTTTGTAAGGGCGGGTGGAGAACTCCGCTCCGCCAGCGGAGTGCCTCGGTGATTTCCCTACTCCGGGCTCCACTGAGAACGCGGAGTATGGCAAAACTCCAACTCTGCAGAAGAGCGGAGTTAGCCTTTGCCTCTCCCCACCCCTGAGAAATTGGCTCTCCGCATCCACCACCCCATATAAAATAATACTTACAACCTAATTAAAAAAAAATAAAGTCACTTACCTGTATTGCGGCATG
Organism: Lissotriton vulgaris; assembly: GCF_964263255.1. Lineage (NCBI taxonomy): Eukaryota > Metazoa > Chordata > Amphibia > Caudata > Salamandridae > Lissotriton > Lissotriton vulgaris. The sequence continues at coordinate 1,297,713,237 of NC_141693.1, forward strand.
ACCGGGCTGCCCTACTTCTTTCAGCCTTTCATCTTGTGAGAAATGTGCATGTGTATGTCCGCATGCGCCGTTCATGCAAGGTGTACAGAGAGAAGGAGGAGGGCAGCCCGGGGATGCAGCAATTCATGTAAGAGACTTTGGGCCATATTATCAAGAAAGGGCGATACATTATTGCTGCTTTTATCGGCAGGAAACTGCCGCTAAAGCGGCGATAATGGGCTTGTTAATATGCCCTTGTGAATTCCCATAGAAGCCCAGGTTCTGCTGTTAACCTGGGCTTCTATAGGAATTCACAAGGGCATATTATCAATCCCATTATCGCCGCTTTAGCGGCAGTTTTCTGCTGATAAAAGAGGTGATAATGTATCGCCCTTTCTTGATAATATGGCCCTTTTTTCTTTTAAATTAGGTTGTAAGTATTATTTTATATGGGGAGGTGGAGGCGGGTGGCGGAGCGGAGTTCCACGGAGTTTCCCCCCAACTTCGTGGACCTCTAGTTGCCAGCTCCACCCGGGGTTAGAATTTTGTTGCTTCTGTCCATTCATTCAGATATATAACACAACAAGTAACACTACACCTACAACAAGCCAGAGTTGCTGGCTTTGTTAATGGTTGTAAATTGCATAAGATAAATAAGCAACAACTATGCCTTTGTTGTATATAATATTGAAAATGCGTCTGTCCTTGTGAGAGCCCGAAAGAGACCCGTCTCGGCACTTGTTTTTAAGGACCGGGCACACTTAAAGCCCTGCTGCTGCCACAAAGGGCCACCAAGACTAAGAAACTTTTTTAGAGTGTGAGGGACGGGATACCCCATCAAACTGTGACAGATATCTTGCCCGTGAATTATAGGTGCCATTGGATAGATTGCACATGTAATGCAGAAGATGGGATACATCTGTAACGAAGTACCCATTCTTTAAAAACTTTAAGCCAAGTGTATTTTTTTTTTTACTTTGAGAGCTTTAGGAACTTGGCACAATCCTATCTGTGATTCATGAGGTACAGAAACATAATAGGCAATGTGTAACATCTGACGAGGGGGATCATCTAACTGCACAAACAGGACTTTTGTTCTTACAACTTGCACACCACACTTAGTACAAAGATCCTCAAAACCCCTTAAAGGTGGGAATAAGGGTCAAATTTTGCGCACATCTTTATGCTATTTATTGCTGAACTTTTTTCTACCTTATTTTCCCTCCCACAACCTGCGCCTTTCACTTTACCTGTTAATAAAATCTTTATTGTGCCCCTTTTTATTACTCTCGGTTTTGACAAATATGTGTTGAACGTTTTATCTAGTTCAATTTCATTTTCCTATATTTATTTTGTGTACTCTGGCCCACAGTATGGGGGTCTCATTTACAAACTATTGAGGCAAAGCAGCGCTGCAGGCCTTCCTGCTGCGCTGTTGTGTGTTAAAAGAAAAGGGCAGGAATGCACTGTATCTTCAAGATACTGCACATTCCTGTCTTTCTACCCTGCGCCTGCACACAAAGAGAGGCTGTGCGCCAGCACAGGCAGCCGTGCATCATGTTGCAAGGGTGCCTGTGTTGAGGGAATGATTGTTTTAGTGCAGGAAGGGACACCTTCCTGCACAAAAACATGAATTGGTGGCATTTTCCTCTCTCTATGCATGCTGCAGAATGATGCAGCACACTTAGAAAGATTCTGCAGCACGTGTAGAAAGAGGAAAAAATGAGGAGAAATAAAAGTATTTCTCCTCGTTGCGCCAGGGGCGTAACACAGGCCCCCGCAGCCCCTGCGGAGCGGGGGGGGGGGGGCTCTAGCTCAAAGGGGCCCCCTTGGCACTGAACTCTGACCGAAGAGCTCCTGATTGAGCCTGGAAGGGGCCCGCTAAGTACCGTGCAGGGAGGCCCCCTCACTTTTCGTTACGCCAGTGCGATGCGCCACTCCTCTGCGGGAGACATAGGAATCTGATGCATTCCCAGGTTTGCGATTCTGGTAAATCTGTCAATGCTTCAGATTCCATGGGTGTTGCGTCGGAAAACCCACAGCAACACCTATGGAAATCCCCTTACACGCAATGTTCTGCGTAAAAGGAGCACATGTTTACAAGGCCATGAAAAGACACGTAAAGTGGCTTTACGTGGCCTTGTAAATATGGTGTGGCACATTGTGCCACCGCAGCGTCAAAATAGTGATGCTTTGGCGGAGCAAAAGTGCTGCTAGGGGCTCGTAAATGAGGTCCTGTATGTTTTTGTTTTCAATGTTTTGACGAATTACCACGGTCAATCTGAGCTAGAATGAGGCATGAGGGTGACAAAGACGAGACCACGAGTGGAAAGTTCCCTCAGCGAGGTACAGAGGATAAGCATGAGTGGTAAAGAAAAAGAGTAAAGGAAATACAATGGAGAAGCATGGAGAGCATGGGAGGGAGCCACGCTGGATGTAGAGCGGGGGTGGGGGCGGAGGGGGGGGGGGAGGGACAAGAGGTGATTCATGAGGAAGTAAGTGAGAGGTCGCAAACTCACAAAGAGTGATAGTGAGTCATAATAGAAGCAGTGAATTAAATAGAGGGAACGAATGAGTCACAGCAAACACAGACAGAAGGCGAGAGAAGGAGAGAGGGGATAGTTGCGTTACAAGAGAGACGTGGGGAACTGTCGGAGAGGGAGAGAGCTTTGAGAAACAGAAGGGCGAAAGAGCAGCAGCTGGGTGGAGATAAGGAGCGAGAGCGGGAAAAGGCACAGGGGGGCGGGTGCTTTGTTTCTGGCCCCACGATCTGTACCTGCTGATGGGAGGTGGACCTGAGCAGTCTCTGCTTACACCTCTGCACAGCACGACTTTCTTAATTTCACAGGTGCCTGTTCAGTGCTGCTGAGCCCCAGCAATACCAGCACCGATTCTGATCATGAACAGCTTTGAGCCTCTGATGGGAGAACAGCAATGATCCCTGATAAAAAGATACAGCTAATGTGGTAAGCACCGATACCCGAGCAAAAGATACCACCACAAGAGCCTCTAATCGGGATAGCACCAGTCCCTAATCAAAAGATACAACACTGAGCCCCGTGATAGGACTTATCCCTGACCAAGATAGCACTGAGCCCCTAATCAAAATCTCTGAGAAAAAAGATACCACCGAGCGCCTGACTGATGGATAGCACCGAGCAGTGATCAGAAAATAGAACTGATCTCCAATCAAAATAGCACTGATCCCCCAATGAGAAGATAGCAGTGATCCCCAATTGGAAGGCCGCACTGACACCTCCTCAGAGGACAGCACTGACCCTCGAATGAAAGATAGCAGTGATCGACAGCGATAATCCCCGCTTAGACGAAAGCACTGATCTGCGATTAGACAATAGCACTTATCTCTGAGCGCAATAGCATTCAGCATCCATTAAAACATAAGACTGAGCTCTGGTCATGAAATAGCACCGACCTTGATCAGTGAACGGGACTGAGGGCCTGATTTGCATCTTGGGGGGTGAGAATACTCTGTCGCAATGGTGATGGAGTATTCCTTCTGCCAAGCTAATGATCTGCCTGCCAGATTTAGAAGCGGGTGGACCATTGGTGGAACCATGGCGTAGACTACTCCACCTCTGCCAGTACTTTTGAAATTACTGCCAGCTTTGCAGTCATTTTTTAAATTTGGCGGGTGCAGTACCCTCGGCCTGGCAGACATTAATTCCTCTGCCAGTCTGACAAAGTATACTCTATCCACCCAAAAACATAAATAGGGCCCATAGTCCTTAAGCTCTGGATTAGTGAATAGTACAGGGACCTGATCAGAAGTCATCTTTAAGCCCTGATCAGTCAGTGACAAACAGCCAGAACAATGCGTAGCAATGCATCCGATAAGTGACAAACTCAATGACTAAAGAGCACCCATCACTCATCATCTGTAATAGTACTGAGCACCAGATTGATGTACAGCACAGATCCTTGATCAATGAATGGAGCCACATTCTGACAATAAATATAATGACACTGATAAAAAAATATAGCACAGAACCTTATTTGGTAAAAAGCACCCTGCTCCTTAACCCCTTCACTGTGGGGCCGATTCCCCCGCTGTGCTGGGGCGGAGGGGGCGAGCACAGCGCCCCATGCTCATGACGAGCTCAGCTCGTCATGAGCCACGGTTCTCGTGTGCTCATGACGAGCTGGGCTCGTCATGACCACGCCCGTTCCTTAGAATGCCCAGCACAGCAGGGGAATTAGCCCCGCGGGTGAGCGTTCTTACGGTCATGACGAGCTCAGCTCGTCATGAGCACACGAGAACCGTGGCTCATGACGAGCTGCGCTCGTCATGAGCTTGGGAGGGGTTAATAGCAAACAGTATTGCCATCTAAACAGCTGATAGCACTGATCACTTGTTAATGAATAACATTGAGGCATATTCTCAAGGAGCTATCGCCGAGTTAACAGCACTTATCGGAGCCAAAGTCGCGATAAATTTATCGCACCATTCACAAGCTGGTGCTAACAGCCCATAGCACCAGTTTACCTGTGATAGCAGCCGCAAAAACATAGCCACAGATGATCCCTGCAACTAAAACTAAAGAGATGCAGAGTAGGTGTTCCAAGCAAAAAGCTGCAACAACACCACTCCGCAACATTCTCAATGACCAGTCAGATTGGCGATAAGATCACAAAACATGCAATATGGTGCGTTAGCAGCAGGAAACTAACACCTCCTCTGACCTGGTGTAAAGTTGGACCACAGCCAGCACTACAAAAGTGAGGCCAGCCCAGAACCATACCTGAAGAACAAAAGATGCATGGAGCCAGTGAACATGCGGCCCGGACACCAAAGAGGGCCACAATACCCACCGCCACCACCCCCGACCAACACAGAGGCAGCGCAGACAAAGCCAGTGATCCTCCGAAAATGCACCAACCTCACGGACCCAAGACCAGATAATGTCACAGCCCACCACAGGCACAAAAGATCAACCATCCTCCACATCCTGACTACCATTGCACACAGGGTGACAGTACCAACACAGCGGACAACCAACATCCAACCGCAGAACAAGCTGCTGGCCTTGATGCACCTGTTGGCCACTGGTACCCTCCAACCAACATCCGCACAAGTCGGAGGAGTCACACAACCAGCCCAATCCAAGTCCCTCACAACGGTCATGGATGACACCATCAGCTTGGTACCCCACTATCTATACTTCCCATACACTGCACAGGAACAGCTGGAGACCAAGCAAGGCGTCCACGGCACAGCTGTCTTCCCGCACGTGTCAGGGGGCAATTGACTGCACACATGTCCTACTTGTGCCCCCTGGCAACACTGCACTCAATAAGCTGCTTTACTCTCCTGAGGCGGAAGCCGGGAGAAATTGCCGAAATACTACTTTTTAAATCACTGAAACAAATTGTTTTTTAACCAAAGGCAACTCACCTCTGAGCACTTTCCTTCTATTTACCATCACAATCCCCCCCACGCAGCGGATCTTAGCGCTGTCACAGGCTTGGGAAAACAATCGTCGGCATCGCGTGCCAAGCCCCCGGGCCACGCCCACTCTTTTGCGGCCACGCCCACTTCTCCCCAGCCTTAAAAGCGCGCTGAATACTAGACGCGCCACTGCTGCTTTACTCTCCTGAGGCGGAAGCCGGGAGAAATTGCCGAAATACTACTTTTTAAATCACTGAAACAAATTGTTTTTTAACCAAAGGCAACTCACCTCTGGGCACTTTCCCTTCTATTCACCATCACAATCCCCCCCGCGTAGCGGATCTTAGAGCTGCCGCGGGCTTGGGAAAACAATCGCCGCCATCGCGCGCCAAGCCCCCGGGCCACGCCCACTCTTTTGAGGCCACGCTTCCCACCACCCTATTTCAATGTGCACTTACCAGTCGTGCAGCGGGCGTGCCGGCAGCGCGCCGAAAGTGCGCCAAAGGCAAGCCCGTCTGCGCCCGTCCGCGACCGAACGGGGCCCGGTGCCGGACCCCTGGTTCACTTGCTCCCTTGGACATGACGGGAACTCACAGACAGGGGCTACACTATACTAAACAAGAACTACTATCTCTATGCCCGAAACTTAAAGATAGCTGTTACCACACCTTACAAGCGGACTCTTTACCTCTCGTCTGTGAAACCTGCAAACACACTTTCCAACTCTCGAAGAAGGAAAAGCGGGAGACAGCTAAGTTAAAAATGTTGCTACTAAACTGCAGATCTATGAAGAAACATAAAATAGAGATACATGATCTAATAATGGAGAGCTGTCCTGATGTTCTATTTCTTACCGAGACGTGGCTAGACGAAGCTTCGTCGCCTGAAACTCTCGAAGCCACCCCTCCAGGTTACTGCCTACTTAGATTAGACAAACAGAGACAGAGAGGTGGGGGGTTAGCTCTTATCTGTAAAACAGACTTAGATTGTACCTTACTGAAGGCTACGCTACCTAATAGTGTGAGCGTTTTTTTCACAATAAAAGCAGGACCCAAAAACATCATTAACGGACTACTTCTATACTGCCCGCCCGGAGGGGCAGCACAGTTCGGCGACCAACTCATAGAAATGGTTACCCAGCCGGCACTTCGATACAAAAAATGTCTTATTCTAGGTGACCTAAACCTCCACTTCGATAATACTGAATGTGGGGAGGCACAAGCTGTGGCAGAAGCATTGAAAGCCCTAGAGCTAAACCTACAATCCAAATCCCCCACGCACCAATTAGGCCATCTTCTGGACCCCATCTTTGCCAGTTGGGAGGGTGTTAAGGTCTCCTCCCCGATAAGAACTACTTGGTCTGATCACTTTATCATCCCATTTGAAATAGAAGGTATTCATTCAGAATCCAGATCTAACAATCCCCTACCCCAGAAACGCAGAGACTGGAAAAAATTCAAGCAGGAGATATTTAATCTTGCCCTACTTGAAAACCCCCGCTCCCTAGCAATACCTTACAGGAGGCGTGGAATAGTTACTAAAGATGTGTGTCCAATGCGTTAGATACGGTAGCACCCTGGACACACAAACCGCCCGCAAGACAGACCAAAACTGCCCCCTGGTTCTCCGAAGAACTCAAAATAGCCAAAGCTAATGCAAAAACTTGGAAAGACAATGGAGGAAAAGTTACAACCAAGAATGTAAGTCACTTTATAGAACAGAACTAAATAAATATCATAAACTTGTAAGAGCAGTGAAAGGCGCCCACTATAAGGGTAGAATAGAATCCGCCGATAACCCAACTAGTGAACTCTTTGCCATTTACAAAGAGTTAACAGTCCCGACCAGACTCGAAGCGCAAGACACCTACTCCAGCGAGCTATGTGACTCCATAGCTGATCATTTTGTTGGCAAGGTCGACAAAATCTATGCCACTTTCACAGACAACACGGATCCCTCTAGCAAACATGTGGAAGTCAGAGACAACTCCATCGTTAAACCCTGTCTGACATGTTTTAAAGTACCTGAGAGACAGGAACTGCTGAATATTGCTAACAGCATACAGTCTGGTTCTCCCTGTGACGTGTGTCCCCCCAATCGCTTTAAGGGAGTCTTGGAGAGCATGATCGATCAGATTACTCACATCGTCACTCTCTCTTTCCAAGAATGCCATGTGCTTGATACATGGAAAACAGCCCAGGTCATCCCTTTGAAAAAAAAACCCAATGCCCACATCTCCCAACTTCAAAATCTTCGTCCCATCTCCCTTCTTCACTTCTGTTCGAAAATAGTAGAAAAAGTGGTCAATGGGCAACTCATGAAATATCTAGAGGAGGAATCCCTCCTCCACCCCACTCAATCGGGGTTCAGAGCCGGCTACTCGACGGAGTCATCCGTCCCCTATTCCACTGAGTGCCTCAGACAGATGGTGGATGAAGGACAGACAGCAGCGTTGGTTTTATTAGACCTGAGTGCAGCTTTTGACACTGTGCTGCACACAACGCTGCTGTCTCGCCTCTCCGACATGGGAGTGGAGGGATCCGCCCTTGCCTGGATAAAATCTTTCCTAGATAACAGGAGTTTCCAGATGCACTGCCCCCCTTTCAAATCATCCCCCCGGAAGCTGAGCCATGTGGGTTCCACAGGGCTCCAGTTTGAGCCCTACCTTGTTCAACCTCTATATGGCACCCCTGGCTCATATAGTTTAAGCTTTCGGGGTGGATATTGTCACCTACGCCGAAGATACCCAACTGATGATCAAGCTTACGCCTGACCACACAGAAGATGCCATTAACTTCTCCAAATGCCTGTCATCAGTGGCAACATGGATGAATAACAACTGTTTGCACCTGAATGGCGAAAAAACGGAACTTCTAGTTGTTGGTAAATTCCCAACTGCCTGGTCGCACATGTGGTGGCCCTCGGAACTGGGCAATTTTCCCACTCCCGTCGACTCTGTCAGAAACCTCGGAGTGATGCTCGACTCGGATCTCTCTTTCAGGTCTCAGGTTAGCAAAGTTACAGGTAGGTGTTTTAGCACACTTAAAACCCTCCGCAAAGTCCTTGACCTGCTCCCCATCAACGCCAGAAAGACACTTGTCCATGCCTTAGTCACACCCCACCTTGACTACGGCAATGTCCTGCTCCTAGGTTTAAGTAAAAAAGGCCTGTACCAACTGCAGTGCGTACAAAATGCTGCTGCCCGCCTGGTACTTAACCGGCCTCATAGAGCATCTGGGAAGAATGCTCTAGCGAAGCTTCACTGGCTACCGGTCAAGGAACGCATCAAATTCAAAGCTCTATGCTTTACGCATCGCATCTCCCAGGGCAAAGGCCCAAGCTACTTGCAAAAGCTCCTCACTATTCACCGCCCCACCCGGAATTTGAGGTCGTCCGGAGCGATGCTGTTTAAACTCCCCCGCACTCGCAGAGCCAGGATGGGAGGTTGTTCTTTCAGGCACCTGGCTCCTAGGCACTGGAATGAATTACCTCTTGACCTCCGAATGGAACCTTCAGAAACCAGATTCTGTGCTAAACTTAAAACTCACCTGTTTCCAGCCATCTAATTTCCTCTTTTCTCTCTGACCTCGACTTCGTTCTCTCTAAACTTTCTGCCTCTTGAGATATAGCAACAATCTAGCGCGGGGACACACTATTTTTAGTGCAGCCAGGTGCTTTAGAAATGGCTTTATTATTATTATTATTATTATTATTATTATTATTAAGCGCAGAAGAAAGCACATATATCCCATCAATGTCCATGCAATATTGGACCACCAAGGAATCCCCGCCAATGTCACCGCCAACCCCCCAGGCAGTTTGCATGAGCCCTACACCTTCAGGCAGTCCTTCATCAACCTGCACTACTAGGATGGCCCCACGGAAATGAACTGCTTTACGCTTGTCAGCTTTACGCATTGTACCACGTTGTTGTCAATGTGGGTGTGCTGTTCTTACTATGTGTGTGTGCTGCAGTGTGCCACGGGGATCATGGACATGATCCAGGGTAATTGTGGGTGTGCAGTGTGCTACACCTCGTTTTGCATGTGTACCACAGTGCCCATCTCCCCCAGTGTCCCCAGTCCCTGGTCGTTACTCACCCTGTTGATGTTGTGTCAGGTCCTCTCGAGCTGTGCCTGTACTCCCTACACTGATGACTGTGGCCTCAGTTTCCTCCAGCTCCTCCTGTGGAGCAGGACTCCCACCTCCTGTCACCGTTGCAGCCTTCCTGTTGGCAGCAGGTTTGTGCCTGGTTTAGGTTGTCACATCATGCAAGAAGCCAAAGAAATCGGCCAAATGCCCCAAGCATGTAACAAACAACTGTGTTATCAACCGCATTGATGCAATCCTCAGCGATTTTGAGGAGATATTAACGACACTCTTGGGTATTGGAAGTGGGACTCACGCTGCCAACTTAACTGCTCATATGGAAAGGCCCGCAAAACGTATTCCAGATATGTTCAAAAGAGGAACACAAAAAGTGTCCTCCCCATTGAACAAAGGTATAGTACAGCCCACTGAGCAAATCGCCCCCTCCCCCGCGCACAACTGCACAAATCCACACAGTTAGTGAGTTGGAGTGTAGTAACAGATTTGTGCCTCTGACGAACATATCTGAGGATAACTTGCCCCCTTACCCCATCACTCCTAAAGAGCATACAAGGATTGTAGGGTCTACCAAAACTCCAACACCAGCAAAAGTATGTAAATGTTTTTGCCCAGGTTATCCAACCGAGAATATAGGGTCCCAGTTAAATCTGTTCCTTGAACTTATTACCATTCTTAAGGCGTTGGTTTAGAAACTGACAGATACCCTCAATTTGCCAACACACGGCAACGCATTGGATCCTAGTAGACTGGTACTGACTAGGAATCCAATAGACAGTGCCTCCAACAAAAAACTTCAACGGGTAGACTGGGCAAAAACACTGAGGAATGTCCTGTTTTCACAACAGGCTTCCAACCAAGCACTAATGATAGGTACCAGCGAAACAATCTAAGATCGAACCCAACTCAAATAATATCACCCAGAATAGTCTCAGGCACCAGCAAAAGGCAATTGGCTGTTCAGCCAATCCACCCTTTATTCGGTCCAGAAATGAAAGTTACCCATACAAAAGGACCACGATTCACAAATCCCTCATTTGTAGGCCCCAGGGGGGCACACATTTTCCTGACTAATGTACCTAGAACACGATCTAACTCCCATGGGGAAGATGAACAATCCTTGATAAATAAGAGCATCCATTGGATACGCCACATGAGGAAGTGGAGATCTGTAATCAGAAAGACATCTTGACAGCTAAAAGATGTGTGACTCTAGGCCTTAACACAGATCATGTATGCCTAATATTGAAATCCAAGAATCTTGCAGATAATTTGGTGTCATTCGATCTAAGAACATATCATTTTACCCCATCTAACATCAGGATCAAATACAATCCTCCCACACTTACCAGCAGTAATAACCACCCTAAAGTATTTTTAAGAAGTGATATGGGCTCAATCTTAGACAATATAGATTGATGTCTACAGATAGCTCCCCACAGCAGCCTTTTGAGGCTGCAGTAGTTAGGGGAAGGGAACCTACCAGCATGTCAATCGATCAGGGAATAGTAATCCAAGAAGATTCCTATATAATATGCTTTGATTTGTCCATCTCAACACTGCCTATTGCTTCTTGGAACATAGCGTATCTTCAAACAAGGACAGTGTCAAGCGAATGGTCCATGTTCATAGAGGGCCAAGATATACAGGCTTTTCAAGAAGCATGGTTCTAGAGCCCTATCTTCCACCCAGAGTATCTCAATTTTACTAAACTTGCTACTACTAGTGGCAAAGGGCGGCCCTCTGGTGGGCTTACTCTATGGGTATGGCAACTCTCTGGATATGGGTTTGAAGAGCTAATAACGCATAGTCTCAATATCTTGCCCATTGTTCTAACGTTAAAAAGGCAGAGACACTATACTGATTAATGTTTATGCCAGAGGGATGGTGGGCGGGAAGCTCTCTAACACAGTCTCTCTATTGGAAGCCTTAGTAGAGAAATACAGGGGCAGACATAATTTGATTAAAGCCGGTGATTTTAATTGTACATTTGAACCCCTTGACCATGAAGATTGTGGCCTAAGTAGTGATTATGACTCACAATGGGGCATTCCATCTCTCTCCCGAACCCAGATAAACAAATGGACAGAGGCAGCCCTTCAACAAAAGAGTCTGTGCCTAAAAAGGGGCATCAGGGCTGTGAACGGGAGGTCATTATCGGATAGCAAGCAAGGGTCAGCATACATATAAGAATGGTATAGGAAGCAGTAGAATTTATTATATTTTAGTCAATATGGAGATATAGTCCTGTCTCGTCGACATGATAGTCCAAGAGAGAAGCGAAAGTGACCACAACCCACTACTGCTAACTATGCAGAAGCAGGAGCTATCAACATTACAGCCACAATCTCCTGAGAGGGTGACTGGAGACATAATCCCAACAAATGACCTGGGTAGGGTAAATTGGACGATGTTAATCTCCATCATAGACGCCCAGGAGTATCAACATGGTGTTATTACACAGGCACATGAAGATTTGTTCATTAAACTTAAATGCTTTTTTATTAAGACTAACAAAACTGGTAGTAGGGAAAACCCCAAGTCAGCTAATTGGTATAACAAGGACTGTCGAACAGCATACAAGAAATGGTCCCAAGCAATTCGTACTAAATCTATGGAGGTAATTAAACTGGCTCGGAAATTGTACAAAATGACCCAAAATATAGCTAAAAAGGAGTCAGATGAAAAATGTTGGAATGAACTTCTGATTACGAGTAATGATAAAAGCATGTAGACATTCTGGAGGTTAGTGAAATGGGGTAGTGCCGAACCTAGTCAAGCATTGAACAATTATGTAGCATCACAGCAGTGGATTTTGTTTTTTGAGGCTCAATTCGCAGCCTCATCGGACAATTTAAACTACCAACCCTATATTGAATCTGACACCATCGTAACCTTTGGCATAGGAGAGGTTGAAACAGTCTTGGGCGTAATTTCCTAAGGGTAGAGCTCCCGGATCAGACTGCATCCCTCCTGACCTGTTTAGGCATGATAGAGCAACTTGGATTAAGTATATTCAATAGCCAGATTTCTGGCGAGGTACAGAAATAATACCTAGATGCAAAAAGGGGGACTGTACAAGCTCGAGCAAAATACAGGCCCATAAGCCTAATAGATTTGATCCAAAAAATCTTTGCCAGACTTATGCTGAGCCGAATCCAAACATGGATATGCAAATTTTATATTTTTATATCTCCAGGCTAGATTCCGTTCTCATTGTAGAGTGGTGTAGCTCACTGGTTAGAGGTGGCAGACCTGGAAGCAGAGGTCGACCCGGGACCAGGGTTCGATTCCCGACGCGGCAGGGTTTTGGGCCATGGTCGGCGGACTCGATAATTCTCACCTCGGTGCCTACTCCAACCATGGGTCCCACTCAGCAACTCTGGGCAATAGCTTGCATAATCTCTACTAACGGCCCCATCAGTGCTGGGGATGCTTGTCTTCACCTTGGAGATGCCCAGGAGGGACCATCTCACAGGGAAAGCCAGGATGGGTTCCCCAGCGGTATACATCGCCGGGACGCCCCTTTGCTGGGGCAGCTGTGCGCTTTACAAGTATTCGACATTTAACACATGTCAGCACTATTGATCAAGTTTTTAGATTTATGCTGCTTTACTGGCGTACTGTAGTCATTGATGGGGTACCTCGTATGCAGCATTTATCGATTTAAAATCTGCGTTCGACCTGGTCCTCTGCAATAAGTTATGGGAAGCACTGAAGGAATCAGGGATGCCCCCAGAACTCCTCGCCCTAATTGTCAAACTGCACGAGTCGAACTATGCTCAGGTACACTGAGGATCTAAGGGAATGATCACAGGCAGGTTCTCAGTGATGAGAGGGGTCTGCCAATGGTGCGCCCTGGCACCTACCTTTTTTACTTTTTTATTAATAGGGTAGTTAAATATTATTCCACATATCCCGCAGATGCTCCCTCATTCGCCGGTAAGAAGGTACCTCTTTTAATGTTCGCCGATGATACCCTCATTTTATCCAAAACACAGATAGGCCTGCAGCGAGCTCTAGAAAGATTTAAGGTCTTCTGCAGTGACCATGAGCTTGTAGTTAATGTAGATAAAACAACATTGATGGTGCTGCACAAACGTAAAGTGGTGAAAGGGAGAGTTTACATGAACGATGCACAGTTGGAACAAACTGACATTTTTACCTACCTGGGGGTACCCTTGGAAAAGAGGCCTAAGTGAAAACCACAGATAGATATTTTAGCCTTCAGGCATGCCCAACTTGCTGACGTCCTATTAAAGTACCAGCTCTCACAAACAAAGCCGTTTGGCCCCGCGCTAACGATTTACAATGCTAAAGTGAGGGCCTTGATTTTATATGGCGCCAAGCTCTGGAGTTTTGAAAATACTACACCTCTAACAATAGCACAGAATACGTTTCTGAGAGTCTTAACAAGTCTCACTCAATCTATCCCCCTTAAACCCTTATACCTAGACTTGGGCTGCTGCGAAATAGAGGAGCTAGCTCGGTTTATGCCAATAGCGTATTGGAGAAGGCTGTGGACCACCCTGGAGCTGTTACCTTAGGCGAATGTAGTAAATCATGTAAGAGAAGCTGATACATCCTGCAAAATCACATGGTTAAATATAATTAAGGGCACATTGGTGGATATGGGGTATAGTCACCTGTAGGTGGACCCAGTAGGCAGCACATTTCCTTCTAAAAAAGATCATGAGGAAGCCTACAGGAATATGGCTAAAAACAAAGTGGATGTCATCTGTCCAGAATATATCCCTAACGGGTACGTTTTTGGAGTGCAAGGAGGACACTCAGTTTGAGGCTTAATGGAACTTTAAAACCAAACCCAATTACAGAAAACAGTTTAGGGTTGGTTCACTTCCGGTAAAATCACTCACCTACAAATGGCGGAACACTACAGACTCTAATTGCCCGTCATGTAAAACCACTGACAAATGAATTCTTAACATCCTGTTCGTATGTCCAGCATATAAATGCCCCAGAGACAGATGGCTTAAGCCGATCTGTCAAAACCTGGACACCAGATCCAGCCAACATGCATTCTTAATACCAATACACATGAATATTTAGTAATAGCTAAAGATAAGTTGTTGAGTTGGTCGTGGGGTATTCAATCAAATAATCTGAAAAGCAATGTTCATTGAGTGGTATTTCTACATAATATACATGCTCAATTTTATAACTTCACTATCTATGTGGTCATTTGTCAACCTGTAAAAATATGTACGACTCTCAGCCCTATCTACTTGTGTAAATGAAATGAGATCATGACATGTGCACTACCAATGCCACTTAAAATACACCACTGGAAAAGAGCTTCAATCAATCAATCAATCAATCAATCAATGAACTTGTAAAGCGTGCTACTTACCCGTGAGGGTCTTAAGGCGCTTAGGGGGGGGGTGGGTGTGGATACTGTTCAGAGAGCCAGGTCTTGAGGAGCCTTCTGAAGGTGAGCAGGTCTTGGGTCTGTCGCAAATGGGTGGAGAGGGTGTTCCAGGTCTTGGCGGCGAGGAAGGAGAAGGATCTGCCGCCGGAGGTGGCTCGTTGGATGCGCGGGACGGCGGATAGAGCGAGGCTGACAGGGCGGAGCTGGCGGGCAGGGGTGTGGAAGTTGAGTCTGTTGTTCAGGTAGGCTGGTCCGGTGTTGTGGAGTGCTTTGTGCGCGTGGGTGAGGAGCTTGAAGGTGATCCTCTTGTTGACGGGGAGCTAGTGCAGGTCTCTTAGGTGGGAGGTGATGTGGCTGCGGCAGGGGACGTTGAAAATCAGTCGGGCGAAGGTGTTTTGGATGCATTGTAGTCGTCGCAGGTGTTTGGCCAGGATTCCTGCGTAGAGTGCGTTGCTGTAGTCCAGCCTGCTGCTGACGAGGGCTTGGGTCACTGTTCTTCTTGTTTCGGTCGGGATCCACTTGTAGATCCTGCGAAGCATGCAGAGGGTGCTGTAGCAGGAGGAGGAGATGGCGTTGACCTGCTTTGACATGGTGAGGGAGGAGTCCAGGATGAATCCTAGTTTGCGTGCGTGGTCCGTGGGTGTTGGAGCTGCTCCCAGTGTGGTCGGCCACCAGGAGTCGTCCCACGCAGAAGGGGTGGGACCTAGGATGAGGACCTCCGTCTTGTCCGAGTTCATAAAATCATGTTCCCAAAAATCTCAACTAACGTCATGCTACTGATTTTTAAAATGTTATCTTTTTTATGCATTTTAGACTTTTTAGTAATTTTGTAACTTGTATCATCAATTTGTGTAGGTTTGTACCGCTCTGTAGCGTTGTGTTTTTTATGATTGTAATAATCGAAATAAAGACTAAATTGAATTGAAATACTTTTAAAAGAAAAAAAATATTTGACGTAATAGAAAATATAGTAAACGTATGTTAGATGTCATTAGACAGACTGCCTGACTAACATTCATTCACTTCACACCACTCATATCGATTGACGGCCGGGCCGCTTCCCGGAAGTCTCTGCGCATGCAGCCTGTCTGGCTGCCTGCACCCACATCAGCACATGCACACAAAGGCCATCCAACCATAACCTATCCCTCTGCCGTAAAGGGAGAGTGCTCATATTTGTATCATTGTACCATAAGAAAACAAGCATCGGCATAGCCAATAGGTCTCGCCTTTGGGACCTTATAAGTGTTTAGACAGAGGTTAAATCTGGTAGTCTCTCTGAGACATAGGCCTCACATGTGACTGACTGCCCACGACTTACTGACCTTTCAGGAGCCCGATAAGTGAGTGACTATAAAGGCCCCACCGGTCAGAGAAAACACAGCCACAGAGATAGGAAAAGCACAGACATAGCAAATACACTAAAACTGAGGCAGGAAGAACACAGACACAGAGAATACACTGAAACTAAGACTGGGAAAACAAAGACAGGGAATATACTGCCACTGAGACAGGGAGAGCACAGATACAGGGAATACACTGACCCTGAGGCAAGGAAAACACAAACACAAGGAATACACTGACGATGAGACATGGAAAACAAAGACAGAAGGAATACACTGACATTGAGACAAGGAATACACTGACACTGAAACAGGGAACACACAGATACAAGGCATGCACAGACTCTGAAACAGGGAGAAGACAGCCACAAGGAATAAACTGATACTGAGACAGGGAACAGACAGACATAGGAAATAGACTGACACTGAGACAGGAAAACCACAGATACAGGGAACACACTGACACTGAGACATGGAAAACACACAGGGACCACATTGACACTGGGACATGGGGGACAGTGAGACTGGGTCACCAAATTCAGTGACACATTGAATAGAAATACACTGGCACTGAGATAAAGAACACAAGGCGCACGGAGATCACCGATACTGGAACAGGGTGTGCAGTGACACTGGGGCAGTAAATACAGTGACACAGGACATAGGAAAACACTGGCACTGGAGTACAGAATAAATTGACACAAGGAAGAAACTGACACTGAGTCAGGCAATAGGCAGAGACAGGGAATAAACCGACCCAGGGAATACATTGACACTTGAACAGCAGATACACTGAGACCAGGACAGGGAATACATTGACACCAAGTCAAGTTACAAATTGAATGTGAAGGACAATGTAGTGGGACATGGAATACATTGACACTGAGGCAGGGGGTACACTGACACAGGGAACACAGTGAGGCAGGGAATGCCGTAGAATACAGAGGGACAAGAAAACCAATGACCATGATAGAGGGATACACTGAGACAAGCAGAACACCTACACTGAGACACAGAATATAATGAGGCAGGATACACATTGACACTGACACAGGGACTACGAGATAGAGAATACACTGACACTGAGTCAGGGAATACAGTAGTACTGAGACAAGGAATACACTGAGACAGGGAATGCAGACAATGGCAATCGGAATACAGACTTGAGACAGTGAATAAACTGACACTGAGACAGGGAATAAATTGACAAAGAGAGGGAACACGCCAACACAGAGACACGAGACATATCACCACTAAGACAAGGAATACATTGATACTGAAGCAGTGAATACACTGGCACTGAGAGGGGGAATTAACGGAGAAAGGGAATACAATGGGCAGAGAAGACAGTGACACTGGAAAACGGACTACACCCCCATCCCCAGTTTGTTGCCCCATTCCTGAGCGCCCCCTCTTTGGGAATAACATGAATATATCTCATTTGCAGACTGAATCACACCCTAAAAGTATGTGCCCTCTGTCTCTCGGTTAGTCTGTTACCAGCCTCAAGTGGAGTCAGTTCTCACAGGTCACCCTTGCCACCACACACTCAGATTGAGTGGTGGTGCGTGACTAAGTATGGGCCGAAAATTCGCCCTGCTCGTGGAATTTGCGGATTTTCCGCAATTTCGCGATCCGTGAATCTCGCGAAATTGCGGCAAAATCTGCGAATCCGCGAGCGGGACGAATTTTGTTCAGGAAGCACTTACAGGGTTACAGCAGGTGCCCAAGTTAAAGCTAATTTCTTTGTAACCATTTACAAAATGGTTACAAAGAAATTAACTTCAACTTGGGCACCTGCTGTAACCCTGTAAGTGCTTCCTGAGCGGCGCCTCCTTGCCGACTTGCAACTATTCTCTGACCCTGCTCTGACCCTCGAAGCAGGGTCAGAGAATAGTTACAAGTATGGCACGAGGCTCCTGCAACAGGAAGCACTTACAGATATAAAACAGGTGCCCGAGGTGAAGGTCAAATTCAGTAGCGTTTTAATCAGCCCAAAACATTATTGAGCACGGTCGAGGCCTGGCAAGTGTGCTTTAACCACATATCTGCTGTCGAAAATTTGCTGTAATACTTGAGGGAGGACTTTGCATCCATGAGTTTCTCGAGCGCAATCCCCGTGTAGTTCCTGTGACCAGGAGGCTGCTTTCTCCTCATCTTCTGCCCTGCTCGCTCTCTGACCCTTTATACACAGGAGGCATGTGAACACGCATAGAAGCCACTTTCCCAACTATGATGGGCAGCTCACTCAAGGGACCTCGGCGCATTTTGGCGCGGTGGCAAAGTTACAGGCACACATGGTGACTGGAGACAAATCTTCTGGCCCTTTGCACAGCTGCAGTGTACCCAACGAGGTAGCACTTACTGATTAGCCACTAGCAAGTACTCCAGTTAAGAATAGTGCAAATCACAAAACAATCGGCCATTTCGTGGGGAAATCAGCGAATTTGCTGATTTTTTGGAGAATTCTCGGACCGCAGATCTGCAAAATTCGCCCATACTTATGCGTGAGCTGGCAGTTCTGCCCGGTCTTGATCCTTTGACAGGCAGGAACAGGAGGCAGCAGTCTTAATGTGGTGCGGTCCCGACCTGACCGAAGGTTAATGTACTGGAGCTCAGGGTCTTGATAATGGGCCGATACTGGTGCAAGCAGGTCCTTGTAAAAGTCCCAACAAGGCCTGGTGATTCTTGGTAGATACAGGCCCCCACGGTCTCATCATGAATTCGGCTGCTGGAGCCCTGCACGGGCTGAGTACAACTTCTTGGCATATAAAGCCCCCGAACTTCATCATTTTCAGCCATAATTGTTTAATCGCAACTTGGGTAACAAAGGCTGAACACAACTTTGGCAGATGCAGCCTTGGACACGTTGATCTCAGTTTGGGCAGATGTAGCCATACACAGGTCAATCACAACATGCAATAACAGTAACAACCGGTCCTCGTTGCTTGCAGTTGTGGCATTCTGGTTCGGGCCAGGATTCATTATGCAGAGTTTGCGAGCTCTATGATGCTCAGATCCAACAGACCGCTCTCCAAAAGTGCTTTCTTCAAGGTACCCCTCAAACATCAGGAACATGATGCACTTCATTTCTTTCTTCAATTGTGTGCCTTCTAAAAAGACATGAATTTACTGTATCTTGTAAATACGGTGCATTCCTGCCCTTTCAAATTAGCGTAGGGCAGCTCAGCAAAATGATTTGTAATTTGTACTTGTAAAGCGCACTAATACCCCAACTGGGGTGTCCTGGCGCTGTAACGCATTCCGCTGTGGAACCCTTCCTGGCTTTTCCCTGTGAAATGTCCACTCCTGGGCACCATAGACAACAAAGAGGAAACTGGGCTGTTCCTAAAGAAAAGGAAGAGGGGGTCACTAAGGTGCTTGGGGTAATACTCGAAAGAGAGCTAACCCTGGGTATCCAATATGTTGGATATAATGGCCTCACACACCCTTGCGAGTGTCATGCTTCATCATAGGCAATGCTCCTTGAACGGGCACACCTCAAAGAGGGGCTCTTTATTGGAGATCTTTTATCCAACTGCCTATGGGTGAAGTGTGGGGGAGGGGCCAGGACAGAGTAGATGGTGTGGGTGGAGATAAAATGAGGCACAAGGTTCCCGGAAAACAATTTTATTCTGGTGGTCCTCTGCCACAAGTAAAATCAAGGGTAGTCTGTATTCGCCGGAACTTAGGTTTCCAGAAACGATACAGTACTACAAGGTGAAGGGTGTGGTCAACATGTTTCTCGCTTCAAGCTTATTGGCTGCGATTCTTCAGGACCTAATGAAACCTACTATCTACAAAAACATGACCTGCACAAGTATCAGTTTGCAAACAGCACATATGTTGTACTACCTGTTCAACACCTGCTCTTGCCTAATGGTTAGAGTAAAAAGGTTTCAACAGTACCCGGTAGGTCTGACATCAGGGGAGAAGTCATAGAGATTGAGGTTTCTGCTGCCTGAGTCTGCGACAATCATGCCTACTCATCTCTACCGGGTCCTGGGCACCCCCAAGGTGAAGCCAGGCATCCCAGCGCTGTTGGGGCCGTTGTGGAGATTAAGCAAACTATTGCCCAGAGTTGCAGAGTGGGACCCATGATTAAAATAGGCACGAGGCAAAAATGATCAGGTCCGAAGAAATTGAGCCCAAGACTCGCCGAAGCGGGAATTGAACCCTGGTCAGACCTCTGCATCAGGGTCTGCCGCTCTAACCATTGAGCCACACTTCTCCACTCCATTTGCAGCGCCACCTTGTGTCAATTCTTTGTAAACATGCCCCATAGTTTCCACAAAATATTTTCAAAGCAAACAATGTCTTGTGCCGCAAAACGGTATGTGTAAAGAGAACTGAAAAAACATATGTCTTCAAAAATGGTGTTTAAGCACACAATAAAAGTTACATACAAACCTAGTCTGTATGTAGGGTACTGTGTCTATGGCTGGTCCACCCACAACCGTGCCTCTCTTCACAAACACATCTTCACCGAGTTGTCTAGCCACCCCTTGCCAACCCTCCCAAAAAAATATTCTGAGAGCGTGGGTGGATCACCACCAGCTCTAGCCTAAGAATTCCAAATAGGTGCACTAAAATGGACACTTGAGCACATTCCATCTGGCACGGACAGGAGCATAATGGGGGAATAGATGGAAATAGTTAATAGTATAGGATGGCTAGCCGATGCCTGAAATGGGCAGATGGCGACTGCGATGCGCAAGGAGACTCGGGGCCAGCCATGCAAATCCGCGGCGTAAGGTTGGCACCTTGTCTGACAGAGGAAGCCTAAACCAGCTTAAACCAGATTGATGTTGTCTGGGGCAGTCAGGGGTTTCCCTTTATGCACAGACTGACACCGAGTCAGGCAGATGTGTAGACATCACCACGGATAGTCGGACATACAGAGCATTGGGCGGGCACATGGGACCCAGGACGAAGAAGCTTCCTGCTAGACTTGGCCCCGTTGGCGGCGTCCTCGCTTGCATAATAGCACGGCGGCTGCCAATATGAGCTGGTGTTGTTTGTGGACAAACAGACTTCTCTGTTCCTGCTTAGTGTGTGTAATTAGACAAAGCTGGGCCAGTGTAGCTTACTCGAGGAGACACCGCAGCTGGACTGTGAGAGGGTGACGGCCAGGGCACCGGGGGGGCTTTGGGGGCAAGTGGCAGGGCAGGGCTGGATAATAGGAGTGTAGGAGGGTGAATTATCAGGACAAGCCTGGTAAATAAAGGCACCAGAAGATAATGGCAGGACAATGTCAGTCTGGGGGATGCATGAGGGTGAACGCCAGGACAAGCTTGGGGAAGGGGCGACGTGCAGGAAAAAGCCAGAGGACGCAGTGACGTCACGCGACAATCAAGGACTTTTGGGGAACTGGACCCAGCTTAGAATGCGCCAAATGTCCCCCGTAGTAGATTGCTCTCGTGTGGGGGTGGCCACTAGTTGGGCAAGTCTATGTTCTGGGAGGAGGAGGATTGGGGTGCAGGGATACAGCTGCCTAGTGCACAGCCAAGGAATAAAGGTGCAGGAGCTCATATTCCTACAATGAATCTTGTGTGACTACTACCCTGGCAAATAAAACAAGAAAAAAAAGCACTTGCGTGGCAGCAGGGTGGGAGGGATTCACTCACGGGAGCGATAATTGTGACCAGATGGGCCACACGCTCTGGCGTGTGAATCTCCTGACCTGCGCACATTGCAATTTGAAGGCAATGGAACCTGTGCACGTGCTTGGCTGAAAAGTCTAAGCCCTAGGAAAAGGTTGTTTTCCTTTGCAGCGCATGTGCTGTGAAGGCTCGACCTAAAAAGAAAAGGTGCATGTTTCCTCAAGTGCCTGCTGCTGGTAAAATCTGCCCGAGCAGTGCTGGGTAAAAGTGACAGATTCGATATTCTGAGGCAGAGGAAGAACTTCGGTGTGGAAGGGTCCAGAAACAGAGGTTCATGTTTGTACTGAAAGGGAAAGGCCAGCTAGCCGTAATTACAGTTGGAAAACCCTGCACAGACCCCCAGGACCACGTGCACAATTCAGCGAGGCCATCGCAGATATCATAAGCCCGCACGCCCTCACCTCCTCAAACTACATCCTCCTAGGGGACCTCAACTTCCACCTGGACAACTACAAAGACAGCAACACCACCACCCTGCTGGACAACCTCGCCAACCTCGGACTCAAGCAACTGTTGGACACCCCCACCTACTATGCGGGCCTCACGCCAGACCCCATCTTCACCTCCAGCAAGCACATCTCCTTCAGCCACTCCTCCGGACTACACTGGACGGATCACAGCTGCGTCCACTTCAACTTCAGGAGAACCACATCCCAACACCACCCACAACAGGTTCCCCACAGAAGCTGGTCCAAGATCACCACCCTCCAACTCACCACCTCCCTCAGCCAGCACCCTCCCACCAACACTAGGGACCCCAACGAAGCAGCCCACAACCTCACACAGTGGCTCACCAACAGCGCCGATGAATTCGCACCACTGAAGAACCCTCCCAGCAGACCCGGCAGTAAGAAAACCTTGTGGTTCACCAACGACCTCAAAAACTCCAAGAAGACCTGCCGTACCCTCGAGAAAGCCTGGCGCCACGACCAGACAACAGAAAACATGACAGCCCTCAAGAACGCCATCCGCAAACACCACCAGCTGATCCGAACCACAAAAAGGACAACATTCAAAGAACGACTGGACAACAACACCCACTACAGCAAGGAACTCTTTTGCATCGTTAAAGAGCTCTCCTACCCCAGCGCCTGCAACAACGACGTCACACCGTCGCAAGACATCTGCGACTCACTCGCCTCATTCTTTCACCGCAAGATCGCCAATATACACAACAGCTTCAACGCACAGACCACGCACCCAACCACTGAACCAGCGCCCCCCACTACCACCCTCTGCACCTGGACCCCGGTCAGCACCGAAGACACCACCCACACGATGAACACCATCCACTCCGGCTCCCCACCGACCCCTGTCCACACCAGATCTTCAACAAAGCCTACTCCATCATCTCACCCCAACTCCGGGACATCATTAACAGCTCCTTCGCATCCGCCACCTTCCCGGAGAGCTGGAAACATGCCGAGTTCAGCGCCCTCCTGAAGAAACCCACTGCGGACCCCACGGACCTCAAGAACTTCCGCCCCATCTCGCTCCTCCCTTTTCCTGCCAAAGTCATCGAGAAGACCATCAACAAACAACTCTCCACCTTCCTCGAGACAAACGGATCCCTCGACCCCTCACAGTCCGGATTCCGAGGAAACCACAGCACCAAGACCACCCTCATCGCAGCCACCGATGACATCAGGTCCCTGCTCGACAACGGAGAAACAGCTGCCCTCATCCTCCTGGACCTCTCAGCAGCCTTCGACACCGTATGCCACCGCACCCTAATAGAGTGCCTCAGCAACACCGGAATCCAAGGAACGGCCCTGGAGTGGATCATCTCATTCCTCACCGGAAGAACCCAGAGAGTCCGCCTCCCCGTTCCGATCCGCGACCACCGAAGTGATCTGCGGCGTTCCGCAAGGTTCCCCGCTCAGCCCCACCCTCTTTAACGTCTACATGAGCCACCTCGCAGCCATCGCACACCAACATAACCTCAACATTATCTCCTATGCTGACGACACCCAGCTGATCCTCTCCCTCACTAACGACCCCACCACCGCCAGAGCCAGCCTCCAGGAAGGAATGAAAGACGTCGCGTAATGGATGAAGCTCAGCCGTCTGAAACTGGAGTCAGACAAATCGGAAGTCCTCATCCTGGGACCATCAACCCTCTGCATGGGACGACTCCTGGTGGCCCCCTGCCCTGGGCACCGCCCCCAAGCCTACGGACCATGCACGCAACCTGGGCTTCATCCTGGACTCCTCCCTCACGATAACCAAGCAAGTCAACGCCTTCTCCTCATCCTGTTTCAACATCCTGCGTATGCTCCGTAAGATCTTCCTGTGGATCCCCACCGAAACCATGAAGACTGTCACCCAGGCCCTCGTCACAAGCTGACTGGACTACGGGAACACCCTCTATGCTGGCACCACAGCCAAATTCCAGAAAAGACTCCAACGGATACAGAACGCTTCTGCATGCCTCATCCTGGACGTCCCCCATCACAGCCACATCTCTGCACATTTGAGAGACCTGCACTGGCTCCCCGTCAGCAAGAGAATCGCGTTCAGAATCCTCACCCACGCACACAAGGCTCTCCACGGCATGGGCCCCAAATACCTCAAAAGCCGCCTGACATTCTACACACCCACCCGCCAGCTCCGTTCCTCGTCCTCGCCACCGTCCCACGAATTCGCAGAACCACCGCCGGAGGAAGATCCTTCTCCTACCTGGCGGCCAAGACATGGAACTCCCTCCCCACCCACCTACGGCGGACCCAAGACCATCTCTCCTTCAGGAAGCAACTCAAGACCTGGAAGTTCGAGCAGGAGCACCCCCCCCCCCCCAGCGCCTTGAGACCCTAGCGGGTGAGTAGCGCGCTTAACAAATTCGCTGATTGATTGATTGATTGCACAGACAATGATAACTTAAAACACCTAAAGAAGGATGTTTACCAAGTTCTACACCCGTTAATAAAAAACATCAATGTATTGGGGGAGGGGCCGCTCACTCACTTGCTATCAGCTCTCCGGCCGCAATAATCACTCAGGTCACCTTTCTCTAATTGCTGCGTGGTCCTGACTGACTTTCCCCGATCCATGCCCCTTTATTTATAGCTGGCGCGTGACGACATGTGCCAGCGCTAGCGTAACCTCTCTGACGTGGGTAGACTGCACCGCTACCCGCTTCAGAGAACACTACGTTCCTTCTAACCTTTATTAAACAACAAACAAACAGTGATCATGTAGATCTGTTAGCAGTATCTTGAATTCCAGTCCCAGGTCCGTCACACCATGAAGTCGGCCAACCGGGAGGATGGAGCCGGGTTTCTTCTGAGGCCATATCTGGAGTGCTCTCCCCATGATGATGACAATGATTGGGTCATCCCCTGTGAGACTTCGCTCTCCGGGGGTCTCGCGCGGGAATTTGGCCGACTTCCAACTGGCATTCCCGGCAGTGAAGGGGTGCCCTGGTCGGATAGGTTCTCATCTTCAGTGGGGGTCGTCCCGGGATCACCATCTGGGCCTTCCTCCACCGCCGGTTGGCGGGGTCTCGCATCCAGGTCTTCTGACACCTGCTGGTCCGGAGTTCCAGCGTGCACCTTTTTGAAGATAGAGACGTTGCGTGTGACTTCCTCCGTTCCTCTTCTGGCTGTTATCAAGGTGCCGGTTTGGCGGATGACTGTGTTTGAATGGGAGCCGGAACTTGCTCCCGGGGTATCTATCCTTGAGATAGACTCTGTCTCTCACATGATGACAGACATCCGGGCCCGTCTGTTGGCACTGGCCTGGTCATTGGAGCTGGTCCTGTTGGCTTGGGCCTTTCCAGCATCCATCTGAGACGGGGTCTGGCTTGGGTGATGCGGGATGGTGTCTCTCACTACTCCGCCCATGCTCGCAGGTCGTGCAGCTGCCTCGGTTGTGAGATGGAGCGTCAGACGGTATTCTCTCAGGAAGCTGTATATTGCCCTCTTGAGCAGTGACCCATCGGCATGCGCAATGCGTATTACTTTGTTGAGAGTGCGCATGAATCTCTCTACTTCCCCATTTGCTTGAGGCCAGCGAGGGGTCACTTTCTGGTGTTGAATCCCCCAGGCCTTGATGTAGTCGGCAAACTCTTGTCCATGGTAGGGTGGACCGTTGTCTGTCTTCACCACTTCAAATATTCTGTGGGTAGCAATGGTCTTCTCAAATTTTGTAATGACTTCCGTGGCTGTCTGACTTCCCACTATCCCAACTCAGGGTGCTTGGTGTAGTCATCGATGATCACCAGTGCATAGCGTCCATCTGGGAGGTGTCAAAAGTCTACACTCACGAACTCCCATGGTCGTTGCGGGTTTTCTTCCGTGATGACGGGATGAGGGCGATCCAGTTGGCCCGATGCTTGGCACCATGAGCATGTTCTGACTATTTGTTCAACCAGTGGGTCTATCCCTGGGAACCACACTTTGGCTCTCAACCGACTTTTGGTCTTTACCATGCCTTGATGTCCCCGGTGTGCGAGGTCTACTGATTGTTGAGCCAGACTTGATGGGATCACCAGTCGCGGGCCTCAGAGCAGACAATCACTGCTGTCGACCAAAAGTTCATCCTTGATCCGCACGATTGACTCTAGTACGTTTTTTGCCTGCGGCGTCTGTCTGGTCATGGTGGACTGAATGGGGCACCAGTCATTCGATTGGACTGCATTTATGGCCAGTTGCAGGCATTCATCGCTCCCGGTGTCTTCTACAATGGTCTCGAGATTCATGGACAGCGGTTGGCATCTTTCTCATACCAGTCGGACATATTCTTCAGTGTCTTCGGCGTCCTCTTTTTCTGCTTGGCTGGCCACACTGGGATGCCTCGAGAGGTAGTCCGCTGGATTGGACGAGCCCGGTTTGCATTTCACTTGATAGTCATATTCCTGCAGTTTAAGGATCCATTTTTCAATCCTCAGTGGAGGTTTGGACACTGATTCTTGAAACAGGGGGATGAGGGGTTTGTGGTCTGTGGACACCGTGAATGAATGGCCGTACACGTAGATGCGGAAGTGCCGACAGGCCCAGTGGATGGCGAACGCTTCTCGTTCTATTTGCTAGTATCTCTGTTCTGTGTCTGTCAGGGAGCGGCTCGCGTATGCTATCGGGGCCCACTCTTCATTTCCTTGCAACTGTGTGAGCACGGCTCCGAGCCCAAATGGGCTGGCGTCCACAGCGACGTGGGTGGATCGGTTCGGGTCGAAGGATGACGGTGTCATGTCTGCTAACAGGGCTGCTTTAGTGTACTTTAAAACTTGTTCCTGTTCGGGCCCCACTGCCATGTGGTGAAGGATTTTGTCAGTTCCCTGAGGGGCTTCGTGAGGTTGGCAAATATCAAATCTGGGACGAAACACCCGCAAAAGTTCACCATTCCTAGGAAACTCCTTATTTCTGAGATGTTTGATGGTGCGGGGGCTTCCTGTACATCTTGTACCTTGTCGGGGTCTGGGGCCACTCCTTGGTCAGAGAACATGTAGCCAAAGAAACTGATCTTGTTCCTTAAGAATTGGCACTTTTCTCTGTGTAGGGTCAGTCCGGATTCTTTGATCCTCTGGAGAACCCCACGAAGCCTGCGGTGGTGGTCTTCTATCGATGATAGGTATATGAGTAGGTCATCACTTACGTTTAAGACTCCTGGTAGTCCGCTGAGGACTTCACGAATGGTGTTTTGGAACACCTCCGCGGCACTCGAGATTTGGAAATTGAGGCATCTGTAACTCATATCAGCATGCTGCTTCCTTCTTTGGTCACATACACTGTTGTGGGAGTCTTGAGGTCCTGGTGTTGCAGCTCAGTCTTGAAGCATCCCAGGAGCGGGATGGGATTTTCTGTCTATACGCAAATACCCTGCTCCTTGCCTCACGTAGTGGTGGGCGCGGACTTAGTTGATTGTATACATTGGCGGCAATTAGTTCAATCGAGGCCCCAGTGTCAATAGTGGCCCTCACATCCTGCTGGTGGATCTTGATTCTGCACCGTGGAAGTCGTCTCTCTTTCGTCGTGGCTGATCAACTGCGAATACGCAGTGGACCGGGTAGTCTCCTGCGTCGTTATCCAAGTCCTCACTATCCTGCTCTTCAGCCACTGTCTGTGCTGCTTCCTTCCGTGATTTCGCAGACCAGCATACCGCCGCGAAGTGGTTCATCCCTCCGTAAGCATTGCACTTCTTCCCTCTCGCAGGGCAGTCTTGCATGAGATGGGGTGTGCCTCTGCAGTAACCACATTCCCTTTTCTTGTCTTGCTGTCTTCTCCATGTGTTTTGGCGCGCTTTGGCTCCCACCACGTTCGCCTTTTCCACCAAATTGACTTTTTCCATCTTGATGGGTCAGTTGAGGGCCGCTTCCATGTGGGATGCTCTGGCTTGCGACAGGTTGAGGATGTCCGCTAGAGACTTGCCATCTTCCTGAAGAATGTTTACTCTGAGCTTAGATGAGTAGCATCCTTGTATTATCTGACCTCGGATTTCTTCCTGTTCGTCGCGGAATCCGCACGTGCTGGCCAGTTTTTTCAAACGTCCGTGGAACGCGTCTACCCATTCCTCCGCTTCTTGCTTGGCCTGGCGAAAAATTAATCTTTCGTAGCCCCTGTTCGCCATCGGTTTTAAGTGCACATTGAGGGCGTTGAGGAGAGTGACATACGTTTTGGGTGTGGCCTCTCCAGGATTTTTGTAGATGCAGGGGATATCTTTGCCTACAAGGTGGAGGAGTAGGGCTCTGCGCCTGTCCCCTTCTAAGCCCGCCCCTTCAAAGTAGATCTGGAGGTGATCGGTCCAATCTCTCCATCGCGGGGCAAGGGATGAGGGGGCTCCGTCCACCACAAAGGGCTCAATGGTGGGGAACAACGCCATCTTGGCGCAGACGCAGTCACCGCTTGCATCACATGCACTGCTTACCTCCTGGGCGCACTAGCAGCCGCCTGGCCGAGGATAATGCTGTTGGGGTCCTCTCCTGTGGCCTGTATGATCTAGGCCTCACCATAGTTTCCTCCCTTTCCAAGATGCTGAGGCACACTCTTGCGTGGGCCCCACCAGGTGTGCAGGAGGGGCCTCCCTCTCCTCCAGGCGCTCACAGGGGCTGCAGGGCTGACCTGGGTGCAGCATACTCGCCTGGGGCACACAGCAGGCCAGTACAGGCCAGGTCGCACTCCTTTATCACCAATAAATCAGGCTCATTGACCTGCATTGCATGGGGTTGTTTCTGCCCCTCGCTGTCAGTGTAGTAGGGGAGGGGCCGATCGCGCACTTGCTATCAGCGCTGCTGCCGCAATAATCACTCAGGACACCTTTCTCTAATTGCTGCATGGTCCCGACTGGCTTCCCCCGAGCCACACCCCTTTATTTTTAGCTGACGCATGACGACACGCGTCAGCTCTAGCGTAACATCTTCGACACGGGTAGACTGCACCGCTACCCCGCGTCGGAGAACACTACAATCAAGTTTGCTTAAATCACTTCTCTTTATGACAAAAGCATAAGGTCGTTAATTGCAAATAAGCAACATTTTACATGAAAAAAATGCGAAACCAATACAATAATGTTTAAAGAGCAACGACTGATCAGAGGTTACTCTGTAGGTGTGCCCTGAATAAGCAAGGCACCTTTTTTGTAGCCGTGGAGGCCTCCTCCCCTCTTCCGGGTAGCTCGGTCGAGCAGTGAAGGCTTAGTTCAACAGAGGTGGTGTGAAGGTTAAGACTAGAAACCTGTTGAACATAGCTGCAATTCAGAGGCGATTTTATTTTTGCATTAAAGCAACATTTAACGAACACCTTATACATAACTATAGCTTTACATAGAAAATGGAACCAAAAATGTAAATCACACAAAGCATCAAAGTATCCCAGGAAATTTCAAGTGCAGCAAGTGGTGGCCGTACCACACCAAATATATAACATTTACGATCACTAATTGCGAAAGCTGCACTGCTCGTAAAGCAACCGAGGGCACAAACTGGTGCAACCAGAAGGTCAGGAAAACTAAATCCTAACACTGTAAATTCAAATGCCTTCGTGTTTGCGGTTAAAAGTCGCATAATCAGTACACTGTGCTTTATGCCCCTGTTTAGAGATGAGGTCGGTATCTTTTGGATCTCTCACAGCGATAGTTCTAGACATCGACTCAATGGCTGCTTTCTAGGAAGGATAGTCTCAGTGAAGAAATGGGCATATAGCCACAGAGGCACAGGGGTATAGAACATACAGACGTAGGGTCACACATCTATGACCATGCAAGACCTCTTCACGCTTTATGGATTGTTGTGAAAATAAAAGTGGAGATGTTGAAGTAGAGTTGGGCGAGCCATGCAGCCGTCATTGTTTGGCAGTTTCCTGGTCAAGCGGTGTCGTTGCTACTGTAAAAAAAATGCAAAGTGGACGTTATGGGTGAATAAAGCACGGCACCAGTGTTGGTAATATGAAAGCAGGCGCCATGCCTGCTGCTTTAAAAAACAGCTGAAGCAGCACACCTGCAGTAAGATAAACTCATTAAAGAAAACAGGCGGGACTAAACGTCTAATGACGAATCAGAAGCCAGTATTTTCGAAGGACAGTGACACAAGCCAATGAAAAATATGGCCGGAGAGTGGGCGGGGCTTCATGTGGATACTCTACAACAAGTTTCACAGAGCAGCCATGTGCGCTGACTCTAGGCCCGACCTAAAAACAACCAAATCAAAATAATAAGATCAGCCTAAGATGACATTCAACAAGGAACTAATGAAGATACTAAAATGACTGCAGTGACACTGGCACTTGTTATAAAGGATCCTGATATTGGAAAACAACTTGAAAATCATCTTCTGGTCAACTTTAGAAAAGCACTGAGTTTAATAGTCATTTTGAAGACCAAAAACATTTGAATAGTTTGCTATTCAAAAAATCTCAAGGATTTAGAGACTGTGGATGCAAGATCTCATATAACACCAGAGAATATCACGATATGATGGGTAAAAAAAAAAAAACATTGATCATGAAAAATATCACATGTACTACAAAATTTGTGGTTTACATGTTGGAATGCACATGTGGTCAGATGAATGGTGTACATTAAGATTTTATGGCAATGACAACAGAAAGCAAATAACGTTGTGGTGACTGCACTCGAGAATGGAGAAATTTGGAGTTGAAATGCATAATAAAACTTCCGATCTGTGTACCTTATGGTCTCAGCAATGATGAAGAATTTCATGTACATATCCGATACATTATACAGGGAGTTCAATTTTATACACCGGAGACAGAGATAACAACTGAATGAGAGACTTGAGATACATTAACTGAATCAGTAGGAAAGAAATTGAAGTATCACACAAACACAAGATATAAGCAGATTTATGAGTTAAAGTCAATTACATCACACAAAAATGCATTATTGTTCTGATAATAAATTGAATCACTCAGAGGATACAAATGTGTTGACGTACTGAAATAAATGTATGCCAAGTTAGATTAATATGACTCATTAGTAGCTGTGATACCCATCCAGGGATATATGGACAACCAAATATCAATAGTTGAAAGATATGTTTCAGCATTGTGCAAAGTATTTGAATTGACAGCGAGTGGATGTAAACTGCATTTCCAAATTAACTTTGTTAATGACACGAAGCACGGGTCATTGTTCTAGATTTTCCAACAGGTCTTTGTAACCTGAAAATGGGATAATATAAAGGAAACAGGAAAAAAGGACTGATTTACATGCAGTGACCAAGACCATAGGTGGATGAAACACGTTGGCATCTTTTTGCTCTTTTGCATTTGTCATCTTATGGAATATTTGGACCCAGATTTACTATGGACTTGCGTTGTCCTTACATGATGCAAGCCATTGCAAGGCAACGTAAACCCTTATCTTTGATTTACTAAGCCATGCAAAGCCACTTTGCCTGGCTTTCCACGGTTTAGTAAATACAAAGCAACACAATGCAGCGCATAGCACTGCCTTGAGTTACTTTGTGTCAGGAAGTCATACCATGGGTGGAACATGAGCGTTCAAATGCATCTACCCATAGATTTTGACACAATTTCAGATTTACTAAGGTCAGTACACCTGTGATTGCATCAAAATCGTGCACCTTCCAGATCCAGGTGTAACGAGGAGAAATATGCTTATTTCTCCTTGTTACTTAATTTTTCTATGTGTGATGCATTCTGCATCACAATTTCTATGTTATGTTTTTTTAACGTAAAGTAATATATAATTACTGTACATTAATAAAACCCCTGTTGTGCATGGCTTTTGGCTATGCGCAGTGGGACTTGGCTGCAGGGACTGCCGCAACCCCCTTGCATGCATCCAACTCCATGCTGCGCACGACCTTTGGCTGTGCGTGGCGAGGGTATGGTGTGTGAGTTTTTTTCTTCTAAAGGGCTTTGGATCCCAAAAAACCTCGATTCATGCCCCCCAAAAATTTGACGAAATGTCTTGCCCATAAGTGGTCCCTCAGGGACACCTCCATGTGTCCTATGGGGTCAGGATACCTGTATCCTGACCCCTTATGTATTTTGATACTTTATTTTTCCCTCCCCGTGGCCAAGTGACAAACAAAATGACAGGCGCAACTTTCCCTTTTGGTTGCAGCCAGCCAATCAGGGCTTTGCTTTTTCCCAGGGTACCCATGAATCCCCCACTGGGATTTATCTGCCCCCGCTTGACGAATCACCTCAAAACTTTCCAGACAGCAGGAAAACTAATTTGCCTTCTAGCTTGTCGTCTAGTGATGTCATGAGTGATGTCACTGATCATGTCATGAGTGATGTAATATGCGAGGTCAAAAGTAGTGCAATGCGGGGGCGCAAGTTATAGTTAGCTCAGCTAACTATAACTGCTGAATTATTCTGGTTTTGTACGAGAGGGAAACCTGAGCCTAACTATAATGTATCTGTAACCTTTGTTTTTTCAGTGAATTTTGAAGGTTTTTAAAAATGCTATTACTGAATTATAACATCCCTGTGATCTTTGTTTTTTTCAGTGAATTTCAAAGGTTTTTAAATAGTAGTCACGTTTGCAGAGCTTTAAAGAAAGGGGCAGAGCCTTTGACCAAGTCTCAGGAATTCTGCTATGTAGGACTTCCAGGAGGTACCATCAGGGCTTCTTGGCCCCCAAGGTCTCGCTGGTGCCAAGGGAACTTCATCCCCTAACTAGTTTTGTACCAGAAGGCAGGTTTACAGAGTGGTGGGAAAAGGGGGTGTGCCCTCTGATAAGTTCTCAGCAATCCTGCTGTGTGGGACTTCCTGGAGGTAACAGGAGGAGTAGTTGGCCCCCAAGGACATTATTGGTGGCCAACTACCCCTCCCATAACATCCAGTAAGTCCCATACAGCAGGATTGCTGAGATCTGATCACAGGCCATGCCCCCTTTCTCTACCACTCTGCAAATGTGCCTCCTGGTGCACTACTAGTAGGGGGATGAAGCCCCCTTTGCTATTGAGTGTGCCTTGGGGCCTACCACCCCTCCTAATACCTCCAGTAAGTCCCATACAGCAGGATTGCTGATATTGTTTTTTTTAATTTTTTTTAGATCTGATAGCGGGGCATGCCCTGTTCTCCACCGCTCTGCAAATGTGCCTACTGGTGCACTACTAGTAGGGGGATGAAGCCCCCTCAGCTATTGAGGGTCCTTGGGGGCCATATAGTGGGTTTGCTGAGAGGTTTCTGGTGGCCACACTCCCTTTCTCCACCTCTCTGCAAACGCACTACCTGGTTCACGACTAGTTGGGGGATGAAGTCCCCTTGGCTCTTGAGGGTCCTTGGTAGCCAACTAGCCCTCCTGTTACCTCCAGTAAAACACAAACAGCTAATTTGCTGAAAGATCATAAGAGCCAATGCCACCATTCTCCACCACTCTGCAAACTCCTCCTGGCACACTGTTGATTGGGAAAAGAAGTCCACTTTAGTCCTGAGGCCCTCAGGAGGCAAGGAGACTTCATCCTTCACCAGAGGTGCACCAAGAGGCACGTTTGCAGGGTGGTAGAGACAGGTGCGCAGTCTCCGACCACCTCTCAGCAATCCCACTGTATGGGGCTTACTGGAGGTAACAGGAGGTCTTCTTGGCCATTAAGGACCTTCAGCATCGTAGGGGACTTCATCCCCCAACCAGGAGCCCGTTAGGAGTCGCATTTGCAGAAGAGTGGAGAAAGGGGGCGGGTCCTCCCAAGAGCTACAGCTTTTTTTTCTATTTCTCTTTGTTAGGAAGGGGCGCAAGTTATATTTAGCTCAGCTAAGTATAACTGCTGAATTTCTCTAGTGTTGTATGAGTGAAATGTCAGCCTAATTATAACGTCCCTGTAACCTTTTGAGTTTTCAGTGAATTTCAAAGTTTTTTTCAATTCCATTTCCTAACCATAACGTCCTTGTAACCTTTGGTTGTGTCAGTGAATTTCATAGTTATTTTAATTCCATTTCCTAACTATAACGTCCTCATAACCTTTGTTTTTTTTCAGTGAATTTCTATGGTTTTAAAAATATCTTTCCTAACTATAATGTCCCTGTAACCTTTGTTTTTTTGGTGAATTTCTAAGGTTTTAAAAATGTATTCTAGGATTCTGGGATACCTTTGCAGAACGCTTTTCCCTCACTCTGGCTTGGTGTACTGTAATATATGCCAAAGACAGAAATGGAAGTGGTCAAATAAGTTCCGTCCACAGATTAATAAAGAAAACATGTTAATAAAACTGTTTGTGTTTCCTCGGAGCCCATAACATGGGACCTATCTACAACAATCTGTGTTTTGACATGTATGGAATATATAGAGGTGATGAAGTTCACTTTTCAGATGAAGGCAACGGGGGGGTTCTAGGCAACCTGAAACTTTGCCTTTAGTCTTATATGTAACTGTC
The DNA here is from genome assembly GCF_964263255.1 of Lissotriton vulgaris. Classification (NCBI taxonomy): domain Eukaryota; kingdom Metazoa; phylum Chordata; class Amphibia; order Caudata; family Salamandridae; genus Lissotriton; species Lissotriton vulgaris. Next base: position 1,297,747,924 of record NC_141693.1, read on the forward strand.
TTATACACACTCTCAATGCAAAGGCTCTTGCCAGAGCCACCCATTTTGTTGTTAAATGATTTTTGGGGACGAAACAAATGCAAACATACAACGACCACTACCACATTAAAAAATGATAACTTAAAAACTCATTCTATTACAATACACACATTATTAACTTAGAGAAAATGTTTGTAAATATATATTTGTAGTAACTTTTTTTTAAACTGCGTCTGAATCCTACTTCCTATTTTCGCGATGACGCAAAGAGTAGCGATGACTTTGGTAACCGCGAAGTTCGCACCTTTTTTAAGAGGTGTAAAACACATATATTCACTTATTTTACAGTGTTTTAGACACTATGGGTTTATTACTACACTGTTTAAAGTCCTATTTTTGTAGGGAGTTTGTATAAAAAAACAAACATTGAAACTGATTTTGCTGTGACGTCGAGCATCGCAATGATATCGGTAGCCGCAGTCACTGTGAATACGTCGCAAAATGACAAAATAAATGCAGACATTTAATAGCCAACACCATATTCAAAACTTCTAACTGCAAAATGGATTATAACCAACACACTAAACACATTACTTTCTAAATGACTGTAAAATAACATGTACATCTCCAATAATATGTCTATAGCAGAGTGCATAACTTTTTCAGTGTAATCTATGACTGCATGCATCAATGTATCACTAAGTGTCTCATTCACTGTATAAGTATTTGAGAGGATATGTGATACGGCGCATCAGTCTATCAATGCTTCTGAAACGAAATGATAGACTGTCTCAGTACATCTACGAGTGGGTGCATCAGTGTCACAATGGGTCTGTGATTGGTTGCCTAAGTCTCTCACTCAATCTGTGAGTAGGTGCATGAGTGCCTTTGTCCATTTGTAAGTAAGTACATGACTGACTGACTGACTGTATCTGTGAGTGGATACATGAATGTCTAAGTAGGTGTCTGAAAGGGTGAGTGAGTGGGTGAATGAGTGTCTGAGAAGATCTGTGAGTGAGTTCATGAGTCTCTCAGTGGGTCTATGACCGGCAGCTTGAGTTTCTGAGTTGTTCTGTCTGTAGGTGCGTGGGTCTCTGAGTGTGACTGTGAGTGGGTACATGCGTCTCTGAGTATATAACTGACTGGGTGCATACGTCTCTGAGTGGGTCTATGAGTGGCTGTATGAGTGACTATATGGGTTTGTGAGTGTCTTAGTGGGTTTGTGAGTTGATGCATGAGTATCTGGGTGGATCTGTGAGTAGGTGTATGAGTGTCTCAACGGGTCTCTGAGTGAGAACATAAGTCTGTGAGTGGGTGAGTGAAATGCATGAGTTTCTGAGTGGGTTTGAGACTGGGAGGGTGAGGGTCTCGGTGGGTCTGTGAGTAGATGCATGAGCCTTGAGTGGGTGTGTGTATATCTGATTGAGTTTGTGAGTGTGTGTGTGAGTTTCTGAGTGTATGAGTGACTCACTTAGTCCATAAGTCTCTGAGAAGGTCTGTGACTGAGTGTTGGAGTGACTGTATGGGCGTGTGAGTGTCTAAGTGGACCTGTAAGTGGGTGTATGAGTGTCCCAGTGGGTCTGTGAGAATATACATGAGTGTGTAAGTGGGTCTGTAAGTGGGTGCATGAGTCTCTGAGTGGGTCTGTACATAGGTCAATGACTCTCCGAGTAAGCCTGTAAGTGGGTGCATAAGTATCTGAGTGGGTCTGTGAGTGGGCGCATGAGTGCCCAGGTGGGTCTGTGAGTAGTTGTAAGAGTCTCTATGTCGATATGAGACTCTACTTATGGGTCTATGAGTGGGTCTCTAAGTAGGTGCATGAGTTTCTGAGTCAGCCTGTACATGGGTGCATGACTCTCTGAGTGAGTCTGTAATTGGGAGCATGAGTATCGGAGTGGGTCTGTCAGTGTAGTGCATGAGTGACCAGGTGGGTCTGTGAGTAGGTGTAAGAGCCTTTAAGTAGGTATGAAACTGTACACATGCATCTATGACTGAGTTTCTAAGTAGGTGCATGAGTCACTGAGTGGGTCTGTTCATGGGTGCATCACTCTCCAAGTGAATCTGTAAGTGGGTGTTTAAGTACCTGAATGGGTATGTGAGTAAGTGCATGCATATCTGAATGGGTATGTGACTGGATGTATAAGTGTGTGAGTGGATGTGTGAATGGGTGTATAAGTGTCTGAGTGAGTTTGTAAGTGCGTGCATGCTTGTGTGACAGTGACCGGTAAGTGTGTACAAATATATATATATTTTCACCAATATTCAATATTCACAATGATGTTGTGATATTTGCAATATCCCCGAAATGGTACATGGGGGCTGCACTGGCAGTTGCGGCGTCATTGCAAATATCATGCACAATTAAAAAAATCAATTTGGACACATAACGCGCCACTAACACACCCATTTCTCAAACATGGGGTCAGAGTATCTCCACCCTGACCCCTTATGTTAGCTTTCACACATTTTCAGCCCTTGGAACTGTTCCTGAATGATACAATGGCCATAGCAACTTTCTGTTCAGGTTGCATCCAGCCATTCAAAGCCAATCACTGATAGGTGCGCACATCCGCAAATAATGAGGCCAGGGATATATCTATATTTTCAGTTTAAAATTTCTCAAAAACGAATGGACGGATTTGCACCAAATAACAAAAAGCACAATCTGCGTAACAACATCAACCTTTTTGCCAAATTTGGTGTAATTCCGTCTAGCAGTTTGGGCTGTAGGTTCGACAACGCGAACCTATAGGAATTAACAATAAAAATCCACCTTTTTGTGCCCTTATTTCTCTGTCTCCACTGCACGGATCACCCCCAAACTTTCCATGACACACAAAACCTATATTGCCACTTTTTTGGGAATATTTCATGAAGATTGGTCAAATGATGCCAAAGTTATAGGCAAGGCAAAAAAATGCTTTTCCTATGGAAACTAGGTCCTAAATATATAACTACCTACTGGAAACCGCCAATAGGTAAAATAAATATATATAATACACCTAAAAAACCAAAGGTTACAAGGACGTTATAATTAGTTTTGTATTTTAATCACACAAACCCATAGAAATTCAGCAGTTATAGTTATCGCAAGTAACTATAACTTGTGCCCTACTGTAACTAAAACTTGCACCCCTGCCATGTTAGTGTTTATCTAGCAATCAAGCAGATGTGTTGATATTCTTCACGCAGTGGTAGCGATCTGTTGGTTGTGAAGATGATGCGCTGAGTGGCATTGTTTCAATAGACAATGCGTCATGCTTCTCAATGCATTTGAGGGGATGCGTCGATATTCCCACATTGCAGCTATGTCGATGTGTTGGTTCTGAGGCGTCGGTTATTTGAGGGTTATGCTGGCTCCGAGTGCCATGCACTGATTCTGCTCTTACAACAGTAACAATGATTTGGTTTTCCTATACAGAAACAGGAGATGAGTCGGTTTGACTGGAGTAAGCACCTGGGTCCACTTCCAATGGACCAGGCACAGTATCAGGTGTGAAGATTTTGATATCCATGAGTCTCAGAAACAGGATTCAAGCCAACCAGCTCTTGGAGATCACTCAGGTTCAAACAGAGTCCAGTTCTTCCTCAGCAGTGGTAAAGGATAGCAGGCAAAAGGACAGCACAGCAGAAAAGCAGAAAAGCAGTTCTTCCAGAACAGCAGTCCAGCGGAGTGACAGTCCTTGTAACAGCACAGCAGTCCTTCTTCCTGACAGAGTTTCTTTACAAGTCCAGAAGTGACTGATTTGGTAGGGTCGGAGACCCAGTACTTTTGCTCAGTTGTGCCTTTGAATTGGGGTGTTAGAAATGGGTGTCTCTAATTAGCAGAGGTAGGCACCTTTGTCCAAGCAGGGACCCTTTCTTCTAGTAATGGTAAGAGAGTTACACACTTTAGATTACCCCTGCTCACCCCCTTGGTAGCTTGGCACAAGCAGACAGGCTTATCCCAAAGGTAATGTGGAAACTATTTGTACCCAAACACACAGTAACACAGTGTAAACATGACAAAGGGACACCACACCAGTTTAGAAAAATAAATGTAACTTTATCTAAAACAAACACGACCAATAATGACTAAAATCCTACAGACAGGTATCAAGATATAATTTTAGAACAGTTATTTAAAAAAAAGCACTTGTATAAAAAATAGCTCCACCTAGGGCTATTACAACATTGTGACAGTCAAAAATCCAAAGTACAGTGCCGGCCATGAGGTGCGCGGCATCATGCCCCGGAGTCTCATGGACTCCTAACCAAGAGTACCTGGGAAATGAAGTCTGTAGATGATGCACAGAGTCCTGGAGGTGAAACATTGTGCCGAGGTGAGACAGGTTCCCGGTTGCCACAGGGAGGATAGGCATTGAGTTTGTGAAGAGGCGAGGTGTCCATACCAGAACAGGGGAAGTTATGCTGCAATGCGGTGAGGAGTCGGTTCTGGTGAGGCGATGCAAAGTCGAAGAATTTGTGAAGTCACCCTCATCGGTTATCGGTTACACAATAGCGTGATGCTGCATCATCAGTGCGAGCGCTGGCATCTGAAAGGCCAATAACTGCAGGCGTCGGGTTGTGGTGCAGGCGGGGCATTGCATCATACACTTCACAAGCAGTGGCCCATGCCTCTGTGCAGGACTCGGTGTCCCTGGCAGCGTCACTGGTGGTGTCAGTATGGTTGTTCTTGCTTTGCAGCACTAACTACACAATTCCTAGGGCCCAGGAACTGGAACTGGTGCACTTTTGAATGCTGGAGTCCACAGAGGACTTCAGGTGTTGGTCAGTGGGTTGCACGTGAACTCATTGTGGCCCTAAGACTCCAGAACAGGAGGCCAGCACACACAAGCCCTTGGAGATTCTTCTTGAGACAGTTTCATAGTAAAGTTCCAGGCTTTGTCCTCTCCTTCCAAGGAGCAGCAGTTGCAGGCCAACCCAGCAAAGCACACATAGCAAAGGGGCAGTACTCATTACAGCTCTCCAGCTCTTCTCATTGGCAGAGGTTCCTCTTGAGTCTAGAAGTGATCTAATTCTCTGGGGGTTAAGGTCCAATATCTATAACTCATTTTCTCTTGGTTCTCTTTGTAGAAAGGGTCTCAGAGCTCGATTCAAACCAGTTGTTTCCTCTCTGGTGCAGTATGACCACAGGAGGTGGAGACAGCATTGTGCAAAGGAGACACAGCCTATTCAGGTGCAGCCCAGCTATGAGTCACCCAGGACAGGCAGGACACAACCCAATCCCCTTGTGGCTGTCTGCAGAGAATGCATATCACCAGCTCCTGTCACTTCAAATCTAGACTGTCAGTACACAAACAGCAGAGGTACACAGATTGGTTAAACAAGAAAATGTCTACTTTATAACAGTGGCATTTTCAAACACACAATTTAAAAGCCATCTCCCTAAAAAGATGTATTCTTAAATTCTGAGTTCAGAGAGCCTAAACTCCATTTCTCCATCTTGTTCCAATGTAAAGTTATCCTTGCAAGCTGTTACAAAGCAACTCCCATGTTACTGTATGGGACAGATAGCCTTCTAATAGTGAAAAACAAAATTGGAAGTATTTCAATAGCAGGACATATAAAACACACCAGCACATGTCCCACCTTTTACATACGCTACATCCTGCCCATGGGGGCGCCATGGGCCTACCTAAGGGGTGCCTTACATGTAAGAAAAGGTAAGGTTGCGGCCTGGCAAGTGGGTGCACTGGCCAGGTTGACATGGCAGTTTAAAACTGCTTGTGCAAACAATACAGTGTTTGGAAGGAGACAGATGTACACTCTAGTGGGTGGCACAAGCTCTGCTGCAAGTCAACTAGTAGCATTTGATTTACAGGCTCTGGCACACTCAATGCACTTTACTTGGACTTACCAGTAAATAAAATATGACAGTTTTGGACAACCAATCACATTTATAATTTACACAGTGAGCACTGCACTTTGACACTGCTCAGCAGTGGCAAAGTGCACAAAGCATCTAAGCCAGCAAAAAACGAAAACCATGACATAGTCAGAAGCGCAGGAGGTAGGGCAGAAAGTCAAGGGAACTACGCCAAGGATGCCTAGTCTCACAGGGGATAACTTTAAAGCAGGATCTTTGAAGTGCACAGAGGTCCTTTCTTCCCAGACCTGGCTCCACATTATCTACCGGAGGGTAAACAACACTTTATGTGGGGACAGGACATTGCCTATTCAGGTGTAAGTGTCAATTCTCCCTCCCATCCCACCCCGGATAAGCCATCAGGATACAGATGGGCACTCAGACACACCAAACCTTTCTTTGTGTGTGGCTGTGTAGAGGGAATGCCCACTGTCAAGAGGTCACCCAATTCCGATGTGTATTGGAGACAGGCTGCAGGCACACAGAGCTTTAAGAGCAGAGAAATACCAACTTTCTCAAAGAGGCATTTGTAAAATAGTAATGTTAAATCCAACTTTACCAGTAAAGAGGATTCATCATTACCATTCCGATGATATAAAACATGAAAGAGCTACTCCTTCACAATCAGGAAATACAGCTTAAAAGTGTAATAAGGAATTCCGATGTAAAGCTATAAGAGGAGTGCTGAACAATTAATTCAGGTGTTTTATATCACCATGAAATGCAAAACATAAAAGTACATGTCCTACCTTTTACTTAAACAGCACCGTGCCATATGGGCTATGTAGGGTGTACCCTTTGGTGACTTATGTGTAATAAAAGGCAGTAAAATTGCACACACAGGAATTGCACACACGATCTACAGTGACAGACCTGAGACATGTTTAAAGGGCTACTTGAGTGGGTGGCATTATCAGTGCTGCAGGCCCACTAGTAGCATCTAATTTACAGGTCCTGGGTACAGGTAGTGCACTTGACAAAGGACTTACAGATGATTTAAATATAAGCACGGTTAGCAGTGGTAAAGTGCTCAGAGTCCTAAGGCCAACAAACAAAATCAGCAAAAACAGGAGTAAGCTTGCAAACAGTTTGGGGGAAGACTGCCCTAAGGCTGGCAGATCTAACAGCATTTATTCAATTTTGAATTTTCATTTGAACTAAGGCCGATACACATGACAATTAACACAAAACTCACGAACATCTCTTCTCCACAGTGCGGAACTACTTGTGTGACCTTTCCCGGTAAGAGGCCAGTAACAACATTCATGGAAATATGTGTTGCTTTGACTTTGCATGCTCAAGATCACACATGCAGCCTAAAGGTGCAGAGCAGAAGACGGGCAACTTGCCTTATGATACCTCATGAAACGCTAATACAAACCACTTATTAATCTATCTCAGTTCACCCCACTTGCTGCATTCCTCCCTCAGTGGTTAAGGTCCAAAGATCCATAGCTATGAGCTGTGAATGGCTGGCATCCAGAAAACTCTTAGACCCCTCCCTTCCACTATATTCGATGTTAATTGATTGTACTCTGGGGTCCTCTGAAGAGAAAATCCCTGACATGCAGCACAGCTGTTGTCATTACCATATAATTAACCTTAACTGAGAAGGTCTCCAAGGAACCGGCGCTGTGGCACCCCGGAGGATTCTCAAGACAAAGATGAGGGAGGCATAGAATAATCCTCTCATCACAATCCTTTCTCTCTCTCTCTTTCTCTCTCTCTCTCCCTCCCTTCAGTGATATTCTCCCACCCATTGTTTCTTCACAATCTCTCTCTCTCAGTGAGAGCCCAGGACTGGAACATGGTTACCCTGATGACATGGAGTCATTTGGAGACCTTCTTTTTTGTTGTTTCTGCCACTGCATCTATCTTCTCTCTCACCATAAGTACTCCCTCCACAGCAAGTGCACATCCCTACTTCCCACTCCATACATAGACATACCTACTCTTTACATCCCACTGAGAATGAATTACCTCCTGCTCTCTCGTCCTTATCCCAGTCCTTACTAGTGAGTCTTTTGTAATATAGAATAAACCAAGGATAAAGTGGGTGGGTGTGTAAGAATGTGATGAGGAATCCTAAGGCTCTGAGTAATGAAGAATGTCGAGAAGTAATCTGAGCATTCCCTATGTGTCTGCCTTCCTCTCCCACATTCTCCCACACTCTTTTCTTTCTGTCTCATCATGTGTACTCCACCCTCAGTAAGTGCAAACAAACTCCCATTTCTGTATTTATTTCCCAAAGTGTCTGCTTGCTTGCTTGCTCTATTGTCTCCATAGTGGTATGTGCACATTCCCCTACACGTTTAGCTGTCTAAATGACTGCTCAGCCTTTGAAATCCTTCTGGTTTCCTTCTAACCTCTAACCTACAACCTGCTGCTCGTATCCTATTCCCATGCATCTTTATCAGGGGTTAAAGGCAGGCTTCTTCAGTCTCTATGGTGGGGGGTCCCCCAACTCATCAAGGGTCCCTCAAGCCTTCATGGGGACCACATTTTGGCCAAGACCAAAAAATATATGTAAGATATGGGGAACTAAGGGACCGCTCTTGACATTCAGCATGGGGGCCCCATTATAAAGCATTATACCACTAATCACATAGACCTGAGTCAATGGGGTCTGAACTTTTGTACAATTCAATGCCCATTTCCTGTGAACTTTTATTATGTGTCTTTGTTGACTTGCCCTTGCCCTTGCGACTTCATGTATTACTTCTTCACGCATCAGCTGTCTACCATAATTCACACTTCTTTGCCTCCTCAGCTCATCCCCTGCCTAAGCACTCCATTTTTATTTCCATGTCCTTGTTACAAAGACGAGGTACAAGTAGTATTTATCAGTCTTCTTTATTCCGTCTTAACACCTTTACAGGTTCCAGTCAGCTGGAGTCAGCTGTGGAATGCTCACACTTCTTGCCTGGGCTGTACCAAGGGGTGGAAGGGCAGAGGGGTGGCGGGGCGTACCATTGGAATTACAAAACATCTCCTTACCAAGTGAAAAGAGGGAAGGAAGGAGGAGCAGGGAAGGACGGGGTGCAGGACGGTAACAATACTGCCTTGAGGTCAAGGTCACAACAATGTTACATTGAACATGGTCAGAAGGACCATGTAACAGAAAGGTCTATAAAATATCAGACAACAAATAATCATCTCTATCTCATGTGACACAGTTGTCTTTTGTCCACCTGGGTGCAACTGTAGGTCTTAATGACCTCTTTGGGGCCACACTAGTCCTACTGCACATTTGTGCCTCTACCTGGGGGACATACACTTCCCGTGAGGGACAATCCTGTCCATGCTCCACGTATGTCTTTTGGACAGCTGGACAATATACCTTCCCACCTTAGTTACCTTCATAGGTTCAGAGAATCTTGTGAACTCCCTCCTGCGTGGTTTGGGAAGGTCTACCCGGACCCAATCGCCTTCCCTGACCATGCGAGCACTTACATGTTTGTTTGCGGCATACCTTGCTTTGTACTTGGCTTGGTGATCAGTCACTTGCCTACCAATCTCTTCACGGTTTACATGACACATATTCTGCCTTTTTAAAGGGGGTGATAGTCTGGTTTTAGGAACCCTCCCTTTTAATGAGCTAAAAGGAGATACCCCTTTGACTAAGTTGGGAGTCGTACGATAGGCCCAGAGTGTTTCTCGCAGTGTCTCCTCTACCGAGGCGCCTAATATCTCTACGCCCTGTATGCACTCTTTTACCAGGCGCTTCATGTGTTCCACAGAGACAATAGAGGGCAGTTTTATGGTGGACGATGCCCATGTAAGTTACAAATTCCCTCATGTTTTCTGAGGTAAACTGCACCCCGTTATCGTTGACCAAAATATCCGGGATGCCTTCCTCAAAGAACACATCATTTAGGAAGCTTATGAGTAACTTTGTGCCTATTTGGTGGACACATTTATAAACCACCCACCTCGTGTGGTGATCCACCATGACCAGTATGAACCTTTCCTTCAAGCTCCTGAGGTTGAGGGCACCAATTATGCCAAAAGCTAGCTTAGACCAGCGATTATTTTACACCAAGACGGGGTGTAAGTGGGGGTTTCCTTGCCTGCTGTATTTTGTCTGATTTACTACATTCAAGGCAGTCCCTCACTGTGTGTTCCGCCAGGGTATCCCCAGCCACCAGTAATCCAGTCTTATCTTGTTCGTTGTAAGGCTACGCCCCAAGTGACCAATGTGGGCAAGGTCTACAATTTTCTGTCTGAGGACTACTGGTGGGACAATTTTCTCTCCTCTAAAAACCATACCCTCTTGAATATTAAGCTCCAGTTTAACCTCCCAGAACCCGCTCAATGAGGTGGCGTCTTTACTCTTTTCGTTAGGCAACCCCTTGACAATGAGATTTTTTAGGATTTGCATTTCCTTGTCATCCTCCCATTCCTCTTTGCTTAGGCACGACAGCTTTAGGATTCTTTCCTCTTCTTCGGATAGAGTTGCACAATCATTTGCATTAGTGGGTGAGCGAGAAAGAAAATCTGCCACCACATTTGTCGAACCTGGCATATACTTTACAGTGAAATTGTAAACCTCCAGTCCCAAAATCCACCTTGCTATCCGTGGTGTGGTTTTTTCAGTCCCTTTATTTGTGAAAGCATACATAAGGGGCTTGTGGTAGGTCCTCACAGTGAAGGGAATGCCCCACAGGAAGAAACAAAAGTGTTTGATAGCCCATGCACATGCCAGCGCTTCCTTTTCCACCACAGAGTAGTTTACTCCTGCCCCTTTAAGGGCACGAGAAGCGAAGGCAACCACTTGTTCCTTGCCATTGACCATCTGGGTGAGGCTGGCCCCCAGCCCCTTATTACTTGCGCCAGTGCACACAACAGTGGTTTTAGTGGGATCAAATCTGCCCAACGATGGGGTGGAGGCAATGCTCTCCTTCACTGTGATGAACACCGCTTCTTCCATACAAAAGGGTTCCTAGTTTTGAGTAATGATCTCAAAGGCTCCACTATACTTGCATAATTATTCACAAACTTAGCATAGTACTCAGTTAGCCCTAAGAATTATTTAAGTCTTCCACACTCTACCAGGTGTACTTTTGGTTTTATACCATCCTCAGAAATGGTATGACCCAGGTACTCCACGGATCCTACCCCTATGATCAGTCTTCTTTATTCCATCTTAACACCATCACAGGTTCCAGTCAGCTGGAGTCAGCTGTGGAATGCTCACACTTCTTGCCTGGGCTGTACCAAGGGGTGGAAAGGCAGAGGGGTGGCGGGCGTACCAAGAGGAATTACGACAGTCCTGTTTCTCCCAATGTTATACTGAGTTATCCCGTCCTAATGTGCTGGGCCCCAGAGAATGGGGTTTCTGGGCTGAAATTGTGCTGGGGATGGGGGCAACATTCCCCATCCCCCTGAAATATGGTGGACTAACTGTGGAAAGAAGCAGTTCAGGGAGGGGGACCTGATGCTCCCCTCCCCTTAAAAAGGCACTGGGACTCAGCAGATGGGGCCCTGCGGACAAATGCGGCCCAGGGAGAGTGCCCTTGGATTGGCTACCTTTGGGGAGGTTGAGTACAATGGAGGCGGAGAGCTGGCAGGGACAGTGGGGGAATTAGGGCTCCCCCATGGCCACGAACAATAATGAATGTACCATTGTGGAATGTAACTGGTGAGCACTTAAAGTGCTCCAAAACCATTGGCTCATGTATGGATGGTACAAAAACAAATATAAGCATGTGCTGTTTATGTTTTAATATTTTTTTAAGAAATGCATTTGTTTATGTACATGCGCATGCATTTTAGTGGTATGTGTGTATGTATACAACAGAGACTATGGCAAGACAAAGGACGGAGTGAGTGCTCCAATACAATTGGACGTACAAAAAAAGTGCTTTTCATGTTTTAACAACTTATTAAGAAATGCATCAGTTTATGTACACGTGTATGCATTATAGTGGTATGTGTGTATGTATACAAGGGAGATGGCCTGAAAACCCATTTACTCCCATAGAGTGCCTGAAAACAAAGAGAATATTGCTGTGCAAACTGGGAGCTGTGTATGGAGACATGTACTTGGTCCATACACTATTGGAGGGCTAAACACAAGAAGCGGGCATGACCTTTACCAATGGCAGGAGATTGGCTGCCTATAAGTCCACAGATAAAACACAACATGTTTCGTGTAGACAGCGCATGCGCTGCCTAGCCTAGACCTAAAAACTGTAGATTTAGCACAGGCAAATCCTACTGGCTTTGCCAATGTTTCTTGTGTTTAGAAACGGGGAGATTAAGTGATTCATCTGTAATCACAAAATGTCACAGAATGGAAACCAAGGCTAGGGAGATGAAATGGCATCCTTTCAGGAGAGGAACTGGCGTAAGGGCCAGAGCTGCCTGCTATGGAGCTGGTAAATTGGGTCCAAGTTTCGGCATCAGCTTAACATCGTTAATTTTGGGCAAATCACTTAATCTTGCTGGGCCTACAAAATTGATTCTGTCCGTGTGAAAAGTAGCGTGCTAATGGAAAGTGCTCCAATACTTTTGGGTGCTGTTGGCGCTATATAAATCTGCACAAAAAAAGTAACTGGTGCTAATTTAAAGTGCTCTAATAATTTTGGTTGGTGTTGGCATTATATAAAACTGCGCACAAAAAAATAACTGGTATTTATGTCAAGTGCTCCAATACCTTTGAGTGGTGTTGGAACTACTTAAAAATGCACAAAATAATGTGACAGAGTCAGTGGAGGAGGGGATCTGTCAGCGGAGTTCAGCGGGAGCAAGCAGCGAAGGGCAGGAGTTGGATTGGCATCCAGCAGCAAATGCAGGCTGCTATGGGGAGATTAAGGTGATTTGCCCGTAATCACAAAATGTGGAACTGAGGCCAAGGTTAGCAGACAATGTAGCGCTCTCTTGGGAGAGGATGTGGCATAAGGGTCAGAGCTGCAGACTATGGAGCTGGGAAACCGGGTTCGAGTTTGGTTGTCAGTTTAACATTCTTGATTTTGGGCAAATCTCTTATATAAAACTGCACAAAAAAAGTAACTGATGCTTATGCAAAGCACTCAAATATCTTCGGGTGGAGTTGGAGCTACATAAAGCTGCACAAAAAACTAAAGTGAAATGCAGAGTCGGTGGAGGAGGGGATCGGGGTGGGAAGAGTGGATGCGTGCAACTGGAGTTCAATGTGGGGAAGCAGTGACTGGCGGGAGGTTGATGGGCATCCAGCTGCACATGCTGGCTGCTACGGGGAACTTAATTGATTTGCCTACGTTTTTTGTGTCCTCTTGAAAACTAACTGGTGATAATGTACAGTGCTCAAATGCCACCGGGTGGTGTTGTTGCTATATAAACCTGCACAAAAAAGTAACTGTTGCTAAAGTAAAGTTCTCCAATACCTTTGGATGGTGTTGTCTCTGTATAAAACTGCACAAAAAATTGTGAAAAGCAGAGTTGGGGAGGAGTAGATCTGTGCAACAGAGTTAAGCGGGGAAGCAGCGACCTGCGGGAGGTGGACGGGCAACCAACAGCAAATGTGGGCTGCCAAAGGGAGATTTGGCTGTAATCACAAAAAGTGGAACTGAGCCGAGGCTAGGGAGTTAAGGTGACGTTCTCTAGGGTGAGGATGTGACATAAGGGCCACAGCTGGCGACTTTTGAGCTGGGAAACTGGACTTGAGTTTCAGCGTCAGCTTATTATCCTTGATTCTGGGCAAATCACTTAATCTCCTTATGCCTAGAATAATGAATGCATACTTTTGTAAAGGAACTAGTGCGTATGTAAGGAGTTTCAATACCTTCGGGTGGTGTTGGTGCTATATAAACTTAACAAAAACAGTAACTGGTGCTGCTTCCCCGACCTTCATTCTGGTATCGTGACCACAAGACCACTGCCTGCATTTAACTGCGCTTGAATTTCTGAATAATTTTCCTTCGTGAGCCAGTTCGCCACATAGCGCTTCATTACCTGATAAATTGTGCTGATTAACATAGTAGCGTAGCGCTAGTCTCAATTGTGCTGATTAGCATATTAGCGGAGCGCTAGCCTCCCATAGCGCGCTGCAACGCTCTGCTTTCTTTGTGCTGCCTGCATTTAACTTTATGCTTAATTGTGTCCTGTGCCGGTCCCACTAGCATTGTCATAGCGTTTTTGCACACTTTGTGCCCCAACCCTGCATTGAATTTGTCCGACTACCATCTTGTTTTGGTTGTTGTTGTTTTGCCTTTCCTCCCCGGATCCCACCTCCCAGATGCTCTGCCCTCCCACAGATCGTCAGGCTCGGACCCTCCACGATACCTCTGTGACAGTCCTGACTCATCAGAAGCGGTCGCTCCTCCTCACGCTGCTTCCCCGACCTTCATTCTGGTATCGTGACCACAAGACCACTGCCTGCATTTAACTGCACTTGAATTTCTGAATAATTTTCCTTCGTGAGCCAGATCGCCACATAGCGCCAGACCCCCTGGCCCCCCCAAACCGCACTCCTCCCGCACTACGTATGACGCCGCCACCCTCTTAGCCCTCAACCCCGGACGCACTCCATGATGCTACGAAGCTGCCCCAGGACGTTCCCATGGTCCCTTCGCCTGCCACTCCTGCAAGTTCGCCTGCATCAAGACCTACACCAAAACCTCTTCCCCCAGACACAGCTCCGACTCTAACCACCTGAAGTGCATCCTACTAAACACCCGCTCGATCCACAGACACGCCACTGAACTCTGGGACCTACTCGACACTGCTTCACCGGACATCGCCTTCCTTACAGAAACCTGGATGAACGCTTCATCAGCGCCTGACATCGCCATAGCCATCCCGGACGCCTACAAGATCCTCCGAAAAGACCGCACCAACCAAACAGGAGGAGGCATCGCCATCGTCCATAAGAACACCATCAGAATCACGACCAGTTTCGACGACAACCTTGCAACCGCCGAACACCTCCACTTTCAGATCCACACCGACCCCAGAACCACGCTTAGAGGCACCCTCATCTACAGACCACCAGGAACCCGTCAACAATTCAGCGAAGACATCACTGACTTCATTAGCCAACATGCCCTCGCCTCAGAGAACTACATTCTACTGGGAGACCTCAACTTCCACCTGGAAAAGAAAAATGACAGCAACAACACCACCCTTCTGGACAACCTGGCCAATCTTAGTCTCAAACAACTTGTTGACACCCCCACCCATATAGCCGGACATACGCTCGACCCAATCTTCACCTCCAGCAAGCACATCTCCTTCGATCACACCACAGCTCTCCATTGGACGGACCACAGCTGTGTTCACTTCAGCTACAAAACTACCTCGACCCACAACCGCCCACAACCTATTCCACGAAGAAACTGGAAAAAAATCACCACCGACCAACTCCTCACATCGCTTAAACAAAACCCTCCCGCCCTATCATCGGACCCAAACCAAGCGGCCACCAAACTCAAACAGTGGATCACTCACAGCGCTGACGAACTAGCACCCTTGAAAAACCACCAAACCAAACAGGGCAGCAAAAAGGCCCCCTGGTTCAACGAGGACCTGAATAAGTCCAAGAAACTATGCCGTACTCTCGAGAAAACATTGAAAAAAAAACCAACCACTGACAACCTGACCACCTTCAAGACAGCCACCCGCAAACACCACCAATTAATCCGATCCACCAAGAAGTCAGCATTCAAGGCTCGACTCGTCAACAACGCCCAAATCAGCAAGGAGCTATTCAACATCGTCAGAGAATTTACCAACCCCACCACAGCCTCAAACGACATTACTCCCTCCCAATAACTCTGCGACTCCTTATCCTCTTTCTTCTACAACAAAATCGCAGACATACATAACAGCTTTGAGAACATTTCCAAAGAACAGTCCACTCCACCCACCTCCGAACCTAAACCGCCCTCTAACATCCTTAACGCCTGGGACCCAATCACCACTGAAGACACCATCCGCCTAATGAACTCCATCCATTCAGGCTCGCCAACCGACCCCTGCCCCCACCACATCTTCAACAAAGCAGACTCCATCATCGCACCCATCTCCGTGATGTCATCAACTGCTCCTTCAACTCCGCTACCTTTCCAGAAAGCTGGAAACACGCCGAACTCAACACCCTCTTAAAGAAACCCACAGCGGACCCCACTGAACTTAAGAACTACCGCCCCATCTCCCTCCTCCCATTCCCTGCCAAAGTCATTGAGGAAGTCGTCAACAGACAGCTAGCCGCCTTCCTTGAATCCAACAACTCCCTCGAGTCCTCACAGTCTGGCTTTGGGACCAAACACAGCACTGAAACCGCCCTCATCACAGCAACAGACGATATTCGAACGCTACTGGACAATGGAGAAACAGTTGCCCTCATCCTACTCGACCTTTCCGACGCCTTCGGCACAGTCTGTCATAGCACCCTCATACAACGCCTCAGCAACATCGGCATACAAGGAAAAGCCTTGAACTGGATCATCTCGTTCCTCGCCTGGAGAACCCAGAGATTCCGACTCCCCCCATTCATATCAGAGGCCACCGAAGTCATCTGCGGAGTACCACAAGGATCATCACTCAGTCCCACCCTTTTCAATGTTTACATGAGTCCCCTCGCATCCATCGCGCGACAACACAACCTCAACATCATCTCCTACGCAGACGACACCCAACTGATCCTTTCCCTTACCAAAGACCCTAACACCGCCAAAACCAATCTTCATGAAGGCCTGAAAGAAGTAGCTGAATGGATGAAAAACAGCCGACTAAAACTTAACTCAGACAAAACGGAAGTCCTCATCCTAGGATCATCCCCCTCTGCCTGGGACGACTCATGGTTGCTCATCGACCCTGGGCACGGCACCCATACCCACAGACCACGCACGTAACCTAGGCTTCATCCTAGACTCCTCCCTCTCGATGACCAGACAAGTCAACGCCGTCTCATCCTCTTGCTTCAACGTACTTCGTATGCTCAAAAAAATCTTTCGTTGGATCCCCACCGAAACTAGAAAAAAGGTCACTCACGCACTGGTCACCAGCCGACTGGACTATGGAAACATCCAAATTACAGAAAAAACTCCAACGCATCCAAAACGCATCAGCCAGACTCATATTGGACATCCCGCGCCAAGCTCACATTTCTGGTCACCTCAAAGACCTCCATTGGCTTCCCGTCAACAAGAGAATAACGTTCTGTCTCCTCACCCACGCACACAAGGCCCTCTACAAACTAGGACCCGAATGCCTCAACACTCGACTGTCCTTCTATACACATACCCGCCAACTAAGATCCTCCAATCAAGCCCTCGCCGCAGTTCCGCGCATCCACAGATCCACCATGGGAGGAAGATCCTTCTCCTACTTGGCGGCCAAGACCTGGAATTCTCTCCCCACTCACTTCCGCCTTACCCAGAACCACATTTCCTTCAGGAAGGAACTTAAAACCTGGCTATTCGATAGATAATGCCCCCCTCCCCCAAGCGCCTTGAGACCCTCTGGGTGAGTAGTGCGCTATACAAATTCCTGAACTTGAACTTAATGTGAAGTGCTCCACTGCCTTCAGGTGGTGTTGCTGCTATATAAAACTGCACAAAAAACCTGAAAAAATCACAGTGTTAGACTGGTTTACAGTAGTAAACATGAGAAAAATACAATGCATCGGCAACCACATCAAAAGGTCTACTTTTGCCATGGACACCCTTGACACCTAGTAATGTTGAGTAGGTCCCACTCCTGGTCCAGAATGTTGACCCAGCGGTGCATCAGCTACTGCTCTCTGTACTGCACCCCTGTGTTGTGGCGCACCAACTGCCATACTCTCGCCCACAACATGCTGACGATCCTGCAGAGAGTAACCCTTGCTGGGTCTGCTGCCTGCTGCCAACATGCGGAGGAGGTGGAACTGGACCTAAAAGATTAGCACAGCCACCTCCACTTCACTGAAAATGGGCTGCACCCCTTCTCGTCTTCTGCACCTACAGGGGGGTGCGGGTGGCACTGGTGCCACTACTACAGCATGAAAGATGGGACCCCCTCGAGGAATAAGTTGTGACCAAGGAACAGAGGGGAAAGGAAAAATTCGTTCTAGAAAGTTGTTCCTTCAATGGTCATAGGTATCACTTAACAATATACATCGAATTATTTAGGAAGGGTGACAGAATTATATAACAATGTTTACTTTATCATAGTTTTTATTTTCATTTAATGCAGTTTTTCATTTCACTTTTTTATATAAAAAAGGCATAATTCATCATAAATACATTTTTCTAACAGATATTTTTTGCTTTTAAGAACAAACACAATTATTAACGCACCAATGATTGAAAAATTATACCAAGTTATAATACACAATTGATTTATAAGAAAACCACCTGATATTAAATACTCAACTCAATTCACTGACATACACACATACATACCACAAACAACCCACACTACCAAAAAGGGAAAAAGGGAGAAACTAAGTATTAATTGACAGGTAATTATTTTGCTGAGCTATGCCAGTATGTATACACACTGAGTTTTCCCCTTACGACACTTAATTATGGTTACCCGCTCCACTGATTTGGCTGAATTCACCAATGTAACTTTTTGACCCTTGTTATTGACTATTACGTGATCTTGTCGACTCTGCACACTGTTGGCTTACTTCACACGATTTATTTCCTCTCTTTACTCTATAGCTTCTCTTCCTAGCCGCAACTGGCGTCATGTATATGTCCTTGGTCACTGACTAGCGCACCTATGGCGTTTAGTTAGAGCCAAGCCTACGGTGATACGTCGGGAAATTGACTAATAAATTAGTGTCCACCTTTTGTGTTTACTCTACTTCGACGCGAGTAGACCCCTGTAAATGAGAGTCCATCTTCTATGTCAACTGCGATCCGACACCCGTCTTCTCGCGATAAAATAACGTGTTATTTCACACTCGAAGGGAGGGATTATAAACCGGACCCAAGACGCAGTATGCCGCTTATCGCCGATTGCCAAGGAAGATGAAAGCAGACTCCGCGACTTTATACGTTCGGGTACGTAGCCATTTGAGACGCTGTTTGTCCATTGCACCGGCTTAATTTCCTGCCGTGACTAATCCCGCTATAATCTCGTGAGATTAGAGGCTTTACTTTACTTTACTTTGCATTTACCGTTTTGTCTCCGTTTTTAAATCTTGCCGTGACCATCTTGCCATAAACTCGTGAGACTGTAGACTTTATAGAACTCTGCATTTACCGATTTGTTTCCGTTCGTGTAAACATCTCTAACTTCCTTATACCTCAGATGTATGCAGTATAAAGAACGGCGCTATAAACCCGACTAAAGAAAGATATACTCTCCATTTCCGTCCCAAGAACGGTGTTATAAACCCGACTAAAGAAAGGAATACTCTCCATTTCCGTCCCAGGAATAAGATGTAAGATCATCTCCCTTGTATTCATTTGAACAACTTGATGCACCATAGTAAAAAACATCTGACGATATGATATTTGCCTCCCTTTCTTACTTTCTTAGACTGCTGTTGTTGAGACCTTCTTTTATCTACCTGTGTTGCACCGTTGAGGGAATCATCAACCATTAAAAGGTATATTCTTGAGCGTTATACCCCTTAGGAAGCTTGCACCGTGTTTAATATCGTGTTTGCAAACCAAAGGAAGAAATGGGATATTACATATGGGTACGTTTATTTTTGTAGCTAATTCGACTTCCTGGAGAATAGACAACTACCTCTGAACAGATTGGTATAATTGCACCCTGTCTTGTAACGCAAACTGGTAAGATTAACCATCAATAGGTAAATGGATGTTGTGCCCATTTAGTTGTGGAATATAGAGTAAGGGTCGTTGTATCTTTTATGCAGGTGCCCCTTAACATGTATCCTGTCCTAAAATCTCTCAACTGATAGGAAAAGAGTACCAAAGAAAATATAAACCTGCTTGTGTTTTTTTACCGTAAGTAGAACTATGTCTTGGTTAAAATGACAGTGCCTCTTATGTCTCAAATTAACATAAAAAGAATTCAGTTAAATAACACGAGTATAATTCATCCTTCGCTTTTATGCAACTGGAGTCTTAAACTTATATTATTACCCATCTATATCAGAGTAAATGGTTTTTGTGCATATGTCTTTCTTGCAATCATTGGTCATGTGAGGAGCGGCCATGCAAAATCTAAACAATGTTCTTTTGTTGTGTTGGTGCTTTTGTTTTCAAATTACTATGAGAAGGGTTGGTGACAGATATATTTTCTTCTCTTTTTTGTAAATAAATCCTTTTAGGTCCCCTGATATCCTTGATCCAAAAAAGAAAAAAGGTCCTGAGGAAGGTGGTTTACCCACCGAAACGCGCGTCGACCGATCATGTGCGGGGGTCTCGAATCTCTTCTGAGACCCTAGTTTTTGACAATTTGTGAACCTGTCAATTAATACTTAGTTTCTCCCTTTTTCCCTTTTTGGTAGTGTGGGTTGTTTGTGGTACTGGTGCCACTACTGCCTGCTTCTGCCATATCGGATAAGGGAGTGAGAGTGGGATGGGAAAATAAAAAGGAACAGAAGGAGGACAGAACAGGTCAGGAAATTAAAACACTGAAACATAAATGCACACAGAAACACTGACAGTGATGAAAATATGTAAACAACAGGTGGGACTGAGATTGCGATGATCAGACGGAGATGCCTAAGTATAATTAGAAAAGGACAAGGTATGAACACTGCAGACCAGGAGTAGAAGCAGGTAAAACAAAATGGCTGTGCCCTTTCGCACCGCGGGGTGCCATTCGAACTGATTATCAGCGCAGAATGTGCTACTGGAGTGAAAAAAGCAATGCAAATGACAGGAAGAACATGTTTCCACCCGTGGAGGAATTCTGCAGAATATCACTTTTTGGTAACTCTGTGGAATTAGCGGAATGAAATTTCACGAATTCCGCCAGGCCTACAGCACACAGGCGCAAAAGACATTTGATCTGTTTTTTTTCTTCTTTTATACTGGTGGAACGTATCTGTAATGTCCCGTCATTTCCCTGTGCAAATCCCTTGTACTATCCATGATTAACAGTGAGAGCCTTGATACCCCTGTGCCTGCCTTTGACTGATGCATTTCCCTGTGGCTCTAAGTGAAAACATGAGTTTGGCATTTGAGTTGATATTCACTGCCCTTCAACATGACCGGCTGGGCAAATCCCCTTTGTTGCCATCTGTTCCTCTTCTCATTTAACACCTGATTCATTAGTTTAATTTTCTTGTTCAGAAAAATGAATGATGTTGAAGATTCCTCTGGGTGTGCTCAGCCCTCCCACACTGTCAGCTTCACATACCAGCTCTATCACACTCTCTACCTGAGACGAGAGTAGATAGACTGCCCCATCTCTTCTTTTCATTAAGTGTTCATAAGTAACAATTTTCTATTCCGCTAATTCATATTGAGTCGTCTTTCAAATATATAACCCCATCTACCCTCCAATTTCGTACTTTTCCTTTTTTCTTTCAAGTTTTTTCTCCCTCCTTTGCTTTTGAACTCTATTCCTTTCTTACTTATTTCTTTCGTTTTGCGTTCATTCTTTTTTCCTGTATTTCTTCCTTTCTGCTTTATTCTCGTTGCATATTTGCTAATCTCTGCCTCACTATTTTTTCTTTCTCATTTTCCTTCATTTTTTTTCACTTCAGATATTAATTTCCTTCTCTCTTTTATCATTTGTTCTTATTTTTTATTCTTTCTCTTTATGTATGCAAGTATGCTGTATGTATTTTCCACAAACCTAGCCGAAAGGCAGCAGAGCACTGTAGAAGATCAATGACAAATACATAGTCAGCCTCTGATTTGAGGAGAAGCTGGTTTCTAAGAGCCACAGTGGATGTTATTGCATCATGACAATGTTTTTTTTAAAGTGTGCTGAGATATTTCCTTATTTGGAGCAGGGTTGGGGTAGTCCCGATGGATAATAGGATGTTGTTCCTTCCTGATACTGAGACAACAATGGAGATGGCCTGCTCACTTATTTTTAGGTCTCGGCTAGCGTAGGCTCTGCACATGTGCAGTCTCGCTGGCCATATTTAATGAGATAGAGAGAATATCCCTAGCGAGGTTAATCCCCGCCCCTCTTCTCCATTGGCTGGCCTCCTAAACGGTGGCCAGTCATTGGAGAAGAGGTCCTAATGACGTTCTCCTTTCTCTTTAAGCCCCGTCCTTTTCAGATTGTGTTACTTGACTTACTGCTGAAGTAAAAGGTTTCTTATCTTCTTTATGGGTCCAGATGGCCCCATAACAAAGATAAGGTACCTTTTATGCCAGCAGGAAGTCCGGGCACCCAGTCTGAAAAGGACGGGGCTTACAGACAAAAGGCTGTGTCATGGCGAGCGCTTGTTGTATTACATCCATTCCTCTATGTGTGTTAAAATGGAAAATGGACCACATTGAAAACCCTGCTTTTAAGTGCTCCTTCGTCTGCCATTTCGGAATTATATCAATGTCAAGTAACTATCATGGCAAGTAACTATCACGCCCAGATTTCGCGCAGGACTTATAGCTGTGGCTAATTGGATGCGCAGTAACTGCTTACAGCTAAATGCTAAGAAAACCGAGGTCCTGATTCTAGGGAAGCAGGCGGAACTTTGGGGAGATCAGTGGTGGCCTCCTGAATTGGGGGTGTCCCCATCCCAGCTGCCGAAGTTAAGAACCTGGGGGTTTGGCTGGATCCTAACCTCTCTTTTACCAGCCACACAAAGAAGACAGCAGCTACCTGCTTTGGTATTCTGCGAGGACTGAGACCTGTCCTCAAATTCTTCGACCCTCCTACTCGGCAACTGGTGGTTCAGGCCTCTATCCTTTCCCGGCTGGATTACGGGAGTGCTCTGCTGCTTGGAGTTAATCAGGCCGAGG
The DNA here is from genome assembly GCF_964263255.1 of Lissotriton vulgaris. Lineage (NCBI taxonomy): Eukaryota > Metazoa > Chordata > Amphibia > Caudata > Salamandridae > Lissotriton > Lissotriton vulgaris. Next base: position 1,297,770,592 of record NC_141693.1, read on the forward strand.
CTACTAGGCTTCAGAGGGTGCAGAACGCTGCTGCACGGGCCATTGTTGGCCTTCCGAGACGGTGTTCTGTCTCTACTGTCCTGACCTCCCTTCACTGGCTACCGGTCAGACAGAGAATCAAATTTAAGGCTCTCTATCTGACATTTAAGATTTTGAAGCTTTCCTCTCCTCCTGCTCTTGCGGGCCTTATCTCTCCCTATGTCCCCTCGCGGACTCTCAGGTCTGAATCTCACCATCTGGCGATTAAGCCTAGGTTCAGACTGAGTAGGATGGGAGGCCGCTCCTTTCGTGTTTTGGCGGTTGGACTATGGAATTCCCTTCCTGTCCATATTCGCGCCCTAAATAGCCTGACTCTTTTTAGACGCGCTATTAAAACCCATCTGTTTGCCTCTGCTAATTGATTTCTTTTCTTCTCAGTTCTGACCTGTTGTGTTGTGGTACTTCATCAGGCGCCAGGACGCCCCTTCGCTGGGGCAGCTGTGCGCCGAATAAAAGTTATTAACATAACATAACATAACATAACATGGCGAGCGCTTGTTGTATTACATCCATTCCTCTGTGTGCGTTAAAATGGACCACATTGAAAACCCTGCTTATAAGTGCTCCTTCATCGGCCATTTCGGAATTATATCAATGTCAAGTAACTCTATCAGAAAGAACACTCATACTACTCATTTAAGACAAATGTTTTCAATATTCAGACTTTGATATCATTTCCACGTAGTTTTCTAGAAAAATCAATCTTAACAGCTTACAACCCAAAATGTTATAACTTTGAAAGCTTCTCGTGAAACATTGTTACATCATTAAAAATATTAAACTGCTTGTCTAGTGTCTTGAAGCAATACCACTTCAGGTATTGCCACCCATTGCTTTTCCATGAACAGGTGCCCTTATCATATTAAACTTGGCATCTCGCGTACGAGTAGTGGCTCCATGGCGGGTTGTCATTCGTGTCCTTCTTCTGTTTCTGTGATGAGTGCTGTCTGCACCCCATTCAGGCAGTGCTCATGGCAGCCCCGCCTATAGTGCTATATCGAGGGCCCTTCGGTCTAGACCTGCTTGGTCTGAGAGGAGACAGCAATGGCGGATTATGATACTTACGATGACCGGGCCTACAGCAGCTTTGGAGGTGGTCGAGAGGGTGCTGGACTAGCAAGAATATCACCTGTGGTGCAGGAGGGAAAGGTAAGGGGTGGCTGGACGCGAGAAGGTAGTGGCCCGCCACTGGGTGAAATCTGGTCTCACAAGCATGGGCATGGAGCCCCGGGAATTAAATAAGCAGATCTTGCTGACCTCGCCCCTCATGTACTTTCAGGCAGCCAATATTACCCGTGATTAGTGTAGGCTTCCCCCTGACCCCAATGACGCCGCCTCTATGGGCTCAGCCAGGTTCTCATAGATTCTATCCGGACATTAGTAGATGCAGTGCTGAGGTGGTGTGTGTGTGTGTGTGTGTGTGTGGCTCTGTGTGTGTGGCTTTGTGTGTGTGTGTGTCTGTGGCTCTGTGTGTTTGTCTGTGTGTGTGTGTGTGTCTCTGTGTGTGTGTGGCTCTATGTGTGTGTGTAGCTCTGAGTGTGTGTGGCTCTGTGTGTGTGTAGCACATGTGTGTGTGTGTGTGGCTGTGTGTGTGTGTGTGTGGCTCTGTGTCTGTGTGGTTCTGTGTGTGTGTGTGGCTCTGTGTGTGTGTGACTCTGTGTGAGTGTGACTGTGTGTGTGGCTCTGTGTGTGTGTGTGGCTGTGTGTGTGTGTGGCTCTGTAAGTGTGTGTGGCTCTGTGTGTGGCTCTGTGTGTGTGGCTCTGTGTTTGTGGCTCTCTGTGTGTGTGGCTCTGTGTGTGTGTGGCTCTCTGTGTATGTGGCTCTCTGTGTGTGTGGCTCGTAGTGTGTGTGGCTCGCAGTGTGAGTGGCTCACAGTGTGTGCGGCTGGCAGTGTGTGTGGCTCACAGTGTGTGTGGCTCGCAGTGTGTGTGACTCGCAGTGTGTGTGGCTCACAGTGTGCGTGGCTCGCAGTGTGTGTGGCTTGCTGTGTGTGTGGCTCGCAGTGTGTGTGGCTCTCTGTGTGTGTGTCTGTGTGTGTGTGTGGCTCTCTGTGTATGTGTGTGGCTCCTTGTGTGTGTGTGTCACTCTCCGTGTGTGTGTGTGGCTCTGTGTGTGTGTGGCTCTGTGTGTGTGTGGCTCTCTGGGTGTGTGTGTGTGGGGGGGCTGTGAGTGTGGCTCTGTGTGTGTGTGTGTGTGTGTGTGTGGCTCTGTGTGTGTGTGTGGCTCTCTGTGTGTGCGACTCTGTGTGTGTGTGGGGCTCTGTGTGTGTGGGGCTCTGTGTGTGTGTGTGTGGCTCTGTGTGTGTGTGTGTGGCTCTGTGTGTGTGTGTGTGGCTCTGTGTGTGTGTGTGGCTTTGTGTGTGTGGGGCTCTGTGTGTGTGGCTCTGTGTGTGTGTGTGTGTGTTTGTGTGTGTGTGGGGCTGTGTGTGTGTGGGGCTCTGTGTGTGTGTGTGGCTCTGTGTGTGTGGCTCTGTGTGTGTGTGTGGCTCTGTGTGTGTGTGTGGCTCTGTGTGTGTGGCTCTGTATGTGTGTGTGAGGCCCTGTGTGTGTGTGGCTCTGTGTGTGTGTGGCTCTGTGTTTGTGTGTGTGGCTTGTGTGTGTAGGGCACTGTGTGTGTGGCTCTGTGTGTGTGTGTGGCTCTGTGTGTGTGTGTGAAGCTCTGTGTGTGTGTGTGTGCGGCTTTATGTGTGTGTGTGGCTCTCTGTGTGTGTGTGGCTCTCTATGTGGGTGTGTCTCGCTGTGTGTGTGTGGCTCTGTGTGTGTGTGTGGCTCTGTGTGTGTGTGTGTGGCTCTCTGTGTGTGTGTGGCTCTGTGTGTGTGTGTGCTCTGTGTGTGTGTGTGTGGCTCTCTGCGTGGCTCTGTGTGTGTGTGGGTCTCTGTGTGTGTGGGGGGCTGTGTGTGTGTGTGTGTGTGTGCGTGTGTGTGTTTGTGTGTGGCATTTGCGAGAGAGATTAAGCCATTGGCATTGTAAATGACAGTGCCATTTATTTATCTGTTTTCAAAACCAACACATAAATAAAAATGTCATTTACAATGCCAATAGCTCTAACTTTTGCAAAGGCGAGACCGTTGCATTGTAAATGCTTGTTTCGTTTATGCACCTCATCTCTTGCAGCTGATGTGACTAGTGCCACCGTAAATGATGAGCCTGTCACACGGATAGGCTGGGGTGTGCGTATGATGGCTGATGTAGCTGGTTTCTATACCGTGTGTGGCACCAAGAAGAGCCAATGGAGCAGTGGCATAGTCTGCGGTTCTGCTCAGGGCGATGGAGCAGGGGCCTAGCTGTGGGGAGATAAGTGGGGGGGAACCCTGGGTGGCACTTTTTGGGAAGCGGCGGTACTTCATGTGAGGTGAGCAATTTCGGCGAGCGCAAGGTAAGTGGTTTTCTTTTTCAGTTTATTTTTTTTCCCTCAGTGTTGTCTGTTGACACCCCCTAACCCCTGCTCTTTCTTGCACTGGCCGTCACTGGGCGGCAAGCCCACGGACCACCCCGGGCTGCAAAAGCTCTAGCTACGCCACTGTAATTGAATTCCATTTGGAAGAGACGTGCTGCAGCATGTGTGATGCCTGTTAGTGGGCCTGGCTGGGTCTGGAAAGCAGTGAAGCAGGGCATTGCCACCATCGGATGCAAGTCTACGAGGGCTTGAGCGGCTGTTTTGAAGTTACTTATGGAAGGATGGTTTTACTTACCTTTCTATCTTTCCTTATATTGCAGCAATAAATCATTAGGCGGATTTGGATGTCAAACATAGTAGATGAAGGTGCGGGTCCAGCCTGAAGTTAAGCTTGAGGGTAAGAGTGAGGTTAAACATGAGGGAGTTTGTACCTCTGATTCAGAGTGGCTCAAAGTTGGCACTGGTTAAATATGGGGTCGAGTTTGTTTTTCCCACCAAGGATTTGTGAAATCACAAGAGAGCACATACATGCAAATCGAAAACAGAATTCTTTAATGGTATCTTTTAAAAATATTATATTGAGATGACAAGTCACTCATTTCAGACAAGAAAAAACATTAATAACCATCTGTTCACAACAGTATTTGAAATAAAACATTCAATCTGCAGAGAATCTGACCACACACATGTATGCTTATTTTAGTTCTTGAACACACTTTGCAGAAGAGTAAACTCCTCCAGGCAATCTATTTTATTTCAAGTTTGCCCGATGTACATCCGGAGTGTGTATGGATGTATCAACAGATTCCCACTCATTCCATTAAGAACATAAATCTCCCATACAATAAGTGCTGTGCTCGCGACCTTGCCCTGAAGCATAAGGCAGGCATCAGAAATGAAATGACACAATGCCGTGCTTTAGGATCAGTGGAAGGCCTGTGAAACCAGATGGCATGAAGGTGACACATACCATTAGCCGTTCTAAATGAATGTTAGCAGCATCTCTCGCCCAACAATGCATTCCCGGGACCAAGAACATCGCTGTTTTATTATTGTTCGCACTCGCAGATGCTTCGTGAAACGGCTCTGCGTGGCATGTTTATTTTTTAGTTTAAATCTTTTGATTGAACGTTTTGTAGCTCTAATGATGAGAATAAACATTAACCAAAGTCGAGTAAAAACTCAAAGCGAGCGTTAAAACAAAATAAACCCCTTGTTCAATAGAAATGGAATGCACATTGAGTTCCAATATGCAATCAGTTATTGGAATGGCATCAGTACACAATAAACATTGTTTGTGTGTCATTTAATTAAGTGGAAGAAAAACTGATAGCCTTTTTTTCTGGCTCTTCACATTCTGAAGTCTGTGTCCAAGCAAGTTATCCATTGTATTGATAGTATATAAGTGTAAGATAGTCCCTGATTTAATATTCCCTCTAGTGTAGTTGCTCTATTAGGCATTCAGTGATTAGTGATCGTCTCGGTGGAGAAGTGTGGCTCAGGGGTTAGATGCGGCAGACCTGGAGCTTGAGTTCGGCCCTGGACCAGGGTTCAATTCCCCGCCTAGGCGGGTGTTGGGCTCAAAATTCCACGGACTCGTTAATTCTCGCTCCAGGTGCCTTCTCGACTCACGGGTTCCGACTCTGGGCAATAGCTTGTATTGGCGCAGATTTTTATCTGCTGCGGGTCACTTTTCGAAGTGGTGTTCCAAATAGTGAGACTGTGGGTCTCCGCTTTCTTTAAATCTTGAGTCACTCGGCAACGCACATGTCTGAAGCCGAGACTCTTTCCTATACAGATGAATACATCCAGAAAATCTCTTCAGGTCCATCACTCTTGGGAACCAAAGGGCCTACAGCCCCATTACCGTGTGAATCTGATTTGAATCAGTTGGAAAGATTACGCAAAAAATTAGTTCGCACAGAACTACATGCTAAGTTCCTGACAGATTGCCTTAACGCCAATATTATACCTACTGGCCTCCAGATTAGAAACATCCCGATCATTTTCACTGAAGACGAAGACTTTAAATTACACTTCAGTTTTGCTTCAAATAAATGCTCACGCACCTGGATGGTGCTGAGCATAGAGACCGCTCTAAAACACATTAAAAGTCTGGTCAAAGACATTGAAGCACTCGAACTTAAAATAAACTCAGACTCTCACATCGTTAATGCAAAGGCACTGTTAGACAAAATATCTCAGACCATTAAAGATTTTGAAATCTTTAATCAACAAAAAAAGACGTCCAAACTACAACTAGACATAAAGAGATACAACAAAGAAAGGACCTATCCTTATCTCAACAAAGATTTTTATCAACCGCAAGGACAACAACAAGGTTCCTACCGTGGCCACCAGAAGAGGGTCACCTTTTCAGGTACTGATTCGGACTCTGAAAACGAGACTGGTCCTGAATACCAACAAAGAGGTGCACAAGAACAACCATCTACGTCCAGACAGCCTTTTTTAGGACAGGGCCAGAGAGGACAAGGTCAACCAGTCCGAGGTCAACAGAGACAATCACGCAGAGGATGGGGTCGCAACAACTACACCCCAGGGTACAGACGAACCCGGAATCAGTATTACGAGTGGTAGGAGAGAACGTAAGTGTACCAATATTTAACTTATCCTCTCACTCCCTCTTCCCTGATGAAATATTTGTTCCTACGTATAAAAATGAACTGTTTACTACTAAATTAGAACTCTATAAGTTCTTCAGAACTGTGCGTCTTAAAAACTTCTTTGCGAACAGAAATTCAATCCAAACGGTCGATGTGACTGGGCTACGCCCGGTTTCTAACTTCTTTCCGACCAATAATCAGATTGCCAAAGAAATTATCACATTCGAAAATGTTGTGTTGACTGAGATTGAACATCTTTTTAGGCATCCCAAATGGGTTCCCTATAATCTCAACAAAGCACAACAGCAAGCCCTCTTACATCTACAATCCCTCCCAGACACTATCCTTAAGCCTGCTGACAAAGGCGGAGGGATTGTACTCTGGGACGAGAAAGCATATGATTCAGAATTGGAAACACAACTTTCGGTGGCATCCAATTATAAAAAACTACCAGGCAATCCAACAACACAACTGGAAATCAAAATCCGAAATCTATCAGCAACAGGTGTCAATGGTGGTTGGTTAAGTGATAAGGAGGCAGCTTTTTTAATCAACAAAGCTCCCACAGTCCCGGCAATATACATACTGCCCAAAATTCATAAGAGCATAACTAGTCCCCCTGGGCGTCCAATTGTGTCAGGGTGCAATTCCATTCTAAAGCCCCTGGCACAATATGCAGATTTCTTCATCCGCCCCTTTTGCCACAGAAAATAAGAACTATATCAGGGACACTATGGCAGTGATAAACAAAGTTGAAAACATCCCCTTTGATAGTGACACTGAGCTCTTAGTAAGTATGGACATTGAAAGCCTATACACAAACATCCCTCAAGAGGAAGTTTTAAACATCTTACTATCACTGTTGGAAAATAGAGATAGACCCCATCAGGTCCCTTCTGCTTTAATTATAGATTGCTTGCGAATACCCTTTTGTGAAAATTTCTTCATTCACAAAAAAACCTTCTACCAACAACAGAAGGGAGTAGCCATGGGCGCAGTTTTTGCGCCCGATATAGCAAATGTTTATGTCTCTAATTTTGAAGATAAATTCATCTATGGTATCAACAATCCATTCGCAACCAACCTTAGATGTTGGTTGCGTTACATAGATGATATCTTCTTCATTTGGCATGGCACCCCTCTAGAATTAAAGCAATTTCACGACTGGATTAACATTCAGAATCCCAATCTAAAGTTCACTCTGGTTTCTGATAACTTGAGCATCGATTTCCTTGATATCACTATTAAAGTTACTGAAGAAAATACTCTATTTACGACCTTGTTTACCAAACCCACGGCTAAAAACACACTGCTGAAATACAATAGCTGTCATCCTAAGGCCTTACGTGATGGTTTGCCCTTTGGGCAGTTTCTGCGTCTTCGCAGAAACTGCACAAGAAGAACCGATTACTTCAAGGAAGCTCAAGTATTGAAACAGAAACTACTTTCCCGCGGCTATCCCAACAGGCTGTTGAAACAATCTCTGAAACAGGCCTGGTACAATAATCGAGAATCACTACTACAAGTGAAAGCTAAAGTCACAGAACCAAAACTAGTATGTGTCACAACCTTTGGCACTTTCACGAATTCAATCAAAAAAGTGATCTCCAAGAACTGGTCTTTACTCTCAGACTTACCTGAATTGACTGACAAGCCACTCTTTGCTTTTAAGAGAGCTAAAAACTTAAGGGATAGGCTAGTCCATGCGTACAAGAACAAAAAAGACTCTGACCTAGTGGACAACATGCGACAATTGAGTCCCCTACAGGGACATTACAAATGTAATCATTGTATTGCCTGTAACACTACTTCCAACATCAAGCAGTTTGAGTTGAACAACAAATGCTATAAACTCAGGAACTTTTCAAATTGCAATACAACGAATGTTGTTTATTGCATTCAATGCCCGTGTGGTCTGAGATATTTCGGTAAGACAACTCAACCCATCAAAAAAAGAATCCTACAACACCAGTCGAGGATTCGTTGTCATACTGAAAATGCTCCATTAGTGGACCATTTCTCTATCAAAAATCACACTGAGAATGATTTTCACTGGTGGGTTGTGGAAGTTATCAAACCCACTATCAGACAACCTAATGTTGACCATCTATTGACCATAAAAGAGCAACGCTGGATTTGCCTAGCTGACTCGGTCAAAAGGGGTCTTAACTCCTACACAGAATGGCACGCTTTGGCGGGCGTTAGTTAAAAGTTTCAGATAAACTTGAGTTGTTCACTATGTTCATCATGTGATTATAATTAATGTATTTTCAGATATTTGTGTATTGGGTCAATAATATGCATTGTGTGCTGTGATCGTTTTGTCATCTTAACATCTGAACTTTTTTCCTCTTTGATTTAACTTCACTAGATTAGATCGTTTCCCGCTCTAAGATGGCCCCCGCCTTCCAGCCACATGACATTTCCACTAGTTGGGTTACCGCTAGTTTTTGTCATTTCATTCACGATCCAGATCCAAGATGGCGACCATTTGAGACGCTAATAATAGCCAATTCTTTTGGCATATTACTAAGAAATTGCTTCATGCTCTATTTTTGATTTGATGTCTCATCGCTCTGTTTACAACTTTCAACACCACATTAATCAGCATGTTTTAGCCGTTTAGCCAGAGAGCGCGTTAACTGTTTGTTTTCCACTTCCGGGTCAGTCACTATAAACAACCCCGACCCTGGGTTCAGTCAAAGTATCGAGACGAACCTTTGGTGATATTTTCCGTGCCGCTCGAGTTTTCCTAAAGTAAGTACAAATAGATGACAGATGCGAGGCATTGCGCTTTAGACTTACAGTAAACGCTGCTAGTAGCTAAAACTACAGACGCTAGCTACACTCGTTCAGCTCTGAAAAGCGGCAGCAGCGATTTACTCTTAGTTAGTTTGCTCTCTTCCTCATTTATAAAATAAGGGTTCCTTTAAAACAACTGCGCTGAGTTTCGTTTTTCCAACAGCCGTTTTTTTGACATTCAACACGCGCAAAATGTTCCTTTTACACCTTTTAAACTGTCCGGAAATAAAATAAATCAATATTATTGTTTCCAGATATTACAGAACATCTCTCCGACTGGACTAATTAGCCAGCGCGTTTGATATCCGAAAAATGTTGGCTCACATCCTTTTTCTGTGAGGTAAATTCAATTTAGCTTTATTCAATGCATCTTCTTAATTTCTCCGTCACATAGACTAAGAGGGTCTTTTTCTCCCTTTAGACTTCTTCATTGCCCGTTTTACATCTAACACGGTTCCCCTTGAAACACCCCAAGGTATGTCATTAGCCCTGGATGTTTAAACATATTAAACATATTTAGAGCTTTATTTTGATGCTCTATTTTTGGAGAAGAGAGTGCGATTTAAGATGACAATTTCGACTATATTTATTTGTCACAACCTTGTTCTTCTGATAAAGAATGACCGTCATACGGTCATTACAATGCATTCGACTTTGCTTTTACATGTTTCATAGACATAAAAGAATGCTGACTCGTTTCTAACTACAAAGAATGTGATTTCAATGGAGCTGTTCTATTCTAATCTTTTAACTACTTCTAATTTACAGCACTGTTGTTTTGTTCACATGATGTGCATTTCAAGCGGTTTCTCAATTGTAAGATGAATGACTATTTCTCACTTGAATTAACAGAATGAGATCGTTTGTGAAAATGTCCTAATGAGCTTTTTGATATAAATGTAAGAATATACACTCATAAGTCACTCCATCATGACACTCAGTAATGTTGTGTCTTTCATTTTGAATGATACAAAACTCCTTGTTTTTGATTACTTGGTTGTTTTTTAAGCACCAGTGTTTTTTTAGATAAATATGTCTGCAGGTGGATCAATTCAAATAGGTTTAATGCCTAATATCCACACAAACTTGTACTCAGTCACATTGACTGTCAATTGATTTTTAGATTTTATGGAGGTATCACCGGGAAGGGGTAGATACTTTCCTCGAGTTTTATGTATGTTAGATGTTGCCAGAGCTTTTTAGGGTCTATGAAATCTTTAATTTAATTTGGTTTATAATTATTGATTTATTTTTATATAGGGAGTTGTTTACAGCATTGAAATAAAACATCGTCCTGATGATGGTCTTATCGATGAATACAACAAAGACCGAAACGTCGACATCCTACTATCATCTCCTTTAATGCTGTCGTTAGACGCCAACTTACAACCACTTTTTATTGTTTAATTTGGGTTGTTTGTTTGAATTAGCTGGAGCTGATACTCAATGTTATGAACCATAGAAAAAATACTGTCTTTCTTCGTTCATGACTTGTTCTGCTTGAATTAATTTGTGTTTTCACATCCCTTGTCACTTTTACAAAGTAAAGATTTGATTTAAAACAAACTTCCCTTCTTTTGCTCTGTTTTATCTTTACCTTCCATGCATTTATGCTGTGTTCAAAACAAATTTGATATCCTCTGGATACTTAAGAGTGTGAAAATTGTGATACCACTCGTTGACTACGAGAAAACATTTCTAAAATAAGTCCCTTGTAGCACCCTATGTTTTGAACCATAAACTGCCCAAGCCTACAAGGGTGTATTGGGTTTCCCCTGAGAAAAATCTCTTATCCCTTAATCTCCACAACGGCCCCTCGCGGTGGGATGCCTGGCTTTCACCTTGTGGATACCCTGCCAGGGTTATCTCACAGGGGAATACCAGGACGGGTTCCCTAAGCAAGCGCTGAGATGCCCCAGGGTAAGTCGTGCGCTATATAAGTTTCATTCATTTCATTTCATTTTCTGTTATTGAACTTGAATTTAGAGTTGATTTTTCATACTTTATTGTCAAGCATCAGATGGCCCACAATATAAAGTACATATTATAACATTCTTTCAACATCTCATATTTTTTTTAATGCTTTTATAGATAGAATATTAAATATAAGTTCTTTCTCTTAGGAAATGGGTGTGCAAGGATATTGCTGCCGAAAATTCTATAGCTGGGACAACTGGATCCCATATACAACAGAGTTTATGTACAGCACACCATGGGCCCGATTCCGATTTTGGAAAGAAAAACGTTGTACGATTCGTATTCGTAGCCGTCTCCGTACGAATTAAAAAAGACCGTCCGAACTGCGTAGTACGATCCGTATCCCTAAAATACGTTCGAATATCAGCGAACAGTACAAACCATAATGGAAGACCCGTACGAAATGGCGTCATAACCCAAACCGTACTATTTGCAAACATGCCGTACGAACTAACAAGTACGTTCCAGACCAGGGACCAAGTTCCTGATTTGTACGGGCAAACGTAGTCGCGCATGTATCATGATTCGTACGGAAAACATCGCGTATAAGCGAGCCGCACCAACATATACGACCCGCACACCCCTCAATCAAGCGTACACGAACCCCCCGGAAAACAGACCATAACAGCCAGCCGCACGAGCAAATATGACCCGCACACCCCTCAATGAAGCGTACACGAACCCCCACCTGGAAAACGGACCGTAACATCCGGCCACCCAACAAATATGACCCGCACACCCCTCAATGAAGCGTACACAAATCCCCCCAAAACGGGCCGTAACAGCCAGCTGCACGAGCAAATACTACCCGCACACCCCTCAATAAAGCATACACGAACCCCCACCCGGAAAACGTAACGTAACAGCCAGCCGCACCAACAAATACGACACGCACACCCCTCAACGAAGCGTACATGAACCCCCCCCAAATGGACCGTAACAGCCAGCCGCACCAGTAAATACGACCCACACACCCCTCAATGAAGCGTACACGAACCTCCACCCGGAAAACGGACCGTAACAGCCAGCCGCACTATCAAATACGACCCGCACATCACTCAATAAAGCATACGCGAACACTCCAAAAACGTCCCTTATGAGCCAGCAACAACAACAAAAATGAACTGCACCCCCCCACTAATGAAGCGCACACAAACCCCGAAACAAGCACAAGGAGGGTGCGAGTCGCACAATCCCACAAAACATGTCTCCTGTGCACACACCATAGGAAAACAATGTCCTAACCACATGCAAACAGAGGGCCCAAGTCACACCCACCCCTTATAACACACCCACTAAACATTCTACAAAAGCCACACCCACAAATGGACCACTAAAAGGGCCCACACATACAACCCATCATCCTTTGCAACATACCTATTAGCGCAAAGACACTGATAGCACACCAACAACTGCAGCCATAGACCTTCACACAAACACCCTATCTTATTCACACACACACCACCCTCTTCACAATCAGACCCCCACACCCTCATCTATACCCACCTTCACCCCCCCCCCAATCACACACACCCCACACCATGACCACACAAAAGAATCCAAAGTTCACTAACCCAGAGATGGAGATCCTTACAGATGAAATCATCAGAGTTGAGCCACAGCTGTTTGGCGCATTGGCCAGACAGACCAGCATAGCAGAAAAAACACGCCTGTGGGTGAGGATAGTCGATAAGGTGAATGCTGTTGCACCCATCAAGCGCACCAGGCAGGAATGCCAGGTCAGGTGGTACGATCTGCGGAGGATGGTCAAGAAGAATATGGACCAAGACTACGCCAATGCACACTACACTGGAGGTGGTGGTCCCCGCAGACCTCCACAATACTATCCCTGGGAGGAGAAAGTCATGGCCCTGCTACCACCGGTGGGAGTTCATGGAATTGAAGGAGCTGTGGAGCCTTGTGAGTATTCAAACAACTCATGTAACATATGGGGAGTCCCAGCAGTGCCTAACAGTATGGGGGTGGTGTGGGGGGTATGGCCATGACTCCCAGCAGTGCCTAACAGTATGGGGGTGGTGTGGGGGGGTGTGGCCATGACTCCCAGCAGTGCCCAGCAGTAATGGGGGTGGTATGGGGGGGTGTGGCCTTCACTCCCAGCAGTGCCTAACAGTATGGGGGGGGGGTGGCCATGACTTCCAGCAGTGCCTAACAGTATGGGGTGGTGTGGGGGGTGTCCATGACTCCCAGCAGTGCCTAACAGTATGGGGGTGGTGTGGGGGGGGGTGTGGCCATGACTCCCAGCAGTGCCTAACAGTATGGGGGTGGTGTGGGGGTGTGTGGCCATGACTCCCAGCAGTGCCCAACAGTATGGGGTGGTGTGGGGGTTGTGGCCATGACTCCCAGCAGTGCCTAACAGTATGGGGGTGTGGCCATGACTCCCAGCAGTGCCCAACAGTATGGGATGGTGTGGGGGGATGTGTCCATGACTCCCAGCAGTGCCTAACAGTATGGGGGATGTCCATGACTCCCAGCAGTGCTTAACAGAATGGGGGTGGTGTGGGGGGGTGGCCATGACTCCCAGCAGTGCCTAACAGTATGTGGGGTGTGTCCATGACTCCCAGCAGTGCCTAACAGTATGGGGGTGGTGTGGGGGTGTGTGGCCATGACTCCCAGCAGTGCCTAGCAGTATTGGGGTGTGGCCATGACTCCCAGCAGTGCCTAATAGTATGGGGGTGGTGTGGGGGGTGTGGCCATGACTCCCAGCAGTGCCTAACAGTATGGGGGTTGTGTCCATGACTCCTAGCAATGCCTAACAGTATGGGGGTGATGTGGGGGGCGTGGCCATGACTCCCAGCAGTGCCTAACAGTATGGGGGGTAGCCATGACTCCCAGCAGTGCCTAACAGTATGGGGGTGGTGTGGCCATGACTCCCAGCAGTGCCTAACAGTTAGGGTGTTGTGTGGGGGTGTGTGGCCATGACTCCCAGCGGTGCCCAACAGTATGGGGGTGGTGTGGGGGTGTGTGGCCATGACTCCCAGCATGCCTAACAGTATGGGGGTGGTGTGGGGGGGTGTGTCCATGACTACCAGCAGTGCCCAACAGTATGGGGTGGTGTGGGGGGTGTAGCCATGACTCGCAGCAGTGCCTAACAGTATGGGGGTGTGGTCACGACTCCCAGCAGTGCCTAACAGTATGGGGGGGTGTCCATGTCTCCCAGCAGTGCCTAACAGTATGGGGGTAGTGTAGGGGGTGTGGCCATGACTCCCAGCAGTATGGGGGTTGTGTGGGGGTGTGTGGCCATAACTCCCAGCAGTGTCCAACAGTATGGGGGTGGTGTGGGGTGGTGTGGCCATGACTCCCAGCAGTGCCTAACAGTATGGGGGGTGTGCCCATGTCTCCCAGCAGTGCCTAACAGTATGGGGGTAGTGTGGAGGGTGTGGCCATGACTCCCAGCAGTGCCCAGCAGTATGGGGGTTGTGTGGGGGTATGTGGCCTTAACTCCCAACAGTGTCCAACAGTATGGGGGTGGTGTGGAGGGGTGTGGCCATGACTCCCAGCAGTGCCTAACAGTAGGGGGAGTGTGGCCATGACTCCCAGCAGTGCCTAACAGTATGGGGGTGGGTGCAAGGGGAGTGCCAGAAGCCTGCAAGGGAGAGGGTGAGAGGGTGCAAGGTGTAGGGTAGGAGGCTGCACTCAACCCATATGGCCCAGGTACACACCCATGCACCATGCTCAATGCACATGGACTGTGAAAGTACTGACAAGATAACGAACACTGAGCCCTGGTGTAGGAAGCACAAGGGCCTCCTGTGACCTGTGCAAACACTAACACCAGGGCAAGGTCAGGTATCCTGCACAGGAACTCACAACCCCTATCATGGCAGCATGCTTCATGGGGGGACAGACACACTGCGAGGGACGCCCACTTGCAGATCACACTCAAACTACTAGCATGGGGTGTGACACACACCCCTTACAGGAACTGATCCCCTGGAGACAGGCAATGGAGTGCACCACTGTCACAATCGTCATGTAATACAACATAAAAAATACTGATCTGATGACTCATTCAAGCAAAAAAGCACAGTGCAGAATCACATGTCCATTGTGCCACTCACACAATGCTGTTGCCACAGTTTTGTGACACTGTGGATGCACTCAAGTAGCACCATGGACCTGGGTATTGTCAAGGTAATGCATCTTGGAGAAGTGACACGTCCTAAAGCCCTCTGCCAGAAGTAGGTGTACTGGTCCTTGGGGGTTGGCAGTGGGTGGCCGTCACGGTACAGCAACACCTCTCAAAAGTTGCTGAATGAAATAAGCAAAATTCCACTCACTCTACATCATAAACATGCTGCATTACAACCCTGTGCATGCTTGAACGAGGTATTTGGATTGACGCTGCATTGTGCAGATTGGCCCACACAGAGCACAGCGGGATCTGTGTGGTGGTTGCGACACAAGCCACAGCAATGGTTCTGCCAGTCACCGTAAACAATACCCAACATGTCAAGCACCCCTGAGCACATGTCAATCTCATCCCACAACATACCCATATACAAGTGAACAATTACAACAATCCAAAGCAGGTGGAGCAGTGCTCACGGCAATGGTTTTTACAATTGGATGTTGCATGATAGTGCATTAACAGTGTTTGTCTCTCACACCCACAGGGGAACGTGTGGAAACTACCCCCAACCAGGGGGGAGATGGATCCCAGTCCCAGGCTCAGCAGGACCCTGACTCCACCGATAGCGACGCCTCTCAACACACCGTGGCTGACCCCAACCAACCCAGCCCCTCTGGATCCCAAACCCATGCAGCAGCTGGATCAGATACATCTGTGCCAACCACCACACCCATTCCTGCCACATTCCAGCAGACATCTGGGAGCCCTGACCATAATACACAACAGAGCCAGTCTGACAATGAGGGCCAAGGTTCGCCGGGCACCCACGAGGTGGCAGATGACACCACCACTGCCAGCACTCATGGGTCCCGTCGACCTGATGTGCCTACAAACGTAGGCCGTGCTCGTGCAGGCCAGGGGTGGTGGGAGTGGCGCAAGGTGGAGGTGAGAATCTGACCAGCCAGCTGCAGGGCCCGGTATGTCAGAACTCCGAGACATCATGGATGTATACCGGCGGGACACCAGGGAGTTCAGCCTGGTAGTGGAGGCCCTCAACAAAATGACAGATCAGCAGGCCCAGCTACATGCCAGTCAAGAACAACACCAGGGACGGATGGAGGCAAGACTGGATGAGCTCATGACGGTGCATAGGGAAATTAACCAATCACTCCGTCTGATCGCTGCCAACATGCAGCACCCTCCCTCTGTCACAAGGCCAGAAACATCTAGGAAAAGACCAACAACAGGCACAGGGAGGGAGGAGGAGGAGGAGGATTTGTCAGACTGAGCATCCCACGCATCGTCAAGGCCTGCACGTGAGGGTCCCCCAAGGAAGGTGGGTTCTCCACGGACAAGACGTTGAGAGGCATATGGCCATGCACAACTCCCAGGTCACCTGGTCTGGCATCTTGCCTTCGTGTGCAACAGCATCACCTTATTGACTTTCTGACTCGCCCACATGGACTTGCTGGTTGCACTGTGCCCAATGATGCCAAGCACTGTGACCTGGACTCTGTTGACTCAACCTGTAAGGCACCACATCTCAAGCTGTGAACTTTGGATTCCACCCCTTTTTGTACAGCACCTACTCACTTCTCATGCATAAGATCTGAAAATAAATGTAAATAACATAATACGCAGTGGTGGATATGTTTTGTACCCAGATGCAAAAACATATGTGTGGGGACATGGAAATAATACAAGAGTTTTGAACAAACTGCAGCCATCCACACACTGGGATCTGAGTCCGGTTGAGGACACACATAGGTCACAATATTCCAACAACTACACATATGGATAGAAATACACACCTGTGATGGTTACAAAATGCAGAAGGGGGGGTTGGCTTGCAATACTGCAATTACAGACTGGTACAGAAGAGTCACTTGGAGGTGTACAGATCATGGGTAATATGTAGGTGTCCACGGAGGGAGTACCAGGATCTGTGTACAGAGGTATGAGAACTCTCAGCCGCATGCAGTTGTACTGTGGATGTCATGAATGGTATCCAGGCCAAGGGTGGCAGGACCGACTGCGGCCAACGGGGTGTTGGATGGTAGACGTCCATATTAGTGTATTGGCCTGGGCCTGTGGAGTGCCTACTGAGTGTGGCTGAGGATTATGAAGGAGAACCTGCAGTTGACTGTGGTACTATTGTAGGTATCTCAGGTGGATGGTCATGTGGCAGTAGCAGGGGATGGTGAGGATGAGGTGTGTGCATGCAACCTGGAGTTGCACAAGTACTCCTGGAGTCTGGTACTTGTACCTGTGTAGAGGTTCTTGCTGTAGTAGGGCTGCCTGGTGTCGTTGACGGCGACCAGGTTGAACACCACCTCATCAACAGACATCGCCATAGCATCCCAGAAGACCATAAGATCTCCCGCAGACAACGCACCAACAGAGTGGGAGGGGGATTCGCCATCATCCACATGAACACTCCCAGAGTCACTACCAACACCAACGACACACTCCACACCGCCTAGCACATGCCCTTACAGATACACACTGACGCCAACAACACCCTTAGAGGAACACTCATCGACCGACCACCTGGACCACAACCACGATCTATCAACCCCATCCCTGACCTCATCAGCACGCACAGCCTTGGCTACATGGATTCCATACTCCTTGGGGACATGAACTTCCAGCTTGAGAACAACAACAACGCAAGCTCCACTGCCATGATCGACAACCTCGTCAAACTCTGATTAAAAGTACTCATGACAACACCCACCCACACCGCTGGACACACACAGGACCCCATCTTCTTTGCAACTCAACCCGTCTCCTTCAACCACACCACCTTACACTACTGGACAGACCACAGATGGCTCCACTTCATCTTTGGTAAACCCACCACACCACCCCGCACACAGAACATGCCATGCCGCTGTTGGTGCAAGGCTACCGTGGACTAAGTGACTGCCACCCTCACCCTGGGACCATCCGCCGACCACGCCTACCTCGACTCTGCTGCCATCAACCTCAAACAGTGGATCAACAACTGCGCCAACATCCTCGCCACACTCAAGGCCTCCGCCACCTATCACAACAACAAGATAGCCGCATGGTTCACCAAAGACCTCAGGACCTACAAGGGCACCAGTTGGAAGCTGTAGAGGAGCTGGCTCCACAACCAAACACCATACAGCTACACTGCACACAAGAGCGCCACATGCAGACACCACCAACTCATCAGGACCACCAACAGGACAGCCTAGACAGCAACGCACATAATAGCAAACAGCACATCAACATCGTGATTGAACTCACAACTCCCACCTACAACACCAATGACATAGCACCATCACAAGACCTGTGTGACTCACTGTCCACCTTCTGACGCTGTAAGATCATCCTTATTCACAACATCTTCCACTCCGCTACCCCCCACAAACGAGTACACCCCCCCTTAGACCAACATCCACAAAAATAACCTGACCGCCTGGTACTACGTCAGCAATGAAGACACCATCAGGACCATGGACTCCATCCACTCTGGATCCTCATCTGACACATGGCTTCTCAACATTTTCAACAAATCCAGCTAGGCCAGCGCACCTCTTCTCCCAAAAACAATCCACATCACCTTCCAGACAGCTACCTTCAGTGGGAGCTGGGAGAATGCTGAGCTCAACGTCTTAGTGAATACACAAAATGGGGAACACAAATACCTCAAGAACTTGTGGGCCATCTCCCCCTCACAGAAAAGGTCACATAGAAGATCGTCAATAGACTACTGACACGCTACCTCGAAGAGAACAACATCATGGGACCATCCCAGTCTGGATTCCACTGCTGCCACAGCACGGACACCGCCCTCATCACCGCCAACAACGACATAAGCATCCTCATGGACAAAGGAAAAACAGCCTCCCTCATCCTTCTGGACCTATCACCAGCCTTCCACACGGTCTGCCAAGACACCCTAACAGCACGCATCCATGACGACGGAATCCTAGAGATTGCCCTGGCCTGGGCCACATCCTTTCTCTCCCGTAGGGCCCAGAGCGTCTGCCTCCCACACTTCCATTCCAAGACCACTGAGACCATCCGCAGCGTCCCACAGGGATCATCCCTCTGCCCGACGTTGATCAATATCCACATGGCAACACTCACCCATGTTGCACTACAACATATCCTCACCATCATCTCCTACACCAATTACACACAGCTGATAATATCTCTCACCAAAGAACTACAGACTGCCAAAGGAAACCTCCACAGAGGAATGAAGGCCATTGCCAAAAGGATGAAGGACAGCAGGCTGAAGCACAATTCTGACTAAACGGAGGACCTCATCCACGGCCCCACCACCTCTCATCCACGGCCACACCACCTCAGCCTGTGACAACTCGTGTTGGCCAACATTGCTATGAACTGCCCCAGAACCCACCAACCACGCCCGCAACCTGTGGGTCATCCTCAAATCCTCCATCACAATGAACATGCAGGACAACACCATATCATCTTCCTGCTTCAACACCCCTCTGCATGCCCATACGATCTTGAAATGGATCACCTCAAACTCTTGAGAAACAGTCATCTGGGCCCTCTCCACGAGCTCACTGGATTATGGGAACGCCCCTATGCAGCTACACCAACCAAACACATGAGACGGCTGCAACACATCCAGAACGCCTTGTCAAGTATGATCGTCGATTCCCACAACACATCCATATCACACCACACCTGAGAGGCCTGCACTGGCTCCCTGTCAACAACAGGATCACCACCAGACTAATCATCCACGCACACAAAGCTCCTAACCACGCCAGACTTGAATACCATTACCACCGACTCAGCTTCTACACACCCATCCGCAGCCTCCGCTCTGCAAACCTCGCACTTGCCACAGTCCCTCACTTCCAGAAAACCACCGTCAGTGACAGATCCTCCTCCTACCTTGCCTCAAAGACCTGGAACACACTCCCTACAAGGCTACAACTGACCCAGGACCTGCTGGCCTTCAGAAGACTTCACCAGACTGGGATTTTCGATCTGTAGCAGCCCCCCCCTCCCCCCCCAGCGCATTGAGACCCTCACGGGTAGATAGGGAGCTTACTCATTGAATAGATTGATTGTTTGATAGATGGCTTAGCCTAATTGTGTGTGTAGGATTGGAGAGCTGTAGATGATAGTCACAATAAGGGTGGACAGGGAGTTGGTGTGAACCCGGATGTGCAGATGTTTGACAATGCGGAGTGTGTCCTTGGTGTTGTATGTGACTCTGAGGGTGTACCTTCTTAAGTTGGACCAATCATAATCCTGGTTTTGGTCTGTGATCCTTGTGGGTATTGAACTATCCGTCTGTGATGGCTATGTAGAAGTGGTGTTCTGATGTTGCGTACTATCACGTTACAGTAATGAAGGCGATGTGTGGTGCAGTTGTGTTGACGAGGTAACACAGTACAATGTGGTGCTGCAGGAAGTTGTGTGTGTGCTGTAAGAGGCCCATATCCTGGTTGCACGTAGACGCACTGTTAGGTGGGGCTGCATCGTGTTGCCAGTATGAATTGCACACACAGAGTGAGAAGCTGTCATGGGTGTGTTTGTGGTAGCATGATACCAGGTAGATGATTGTCTGGTGTTCACTGTGTGGAGGGTGGCTGGAGCAAGAGTCTGTTGAGTCACATGAGTCATGAAAAGATGTGAGCGTCTTGCAGTGTGCTTGTTGCCGGTGCTGATGGACCTGCCTTTCTCATGGAGGTTGTGCAACAGTGGCACAGACAAGCTGCGGCATGCTTTAAGAATAGATGGATGGAGGAGTGTCTTGTAGGTGTGTGTGGTGCAGGATCTGGCCACTCGGTGCTGCGTTGTGGCTGGGGATGCAGCAGCACGAATGAGTGAACACATGACGGCAGAAGGGGTGTAGCAACATGCTAAACAAGCACACAAATCCAAGGATTGTAGCAGGGCACAAAGTGACATGTGTATGTGAAGTCTGGAGTGTCTGGTCACCCATGGCTCACCGCGAGCTAAATGTCTGAACAGTCGCCAAAGATCATGGGCACAGGAGTAGGCAGCCTAAGGCCAAGCATGGCACAGGACACACAGCGTCAGCAGGTGTAGCCTGCACGTCGTGTGTAGCAAGCTAAACAACACATACACAACCATGTACGTTAGGCACTATATGGTTCATTTGCCATTCCCAACAGCATGCATGTTGTCACTGTACACGTGATCACATATGAACAAACATCGTAAACAATGCCATATTGAACGCATGCAGACTGGCAAGAGATGTGCATTGACAGCAATGATCAAAATGTACTGTGTTAAACACACTTACTACACAATAGGATAACGTTGTTTGTGAGGCCATGCTGCATTAGCCATTGTACATGCCCAGTGGCATTGCTCTGAAGACAATAACAGTCATGCAATGATTTCACCTGTAATGCAGCTGAAAGATTCTCAACACGACTGCCAGGGACTGGCCGTACCTTTGATCATCAGAGTGGTGCGATGCTGAAAGGGTTCCATCTCCAAAGAGCCCCTTGGTCTGAGTACAAATGACAGACACAAAAGGGAGATCAGGCGAGGGAAGGAGAGGATGGGAACTTCATGGAGGGAGATCTGAAACAAAGTTAAACATGCATAAGGATTCAATACGTTTGTCACAGAATCACAGAATACCTTTGGACCTACACTGTACCAGTCACACCTGTGAAGTGTAACCACTGGCACTGTACCCTATGTGTGATCACAGATTTAGCAATGAGACTAGATCAGATGCTTGAACACCAACAGATAAATAGGTAGTACAATTTCTCACCTGAACAAAGCAAGTGTAACGCTCACCAGGCTGCAACTATGCAATTAGATCCATGCGGCCATCAAATATTTCACAGTGTATGATTGAGGGTCCTAATCTCAGAAAATATAATGTATATCAGTGCTACTGACACAAGGCACAAGGCCAACAATCCGTATGTAGCCCTGTGAATCTGTAAGGGCCATGACAGGACAGTAGGCATCACCCACAAGAGCCGTTAGCAGCTCCTCAAATGAGGAAAGGAATGACCTAAACACAAGGAAGCCCCACAGGAGCCAGTCATTGGCTCTTGCAACTGTGCCCCACTATCCTAAAAATGACATGCAGGTGTGACCGAATTCAACAGCGACTAATGAGGAACAAAGCCACAAAAATAAGCCTACCGTGACCATGAGATGCTGCACGGCACAAGATAATCCTGTGAATTACCTCACTCGACTGGTGTCACCGAGATGTAACATTTGCTACAGCCTAACGTAGTGATGACATCAGCGCAACATACCTGGCATCATGGGAATGGAAAGTGAACATCAACTCACCGAGAAGGTTAGCGAAGCAGTGTTCTCCACTGGCACTGAGGTAACAACATGACAGTGACATGACATACTGCCACTAGGGGCAATGCATCCATGCAAACAGACTCACAGGACAGTTGACAGAACATGTGGGACATACACTGGCCCACACCTACACAACATTGTTTTCTGGAAATCAAACTGTACTGGCCCACAAGGTTGAGTGGATGATTCAGACACATCCTGCTGCACACAGTGAGGCTGCAATTCTCCACGGAGCCTGTGTTTGTGATGTCACACACAATGGCAAACCGTGTTATCCGCAATGTGTCAAGGTCAATGTTACCACACATTTATGCATTCACCAAAGTTAACACTCAACTACAGATGACTGTCAAGAAAGGTGAGTGTCTTGTCATGGGAGTGGCGCAACATGAAATTGATACATGGTAACGTGACAATGTATGTATGAGCCTACAACATGCGCATGAACAGTTTCCACACATTTATGAACCATACCAACAATAAACTGCCTGTTTGTAATCCTTACCAAAACTGACATTTCCACATGTCCGTGCAGGGAACGCAGATTCATCCGACGTTGCCATCATCAAGAGGAATTGCAGGAGGACCAAGATGACACAGACAACAGGCAGGGCGACCTGGAAAGGACAGGCACACAAGGGGTCACGTCCTGGATATATTAATTCCGACATGGTCATGTACAGAACACTAACAATGTACTACACCTGTACATTCAAAGTTCACTCATTGCGCTCGTGTGTGGCATCACATTGGCACTTGTGTGACACTGCACCACAAACATCAAATTGGCATTGTAGACAGTCTGCTGGACACACAGTATGCTACACATGTCACTCCATGGTAGTAGCATGAACACTATTTTACAGGTACTCACCGTTATGAGAAGAAGTTGCGTATGAGCTGACTCCGGATATCATCATCATCCTCCTCATTGCTAGCATCCTGGCCAAGGCCTTCATCCTCAACAGGTGGTTGTTCCTCATCATCAGGATCCAGGATGAGTGGCACGTCCTTCTCCACTGCCATGTAGTGCAGCATGCAGCACACAATGAAGATGTTACACACCTTGAGCGGGGCATATGGTAGGGATCCGCCTGTCTTGTCGGGACACCTGAACCGGCTCTTTTGGAGTCCAAACGTACGCTCTATCACACGCCTGGTCTGCCTGTGTGCATTATTGTACCGCTAGTCTGCAGCAGTTCTGGGGTTGCGTAGTGGAGTCATGAGCCACGGCATGTTTGGATATCCTGCGTCTCCTACAACAATACATCATGGCAATGAGTGTGTAAAGAGAAGCCGTGAGAGAGACAAATCACATTAAGACATACATGAGAAACAGTGTTTACCCACCAACAAGACATGCACGATGGTTGCGCAGCTGCAGCATCACCTGTGGTACCCTGCTCCGCCTCATGATGAATGCATCGTGGCACGATCCTGGAAAACGTGCATAAACATGGGAAATCATCATGTTAGCAAGACACACCACCAGGGCATTTATGGAGTGGTAATCTTTCCAGTTGTGGTAGGCCTGCTCCTGAGCCTGTGGTGGCACCAGTCCAACATGTGTCTTATCGATGGACCCAATTACATGTGGCATGTGTCCCAGGGCATAGAATTCACCCTTGACATTGGTCAACTCTTCTAGAGTAGGGAACTTAATGAATTCATCAATGTGCTCCAACATAGCAGCTAAGACATCACGTAGTACACGGCTGAACATGGTCTGGGACATCCCCCCCACATCAGCTATGGTGAATTGGAACGTACCTGTGGCAAAGAAATGTAGGGCTGCCATCACCTTTACCTGGGGAACATGTTTTACAACACAACTTTTACCATGCAGTGCTGTTACAACGCAGGTTTTACTACGCATACCATTACAACGCATTACACTGGGGGGGCGCTCTAGGATAAGGAATACGTTTAATTTACTATCCAACATCTTCCCTAGTGTCCACGGGGACTGGAGTTGGAATAGTAAATTAAACTATTCACTATCCAGCACCCCAAAGTGTAATGCGTTGTAATGGTATGCGTAGTAAAACCTGCGTTTTAACAGCATGCGTGGTAAAAGCATGCGTTGTAATGTCATACATCCCCTTTACCTTAGGTGTCAGTGCAGTTGGATACCTGTGTCGCGGTTGGAGATGTGGTTCCAGCCTGTCCGTCAACTTCTGAATCAACTCGCGAGTGAATCTGTAGCTGCGTATGCAATCACGTTCCCTCATGGCATCCAAGTCAGGCAACGGCCTTGGCAGAGGGGCCGCCCTGCAGAACATGTTTGGGGAGAAAGGTGTACAACTATCAGCAAACAACAATGACAATGTACATAGCACAATCAACACTGCTTCAACACATCAAATGACAAATGATTCGTCCGTGGGCTACACATCTTGGACACTTATGCCAGCTAGTTGGCACTCCTACAACAAAACTGATTCTCCTGTTGTCAGTGAAATGGATATGACATGCACTGAAATGTTCAGCTGGGCTGGTCTGAGTTACCAGAACAATGTATCACGTCAGTGACACACGTCACATGACCTGCATGAGAAGGTTGTCAACACATCCAGACAGCTGACTGCAAGGAACACACCCACGTCACATGTGCTATATTTTTTACATTTCTGTGATATTGTGCCTTAGTTGTGCATTTGACTAAACTACACCACACCCATCCTCAGAATGCAGATCTGTATGTCTGCGGACAAATGCTCTATGATGCCATCACACACATGAGCTGTAGAAATGCCCCTGTGGCATGGTGTGCGTACATGGGAGACACTTGCAATCACGACATAGACCCATCACAGATGCACCTAAATAGGATTACGTTTACCGGATACAAACAGCATGTCCAATCTGTTACATGGCACACACATTACATTGTCACACAGGGTAATGCTGAGCGTCAATTGGTCAAGTGTGACAGTGCCCCTGTCCCTGGCATCATGTGACAGATGCCCGTACTGAAGAGTGTGACATCCCAGTGTTCATGTGAATAACAACATGTTCATCATGTTACTCATGTGACAAGTGTGAAGGTAATGTGAACGACATAGTGGCCCATCACAAATGTCATGTCTCCAAGCCCATCACACATCAACTGTGCCACTAGATCACATGCCCTCTGCTATAGAACTGTGTGCCACCCCTAGGGCCTGCTCATGTAAGTATGCCATGCCAACACATACATGGACATCCTCATGATGACCCCACACCAACATCCCTGCCATGTGTTTTCCTGTTCTCACTATAGTAATGGTGCCATGCGTGAGCTTGTTGAATGCACTGTACACATGCATTCACTAGAGGGTGTGAAACGCCCAGTACCCCAATAGTACGTGCGTGTGTACGGGTTGTTTCCCTATTGCACTGTAGACATACGCGAGCAGAGCGTACCCCAATGGTACGTGCGTGTGTACGGGTCGTTTCACTATTGCATTGTAGACATATGCGAGCCAGGGTCAGACTAATTTGCATATAGCCAAGTTCTGAGCTGGGATGGTGCAGTGAGCTAAAAAACGGTGATGGATCAAGCCCTGATCTTTGGACTGGGTAAGAGTGGTCTGCTTAATTCAGACACTCTGTTCATCACCACCCCCTTTTCTGAATCATTTTTGTCCACCATAAGCGTGGAAGGGTATACTCAGATGTGAGTCCCTAGCTCATTGCACCATCAGGATTCAAGCAAGCCGGGCCGAAGACGGCTGAAATGCCAGAAACCGGTCCCCGGTAGCTTGTTTCCTTCCCAGTATAAGAATTGGCTTGGTAGTTTGGTCTGCCCTGTTCCCATGATGCACTGGGCCAGGGTCAGACTAATTTGCATATAGCCAAGTTCTGAGCTGGGATGGTGCAGTGAGCTAAAAAACGGTGATGGATCAAGCCCTGATCTTTGGACTGGGTAAGAGTGGTCTGCTTAATTCAGACACTCTGTTCATCACCACCCCCTTTTCTGAATCATTTTTGTCCACCATAAGCGTGGAAGGGTATACTCAGATGTGAGTCCCTAGCTCATTGCACCATCAGGATTCAAGCAAGCCGGGCCGAAGACGGCTGAAATTCCAGAAACCGGTCCCCGGTAGCTTGTTTCCTTCCCAGTATAAGAATTGGCTTGGTAGTTTGGTCTGCCCTGTTCCCATGATGCACTGGGCCAGGGTCAGACTAATTTGCATATAGCCAAGTTCTGAGCTGGGATGGTGCAGTGAGCTAAAAAACGGTGATGGATCAAGCCCTGATCTTTGGACTGGGTAAGAGTGGTCTGCTTAATTCAGACACTCTGTTCACCACCACCCCCTTTTCTGAATCATTTTTGTCCACCATAAGCGTGGAAGGGTATACTCAGATGTGAGTCCCTAGCTCATTGCACCATCAGGATTCAAGCAAGCCGGGCCGAAGACGGCTGAAATGCCAGAAACCGGTCCCCGGTAGCTTGTTTCCTTCCCAATATAAGAATTGGCTTGGTAGTTTGGTCTGCCCTGTTCCCATGATGCACTGGGCCAGGGTCAGACTATTTTGCATATAGCCAAGTTCTGAGCTGGGATGGTGCAGTGAGCTAAAAAACGGTGATGGATCAAGCCCTGATCTTTGGACTGGATAAGAGTGGTCTGTTTAATTCAGACACTCTGTTCATCACCACCCCCTTTTCTGAATCATTTTTGTCCACCATAAGCGTGGAAGAGTATACTCAGATGTGAGTCCCTAGCTCATTGCACCATCGGATCAAGCAAGCCGGGCCGAAGACGGCTGAAATGCCAGAAACTGGTCCCCGGTAGCTTGTTTCCTTCCCAGTATAAGAATTGGCTTGGTAGTTTGGTCTGCCCTGTTCCCATGATGCACTGGGCCAGGGTCAGACTAATTTGCATATAGCCAAGTTCTGAGCTGGGATGGTGCAGTGAGCTAAAAAACGGTGATGGATCAAGCCCTGCTCTTTGGACTGGGTAAGAGTGGTCTGCTTAATTCAGACACTCTGTTCATCACCACGCCCTTTTCTGAATCATGTTTGTCCACCATAAGCGTGGAAGGGTATACTCAGATGTGAGTCCCTAGCTCATTGCACCATCAGGATTCAAGCAAGCCGGGCCAAAGACGGCTGAAATGCCAGAAACCGGTCCCCGGTAGCTTGTTTCCTTCCCAGTATAAGAATTGGCTTGGTAGTTTGGTCTGCCCTGTTCCCATGAGCACTGGGCCAGGGTCAGACTAATTTGCATATAGCCAAGTTCTGAGCTGGGATGGTGCAGTGAGCTAAAAAACGGTGATGGATCAAGCCCTGATCTTTGGACTGGGTAAGAGTGGTCTGCTTAATTCAGACACTCTGTTCATCACCACCCCCTTTTCTGAATCATTTTTGTCCACCATAAGCGTGGAAGGGTATACTCAGATGTGAGTCCCTAGCTCATTGCACCATCAGGATTCAAGCAAGCCGGGCCGAAGATGGCTGAAATGCCAGAAACCGGTCCCCGGTAGCTTGTTTCCTTCCCAGTATAAGAATTGGCTTGGTAGTTTGGTCTGCCCTGTTCCTCACCACCCCCTTTTCTGAATCATATGCGAGCAGAGCGTACCCCAATGGTACATGCGTGGGTACGGGTCGTTTCCCTATTGCATTGTAGACATACGCAAGCAGAGCGTACCCCAATGGTACGTGCATGTGTACGGGTCGTTTCCCTATTGCATTGTAGACAGATGCGAGCAGAGCGTACCCCAATGGTACGTGCGTGTGTACTGGTCGTTTCCCTATTGCATTGTAGACATACGTGACAGAACATACCCCAATGGTACGTGCGTGTATACGGGTCAATTCCCTATTGCATTGTAGACATACGCGAGCAGAGTGTACCCCAATGGTACGTGCGTGTGTACGGGTCGTTTTCCTATTGCATTGTAGACATACGCAAGCAGAGCGTACCCCAATGGTACGTGCGTGTGTATGGGCCGTTTCACTATTGTATAAGTTTAATTTGCGACGGAAAACGCACCGTACTTGTGTGGGGATTCCAGATAATACATAGGGAAAATCTAGGGGACGAGTAGAATGGCCAGAATGCAGGCTAGTTGTCAAGGAGATTTGAGTGTGTTCTACAGGTGTTCTGGAAAAATCAGTTGGGCAAAACTATACAATGCTGCAAAATTTGTTGTGGTGCTCAAGCTCAGTTTTTAAACCATGCAAATGAGTGTCAAGGCCTTATGTGAGATGGGATTGGATGAAACATAGGATGCAAAGTTATCTGGCCTATCACACTGTACTCCTTGGGCTGACAGACCCTCAGCAGCAATGATTTAAGGCTGCATGTGGCTGTGAGAGGGCACTTGCCTGCACAACATTGGAGTGGACAACACTGCTGCTGTCTCTGCATTCCCTGGAGCCTGATTTTGCTGAGCATGGAGAGGGCACCTGCATTCGGTGAGGAGGAGAACAAGGCCCTGCTGGATGCCCTCCTGCCAAACTACAGCAAGCTGTATGGGAGAACAGGGGAGCAGGTGAGTGATGACTGCACTACCTTGGTCTGTACACCTGTTGTGTGTGTGACACTACAGCCATTGTGTATTAATGGAACTGAGATGCAATGTTGTTTTGAGTGAGTGCCGGCTGTGTACATTGTGGTATCTCCCATGCAGTGAATGATGTGGTGAAATTGTGTTCACTGCTCACCTGCATTGTGCTAACTGAGACTTTCAATGCTATGTGAATCACACTTTCTGCTGTGCCACACCTTGCATGTGTTTGTGGCAAGATTTACTGAGGTGTGACAGTGTTCCCCCCAGAGTGACAGATGAATGTACTCACTGTTGATGATTGTTATTAATCACCTGTGTGGATGTTGGACAAATGCATGCTTTGAAGTCATGGACATTGAAGAGTGTGAATGTTCTTTGTCACCTGGCTAATTGTGTATGCGCTGTTTAGCAACACTGATGCATGAGGTATGCCACAGCTGTACCCATCTGATGTGACAAGTATGCAGTGCCGTGTGCATGACTTGGACAGTTAGCATGAGGCCTGAGTCACATCTTCCTAAAGTGTGACATGTGCAAAGAGAGGTTGTATACACTGTTGACAATGACAAGCAAATGATCTGTGCCAGGGTGTGCATGTGTGGTCTGCTGGGGGTTCTTAGGTGTAGTGGGATATGTGGTCTCCAAAATTATGTATCTGATCGGATACATAATTTTTGAGACCAGGTTTTAAGTGGCACATCAAATTGAAGGTGCACTTCCTGTTTTTATACAAGCCTCTCGACTGTTTGGGACTTCTAGGGTCTACACCACAGCCTTCTCTCCATCTACCCTAACCAGGGATCTTTTCTCTTTTGAAGAAGAAGTGAATAGATAAATCTCACTACATATACTGGAATATTCACACGTACAGTGCAACAAGCAGCAGCTATTTCAACATTTACTCAGCACGATATTACCGGCCGAACCGTCCACGAGGACCTAATAAATCACTCCCTGAAGAAGTCCCATCTGGAACGAAACGCGTCGGCTGTTCTTGCTTACTAATGGAACAATAAAGTGGATTTCTCTTAAAAATTGGACATTACTCCCAGTGTCTTTGTAATAAGCTTATGACATAGACTTCACAATTCTTACATGTGGTGCACCTGTGCTTATGAATGAAATTACGTCAAGTTCTAGTTAGAACTACCACTGTGATGGTGGGTGTTTTTCGGTGTGCACACAAGCCCCAGCCTAAAACATAAGGGGAAATTACTTTTGGGGTCATTTTGGTTAGGTGCATTTGCAAAGAAGTTTTCACCGTCTGCCTTGCTCCAGTTTTTTTGAAGGCCAGTGTGTGTTCTGTGCTAGCAACTGTATGGTGTGGTGATAGTTGCCCCTGTGAGGAGTGTCACTACACTGTGTGGGGATGGAGGGAGTCTCTGTACAAATCATATACTCACACACAGTTAACAGGTCAGGGTTTCATCCATCACCTCTCTGTTGCCCACTCTGCCCCCCTAGTTCAAACATGGTCATATGCAAATCTGTCTGTCCATGTGCCTCATGGGAACAGTCCAGCCATAATTGTCAAGCCATGCCTTCCCTGGACTGGGGACAAGGTTCCATGCTTGTCTGTATACACATCTGTGTTTCACACAGGCCTGGCTGTACACAGCTGTGATACCAGTGAGAGGTGAGTGAAAACTTGTTTCAGGTCCAGGGATGGCATCACATGGCAGTTCGGGCAGGACTGTTCCCATGTGGCACAGGGTCAAACAGATTTAAACATGAACATTTCTGGACTTGGGTGGCAGAGTGGGCAACTGAACGGTGATTGATCAACACCTATCCTGTTGACAGGCAGTGGCTCATTATTGTGACTCTCATACAAGTGGTGGCCTTGTCTGTTACTTGTTTCTTTGTATACAATGAGCGTTGTGTCTATTACAATTGCGCATTACTAGACTTATATATGTGCTCAGTTATGTGGCATGTGACTCATGATGCATGCCATGATTAGAAATGTCCACAAAAGATTTGTTGCTGATGTGTCTGATGTGTACAGGTCACTGATATATTTTTAATTTTCTCCTTGCCAACAGCATCATCACCACTATCTGGAGGAGACACAGGCACGGACCGGACAGAGGGACCCAGCAACAGTGCCACCAGCTTTGAGGAGTCGGAGGGAGGCAGTGGCACAGAGAGTGAGGGGAGTCATGCGGCCGGACCTCATGAGCACGACACCTCTTACCATGCGGATGGCTCAGATTCTGACTCCCAGGAGGAGGGGGAATATGCAGCTATGCCATCTACCCTCCGGAACCATCTCCACCTTCCCAATTGTTAGGGTCCCTAGGGTCCATGCTACCCCTCTTGTCTCCTTCGTCCCCGGCACCGCAGCCCCTGCCCTGTCTCCCCTGCTGCCCTCAGTGCTGAGTCTGTGGACCTGCTCCGGCAGATCCAAGTTGGTCAGACATCGATGCTGACTGTCCTCCATAGCCAGGTCACTGATATATTTTTAATTTTCTCCTTGCCAACAGCATCATCACCACTATCTGGAGGAGACACAGGCACGGACCGGACAGAGGGACCCAGCAACAGTGCCACCAGCTTTGAGGAGTCAGAGGGAGGCAGTGGCACAGAGAGTGAGGGGAGTCATGCGGCCGGACCTCATGAGCACGACACCTCTTACCATGCGGATGGCTCAGATTCTGACTCCCAGGAGGAGGGGGAATATGCAGCTATGCCATCTACAACAACTTTGCGTGCCCCCTCCTCCTCCGGAACCATCTCCACCTTCCCAATTGTTAGGGTCCCTAGGGTCCATGCTACCCCTCTTGTCTCCTTCGTCCCCGGCACCGCAGCCCCTGCCCTGTCTCCCCTGCTGCCCTCAGTGCTGAGTCTGTGGACCTGCTCCGGCAGATCCAAGTTGGTCAGACATCGATGCTGACTGTCCTCCATAGCCAAACACACATCATGACCCAGTTGTTGTCCTACATGGAGGGCATATCATCAGCCATGTCTGGCCAAAGTCGGAGTTTGGCAGCCATAGAGTCTTCACTGACGGCAGCACTGTCCATCCTGCAGCGTCAGCCCCCCCCTCCTTCTGACCCATCCACATCACCCTCTCCCATACCTGTCCAACTCACACGCAGACGCCACAGGTCAGACACCACAACAGACACACCCAGCACACCCACACGGGAGTCAAAACGCAAATCTCCACGCACCCAATCTCAAGGGGATGTAGGCACACCCACAGGGAGAGGGGACAGATGCCACACACGCATCCACAGACACACGACACCTGACTCGCAGCCTTCTACCTCCACCCCCATTGTGTCCCCGGGTTCAGGTGGTAGTTTGTCTGAACTGGCAGCAGTGTGCAGCGCAGAATATTTGTCATCCTTTGGCGCTGCACCAGACACTGTGGAGGATTCGACTCCACCTGCACCCACTACACCTGCCCTCCCCTCTCCTGTCCCTGCGGTGCCGGAAAATTACCCCGATGATGCCCCCCATGTGTCCACAGACATCTGATCTCCATGTGCAGGCACGTTTGGGTGTGACAACATCCACTACGCCACCACTGTTGGGGACATTTATTTGGACTTGCCATTGGCCTTCTGTGAGCCTGGACTCATTTTTTTCATTTTTCTATTGTGGCGCTGAATAAAGCTTTTAATTTTTCATTCTGAACTTTTGCATTTCAGGACATTGCTTTGACTGTTGTGTGCCTACGAGTTGTTGTGATGTTCATATTTGCTACTGTAACATATGTGTATTTCCTGATGGTAATGATGTGGACCATGGTATGTTTGTGCTATCCAAATGTTGCAGCAATCTATCTAGATTGGTGTGTCTGCAGTTTGCATGCAGACATTGTCCCAAAGAGTGTCCCTTCCTCTGTGACACATGTGATGTACACTACGATCAGTAACACATTAGTAGTGATGAAGTTTCTGTTGATTCCCTATAGATTTGTACCTTCCCTTCTGCAATGGCCATGCCTGCTCACAAATGAATTCAGATAATTGGTCAGTGCTATCCATGCTACTCACTGTGCTTTGGTTTGTAGTATGTAGTAATGCCTTCAGGGAGACCATCATACTTTATCAGACTATGCATGACAATGTTATCAACCTTGACGTTATGATTCAGATTGTACATTTCTAATCTTTGGACACACAGAATAGAATTTGTTTCTTTGTATCTAGGGGATTTCTACCCTGTTACATCCATGAGGGAGTACATGTTGCACCACCTGGACATTCACATCATGTCCGGGATGTACATGACACTTTATTATTACATTTGTGCTTCATTTGTTTGGTGGCCTGTTACATGACTGCACACTATTGAGTGAGGATGGACTAGACGGGTGGATATACATGTGGGATCTGACAATACACCCACATGTGGTGTGTCAAACAGTGTGTGACAGGATACCATGCTCCGTGGAGTAGGTCACTGCTGTGTGTGATGTGTTGCTATGCAACTATTATGAGGGCTCCCAGTTAGGGATGTACACATACAGGCATGTTCTTAAGGTTTGCTGTTGGACATGCACACCCCTAGGACTGGACACTGCTGGGAGCCATATCCACCCACCCCTGTCATGTCTGGGCACTGCTGGGGGTCCTGTCCACACCCCTCTCCTATGTCTGGGCACTGCTGGGAGTCATGTACACACCCCTCTCCTATGTCTGGGCACTGCTGGGAGTCCTGTACACACCCCTCTCCTATGTCTGGGCACTGCTGGGAGTCATATCCACCCACCCCTGTCATGTCTGGGCACTGCTGGGAGTTCTGTACACACCCCTCTCCTATGTCTGGGCACCTTAAAATGTATAAATAATAAATGTATGTAATAAACAAATAAACATGCATTTTTATTTTTTATTACATATATTTAATAATATTAAAAAGTAATTAGTATGTTTAATACTTAAATGTAAAAATATAATTTAAAATATATATACATATATAAATAAACCTATAACATAAATATAAAAATAAATTGTATATAAGTTAAAACAGTAAATTTAATTTTTAAAAAATGGTATTTTACACTACATTAAATATAACAATACTAAAAAATTGCATAGCATAAAAGATAAAATTTCTATTTCCACTCCAACAAGTGGTACAGTAGGGAAAATGTTGGATATCGGATAAATAACAATTACGATACAGTAGGGAAAGAGTTGGATAGTGGGAGGGTACAATGTACTATTCCCACTTGAATGAGTGCAACAATAGGGAAAGCATTGGATAGCGGGAGGGTAAAAATTACTATCGCGACTCCAGTGAGTGCAACAGTAGGGAAAGCGTTGGATAGCGGGAGGGTAAAAATGACTATTCACAATCCAGTGAGTGCAACAGTAGGGAAAGCATTGGATAGCGGGAGGGTAAAAATTACTATTCCCACTCCAGGGAGTGCAACAGTAGGGAAAGCGTTGGATAGCGGGAGGGTAAAAATTACTATTCCCAGTCCAGGGAGTGCAACAGTAGGGAAAGCGTTGGATAAAATTACACAAAAATTGACATAAAATTCATTATTTTTACAAAATTCAAACATACCTTACCAAAAGAATACATACTTTTAACACATATACTAACCCTTAAAACACAAGAAAAAATGGATATTACTAACTTCGATATTGTTGAACTCGTTATTTCTTACCCGCATTTAGACATTCTGCACAACTATATTTTTGCAATTCGATATTCTGTCCATTCGATATAAAAATCTCGATATTCTGTCTAGTTGATATTTTTTTTTCGATATTGTGACTAGTTACCACTATTTATATATGTAACCAGAGGGGGATGTTAGATAATCACATCAATTCGGTTTTTCATTACCTGGAATATTTTGGTATGCTGACATTGGACTCTGTGTTCCTAAATCCATGCACAAGTCTAGCCTAGATTTCGTCTTTGAGTTCTTGTCTGTGTAATTTTATTTTCATCTCTGTGCGTATCTGAATGCAAAGGAAATGACTACATGTACGATTCACACTTAGGACTGGGAAACATGAGATCTTTACACAGACTCCGCGGAGTTGCGGTCTAGCTTCTCTCGTGCTCCTCGGCTTCGCTGAGTTAAATTCTGACACTGGCGCGAGGCAAGTCCATCTGCGCCCGTCTGTGCCAAGGATGCGCTCTGCGCCAACCATGCTGCCCCTTTTGAGGTGTCCTTGGGCCTAGGCAATGGGAGCAGTCCTAGATGCTACTCCAGTGAAGAATTGCATTACATTGGAGAGCAGTGTAGTGATAAGGGGGCTCTCTGGTTCGCTGACTCTGCCTTTCCCCTGACAGACTTTCTGGTTAGTGGTCTTCTTGCTTGTGGGCTCCTTAATGTGAGATCATTGCCTAAGCACAGTGTGGAGATACAGCTGTTGCTTGAATCTCATGAGCTTGATGCCTTGTTCATGACGGAAACTTGGACTTACCCTGACTGTGAGGTCGACTCTGGCAGGGCCTGTCCGCCCGGCTACAAAATCTGCCACAAACCCAGACGGAATGGTAAGGTTGGCGGGGTTGGTGTGATCTTTAAAGACATGCTGAATCTGGTTGCCATTAATATTGATGCAGTCACAGGATGTGAAATATTTGGGTTTGCCATTAAGAATGCACATGGTCATCTCTGAACTGGTATTATGTGTTATAGACCCCCTGGGATTTTCACTACACTGTAGCAGCAGCTGTTACTGGAAACGTTTACCTATATGGCCACCACTCACCGTAAATTGGTGATCCTGGGAGATTTTAATATAGGAGGCCACCTGCTGGACTTAATCTTCTCTGAGGCCAATCTTCTTACTATTGGAGACATTTTTACCTATGAATTGGACTAATCAATTTTTGATTAAACTTTTTGTGAACTCTACTACTTACAATACTAGGGCACCTGGCCCTATGAGGGAGTATGTCAGTAGGGACTGGAAGACTTCTGTACGGAAAAAAGGCTTGTTTCCTTTGTTCCAGGTTGAAGAGTGTTTCTCACCTGACATGCAGATAGAGGAGAACTATGCTTCTCTCTGCTCTAAGAATACTTCGGTCTTAGACTCTTTCGCCCCTTTAACCGCATCGCTGCTGCAGTGATTTTTGCGCTGTGCGGCTGTTTCCGATTTACCGCGATACATGACGAGCTCAGCTCGTCATCTGCACACGTCACCCGTGGCCGATGACGAGCTGAGCTCGTCATCAGCATCGAAGGGAATAAAAATTCATAGGAGCAGGGGAAGACCTTCGGCCCCTGGTTTACGGAGAGTCTTAAGAACCTGAAATCAGAATGTAAACATGCTGAGAGGAGGTGGAGACAAGGTTACATGGACAAGGACAGGCATATTTGGAAATCTAATATTGTGGGCTATAAAAGGGAAATTCACAGGGTTAAGGCGGAATACTTTTCTAAGGTGATTCTTAATGCCCCTAACAGCTCCAGAAGTATCTTTAACATCCTGAACAGCCTTACCAGTCCTGACTGCTTTAAGAACGAGATACCCCCTCTCAAGAACTCTGTGAGAACCTGGCTATGTTTTTTTTTTTCAAGTTTCAAGTTTATTTATTGTATTTGATTTGATTCTCCACTGAGAACCACAAATATTAGATATACAATATTCAAAAACAGTTTTGTTTAAAAGTTTCATTCTAATACAAATTGGTTTTAATTTTTTTTTTAAATTGTAACATTCAAATTCGTTTGGCGGAGCTTTACATAAAATAATCAGTTCCTCTACTGAATTGATTCTACATTTGGAATAATCTGGTTGTAAAAACCTTTTCCTTGCCTTTACCACTATCGCATTTGGGCAGGTAGACAATAAATGCTCCAAATCCTGCTCTCCGCTATTACACACATTACAAATAAGACTTTCTTTTAGGTACCACCTAAATGTAATGGTTTTTTACAGGAAGTATTCTGAATCGGAGCAAAACAATCGATCTCCTGACCCCATGGTTTAGGTTAAAATTAATATACTGCTGAGGTTTCTTAAACTCTATAGATTCAGTAATATTTTTATATAAAGACAATTTAAAACAATGCTGAGAGTCAAGGTCAAAACTTAGTCTTGGGGTAAAGTGCTTTAAGAAAAGTTTCAGCTGGGCAGGAGTCCAAGATAGTAACAGCTTGATGTTAACCTCTGATAACTTGAAGGCAGATAGGACATTCCTTGAAAATACATGCTTCGATGATTCACATTCAAATGTTTCTATTTTTAGCAGGGATCAGAGTGTTCCTTCTTCCGCATGGAGAAGATTATACGCCCACCTGATGATATTGGCGATTCCTCGGGCATAGGAGCTGGTTAATGAAAACTCAAGGCGGAGAGCTTGTACTGGTACCGCCTGGGGCAACTTTGTTAATTTCCGTAGGATCTTTCCTTCTTTTAAGTCTAAAAAGCTCCATTGGTTTATTGGTATATATTCCAGCGCATATGACAGTACTGGTGGAACCTTGGCACTATATACTTTTGTGCTCTCAGAACCGCCTGCCACAATGCTAGAAATGCATTTCAGCATTTGCATAAACAAAGCGGCAGGCACCGTGTGGTGCCTGCCGCTTTGTTTATGTAAATGTGGGGAGGGTACCACAGGTACCCCCCTGTGTGCCCCCCCACCTCTCCTTCGCTCTGGGGGTCCGCAGGGGGCCCCCAGAGTGAAGACCGATTGCCGCCACGGAAAAGCATGACTGACAGCCCATACTAATATGGCTGGCGGTGTCTATGAGACACTGCCACCATATTAAACATTTTCCGCCCCGGCCGCAAGGTGACCGGGCGGAAAAGCGGAGGACGGTAGTTCCATCCGTGCGGTCCCCCCGCCATACTAATATGGCGGGGGGAATTCAGGAATGGATGTCAGGCGAATTGCCTCGCCAGCCTGGCGGATGCAATCCGCCCGACATCGTAATGGGCTCCTAAGTTTCTCTCGGAATTTATGAATTTGACTCTAGAGGACTTAACTAGGATAGCACTTGGTATTCCGTCTAGGTCTCCGCTTGATCCGATCCCTCTAAAAATCTGGAAAGAGTTTGAGTTAGAGCTATTTCCACATGCTCCGCATGGTCGGTAACCAGTCTCTCTTCACCGGAGTGGTTCCACCTCAATGGAAACAAGAATTGGTGACTCCTCTGCTAAAAAAGCCCTCTCTCGATCCTGAGTGCTTGAAGAACTTTAGGCCCATCTTTCTTCTGCTCTTTCCTGCCAAAATTGTGGAACGGGTGGTTGCTAGTACTCTCTCCAAGTACTTGGAACAGCATAAACTCTTGGATTAAGTCCAGTTTGGTTACCTGCCAGCCCTTGGCACTGAGACGGCATTGGTGACCATGTTGGATGACCTGCGATGGCGGGCAGACAGGGGTCAGACAGCTGTGTTGATCCTGCTTGACCTGTCTGCCGCCTTCGACACGGTTAACCATGGGACCTTGCTGAGAAGGCTGAGAGAGGTGGGGGTTATGGACAGCGCTTTTAGGTGGTTCCAGTCCTTTCTTCTGCATAGACCGCAAGCTGTGTCCCTCCCTCCTTACCAATCCGCTTTTACTAACATCTCGCATGGCGTTCCACAGTGCTTGTCAATCAGCCCTATTTTATTCAACATCCATATGAAACCCCTGATTGCGGTCATCAAAGCACATAACATTGACATTGTTAATTATGCGGATTATACGCAGTTGATCCTCTCCCTTGAGGGAGATCAATCGACTTCTTTGGAAAGTGTTTCACAACTGTCTCCGAGACACAGCGCACTGGTTGAAGGTCAATTCTCTGCAATTTAATGCAGGTAAAACTGAGGTGCTTTTTTGTCCAAGGCACAGGGTCCCGTCTGTGCTGCCTAGCAATTTCTGCCCTACTGACTCATCCTCTTCGGTTCAGTTAGTGAATACGGTCCGTAACCTGGGCGTTATGTTAATAGCAAACTTACTTTGGGAGCTCAGGTTTCGAAAACAGTGGCAGGCTGCCTTGCCATTATTAGACTGCTTAGGAAAATTCTCCCTTTGCTGCCTCCCCCAGCCCGGGCAGTATTGGTGCGTAGCACCGTGCTCAGTAGATTAGATTACTGTAACGCTCTATTGCTTGAGTCCCCAAAATATCTTTTTGACAGACTTCAAAGAATCCAGTCGGCTCCGGCCATGTTAGCCCTTGGTGGCCTAGAAGGTCCTCCTCCTGTATGGCTTTGGCTCAGCTGCACTGGCTCCCATTGAGACAGAGAGTCCAGTTTAAGTCTCTCTGTCTGGTGTTTAAAGCCCTTCATGGGTTGGGCCCTGTCCCTTTGCAGAGGAAGTTTGCGTGGTACGTGCCTGTGCGAAACCTCCGCTCCTCATCGGCTAGACTGGTGAGGATACTTAGGTTTAAGAAAGTTAAGGCAGGGGGTAGATCTCTTGGGGTGGCTGCAATTAAACTGTGGAATGTCCTGCCATTGGAGCTTAGGCAAGCCACTGACCTCCTACCTTTCAGAAGGAGATTAAAAACCTGGTTGTTTCCTATGATTTAGTTGTTTAGTCACGGTTCTTCTTTCCGTCTGAGTCTGCCAGGATGCCTGCTAGGTGACAGTGCGCTCTATAAGTTAAATAAATACATAAATTAATTAATATGGTGTCCCACATTTACCCTTGCTTTGCATTACCACTGTTCTCTGTTTTGTGTCCCAGTCTTTAATAGCTCCTTCTGTGTTTTTGTTACCACTATTACTGACATGAGTATGTTCAATGCATTCACTGGCCTAACAAATATGTTCTTGTGTTACTCCTTAGCATCTTCTACTGCATTCAGTCTTACTGTGACATCTAGTTCTAAAAGTGAAAGATAGTTATCTCATGAATTATTTATTAATTTCTGTAGCTAAAATGTCTGTTTGATATTCCATCCTCATCTACTCCAAGGTAAATATGTTATAGTTATGCTGTATGAAAAAAACAATTTTCATATGTAACTGCCTCCTGATCTGACTCCTGCCTTGGAATATTTGCTCTTCAGCTCAATTAGCAGCAATATTCAGGCCATACTGATCAGTGTCTGTCTTGGGCAATGCCATGACCAAAATGTTAGGGTCCTTCCTGACTTATGCTTGTACCTTTTCTAACTAGCGTGCACTGTTACTGTGGGGATTGGACCCAGGCACTGAGTCAAAAGGACAGAATGGCAGTTCCTGAGAAACAGGTACTACTTTGCCTTTATTCCATCCACTAGTGCTATTAGGATTTCTATTTTCACGGACATCCCGAAGACTCATCTGTGTTGATAAGTTGGGGCAGCAAGATAAGGAGCAGGAAGAGGGCAAAACATGTCTAATCTTAATCCTGTCTTCTTCACAACCTTATCTACTACTGCATGTCGTAGGCAACTATCAGGTGCCATTTGGCCATATATTATGTGACACCATCAAACATTCCTAGCTTTTCAGCTAATGTTAGACTTGGCAAAATTGGCGTGAATCTCCCTTCCACTTTTTGCTGTTGCCTCATCTGTTTTTTGCTAGTCTGGATGCTTTGGGCACTTTACCACTACTGTTCAGTGCCAAAGTGCTAGTGCTCCCTATTGTAAATTGTTGTATGGATTAGTGATTCCATGATTAGTTATTTAATTTTCACTTGTCAGTCCCTAGTCCAGTGCACCATGTGTGCCCAGGCCCAATTAATCAAATGCTGCTGGTGGGCTTACAGCACTGATTGTACCATCCACGGAAGCAGCTTGTAAAATGTGACTCAGGCCTGCCGTTGCAGAGCCTGTGTGCAGTCTGGAACTACCATGTCGACTTGGCAAGTGCACACACTTGCCAGTCCCAAAACCTTCCCTTTTCTGCATGCTGATGCTAGTCACTCCTAAGGTAGGCCCAAGGTACCCCTGTGGGCAATGAGCATTGTATGTGAAAGGTAGGATATACCCTGATGTGTGTGGCATGTCCTGATAGTTAAATACTGACAATTTCATTTTTCACTATTGCAATCTGGTCCCATAGGCCAGAATGGGCAGTTTGATTTTAACATCTTATAAACATAACTGACCCAGGGAACAAGATGGGAAAATAAAGTTGAGTATGCCTGAACTCAGAATGTTAAAGTGCATCTTTTAGTGTCAGTGATTTTAACATTCTGTGTTTGAAAATACCACTTTTAGAAAGTAGGTATTTTCTAGGGGTGGGCGGACATTTCCGTTCCGCCCACAGAATGGGTGGAAATTTGCACTTTCCGCCTTTCGTAAAGA
The DNA here is from genome assembly GCF_964263255.1 of Lissotriton vulgaris. Taxonomy (NCBI): domain Eukaryota; kingdom Metazoa; phylum Chordata; class Amphibia; order Caudata; family Salamandridae; genus Lissotriton; species Lissotriton vulgaris. Next base: position 1,297,811,519 of record NC_141693.1, read on the forward strand.
AGGCGGAAAAACGGGGCAAATTTCCGCCCATTCGCGGGCAGAACGGATGTTGGCCGCCCGCCTGCCCCCTGCTTCCCGCCTGCCTGCCTCCCGCCCGCCTTCCGCCCGCCTCCCGCCTCCCTCCCGGCTAAATATAACTTAAAATCAAACTTACTTTATTGCGCCGCAATCTTCCCAATCGCGGCTTCATCTTTGGAAACTGAGCATGCACGGGCTCCCATGCATGTGCAGGACTGAGCATGCACAGGCTCCCACACATGCGCAGTTTCCAAAGATGAAGCCGCGATTGGGAAGATTGCGGCGCAATAAGATAAGTTTGATTTTAAGTTAATATTTAGCCTTTTAATTTAATGTAATAAGGCAGGCGGGAGGCAGGCGGGTGGGAAGTGGGAGGTGGGCGGGCGGCCTCGCGTAACGGAAATATCGCGGAGAGGCACAAAGATTGCTTCAATCTCCGTGCCTCCCCGCGATAGTCCCTTCCGTGAATTCCGCACACCCCTAGTATTTTCTTGCCTAACCATCCAGTGTGCCTCTGCTAGGTTTGTGTATTGCATGTCTGGCTTGTGAGTGACTGGAGCTGGGAGAGGGCTGCGGCTCCAGCAGTCTGATGAGTCAGGCCTGGGCTCAATGGGACCTGGGTTGAATTTTGAATAGGGACAGGATATTTCCTTTCACCTGCCTGGGCCAGGTCTGCTTTCAACAATACTGTCTCCACCTCCTGCCAGGAAGCTGCACCAGAGAGGACAGAACTGGTTTTGGCCGGGTACAGACCCTCTCTGCCTTCAGAGACAAAGGATTTGTGTGTATAAAAGGGGGACCCAGACCCCAGAACTTTAGATCACTTTTGGGAAATCAAGAGGAACCTATGCCAAGGAGAAGAACCAGAGAAGCTGAAGGAGGATTACTGCCCCTGTGCTGTTTTCTGTTAGGGGTTGGCCTGCAGTGGGTGCTTGCTGCCAAGGAAAGAAGAAAAAGGACTTTGCTGTTTCCTTTGACACCTACTTGAAGAAAAGTCACCCAGGGCTTGAAACTGAGCTTGCCTCCTATCCAAAGTCTCAGGGACACAAAGACTTCACCACCAGCTCCTTTGAATTTCCTTGCTGGGAAATCCAACATACAAAGAGGTGCTTGCTGCTGGTTAGGACCTCTATAGACTGTTTGTTGTTGGGAGCTGAAATATTGACGCAACGAGGAAGAAGCATGTCGCATCCGCACCGATTCCCAACGCATCGCCGAGTCACGAAGAAGACGCGTGCCGCATCCGCACCTGGTCCCAACACATTGCTGAGCCACGGGGAAGAAGCGCTCCGCATCCACCCGGGTCCCGACGCATCGACAAGAAAACTGTCGCAGCACCTGCTGTGTGGCTGCACTCGCTCACGCATCGACCGGATCATCGCATCGCATCAAGCCGCCATTCCACGCATTGAGGCGCCATCTTGTCGCTTCGTAACCGGAACGCAGTAATAAACTGACGCATCCTCTCCTCTCTGGTAAGGAACAGAGGCATCGACCTCCCCTGCGCTGCAGTAAGGAACAGGTGCGCCAACTCTCTTTTTGTTTATTTTGCATTGCACTGAACTAGTTCTACTATTGAAGAGCCTGTTTGTGATACTGTATTGTGGATTTTTGCCGTTTGGTCTTGTTTAGATAAAGAATACTTATTTTTCTAAACTGGTGTGGTGTGCATTTGTAGTGTTTTCACTGTATTACTATATGTGTTCACCCATGCTTTACACACTGTCTCTGAGATAAGCCTGTATGCTCATGACAAGTAACCAAGGGGGTGAGCAGGGGTTATGTTAGGAGTGTATCCCCCTTACCCTGACTGGAATCAAGGGTCCGTGTTTGAACAAAGGTACCTACATCTGCCAACTAGAGACCCCCATTTCTAATAGCTAACATCACATTCCATGGTGGGATTTCCAAGCCTATATTTATATGACTACACAGAGCAGGCAAATGATAAAATACACATGTTCCATAAAGGGACTTTTCGATCCTAAATGAAGCATTGAAAGTCGCAAGGGTATTTTCTACAAGGAAGGTGTCTGCATCAGATGAACCAACTTTAAGGTTCAGGGGAAAAAGTATAAGTGTTCAGACATGAAGGTCGACACTCTGGCAGAGGAAATAAGCAGAGATCAGAAGAAATGTTCTCTCAGCAAAGTCAGACAGGATTTGCTCAAACAATTCTCTGTAACACATTGTTTACGCATGGGAAAATGTTCTGGAAGACTCTCCATATCAGTTCCAACCAAACTGACCAATCGGGAATGACCATTCTCTGGGAGCAGGCAAACTCCCGGGTTACCTAACGCTGGACAAAGGAATACACATCTGTTCGACCTTGGAGGTATCATCGGTTTGCTCTGCCTGGGACAGGATGCTCTCTCCTACCATCACGACCCTCATGTCTACAGCCAAAAGCTAATTAAGTTTCAACCACCTTTTAATTCAGTACAATAACAATAAGCTGAATCGAAGAAATGTGCATGTTGACAAGGCACCAGCAGAGGGAAAAGAACAAGAAACTTCCAAGCATTTATACTTGAAATTCATGTTACTAGGCCTGATTACAAGTTAGGCAAACTTTAAATCAACTTCACTTTTAAGCATATTCAGTTATCATGAGTAAATGGAATTAACTATAATTTCAAGAATATATACACTGTTCTCTGTTTAATATATACATTGGTCTCTGTTTAATGTAAGTACTTCGGTTATAATCCAGCTACATATATGTAAGGCTCTTATTAAGTAAATGTAGGCAACAATTACATTTGGTTATTAAAAATGTATAGAGCACTAAATTACGCTACTCCAGTCTTTTAAAGTCTACAGATACCATAGGCCTCATTCTGGGTTTAGTACAAACTGTTAACAATTGAGCACCTGGCGAAGAGCAATCTTGATGGTTATTATATTTCAGGTTGCTCAATTTGCATACCATTCTGAGTTTTAGGCCTGAATTGTCAAGTATCATCTTAGATGTTTATGTTTTTTCTTTGATTTTGCGTATTTTGCCCCATAACTTGCTCTAGGTTTTAGCTGGTGAAGATATGTGGTGCGGGCAAACCCTCATGTGATGCGCCAGAATTGAAAATACCTATTAAGGTGCAAATGGGAGTTTGACCCAGATTCATGATTTGCGCTCAACGTCAATGAACCACTTATATATTAAAAGCTACCAAGGGGCAGATTTATGAGTTCTGGCGCATCTCTGCAAATCAGCAGGGATGCGCCAGAACTGATGTGTCACGCAATTCCCTCCTTGCGGCACCACAGATGCGCCGCATTTACAATGCGGCGCACCATGGTGCAGGAAGGGCAGATGCGTGACGCATCTTGTGGTGTACGGGCGGCGCATTGCTGGAGTAGCGTCGCAAGTGCGAAGCAACTCCTGCAATGTACAGAGGCCACCCATACATAACGTGGTGCGTCACTCCTTACGCCTGCTTCAAGCAGGCATAAGGATTTGATGCAGCAGCCTCGTAAAACTGACTCAGTGAAATCTTGTAGATTTCACTGCGTCAGTTTTACGGGGCTTTCCTACGAGGGAATGCCCACCCTGCGACAGAACACCCACATTAAACCTGACGCAGGTTTCATGTGCTGCAGGGCTTTACAACGTGACGCATCTGCCTAGATGCGTTACGTTGTAAATAGGTCGCAGGCATGCGCCACGTTCCCGTGCCGTTGCGTCACGCAACGGCGGCGTAAACGTGGCACAAGTCCGTCATAAATCTGCCCCCAAGTGTCTAAAAGGATCATCTGGCCAACAAACTTTACTCGGCATAGGCATGTTAGGTATGGCACACGCTGCCAGTATGCTATGGAATGCGCCACATTTTTATTATTTATTTTGGAGAGCTCTAAAGACCTGATTGCAAGTTTGTTAGTTGTATACTGTGGGATAGTTTGATATTGTCTTTCCAATAAACTTTCTGGTGTTAGTCCCACCATATAAAGCAGATAAACATATACTCTCATTTCCCTTCCTCTGCATCATGCCATGGCTGCTTGGTTTCTTCCGCAAACCTTTTTATCTTCCTTTTCTTTCTTCTACCTCCCACTTCCATGCTTGCATCGTTCCTTTCTTTTTTCATTTCTTCCCCCTTCCTTCCCTCATTCATATACCCTCACGTTCCCCCTTCCTAATCTTCCTCCTTTCTCCTCACTGCTCTCAATACTTTTCCTTCTAACCTTTTAATGTTCCATCCTTCTTTACATTTCTTCTTGCTTTATTCTCTTTTCCCAACTCTTATCCTTTCTTCCTCTGTGTGTTCCTTGCCCCTCTAGTCTCTGTTGTGGCCTTCAATTTTACTTGTAGAACCTTCCTCTTTAATATTCCATGTGATGTCACTGGTCTTTTCTTAGTGCTATGTCCTGGGCAGGTGGACCAGACACTACTTGGGGTCATCTATTGGTACTATGTACTGGAGCCTGGAATACATACAGCATGCTTGTACCCATCACTGGTGTGTATGTTGTGTCGCAGGCTCAGTCCAACACTTTTCTTATCTCCTTCCCTCCCCTTCTTCTTTCTCCCCTTCCTTCCCTCCTTCAGTTGCTCCTTGTTCCTCAACCTGTCCCCGACAAACCTCTTTCTTTCCTTATAATGCCATTAGCCTCCTGACACTAGAACGGCGCCCTCCCACCTCTCCTTCGTGAAACAGGAAAACAAGAGCGCGCCCTTTAACGTCAATACACAGGCTGCTGAAAAACGGCGCCGTCTCTGGTGCAATTTGTTTTAATAAACCACGGAGAGGGAAAAAGAGCGTGGGAATAAAGGTGGATAAATCAATTAAGTGTTTGTGAAGCAAGCCCGGGTCAGCAGGAGCTCATCAATTACGGTTTGTGCCACATAATAAATATGTATGTGGTGGTATACTGCACCTGTCTGGCTCCAGCACTGATTTATGACACTTGGAATAGCCTAGCGGCAGACACTTCCTCCTCGCGCCCAGAACTTTCTGTACGCTGCCAACCCAATTGGGTTAGCGAGGAAGGGAAGGAGATGAGAAGGGAGGGGAGGGGGGGGGCGGGGGGGGCTTCGCCTTGGACTGCTGTGCTGTATCGGGAGGCCAAGCAGTGCAAATAGCAAACCAAGGCAAGCCACATGCAGTGTGTCATAGTCCCTGCTGCAAGGAAGGAAAAAGGACCCCATGAACCACTAATGTAACTGTGAAATACAGCAAAAATCAGGGCTCAGTGGTCCTCTCAGGCCTTTGGGTGGTAATGCACCTGTTGCACCGATAGAGTTACGCCCCAGGGACTATGGGGCAGATTTACAAGCCCCTTGCGCCACTTTTGCGTCATTTTTAACATGGAAAAAATGATGCAAAAGTGGCGCAAGGGGCTTGTAAATCTACCCCTATGTATTTAAGATGCCCCAGCTATTTAGCATGACTACGCTACACAAATTGCGTCCATGTGAAAAGCTATTATGTTTGTAAGATGTTTGTAAGTTTCTATTTGCATTGAAGTTATTCTGGGCCAGAAAGTTTTCTTAATTGTACAAAGCCCTATTTGCGATTCGATAACCTATTACTGAATTGCAGATTGGGGGCCTCATTTATGAGGTTTTGCCATAGGGCAGCGAAGAAGGCCTTCCGGCTGCGGTGCCCTACGGCAAAAGAAAAGGGCAGGAATCCGCTGAATCTATCAGATATGGCGCATTCCTGTCCTTTTCCGCTGTGCCAGTTGATAGAGCGCGGGTTCACCTGCTCAGGATTTTACCATAATCACCTGGGCCCATTAAACATACACACTTCGAACAGGTAAACCTACGCTTTAAACCAGTAGTATTTACTTTTAGAACCTATACCTTTGACTTATCAATCCTAGTCACTGGTACCTAGAGTCCTAAGGGATCAAGGGAGTTAGCAAGAAAATAGGCAGTAAATAAACATTTGCACTCATGAAATAACCACAGACTCGGGAAAGATTTAAACACTTTATCTATGTAAATTCTTAAATGTCAGAGTCCATACTAAATTAGTCAGAGTTTGTTCAATTAAGAAAAATATAATCAAAGCAATATGATGCAGAAATATTATGAGACTTTCTTTAAGCATTTAACCACATGCGTGCGGGGGTTATTTTTGCGCTACGCGGCTTTTTTCCAAAAGCCGCGTTACATGACGAGCTGAGCTCGTCATCAGCATCGAAGGGGTTAAACATAGGAAGGGTAAGAAAATGGAAGCAGCACAATGACATACCCTCACAACTTTTATATTTACCTAGAATGGTGTGAAGACCAACCCTGGCCACGGCCTGGGATAAAGGACAGGACAGGACCGGACCCCCGATAGTGCAGGTGCCAACAGGATAGAAAAGGTGCAGACCAGAATCAGAATAAGTACAGACCAAATTGGATCAGGACAGGACCACCGCAGGTCAGGACCGGCACCCACAGCTCAAGTGCAACGCCAGCGTCACACCCCTTTCTGCAGCTAACAGTCGGACCCCGATTGGGTTATCAAACCTTCTCCCACAGAACCCCGTTTGGGTTATCAAACTCCTTCCCAGAACCCCGATTGGTTTATCGAATCTTCTGACAGTGTGCTCCTCTAGCACCTCTGCTCTCAATCGCCTATTGAGTGCGTTGGGTCAGTGACAGGTCAGCTATTCGGACAAGATGGACAATCTAACTAGCTAGGCCTACCTTAGTTATACCATTTTCCAGGGCAGTGTACCACCCCCCAATGTTGCAAATGTGTGTGTTCCAATAGTAAATACAATGTATAACTTAACATCCTCTTGAAAGTTCAGGAGGTCGGGTTCCGATGAACATATCTTCTAGCAAGTCAGGAGTTGGCCCGTTTTCAATGCAATGGCTGTGGAGAAGGTTGAATGTAGAGCATGCACAGTCGCTGGACCCAAGATGGAGCAACATTGTACTTGATTGGTCCAAACATGAGCTAATAGCAAAGTCAAAGAAGAACAGTTTTGGAACAAAGAATAAATGAATACACTGTATACCACTTATCTCTACTCTATTCCCATTATTTTTTTTTTTAACTACAGCATTAGGGATTAAGCAGAACTAACAATTTAGTAAAAGCTGCAATGCAAGCGTTAGCGCATGAGAACATAGAGTATCCATCTTTAGTTCTAGTGCGCAGAAGCAAAGATTTCCCACCAAGCTTAAGAATACGTCATGTCACGTGAGTATGACAGACGCATGCGCAGAAAAGTTCCTGCGTTGCGCGGGCCATTTTGGGTTAATAGAGTTACGGTTAGTAAAAGCACATATGCAAGCTTCCCCTACTTACTAGAAATTTCGTGTTTTGCATTGTTAATAAGACAAAACATGTTTATTAGTGTATTACAGTTTATTGCAAGAGGTTTGAGTACAAGCAAATCTCTTTACAAGTAACACCTTGCTCCTTCACAGTGCACAATGGCCTGCCAACGCAGGCACCTTTGCACCATGGTGCAAGGGTGCCTGCGTTGCGGGGATGAATATTTTTGTACAGGAAGGGAAATCTTCCTGTACAAAAATAATCACAAGAGGCTTTTTCTTCTTTCTATATGTGCTGCAGAGTGCAGGCCACATAGAAAAAGGGAAAACTGAGGAAAAATAATATTTGTCCTCGTGCTTGCCTTACGCCTCCCCTGGGGAGGCATACGTTTTTGTCACTGCCTCAGATTTACGATCTCTCTTAAAACTGGGGCAGTGCCAAAAAGCCATGGATGTGGCTGGGAACGCCCCCAGCAACACCTATTGCACACCCCTTAAATGCAGAAAACTGTGTTAAAGGGACCAATATTTTTCAGGCAGCAAAACGCCCCAAAAAGTGGTTTACTGCTGCCTGATAAATATCACGCAGGCTTCCGAACAAGGAAACTTCACAAAAAGTGACGTTCCGGCGGTGCAAGGACCTCATGAATGGGTCCCTTGGTTCGTGCTTCGGTATTAGGAAGGAGTGTGTTTAGGGCGTCCCTTCCTAATACCGAATTGCAGTGGTGTGTGTAAAAGTTTTCCATCCGAAATGTGGTGGCAAAACATACACATTTTACCGCCTATGTCAAGTAAGTGGTAACTCATTTGCAAATGGGAAGGGGTTCCCAAAGGACCCCTTCCATTTTGTGAATGTTACTAAAACATTTTTTTATGAGCAGACAGTGGCTCCATGGACCACTGCCTACTCTTATAAAATGAAAAGAAAACTTTTCATTTTTATTTTTTAAATGCATACGGTTGGGGGAGACTCGTGTTTTTTCCAACCAAATGAGGTAGGGGAAAGGTCCCAGTGTAGTGGTCGGGATATAGTGTCCCACGTCATGTCTCAGAGGAGAAGGAGTGGGAATTTGCTGTGTCCCAAAGGTGCCCAAAACCCAGTCTCAGGGCCTGGCTGGTTCCATAAGTGAACACCAGGAGGGTGCCTAGTCTGTACTAGGAGGCCATTTTCTGAGGAGGATCCCACGGCGTCAGGTGAACTGGGGGGCACCATGGTAACAAGCATCCCACCAGTTCTGGTGTCTGGCAGCACTGCTCCTGTGGGGAGGGTGCTTGAATCCAGAGAAAAGGGGGAGAGGGGACGCAATCCCCAGTGGAAGGACCAGTGGGTTGCCAGAGGTAAGAGCACCCCAGGACTGACCATGGTGGAATGGAGCCCTGCTGTTTGGGCCAGGTTCCATGTTCTATCACCCCAAGCCGGGAAGCCCATTGAGGTTTTGATTGGTCCACCCTGGCTTTAGGCTGGAAGGGGGTTGTGTTGGAAAGAGCCCTTTCTGCAGGGTTTTCCCAAACATTTTGCTTCTTCGTCCTATTTTATTCCTGACCTGCTGTTGTTGGCTATAGGACTCTGGGCACTTTACCACTGCTGATTAACCCTGGGCGGAGTTCGCGGAGTGGGGCTTCGCGGAGCTACGCGAAGTGGGCGAGAAACTACGCCCACCTCCGCACTCCGCGTAGCCCCACTCCGCAAAAACACTGGCCGCCAGCCCCGCCACCCGCCTCCCTCCCGCCCTCCCTAAATACTTTAAAATAAAGGAACGCGATAATTTTAAAAGCACTTACCTTGCCGCCGCTGGCCGCCGCGTTCCCCGGGGCTCGTTATCTTCCGTCTTCCGTATTTTGCAGTAATGCGCATGCGCGGGCGGCCGCGCATGCGCATTTTCTCGTGAAAATGCGCATGCGCGGCCGTCCGCGCATGCGCATTACTGCAAAATACGGAAGACGGAAGATAACGAGCCCCGGGGAACGCGGCGACCAGCGGCGGCAAGGTAAGTGCTTTTAAAATGATTGCGTTCCTTTATTTTAAAGTATTTAGGGAGGGCGGGAGGGAGGCGGGTGGCGGCCAGCTACGCTCCGTCTGCGGAGCGTGCGTAGTGCCGCCTGGCTCCGCCAGCTCCGCAAAATGCGGAGTGGGCGGCACTACGCACACTCCGCAGACGGAGCGTAGCTGGCCGCCCACCCCTACTGCTGATCAGTGCTAAAGTGCATATGCTCTCTGTGTAAATTGTGAACATGATTTGTTAGCCATGATTGGCATATTAGATTTACCAGTAGGCCCATAGTAAAGTGCACTAAGTGTGCCAGGGCTGGTAAATCAAATGCTACAAGTGGGCCTGCAGCACTCATTGTGCCACCCACATGAGTAGCCCTGAAAAGGTGTCTCAGGCCTGCCACCGCGGTGCCTTTGCACAGTTTGTTAACTGCCATGTCGACTTGGCAAGTGCACCCACTTGTCAGACCCTAGCCTTCTCTTTTCTTACATATAGGACACCCCTATTGTAGGCCCAAGATACCCTCTGGGCAGGGTGCAGTGTATGTGAAAGGTCAGACATGTGCTGATGTGTGTAACATGTCCTGATAATCAAAATACTGCTAATTTTGTTTTTCACTATTGAAACAACATCTTGCCCAAGAGGACAGAATGGGGAATGCTTTGTAATATTTTACAAGCATATCGTCCCATAGGGATAAGATAGAAAAATTGAGTTTGGTGTCCGTAAACTCAGAATTTATAACACATCTTTTAGTAAAGATGGTTTTTAAGTTGTGTGTTTGAAAATACCACTTTGAGAAAGAGGCTATTGTCTTCTTCAACCATCTTGTGTGCCTCTGCTTGTTTGTGGATTGACTGTCTAGTTTCAGTGTGACAGGGACAGAGGATGTGCATTCCATGTAGACAGCCTCTGGGGGGGTTGAGGTGTGCCCAGCGCTTCCTGGATGACTCAGCCCTGAGCTGAATAGACCCTGGCTGCATATAGAGAGTTGGGAGATTTACCTTGCACCTGAATGGAGCCTGTCTCCCTTGCCCAATACTGTCTCCACCTCCTGTGTGCACGCTGCACCAGTGAAGGAAGAACTGGCTTGAACTGGGCTCAGAGCCCCTTGCACAAAGAGAACACAGACATTTTGGGGTATGGACCCAAAACCCCAGACTTAAGATCATTCCTGGAATTCAAGAGGAACCTTTGCCAAGGAGAAGAGCTAGAGAGACTAAGGAGAAGTACTGCCCCTTTGCTGTGTGCTGTGTGAGGTTGGCCTGGCCAGTTACTGTTTCTGCCGAGGAAAGGAGAAGGACTTTGCTGAATGCTGTGTCCCCTGCTTGAAGGAGATCTCCAAGGGCCCATCTCCAGGTCATGTGGTGTAAAATCACGCATCCATAGTTCTTGAAACCTTTGGAAATTCATATACTTACATGTGCATGTTGGATTTTTGTAGTTTTTGGCTCGTTTAGTTTAGATAAAGATGCTTTATTTTTTTTAATTGGTGTGGTGTCCTTTTGTGGTGTTTTCACTGTGTTACTGTGTGTGTTGGTGCAAATAATTTGCACATTGCCTTTGGGAAAAGCCTGTCTGCTCATGCCAAGCTACCAAGGGGATGAGCAGGGGTTATCCAAAGTGTGTATCTCCTTTACCCTGACTAGAAGCAAGGGTCCCTATTTGGACAAAGGTACCTACCTCTACCAACTAGCGACCACCAGATCTAACACATACCATTTTTCTTTATGGAAAGGGAACAGCATTTAAGAAATAATTGCTCTATTTAAAAAGCATTCAAAGACATGGTGGTCTGCTGACCCTAATGAGGCCCCCTCTTTGTGATTTTTACGATTCCCAATAAGTTGCAAACTGAGACCTACCTCATTAATATTCATGAGGTGGTTCTATTTGCGACCAACTGAGAATCATCGCAAAATGTGAAAAACACATTTGTACATTAGTGTTTACAATTACCAAATAGAGCAAATCACAAAAATTTGCTATTTCCTAATAGCAAACGATTACCTATGTACATCTGGTCCTTTGTTCGATGTACTGTAGTGCAATAGCTACCAGCAGATATGGTATTTTACCTCATGCTTTGGTTCCTGTCTTTTTCTGTTGGTTACAAGTTCTTGCCAGCCAGTCTCTGATTCTGGATTTTTTTTTTGTCAGTCTTATGAGATACTCGCTGTTGCGAGGACCTGGCTCCTGACTTTTCAGTCAGAGATCGTCCCACCTCTTTATCCTATCTTTTTGCCAAACTTTGGGTTCTTTCCATGTTTTATTCTCCTCCATGGGCCACACATGTTTCCAGGGCCTCTTTCAAAGTCTTGCATCTAGGTTGAGTCAGCTAGGCACCATACTACAACACATCCTAGGACTGAATAGAATCTCAAAACAACCTCCTCTGTATTTCCATGAAAACTGACCTTGACTTACAACTTTTGATTGTTGCCTCTCCTCTTTTCTTAGTTACTGTTCAAGGGTAGTTTGTGTATAGGGAGTGTCTTACTATTTGTTGTGATTTGACTGTGGTCGCACCCCCGCGCCACAGTGGAATGTCCTGACGCCGAACGTTCTAAGGTGAGTGCCGCCGGCTCTCCGTCAGTGAGGCTTCGCTGGCGGAAGAGAACGGGTGCACTGGTGTTGTGTTACTGAACAATAAACAACAGTGAACTACATGGTGTCTCCATATGCTGATTGCCTTACAACATTATTTGGCGACGAGGATGGGATTCTGACTCAAGACAATGTTGGGCCATTGGGAAAGAGTGTTTAAAGTGTGGCCGTAAAGGTCATTTTGCCAGAATGTGCAGAGATACTAACAAAGGCAAAGTAGCGATGTTATCCGAGGAGCCTACCATCTCCTACAGACCAGACAGGATCTTGTGTGTGGAACCATCATTATATGATGGAAGCGAGAATGATGAAATCCTTTTCACTGAGTCTCATGATTCAGACGTAAGGAGGAAACACAGGCCCAAAGCAGGATTTATCATTGGAGATAAGGGAGTTGATCTTATGGTTGATTCAGGGTCACTGTACACCATCATTCCAAAAAGAGTCTTCAAGCAGGAGTGGCCCAACAGGAAGCTGATGCCCAAAGACATAAATCCTGGTGGGTATCAGGGTGAACAAATAGACATTTTAGGGTACATGGCAACAGATATTTGGTTTAAAGGAAGATCTGTGAGGGGGAAGGTGTATGTGGCAGAATCTGGGCCCCCAATATTAGGATGGTATCATCAATTTGATCTTCACATCAAAATTTACCCACATGCCATTGAACAGGTTATGGTAGTGGATGACCTCTCAGTAGGAGACATCTTGGAAGGTGGCAAAGAGGTATTCAGAGAGCAACTAGGCAACCTTGAAGGCTACGTGCACAACATTAAGCTCAAACCCAATGCCGTCCCTGTACAACACAAATTGAGAAAGGTCTCCATTGCAGTGAGGGGGGAGGTGAAGGTGTTGTTGGATGAGATGCTGTCCAGTGGAGTCATAGAGCCAATTGAATGTTCCTCATGGATTTCTCCGGTCGTGATTTCACAGAAAGCTGATGGAAGTCTACGCTTCTGTGTGGACCTCAGGAGCTTGAATCAGAACGTTATTCCTGACACATTTCCTCTGCCTAATATAAACGAAATGATGGTTTTGCTTAAAGGGGTGAAGTACTTTTCAAAGCTTGACCTTCGTCACCCTTACCACCAAATACGATTGCACGAATCTTGAAAACACTTGACAGCTTTCATCACCAACAAGGGCATATTTCAGTTTACGAGGATGCCTTTCGGGTTATGTTCAGCTCCAAGTGTATTTCAACGGATGGTCACAGAGGTTTTCAAGGGTGTGAAGAATGTAATCTATTTTCAGGATGACATTTTAGTGTTTGGTGAGAGTGTGAGTGACCACAATGCTGCCTTAAAGAATCCCCTTGCAAGAATTCTAGAATCTGATCTGACATTGCGCAGGGAGAAATGCTAATTTTTAGCAACAGAGGTGGAATATCTAGGGCACTCCATCTCATCAGAGGACGTGAAACCTAAAAGAGATCTTTTAGCTTCCATAAAGTTGGCTCCTGTTCGCATAAATAAAGACCAGGTACGCTCATTCATTGGGCTTATTGAGTACTACTCAAAGTTCGTGAAGAACTTTGCTAGCAAAACAGAACCCCTCAAGGTGCTCTTGAGGAAAGGGGTCAGATTCAGTTGGGGGGATGAACAAGAGAAATGCTTTAATGAAATCAAATTTGAGATATGCAATGCTGGCATTCTAGTTCCGTTTGATGTACAGGAAAAGACCATCATCACAGTTGATGCGAGTGACACCGGCTTAGGAGCGGTGTTTTCACAAAGTGACGGAAATAGCAAAAAGACTGTGGCATTTTCATCCCGCACTTTGACTACTACAGAAAGATGCTATTCTGTAATAGAAAAAGAGACCTTGGCAGCTGCTTGGGGTGTAGAGTACTTCAGAATGTATGTGTGGGGGCGTAGGTTTAAACTTCGCACTGACCACAAGCCCTTGTTGAAAAAACTCTCTCCAGGAGGATCAGGAAAGGGGTCAGCCAGGCTAGCAAGGTTAGCCTCGAGATTGCAGGAGTACAACTTTGATCTGGAGTTCATATCAGGCTGGGCCAACGTTCAGGCTGATTGCATGTCGCGTTTGTCTTTGAAATAGGAGGATGTGGACAAAACAGGAGTGTCGAAGAAGGAGTGCGAAGGAGCTATCTCGTGTGTAGATGACGTAGTTCTGTGGAGTTGTGGTGCAGTCAGCAAGAAAGAGTGGGCTGAGGCTATGTCGCATGATGAGGTTTTGAGGAATGTCAAAAATCTCATCTCTAAGGGCAGACATAGAGAAAGTACACTGCCAATCAGTGTCCGATCCTATAATGCAGTCATTGATGAGTTATCCATCGTTGGTGATCAGATCATCATGCGTGAGGATAAGTTAATTCCCCCTATTGATGTTCGGAAAAAATTCTTTGACTTGGCTCATGAAGGGCATCTAGGCCAAACTATAACAAAAAAAAGGCTGAGAAACGAGTTCTGGTGGCCAGGAATGGATGGCGATGTGGTCAAGTGGGTGGAGAGGTGCGGTGAATGCTGCAAATCTGAAAAGCGGTTCAAAGTGGGACCCCAATCCACCCCTAGCTCCATCCAGGATCCAGGTGTGGTGTGGCATAGTATTTGCCTTGACTCTATTGGACCTATGCCTGGTGTCCACCCCAGCAAGAGATTTGGTCTGGTAGTTATGGATGTTCATACCCGATGGCTCATTGCTTATCTTCTTCCTGAGATAACTACACGCATTACTATCAAAGTTTTGCGAACTATTTTTAAGGAGGAAGGTTATCCCTCAGTCCTTATCACGGACAATGGGACCCAATTATCTTCCAACGAGATGAGGGGATTCCTAAGTGAGTGTGGTATAAAACATGTGTTCACCACTTTGTATAACCCACAATCCAATGGGATTGTAGAGAGAGCCAATCGCATGATCAAGGGCGCCATAAGTCTGGCACTCGCAAATAACCTTGACGTTGAAAGAACTCTTAATGAGTTAGTGCGGGCTTATCGCACGACTGAAAATTCAACTACTGGTGTGGTTCCCTTTGTAGCCATGCGGGGCAGGAAACCAACCTCAAAACTGGTGCCTCCGTGGATCAGAGATGTGATTGATGGAAAGAATGGCGGTGAGTGTGATGTGAGCTTTCCCGTGCATGGTTCCAAGATGGTTCATGAAAAGGGAAAAAACTGGTCTAACATTCTGGTGGGTGATTGCGTCAAAGTCCGGTCTGGACGTTGGGTCAGAGGTATGCGTAAGTTTCTTGGACCATTCAAGGTGAAGGAAGTGCATCCCTTCTATGTGGTATTGGAGAATGGAGAAAAATGGAACTTGCGTAGAGTGCCAAAGTACAGCTCTGGAGAACATTCTCCTGAAAGTTTTAGTAGACACGCAATCACCAAAGATACATGCTCAGGGTATATGCTGGCTCAGGATCGGCAATTGCTTGACAGTGCCCACACAGGTACAGAGGTGAGGGCACCAGGCCCTGGAGGGGATAACTTGGGCACTGATCAAAGAGCAGCCAAAGCAAGTGATATGTCTCAGAACTGTCATGGTACCCAAGCCCATCAGAGACCCTTACGGATCAGGAGACCTGCTCCACATTTAAATGATTTCCTTGTTGGCTGAATCGTTGTTTACTTCCCCTATCCCGTCTCCCATTAATTCTGTACTTGCATTGTTTACCACTCTATTCCCTACCTGCGTGTAGAGGAAAGGGGGGTATGTTGTGATTTGACTGTGGTTGCACCCCCGCGCCACAGTGGAATGTTCTGACGCCGAACGTTCTAAGGTGAGCGCCGCCGGCTCTCCGTCAGTGAGGCTTCGCTGGCTGAAGAGAACGGGCGAGCTGGTGTTGTGTTACTGAACAATAAACGACAGTGAACTACATGGTGTCTCCGTATGCTGATTGCCTTACAACACTATTTTGTGGATTGTTGCATGCCCCTCCCTAAATTCATCCTTACTCCTCCCTTAACTCTTCCTCTTTAGCAGTACGTTTTCCACATTTTCCAGCCACTCCCCTCTGTCTCTTCCACATTCACAACTAAAATGTGTACTTATGTGTGCAGAGTTCTCTGCAGTCTGGGTGGAGGTCTCTACACATAAAAGATAGGAGAGGTGGAGGACCTCTGTATGTACCTATGTGAACCGCATTTCATTGTATGCTCTTAGTACTGTCAGCACTACCAACGTACTACAAAATGCAGTTCGTCAATAGGCCCCAAGTATTAATGTCATGGGTGGTGAGCAGATCTGAAGGTACGACGTTTAAGGTCAATGAAAAGGAGGGTTACAGCTGAGTTCTGGTATTGTCTATAAGTGAGGCCGTGATGGAGTCCTAAGTAAAGAGAGTTGCTAGTCCTGATTTATGCAACTAAAAGACAGGATAGGGAAGGTTTTGCTTAAGCATGGGTGGATTTCGCGGATCCACGATCCGCGAATTTGCGGATTTGCGTATTCGCGGGTCCGCAAAATCCGCGAATTTGCGGATTCGAGGATTTTGCGGGCTTTTTAAATGGGGGGGGGGGTATTCTGTGCGAGTTCAAGTGCCTCTTGTGTGTATAAATGGTCAGAGACCGATCAGAGCAGCAGATGAAGAGAAAGAAGCTCCTGGTCACAGGAACAGCACGAGGATTGCGCTCGTGAAAGTCAAGGATACAAAGGCCTCTATCCAGCATCACAGCTGATTTTCGACGGTAGATTTGGGAAGAAGGCACACCTGCCCAGCCTCGACGACACTCACAATTGTTTTTGGGCTGATGAATGAGTCACTGAATTTGAGCTTCAACTAGTTCCAGCGATCATGTGTGTGTTACTATGCAATCGCCGTGAAGGGCGCAGGGGTCCCTTGAGTGAGCTGTCCATCATAGTGGGTAAATGGCGGGAAAACGGTGCACACCGCGAGTATGTGAGCGGGGCCAAACGGGCGGGGCTTCCATGCGAGTTCACATGCTTCTTGTGTGTATAAAAGGTCAGAGACCAATCAGAGCAGCAGATCAAGAGAAAGAAGCTCCTGGTCACAGGAACAGCACGAGGATTGCGCTCGTGAAAGTCAAGGATACAAAGGCCTCTATCCAGCATCACAGCTGATTTTCAACGGTAGATTTGGGAAGAAGGCACACCTGCCCAGCCTCGACGACGCTCATGATTGTTTTTGGGCTGATGAATGAGTCACTGAATTTGAGCTTCAACTAGTTCCAGCGGCCGTGTGTGTGTTACTATGCACACCGATGTGCGCAGGGGACCCTTGAGTGACCTGTCCAATGTCCATCCATCATCCTGTAACTATTTTAGGATGGCGCCGGCAAGCTGCCAGCGCCATCCTAAAATAGTTACAACTTCAAGCTTGAAGGCTTGAACTTTTGCCCCCCCGAATCCGCCGCTCGCGGATTCGCGGATTTTCGGTAAATTCGCAGGAGTTCGCGGATTGCGGATTTACCGAAAATCCGCGAAATCCACGAGCGGAACGGATTTTGCGCTCACGCTTAGTTTTGCTCAACATTTTGATGTAAAGGAAGCAGTTTAGTATAAGTGTAGATATCTGGAATGATTTAAGAGGAGAGGGATACCATGCTCTGTAGATCACCAATTAGATGACCAATTGGATTAATTCTTGAAAACTAAACAACCCACTACCAGAGACCCAATTATGGTGACTTAGTAAAGGGATACAAGTGCTGTGTTGACACGGTCAAACTATTTTGGCAATAAATTCCACTCTGCACATTAATTTAGCTTCACATCCACCCAGTTGCGTAGTGTGCTCGAGTAACATCCACAGATGTTGACCGAGGACCAACTCTTCTGACGGCATTTGCACCTGCATTACTGTTGCTATGTACTCCACTGATGTGTTCTAACATATGAAAAAACGATGTACAGCCTTTTGTTAAAAAATGGATGCCACTGCCCTTAGTAGCTACAGAGTGATCCCAGGCCTGCCAATAGACAGGAAATTGTAGTCACTGACGAGCTGTCAAGTCATTGAATCAATATGTGCTTCTAGGCATTTACCAACCACGATCCTGTCCTGGGGATGGGACAGGCCTGCACCTAATACCACTGCCATAGGAACACTATTGATTTCTGCATTTAGCCGTTTTTTTTAGCCTCGCCTTGTGGTATTTCTGCCATTTTCAAACGAACGCAAAACACAACAATTGCCAATATTAGATTAACGGTGTAACAACATGAGCTATGTGGTGTGGGAATGATACAGAAAATAGAATAGCCGACTGTATAGTAACAATATGCATTACATTACTATCTTCAGGATGTAGGTAGGGCAGTGTTCTCGTCTGATGAGAGTTTAGAAGAGTGAGTTGGCCTTGGTGCATGCAGCAAACTGTGTTTTAGAAGTAGCTTTCTAAAAGAAAGCGAGGTAGCTAACATTCTTATCTATGTATGCAGGGATTTCCAGAATTCCAAAGGATGATTGCTGCCCCAGAGAAGGGCTGCTTCGTGGCTTGAAATATTTGCAACTTCAGGGTCTCCAGCTGCAGAGAACCTTTGCACTTTAAATGCCACTGTCCTCCTGAGACGCTCAATAGGTTGGCCATGTACGTTTTTTTCAAGTTAATAACCTTGTTTGCAAGGCAGCATAGGTAACGTTTGATCCTTGCTTCTAGTAGCACCCAATATAAGTGTCTCTGGGTTGGGGAAATGTGGTCGAAGTTTTTCTTGTACGAGACTTGTCTTGGAGCTGAGTGGAAGACATCTCTCAGTGCTCTAATGGATGACTGTAGGATTCCTTCCAGAATTCCACTGCCAAAGTCCAATTGAGAAATAATGAGGGAATGCACTGCTATTCTCTATTGACCTGGGGATAGGAAATCTTGATTTTCTTTAGTGAATAAAGATAAAAGCAGGCCAGATTGGTAGGTGTATTTTTGTGAGGATGGTGAAAGCATATTAGCAGGCATGAAGCCCAGAAATTTTAGGTTCGGCGGCAATGTTGGGAAGAAACCTTCAAATCTCGGTAAATCCGAGTCAAATATTGGTTTTGAATTTTGGAGTGATTATATGGATGTGGCCTCAGCTGGCTATCAGACATCCACTGCTAAAATTTTAAGAGACAAGCGCATGGAGTGAAAGTGTTGTGGATGTAATTGAATGTTCCCTGCATGTGGATGGATTGTAATTCCAGACTCTGCAAGGCAGTTGCTTAGTGGTTGTATATGCATGGTATACAATGTAATGGAGAAGATTGATCCTTGGCGTACACCACATTAAATGGCAAGGTTCAAGGTGTGTGTTTTACAATTTTCACCACCTAATCATGCTGAAAGAGGAATGATGAGAAACTGTTCAAGAGTTGGCTTCCGAGGCCCACTCAGTATTCCAATGTTTGTGGTAGCCTTTTCTGATCGACAGTGTAAAGGCTGCTGACAGGTCGTGTAAGGTAAATACACATGTGACTTCATCACTTATGATACAATGCCCATCACTTTGCACTTTCAGGGTTCAGTCAAGTGCTAAGTCTCACTTAAAGTTCAGATGTCCCACAGCTGTAAAGCACAACTATCATTGCAACCAGTTAAAGTTTAAAGGTCCACATAAACTTAGGAGAGGAAAATTATTCAATGTCAATAAAAATCCCAACATGGCTGTTCAACAGTTAATCAATTCACTATAAATAATGAAATGACGTTGTCTGGACACTCGGGGGCTTTTTTAAAAACTTACCTGTTCCCTACCTTTGCCGCTGGTCGTCCTGGTCTCCCTCCCGCCGCCTCAGCTTTACATCTTGCGGCCGCAGTGCGGAGGGGGACTACACCTCCCAGGCTCCGTTGCGGCGGAAGCTGCCACCGCCATTTCCGCGCCCGGAGGTGATTTAAACTGAGGACAGCCCCGGTGGAGCGGGCGCTGTCAGAACACTCGTGGGGGCTGTTTTGAAAACGTACCTGTTCCCTGTCTTTGCCGCTGGTCGTCCTGGTCTCCCTCCCACAGTCGCAGCTTTACATCTTGCGGCCGCAGTGCGGAGGGGGACTACACCTCCCAGACTCCTTTGTGGCGGAAGCCGCCACCGCCATTTCCGCGCTCGGAGGCGCTTTAAACTGAGGACAGCCCCCGCGTTGCGGGATCACGTGTGGGTCGCGCCGGGAGAAGCCCGGGCCAAGGGTGGGCCCGTTTAAGCACGGTCAAGCACGGTCAAGGACGGGACACCCCCCTAACATCAGCAATTAAGGTTAGTAAGTATCGGCACCCTAGTCTTGAGTGCCACAGTTGTTTTGGGTCTCTACTGCCATTTCAGAATAGGAGGTAGATTTACTCCTTGTTAAACAGTATGGCAACCTCACCAATTACTGGGGGGAATGGTAGGAAATCTACCGTAGGATCGTTAATGGGCACCTTGGACAACTTTCTTGTTAGAGTATCAACAGCCTTGGCCAAAGATATAGAACTTACAGAAAAGAGGCTATCTCTAGATACTCCCTTTGACAAGAGATCCTCAATGGGAAGTCTGGCGAAGGCTAGGTCACCTGTTCCCCAGCTGTTTGATACCCAGGATAGGCTGTCCTCCTTGGGGGGGATGAGAGAAGCCAGACATTATAGCCAGCTGGGCCTCTGGTACTCCTGGATACAAGCCCTAATGTCTTAAAGGACATGAGCAACCTCAATACTGTTGCAAGGAGTTTGCCTTCACCTAATATTAATACTCGATCAGCCAGTAATGCCAAAACGGGAACAGTACAGCAGTCGTTGGGGTTGACATCGAAATGGAAACGTACGGGGGCACAAACGCAAGCAGTAGGAAGAAAAGCAAAAACTGGTAAAATGCATGTGCCTAATGAGGGTCCTACCCTAAGGACTTCCCCTAGTACCACACAATTACTACCAGTTAATGAGGGGGCAAATCAATTAGCATGTGGGGGGGTGATGCACTAGTTGATTTGGGCCCGACGTTTTGGAAAAGACTGGAATGCACTTTTAAGAGGTTTTGTCACCCAATATACGATCGTTTGGACTCCATTGAAAATAGACTGGTGTGCCTCGAACTTTCACTTGCCTCAGCTCAGATGCGGGTGGGAAACTGGGGTAGTGCTCTAGATTGCATGCAGATAAACGCGACAGGGCAAAATGTTGTTGTTGATGCTAATCCTACTGTTCCATCAAAAGGTAGTGATAGCAGCGCACAGAAAGATCCCCCAGTGCCCTGTGTCGCATCTTTATCCACTAACTTGACAGGGGCTGAACAATCAGTACAGAGGGTCAGGCTTCATTAAGCAGTTGTTAGTAGATCTGCCATAAAACACCAAACACTGTCCAAATCGTCCCCTGTCCATACTGCAGCCACTTTACCAAACATAGACCTCCCCCCAGAATCAGCCCCTTATGTATTGGTCTTGGTGGGGGTTTCACACCTGGATCAGTGTTAGAACTGGCTATTTCTGATTGGCTAAGGCTGACGCCAAAGCTCGGCAGAAACCACCATTTTAGTCAGGGCAAGGGAGTCACACGCCAAGATACAAATTACACAAATATGCCAACTTCTAAAAGTGACGCTTCTACACTAGACACAATCATGCCGCATATATCATTGCGCAGCATTCAATCTCACGAGTTCGCACATACCAAACTCGACCCTGCACTCCCCACACATCAGGAACTACCATGGGTATACATATTCCCTATTAATTCCTATGGGAGGGCAGGTCACTCACCACACATACACAGAGAGCTCATGTACATTACACTGTACCACATTGAAAAAGGGCGCAGAGGCCTAAAATCACCAACACCAGGTCACAGAAACAGGCTAGGAAAAAGCAAAAAGTTTTGGGGTGAACCTGCGAAAAGGGCTGGGTCCAACACAACCCCCTTCCAGCCAAAACGCAGGGTAGACCAATCACTCCACTGATGGGCTTCCCTGCTTTGGGCGACAAAACACGGACACGGACCCGCACAGCAGGGACACCTTCCGGTTCTACGCCACTCTGAACCCACATGGTTACCTCCAAACCAGAACTCTCTGTCCCAACTAAGATACCCCACTGGTACTCTCTAGTGGTCCCCGGCCAGGACCAGGCCCTAGGCCATCCAAATGTCACAGGTCCTGTCCAATCTACAGAGTGGGGGCAGTAACCCCTGGAACACAATAGCCATTCTCCACTCTCCCTCTCAGTGTAGCTACATCTACCCCATATCCTACAACCTAGGGACCACACCCCCAGGCTGACCAGAGGTCACGGGCAAGTATACCCCACCCTACCTCTACTTGTGGGTTTCCGCACCCTCACAGGGAAGCACTTACCAGAACACCATTCTCCTACCAGATCAGGACCTCACTCCATCACTGGTCTACCACCTGGAAACTATTTCACTTCTGAGGTACAAAGCACACAGCACAGTTTCTCTTCAAGCAGGTGGGGGGACTCAGCACACAGCAAAGTCCCCTTTCAAGCAGGTGGGGGAACACAGCACACAGCCAAGTCCTCTTTCCTCTACCTTAGTTGAAACAACAAACTGCAGGTGAGCCCCAGATCACACAGCAAGGGCAGCCCCCTCAGTCTCTTCAGCTGATCCACTTTAGTAGAGATTCCTTTTGACCTGGAACTTCCTAATCTCCCAACCTAGGATCTAAACCCTCAGGTTGCACCGGGGCAGAAGTACACCGTCCCTCTGCACCCCCTTCCAGAGTTCTGTACTCTCCCACCTTGGAGCAGTACCCCTGGAAGCCAAAACCGGTAAGGGCACTGATTACAGAGGCCCTTCCCTCCAGGTCAGGCTGAACCTGAACCTGGCCTCCCCCCTCCTCAGGGAACAACCTCCAGAGGCCCCACAAATGGTCAAGTACTCTAGACGGTCAAATGCCCAACGAACCAGGACTTCTGCACCCTCCACTTAGGAGCGGTACTGCCCAACACCAGGACCGCCGGAGATCTGGTTACAGACACTCCCCATCCTCTAGACACAGGAAGATCCTCCTCAAATGACCTGTAAGTACAGCCTAGGCCCCTGACCTGGCACTCCCTTAGGAAACCCTCCAGGCCCTGAGACAGGGTTTCGGGCCAACGTGGGACACACCGTCCCACACTCACTCTGCCTCCACTGAGACAGAACGTGAGCCCCTACACCCCTACCATCCTACTGGGACCTAGCTGGGCTACACATGAACCTCTTCCCGTACACAGGATCATCAGATACACAAGCCACTACTTTTAGAATCACTCCCAAATGCCTCTGCAAGACATCTAGCACACCGCTATATGTCCACCTTCTTATCCAGTGCCTCTGCAGGACCTCCTGCACACCACCAGAGGTACACCACCCGTGCAAGCTCCTTTTATCACACAAAAAACTCACACCAACTCCTCCAGTTCAACACACTACTCATCCACACACTCCCCCTCCAGACTGGTGAGACAGTTCCTCACTGCCTCTGACTCTCAACCTGTACCCTTCTAACTGAGCACCAGGCACCATACTCTGGGAACTGGGAATGGGACTTCACGCACTGGACACATTTTAGCTGCCACCACTGGATCCTGCCATACTGGGTAATCCAGACACACACACTACACTCAGGGGATAACCACCCTCCCGAGCTAGCCATTTCTCCTCCACACTCCCTCTCTTCCATCTACTCACACAGGGACAGGAACAGGGATTGGGTACTGGACCCAGCAAGGAATTCCTTATCTATGGGAACCTCCCCTTCTACTGACGTCCCGCCCTGTCATTTTCTCTCATCTGCCACTAAACATAAAGCGCAGGAACACCATTTGAAAATGACACTCTTGAGGAAAAACAAAATCATAAACAATAATCCCAAACATGTGACTATCTAGAAAATGCAGAGTTTTGTAATGTAGCCAGTTATCGCTGTGGCACTGCGCAAACACAAGTCACTAATCCTCACCTCTGTCCAACAATGTTAGAACTGGCTATTTCTGGTTGGCGAAGGCTGACGCCAAAGCTAGGCTGAAACCACCATTCTAGTCAGGGCAAGGGAGTCACACGCCCAGATACAAATTACACAAATATGCCAACTTCTAAAAGTGGCACTTCTACACTAGACACAATCATGCAACATATATCATTGCGCAGCATTCAATCTCACGAGTTCGCACATACCAAACTCGACCCTGCACTCCCCACACATCAGGAACTATCATGGGCATACATATTCCCCATTCATTCCTACGGGAGGGCAGGTCATTCACCAGACATACACAGAGAGCTCACACTGTACCACAGTGAAAAAGGGCGCAGAGGCCTAAAATCACCAACACCAGGTCACAGAAACAGGCTAGGAAAAAGCAAAAAGTCTTGGGGTGAACCTGCCAAAAGGGCCGGGTCCAACAATCAGGGAAAAAGGGAGACGTATATGGACCTCAAGAACAAGTGCATCTTTTGGCTTAACGCTAACCGACAACTGCCAACCCACACATGTGCAGAAATTTTGTTAGCCAGGAGAGTGAATTGGGTGGGCAGGAGGCCTAAGTCTGTGGTGGGGGACTGCATCATTATTAATTTTAGGGACTGGAGGTGTGTTGAACACATCTGTAATTGGCCCCAAAATGTTTTATCGTCTTTGATCCAACCACTACCCTTGTCTTATTTCTATGTATCTCCGCAGCTTTTACAGAGGGAAATTTTTCCATCGGGTGAGGCGTCGAATCATTGTGCCTTAGGGAATATAATGCTTTTCAACAGATTTGATGCTCTATCAGGGCTGGGGGATTGCGATTAACAGCAAGTATTTGATCGGCGTACCAGGGTTAGTATAGTACCCGTAATTAATGATGACGTAGATAGGAGTACAGGCCAAGTGATTGATAATGAAAGCTCCCAGGGAGGGACTGTTGGTCATAGGCCAAACAATGATAGTGTAGTTACCGCGCAGAAGAGTAGTAAAGAGCTACTGTTGTATGAGCTGAGCATGAAAAGTCCTGTGCCTTCCCCTGACTAGTATTCACTGTTCCGACACAATTCTCCTACATTGGGGGCTGAGAATGCTGGCAGGGCTTCGAGTTCAGCCTGCTCTATAACACTAATATCCAGGAACCGGACAGGCGTGGGTCCTAAATTAGCTTCACCACATTGGTTGGACTTCATTGATAAATTCGACATTTGCCTCTTTCAAGAGACTTGGTCTGTTGACCCTGTGTTTAGACTGGGCTACTTGAATTTTTATGTCCCCGCTGTGAAAAGGCAAAAGGGTCGTCCAGTAGGTGGACTGGTAATATGGGTTAAGCAGAATCTAAAATGTAATACTCAACTTCAACCGGTGTCAAACTGCGATATTCTTGCAGTGAGATTTAGCTTCCCGTCTAGTTTAAAAATGTATATTTTTAATGTCTATGCCAGGGGCTTACCAGGAGGGAAACAATCTGATGTAATAACAGCCCTGGAAGTTTTGATTGAGACCCTGCCAGCTAATGTACTTATTCTGATTGTAGGAGATTTCAACACGACTTTCGAGCCACTAGGACTCGACGATCTGAACATAACAGAGGAGGAGAACTCTAGATGGGGAGTTCCGCAACTGGAGATAAAGCCCATAAGTAAATGGACAGAGGCTGCAATACATTTGAAGGGGCTTTGCATGGGGAACCAGTTGAGGGCCGCTAATGGCCGAACACCGTCAGACAGGATGGGTAATAAAACTTATGATAATGGTATTAGGGCAAGTAATATATATTATTTACTTATCCATCTAAAGTTGTGGCACTCTCTTGTGGATATGGAGGTTAAACCTCGCATCGAGAGTGATCATAACCCCCTGACTGCACTGTTTAGACTGGGCTAGAAGAAATGGCTGGAGTGACCCAGGGCCTCACAGCCCCAGAAACTGTTATAACAAATGATGAGCACCACCTTAAGTGGTGCAAAGTTGCTGAGCACCCCAAAACCCTAATTACCATCAAGTCCAATGTAGATGAGGTACTAGCAACTATGGGGATAGGTGTAACTTATGGGTCAATGTATACTCCCTTTTTGGTAGCTCATGCTAACCTTTTTGCTGAGCTTAAAACTTACTTCTGTAAACCAAGCTCAGTTAGGAGAGAACCAAGGAGCAAACCGGGGAGCTGGTATAATGATACCTGTAGGCAAGCCCGGGCTGAGCTGGGCCTAGCAATAAAATCTAAGGACCCCAGCAAAGTAAAAGTGGCCTGATGTAAATACAGGCACAAACAGTTTGATGCAAAAAAAGCATGGGAAGAGTGCAAGAGGCAGGATCTTAAGGTGGCGTGTGTGTCTAAAAACCCGAAATCATTCTGAAATATTTTTAAATGGGATAGGGGTGGGCGCCCCGATTGTCCACAGAATAATGTTGCTCAAAGCTCATGGATTGATTACTTTAAGCCACAGTACATTAAAGGAGAAGACGGCGAAAGTGAGAGCACTTTTGTCCCCACATTTTACAAAGATGCTGTCTTCAGCTTAGGGGATGTCGACAGGGCGCTAGACTCAGTAATTGAGGGACGTGCCCCAGGTATGGATTGCGTCCCTGCAGACCTATTTTTAAATGATAAGAAAAGATGGCTGTTGTACATTGCTTATTTAGCAAATGCCATAGCCCAAGGGATGGCTGTCCCCCACTCCTGGAAAGGAGCAGAAATTGTGCCTGTATATAAAAAGGGGGACAAGTCGCTAGCAAGTAATTATAGGCCTATTAGCTTGATCGACTCCATTCAGAAAATTATGAGTCGCCTGGTTTTGGGGAAAATACAGATCTGGATGGAAGAAGGGAACATTTTGAGTCCTGAACAGGCCGGTTTTCGCCGCAAAACCAGCACGATAGATCAAGTTTTTCGGTTTATCATTCTCTATTGGCGGTCTGTGGTTTTGGAGAAAGGGACATTGTATGCTGCATTGGTCGACTTGAGGGCGGCTTTTGATCTAGTGCCGCGCAGCAGACTATGGCGAGTCCTCGATGAGCTGGGAATGGCCCCTGAGTTATTGAGTTTGATCGTCCGCTTGCATGAGGACAATTTTGCTCGGATTCGGTGGGGATGACAGGGAGAGGTTACGGAAAACTTCCCCGTTGAGCGGTGAGTGCTACAGGGTTGCGTTATGCCACCTACCCTGTTCTCGCTCTTCGTGAACGGGGTGGCCGACTTCCTTTCCTTGGTCCCCACTGATGCCCCTGTGATGGCTGGTAATTGAGTCCCAATCCTCATGTTTGCGGACGATACCTTGATAATCTCAAAAACACTAAGTGGTCTTCAACGGGCCCTCCGGCGCTTCGAGGATTTCTGCCTATTGCGTGGACTAGAAATAAATACAGCCAAAACAAAGTTTAAGGTTCTTACTGAACATAAACCTTCCAAGTCTTTCAAACCGTTTAGAGGGAGCATATACATGAATAACTCCCCGTTGGAATGAGTTGACGCCTTTACTTATCTGGGGGTCACCCTGCAGAGGGACATGCGCTGAAACAGCCAATTAGATCTGGCTACGTTAAAACCCCAGCAACAGTCAGGTCTTCTTATGAAAAGGTTTAAAGCCTCATCGACGAAACCAATCAGCCTACTTCTTGAGATTTATGGGATGAAGGTGTTAAGTTCGGCCCTTTATGGGTCTGAACTATGGGGGTTTGAAAATCTTAAATGCTTGACATTAGCGGAAAATGAGTTTTTGAGAAAAGTTACTAGTGTCCCGCAAAGTACCCCCTTGACACCATTGCTGTGGGACCTGGGTAGGAAAGCTGTTCAAGATCTAGCTACTCTAAGACCATTATTGTATTGGCGTAGAATATGGACCACCGAGGAACTTCAGCATTATGCCTGTGTGCTAAAGGAAATTATCAAAAAGGATTCCTTCCATAAAATATACTGGTTAAAGGCAATTAGATCCCTGTTAGTAAGATTGGGAATGAGGGAATTGTGGGATGATCCCTCAAATGTGGTATTTCCATCAAAAAAAATCATGAAGGCCAAATACTGGGAGATGGTTAATTTAACAGCATGTACAAAAGGCCTTTCCTCTCACCTCACAGGTCGATTCCTTGAATTTAAGGCACAACGAAAGCTGGAATCGTATTGGGATGCCATAGAGAAACCGTACGACCGTAAGCTCTATTTCCAACTTAGGGTAGGCACCCTTCCAACAAGGTTATTTACAGCAAAATGGGTGGGAGTAACTGATGACAAATGCCCTAGGTGCAGGGACCAACAAGAATCTATAAGTCATCTTTTGTTTTTTTGTCCCTTATATGTAGCACCTCGGACAATGTGGGTGAAACCTATCTGCCAACTAATTGGCACCCGCAGACATGAAGAGGCATTGAGAATCCTATGTACAGATCCCAATCCCCCAATCGCTATAGCCATGGCTAAATTTTTAAGATGGGCTTGGGTAATTCGATAAAAAGAGCTACGGCAGCAAATGAGAATTTATTTATTTAGTCCTTCTGAAATCAAGTAAAAACAAGGAGGGTACACCTTATTATGTTCAACTGAGTTTCGAGCAATAATAATTAGGCTGTATATATTGTAATCTGAAATTTAAAAAAAACGATTTTAAGTGGTATTTTAAGTGATTAGTATATTCGGCATTAGTCCTATTGAGTTTAATCATGTCTTAAATATTTATATAAATTCATTTTGTTATGTTATTTTATTCTGCAATGATGTATGTTTTATGCACCACTTTTATGACTTAATTGTCGAATAAAGTTTATGAAATGAAATGAAATAATGAAATAGCTTACAAATTAATGAGTCCAGTTTTCGTCTGTTCTATTTCTTTTGTTCTACGCAGGTAGACCTAGTTCATGTCTGCATCCACGCAAGTATGTAATTGGACCTCTCTGTATTTCATCCTTGTAGTGAACAATCGCTGCATACAGTCAGAGCACCTGATATAACTGGGCGTATAGGTCAGCGTGCTGTCACTTGTGAAAAGTTCATGCTATGCTCTGACTGATGCATGTTGTCATGCGGCTTGCATTTCTTTATTGTTGTGCACTTGGTGAGCTCCAATCCCATCAATTCACCAAAATACAAGATAAGCGTAAGTGACAGCACGCTGACTTCTACACCCAGTTATATTTGATGACATTGCAGAAATTGGCCTCACTGATGTAAAAAGAAAAAACTAAAATAAATATAAGTTCAACAAGCTAAGAAAATGTTATGGAAGCAGATAAAGGAGTATTTTACCCAACGCATATGTGGTCTGGTGACATCACAGTCCCACAGGTGAAACTCTTGTGGCCTGGTAGCCTGGGGTGCCATAGTGCTGTGGGACTAATCACCCCTCTTCTTGTCCCCCTGGTCCTTCCATTTCTAGTTGCTCTGCGCGACGTTTTTTCTCAGAAGCCTGAGGATGCACTCTGCTCTCTGCCTGCAAACGCAAGAGCTGTGAAAGGAAGATTGAAAGGGGAGCTATTAACTCTTCTAGCACGGCACAGATATTTCACATAGATGGGCATAACCGGGTTCACAAAAGATCTAGCTTTGAATAAAGCACACTCCCAGAACATCCAACTGAACATATGTGGCAGAACACCACACTCACACACACACACACACACACACACACAGCACAGTAAGAATATGCCATGTAATTGTGCACTGCCATGCTGACAATAGCAGTAAACAATACCAATCTATACTACTATCTGGATAATGCACATTCCAGATAATCCAGATGGCAAACGCTGTAACTCACTGATATTAATGAGGAAGGCACACAAGCAGGAACCAGTAATAACACGGATGACACATATTCACAAACTTTTGGCCTTGTGAGAGCTGCACATTGAGCCTGTGCCCAGGGGACACCCACACAACCCAGTGTTGGTGCAACTAGCAGCGCATCTTCACAAACCACATCAGATTCTGATCTGCAATTAAATCCTCAAAACCAAAGTCCCAAGTTACCTAGACTCTGTCTTCACCATGATAAATTAATCAAGCATATTAAATGAATCAAGCGTAACAAAACATGAAAGTAACCAGTGGGACAGGGGGGTCAGCATTGATGTGCCAATGGGCAAAACCACATTAGGCAAAGCCCCCCTTCCTATACCATGGACCAGCCATAATAGGCATGATACAGTCTCGCGAGCACTTTCACATATTTTTTCCATTTTTATTTAGCGCTGACTCGACCCGAATGTATAGGAGCGCTTTACATGAGCACCAGTTAGATTACACAAGGTCAGGGCCAGTTTAGGCAATAAATCTATGTCAAATTAACACTGTGATACATCTAATACACCCATATATTTAGAGGTATAGCCTAAAATGCAGGTACACGGTCCCAAATGCCCACGTGCACCCTTTTGAGGCCAGGAATAACCTTACAACCTTTCACACGCATGATAGTATAATATATGCAGGTATGGTTTTCAGAATCTAAGTATACCCTCATACACCCAAGCATGGCCGCATATGCTCAACGTGCAGTCTTGTATGGGGTGATTGGCTTGGGTGGAGCATAATGTTTCCTTCCACCCTTTGCCCTAAGTTAGCTTTTCCACAAACTCATGTTTGCTACTAAGGGGGCTAGCCAGGTGACCGGCAGTAGTAACTGTAGAAAGTAATTAATTGTATCAATGTACCATGTATGAATTCTGTCCTTGACGATGCTATTATAAGCAACAGTCACTCAAGTAGTACCAAGGGTTTCAGTGGGGAAGTCACTCAGTCAAAGCGGTTTTCACTTCTTGAGACACCCATTCACACATGCAAAAATGCAAACCATCTATGTGCAGGCGGAAACGTCATTTAGGACGAAGCTGGAATCAAGCTGTACCTTCACAGCGCTGGCACCAGAATGAATGTGTCTTTAGCACACAATCGTTCTGCACGCAAGTTGTTACAACACCTTGTTTTAGTGGTGTGCAATGGTGGAGTGGTGTTGGAATTAAAGTCCAAAACATTCCTTACTTTTTGGCAGACTGGAGTTTGAATAGCAAATTAAACTATTCCAATATCCAGCGCCCCCTAAGGCAAGTCGATAAAAAACTTGCGTGCATAACAAATGCATGCTAAAGACACATTCATACAAATGATGGAGTTCCTAAGGCATGCGTGAAAAACACATGCAGAATTCCATGATACATTCATGTGAAGAAGTTCCCAGCTCTCCTTTGTGTTAATAGTCGTTAACCACCTCGCACACATTATGCTCATTTGGCATCTTGAAGGAGAGAGAGACAATTCGGCCAAGAAGACTTTCAAAAATGTATGCATAGCTTTTCTGTCAATGCTGCATTTTCTCCTTGCTCCTTTCCTGTTCCCCTCTTCCTAGATTATTTAACCAGTGGTTGGGAATGGAAGAGAGTGAGAAGGTAGATGGAAACCTTCCTTTTTTGATACTCTTTTACTTCTAGTTGACACATCTCTTCTCTTCCAATAGTCTACCACCAACTCCTATGTCATCAGTAAAAACATCACACTGATAAGCTATGGAGATTGCTAGGAGTGTCTTTGTGCATGCGTGCAAGTTCCTAGATGAAAATAGCTTTGTGACGCAATTTCCAGGTTCTCCTCCTAGGGAGGATGTCCATTTTTTGGAACTGGGAGAGCCTTGTGCCTCTAGGGGGAACAGAGTCATTATTAAATAACTGCATCTTTTCCACATCTTTTGAGTGAAAAAAGACAACAAAATAGCTGGCTTCCAAAATGATTTTAGTGAGACACACAACTGACAAATTGAGGTGTGAGTTTGTCACTATAAAACTATTTGCCTCTTTATTTTGTTGAGCCTTAGCGGTTTTGCCCCGAGGGGAGGGCAAAGCTTTGTTCCTCGCCGTCGTGCGTAGGCTGAGTAGAGAAACTTCAAATTTGGACTATTCTGTGAAGATTAGCAAATTATCTGGTATTAATCAGTCGATTGATTTCCAAGCTAATATTTATTGTAGAATGTTCTTGCAGAAGGAGAACTCTCTATAACATGAATTTATTTAACACTTACTTCCCCGATGAGGCATTAAAGCTCTTTTTGCCAGGAAGCACGGTGCTTGGGAACTAAGGTTGGTGATTAGTCTAGGGTTAATGGTTTTTGTTGGTAATTCGTGTTAATTTAGTGCACTCTAGAAAACTGTTCCATGCATTTCTTCCATTTTAAGGCTAATTGTTTCGCTCTATTTTGTTATTTATGAAGCTTTATTAATCTGTGGTGTTTGTATTTTTTATTTTTAAAGAAAAAGACTTCACAAATGGGCAAACTAACAAATTTCACAACTTTGCACACTCCTCCCTTCCATTGACCTAGTAGCGCCAGTCTTTGTGGTTCGTTGTCTGTAAGATGGGTATGGGTCCCACTTAAAAAGGTTTTGTTGCTGTTATATATGCAGAAAATACTGTTGATCGAGCGAATTTCCTCATTTTGCAAATTAAACACATTAAACTAAAAGGTGTTAGCTACTATGCTGAATAACATGTGTAATAAATGCAAAATTGGTAGTAGGTAATTACACTTTGGCATTATGATCAAACAGATGAATTAACATAAATTGATTTAGGTTAGCCTAATTACTGATGCTGTATTAGATGTTGACTTTACATGTTAGGGTTAAGAGTTCACATTAAACTGTTGTTTTGCTTGAGATGTTTTTATCTTTCCAGTGCAGATGCTGTGATTTTTCAGAAACCTTTTGTTAGCTCGAGAATACACATTTGTTAGGTATTAGACCACTGATAGTGAGGTTCTCACTGGGAGGAGAGGAGATGGCAGGAAACGCAACTCGCGGGAAGAACAGTCTGATCCACAAGATTGATCAAAGTAACAAACCAAGGACATGATTCTATATCTCATTGGGAAGACGTGAGAAAGTAGGGAGTTTACATGCTCTCAGAGTTTGCTGGAGACTGATTGGTTGGTGGGAACGGGGAATGCAAGATTTGTTTCTTTTGATGTGTCGGTAGAATTACAATAGTTATGTTCCTTAGATTAGCGAGCCTTCTTCCTTCAGAGAGCTTTCCTTTCACTCTCAGAGACTAGGTAAGTAGAACTTACTGTTGAACTTAGGAAGCAGACCTTAGAGATGCTATAGACTTAGAGTTGAGACTATTTTACAGCTTCTAATAATTTTCTACTACTTGAATGCTTACGCTTCATGCCTATACATTTTAACTCTCCCATTAGAACCCTTCATTTGGGTTTCTGAAACTGACACCTTGCCTTGTTTACCAATATCGAAAATCCTTATATCCAATATTTATTAATTTAGATTTGTGATTTTCCTTTATGGAACACACTTGCTGCATTTTCTCTTTATCATTTATAATTCTGACTAATGTGGTATTTTATCTTGTCTTGAAATATTGAATAAGGAATTATTTGTATCTGCAAAAATTATGACTAAATGTGATACCTATTAAATGAATACATTTATTTGAATTAATTTGTTAATACAACGCTTTAAACTCACACCAAATCTCTTTATGGGTTCTTGTAAAGCCCCAAATGGACTTTACTGTTCATGATGTTTGATGTAAATATTAGCTCTTTATCGTCTCTCCTTGCCGACCAACAAAGGGCCTTACGACTAATGGCGGGGGCTAATGAAAGATTTTACTCAACGATTGAGATACCAGAATCCCCACTCCAGCACTGTAATTCCTATATATGTGACCTAGGGTGAACAGACAGGTTTGAAGCAGGCCTACACGGAGAATGGCATTTGGTAAATGATGTTATTTAATAAGTCACTCAGGGCCAGATGTAGGTAATCTCGATTTACCTACTCTTAAATAGCGAATCATACCGATTCGGTATTTAGAAGTAGGTTAATGGGATGTAGGTAATTTCTCTTTTGAAATTACCGAATCGGTAAGAATCGGTAATTACCGAATCGGTATTTACTGATTCGGTAATTGCCAGTCATTCCTATCGGCCTCCAGGCCCATAGGAATGAATGTCAATTACCGAATCAGTAAATACCGATTTGGTAATTGGGGGAAACATTGAAGGGTGGCAGGGTGTCATTTTGACACCCTGTTGCACCCCTCAATCGTGTATGGGTGCACATGTTGCAGACATACATGCCCTAAGGGCATGTATCTCTGCAACATGGCAGCGTTTGAAAAGAAAAAAAAAATGCTTTTTTAAGGCTTTTCATTGTTTACCACCAACTTCTAGTTGGTGGTAAATAACAAATTCTTAAACCCCTGTAGCACTGATTACAGTGCTACCTACATCTAAAAATACAGATTTGGTAATATTACCGATTCGGTAATTTTACAGAATCGGTAAAATTACCGATTCTGTAAAATTACCGAATCTGTATTTTAGGTGGCCCTACATCTCAGTATCCAAATACCGGTCGGTAACGGCCGAAAATCGGTATTTTGGGCCGTTACCGACCAGTATTTGGATACCTACATCTGGCCCTCAGTCGGCAATCCTTGCTTCTCAGTCACCTCAAAGTGCCAAGACAACACTGACACAAAATAATAGTGAACACAAGGAGATGATGGACGGAGCGCTAAAACTATTCAGACACTCACCCCCAGTCACAGATCTGGGTTGAATCCATCACCATTCTTTAGCTTACTTTTCCACCTCTGTTCAGACCCAGCTATATGCAAATCAGTCTTGACCCTGTGCCTCATGCGAAAAGTCCAGCCGAACTGCCAAGCCAGGTCTTCCCTTTACCGGAAACATGCATCCTGGGACCAATTTCTGGGTAACACCCTTCATCAGCCAGGCTAGCTTGAATCCAGTGGCAAAGTGAGCAAGGGACCCACGTCTGGGTATACCCTGCCAACTTAGGGCGAACAAAGCAAACACAAGGAGATGATGGACGGAGCGCTGAAACTTTTCAGACACTCACATCCAGTCACAGATCTGGGTTGAATCCATCACCATTCTTTAGCTCACTGCACCACCTCAGTTCAGACCCAGCTACAAAATAATAGTGCCCTTAAGAGATTAAAAAAGAACTCTGGCCTTTCAGTTAAAAACAGCACCCCAGTGGCTTGAAGAGGCACAGCTTTAGTACCAAGTTGTAATGATATTATGAAATTGAATATCTATGCCCACGGCAAACAGGTGCCAGAAAGGTCTTACCTGCTACTGAATGCAGCTTTATCCACCCTATCATTGTACGAACAAGGGATCTAAGGACAGGACGCTGGGGCAGCAGATTCCTGCAGAGAGAATCATTATCGCTTTTAAAAGCTCTGACCTTCGAGCTTATCTCTTTAGAATGCTCTGAAAGATAAGTGATATGAAGCCCCAGTACAAGGTAAGGAAAGGTAACATGCTTGCAGCTGAATCGTGAAGACAAACTGCAACTTTGCAACTAGAACCTTCTTCTTTGTTAAGTGCTGCTTCCCCATTTTAAGCCTTTTCTCGTCTCCAAAGTTCCCCCTTTCTATTTCCAAGATCTACATTTCCCTGATCAATTACTCTTTCTTTTTTCTTCTTTTCTCCCGATCTCTTGTCGATCCTTCTCTCTTCCCGTAGCCCCTGTGTTACTATTTTTGTTTTCATTTATCACCTCTCGCGCATATCTCCAACTCTTTCTGGACAATTTGTCCAAATTACTCTGAGTTCTCTTTGCCATGTTCTCTTTAACGTTAAACATTTTGGGCCTGTTTTAAGACAATGTAACGTAGCACAGCGCCACAAGCCATTTGGATGCGCCACATTACTTTGGAAACAAAGGGATGCGTCAGATCTACAAAGATATGACGGATCCTTTTGTTCTCCTGAGTGCTGGTGCACAATTGGCTGCCATGCGCAAACACAGGCACCTTTACACCATGGTGCAAGTGTGCGTGCGTTGTGTGGAGAATGTTTTGTGCAGGAAGTGACACCTTCCTGCACAAAAACAATCACAAGAATTGATTTCCTCTTTCTAAGTGTGCTGCATAATGCAGCACGCATAGAAAGAGGAAAAAAAGGAGCAATGAAAACATCTCTCCTCGTTGTGCCTCCCTACGACACCCCTGGGGAGGTGTAGCATTCTGACGCATTCACAGGTTTATGATTTCTTGTAAATCTTGGAATGTGTCAGGTTCCATAGATATTGCGAAGGAAAACCCACAGCAACACATGGAATGTTAATTTTCATGCAAACTGCTGAGTGTTCTGGACAGAACCGGTAAAAGAGGAGGAGGGCTTGCTATTATTTATCACGCCTCTAACATTTTGGGCCTGTTTTAAGACAATGTAACGTAGCACAGCGCCGCAAGCCATTTGGATGTGCCACATTGCTTTGGAAGCAAAGGGATGCGTCAGATCTACAACGATATGATGGATCCTTTTGTTCTCCTGAGTGCTGGTGCACAATTGGCTGCCATGCGCCAACACAGGCACCTTTACACCATGGTGCAAGGGTGCGTGCGTTGTGTGGAGAATGTTTTGTGCAGGAAGTGACACCTTCCTGCACAAAAACAATCACAAG
Organism: Lissotriton vulgaris; assembly: GCF_964263255.1. Lineage (NCBI taxonomy): Eukaryota > Metazoa > Chordata > Amphibia > Caudata > Salamandridae > Lissotriton > Lissotriton vulgaris. Next base: position 1,297,847,637 of record NC_141693.1, read on the forward strand.
AATTGATTTCCTCTTTCTAAGTGTGCTGCACAATGCAGCACGCATAGAAAGAGGAAAAAAAGGAGCAATGAAAACATCTCTCCTCGTTGTGCCTCCCTACGACACCCCTGGGGAGGTGTAGCATTCTGACGCATTCACAGGTTTACGATTTCTTGTAAATCTTGGAATGTGTCAGGTTCCATTGGTATTGCGTGGGAACACCCACAGCAACACATGGAATGTTCATTTTTATGCAAACTGCTGAGTGTTCTGGACAGAACCGGTAAAAGAGGAGGAGGGCTTGCTATTATTTATCACTCCTCTATCCAGGGATCTTTTCAGGCGGTGTCCTCACAAACATGTGAGGCACTGGGATTTAAGCTATTAATCTCACATCACCAAACCTTCCAGGGCTGCCTCATATATAGACCACCCGGGTCCAGGTCCCAGTTCCTCGAAATGGTGGGCCCCTTCTTGGAGGAAGCCCTATGTACCAAATCCTTCACCGCACTAGGAGATTTTAATTTCCACTTAGAAGCTAGCTCAGACCTGGACACCCTTGCTCTGGTTGAAGCAATGCAGGGGGCGGGACTGACTCAGGTGGTAAGGGGAGCCACGCATACAGTAGGACACACATTGGATCGCATTTTTACGAACAATCCGGACTTACATTTCGTCCATACTGAGTCCATGGCCTGGTCAGTTCACTCGGTTGTTCTATTTAACATCCAAACGCCCCAGCTGGATAGGGCCAGACAGGATAGGAAGTCAGCTAAGCTGTATAGACCCTGGAAAGAGCTGGATGGGAGGGAACTGGAGGACCAGCTCACATCCTCTATGATTACTCTGCCAGCAGATGTAAATGAAGCTGCAGGAAAGTATACAGACTGGATAGATCGAGCATGTACTATCTCAGCTCAGCCTAAACTTAGTCGCCCTACTCGCACAGTACCATCTGCTCCTTGGTTCTCGTATGAGCTACAAGGATATAAGGTGACCTGTAAAAAACTAGAGCGCGTTTGGCGTTCGGATTACCTTCAGGCAGACAAAATTAAGCTGAAAGCCAGTCAAAAGATCTACAAAGAAATGATTAGGAAGGCTAAAGGCACATATTTTACTGATCGGATTGAGGGAGCTAAGAACTCCACTAGGGAACTTTTTGATACAGTCACCAGTCTGGTCACTCCTAAGTCAGTAATCATTCCCCCAAGTCAGGAACTTTGTGAGACTCTTGCCAAATTCTTCTCAAACAAAGTGGAACTGATTTTCTCGGCATTGGAGCATCAAGTGATGTCGACTCTTCTTGAAGGGACGCTCAGGACCCCTGTGGTCAATCCACATGACGCAATACTCTCTGGGTTCCGTCCGGTCAACTCGAAAGAGATACAAAAATTGCTCCATGCAACTAAATCAGGCTCGCCTCAAGATCCCTGCCCAGCCTCAGTGGCACAGTTGGCAGCTACCCCTATATTGCACACTCTCGCTGACCTATTCAACCAGATGTTTGATATTGGAGAATATCCAACATGCTGGAAACGAGCATCGATTGCCCACTGCTAAAAAAAACAACACTTGATATTTCAGACCCCAATAGCTATCGGCCCATAGCTAGGCTGCCACTGCCAGCCAAACTTATCGAGAAGGTTATGAATGCACAGCTCTGTGCCTTTCTCAGGACCTCACAGTGTTTGGACAAGGCCCAACACGGGTTCAGGGAAGGTCACAGTACCGAGACGGCCCTGATCAAATCTACGGAAGAGATCAGGAAGACGCTGAATGCAGGAGGACGGGCAGCTCTGATACTCCTCGATCTTTCCGCGGCCTTCGACACAGTCCACCATAGCATTTTGGTGGATCGTTTAGAAGGCTGCGGAATCCAGGGGACGGCCCTGAGCATCTTGAAATCTATTCTTGCCGATAGGGTCCAGGTGGTGGCTTTGGGAGATTTTGAATCTAGACCTTTCAACTCCCAGGGGGGTCCCACAAGGCTCCTCCCTCAGCCCCACTCTATTTAATATTTATGTCTCTTCCCTCGCCCCGGTGATTCGATATTTTGGATTTGAGTTAACATCTTACGCAGATGATACGCAGATTGTGGTATCTCTGCTTCAGGGGAGAGATGAAGGAACAGCTTCCAGGTTCCAGGACTGCATGACTGCGGTGAGCTCGTGGCTGGCAAGTAACTGCCTAAAATTGAACTCCTCTAAAACTGAGGTTCTCCTCTTTGGTGCTGATGTTAGTTTCTGGAGCCCTAAATGGTGGCCCGACGATTTGGGAGCCCTACCCACTCCGGCAAAAAAGGTAAAGAACCTGGGAGTTCTTATTGACAGCCAACTATCCTTCAAACCTCAAGTCAACGCACTAACCTCCTCCATTTACTGGGTCATGAAAACTATTAGGAAGGTTCTCCCCTTCCTATCAGACATAAGCAGGAAAACGGTGGTGACAGCACTTGTGCTGTTCTGCCTTGATTACTGCAATAGCCTTTTTCTGGAAGCCCATCAGGGGCTGCTAAATAAACTACAGGTGCTGCAAAAAGCGGCCGTTCGATTGATTACTGGCCTGCCCAAGTTTGCGCCGGTGCCAGAGGAACTGAGAAAACTGCACTGGCTCCCGGTGCGCAAACGGATAATGTTTAAGTCACTGCGTATTGTGTACAAGGCAGTGTAAACAGGATGGACTATGGGAACGCCCTGCTTTCGGCCATAAACCAATCGCTACTTAACCGACTACAGGTCCTTCAAAATACTGCTGCGAGGCTGGTATTAGATCTACCTCCTCGCACCCCGTCAGCAGCATGTCTCCGAATACTGCACTGGCTCCCCGTTAAAAAACGTATAAAGTTTAAACTCTGCTGCCTAGTCTATAAGGCAGTAAATGGACATGGACCTGCTTATCTGGAACGGAAACTCAAGGCTCATATCCCTAACAGGACCCTACGCTCTTCCAGTAAAGCCTTTCTCTCCGTTCCCAGAGTTCGAACGGTCAGAAACGGGGACAGAGCTTTCAGCAAAACCGCCCCAGAAGCATGGAATTCTCTCCCCATCTCACTGAGAGAAGAGCCAGATCACGCCAAATTCCGGAAACTACTAAAAACCTGCCTTTTTAATCCCTAGCATACTGAATCCTTAACCCCCAGAATCTGTTGAATTTTAAGGATCCTTGTCTGCTCCCAGCGCTCTGAGACCTTCGGGTGATTTATGCGCTATACAAGTGAAATAAAATGTAAATGTAAAATGTAAAGTGCATGGACTGGGTCTTTTCTCCAACAGCACTTTCAATTGTACAAGCCAGGCAGACAGCTGAGGTCGGCCAACAAAGGGCTAGTTAAGACTATCAGGATTAGGAAAGCACGATGGGGAGGCAGAAGCTTCATCTCTGGAGACTCCTCTGCCTGGAATGCCCTGCCCCTGGCCTTGAAGCAAAGTACGAACCTGATGGCTTTCAGGAAAAATATCAAAACCGGGCTTTTCTGCCTTTAGATTCCGACGGTCACTTTGGGGAGACATCATATAATTTCATAAATAAATAAATAAATTAAAGGGACACATTCACAAGGATAAGAGTAGCCATGCAAGGTGGCTTTTTGTATCCTTGCAAAAATGAGGCCAGTGGTGGCTACCATGTATGGACGGTGTGGGGGTGGGCGACAGAAAATAAAACAGATTTACCTTCTGACGCGACGCAACGTCCTCCTTCGGTCTTCTAGTAGGCTCCAACTCAGGAATCAGCAGCAAACTCTCCTAACGAATCCTGGCACTGCTCTTATCAGCATGAGAGCAGTGCCAGGATTGGTTGGAGCGACCTCACTCAGCACATAGGACCACTGAAGGGCTGTGCTTTCTCTAACTCAGCTGTTCAAGACAGCTAGGCTAGATATGTTTAAAATGCACATGTCTGGCTGGCTGTCACAATAAGCAGGCCAAAGAGACATGTGAATTTTTAACCGTACAGCTTCCTGCTGCTGCCACTCGGTGCAGCAGCACTGGCCCGCCATGTCCGTCCCTCAGTTCAGGACGGGTCGGTTGCTGAAAAGTAAAATGGCAATAAACTTTATTACCGTTTTATTTAGCAGCTTTGGCCTGAAGCTTTCTTAGTGGCGCGATGCTCCTCCGCTCAAACGGAGGAGGCGGTTCGGTATGGGGCAGCAAAATGTGCCATCTGTGTGTCACAAAAAGTAACGCACTGGCAGCGCAAGGGGCTTGTATATATGCTCCTTAATTTTTTTTATGTGGAGAGACTTTTCTTGCAACCTCTTCCCTTTCATTGCCCAGCTTCCACTTTTTCTATTGTTTTTCTTTCAATTTCTATTGTATATTTCTATCACTCAATGTTTGACTTTATTAAGCATTAAGTGACAGGGCTGAAAGTTTTACTCAGAGGGTATTCAGCAATGCAAAGATTATCTGGTGTGGCAAACATCAAGGCTATCTAGTCTTGATTCCAACTCATGCCTTTTTCATCCTCTACCAGCCCCCAATCCCCCACCTCTTTATCTTACTCATTCAGGTTCTTTGCATCACTGCTTTCACCTTTTGTCACGTTTTTCCGTCTTTTTCTTCCTTGTTCTTTCCCCCTTCATGTTTTTCTATCTCTTATTCTCATTGATAGTCTGATGAAGAAAGATAAGTGGCAATCCCCAAGAACGAGTGACGGTGGGCTCCAGTTGCAACTACCAGCTCAAATTATGCACCAATATCCCTTTCTTGTGGTCATCTCTCTTTCGCTTTTTTATCACACTCATTCCTCTCTTCCTTTTCCTCTCCTCAATTTTCCATTTTTAACTAAAGCATTTTCTCTCCTAAGCACCTTACTCTAGTACTCATCCCTCCATTCTGCATCTGTCTCTGGAACTTGTTGCTTCTTTTTGGTGTTCTGCTACCTTTCCCCCTCCTTCTAGATCTCGTGTTATTGCCTACACCTTGTTTATCATTTCTCTCTTTCTATTTTCCTTTTGTCTGCTTCCCCCCCCATCTCTTTCCATCTGCGGTCATCCTGTTTTTCATCATGTTTTCTTTATCCTGGACTATTAATATAAAATCTGGTGATCTCTCTATCTCTCATTGTCACTCTCTGTTTGTCTTTCTTTTTCTCACTATGTTACTGTAGCCCTTTTTTCAACTGCACTTGTAACCTCCCACTGTTTTGTCTTCTCCTCTCTTTATTTTATTTCTCATACATCAAGCTATATCTAGTTCTCTTTCTATTCTCTTTCCCTGTCATTTTATTTTTTCCTCTCATATCGTATTTATTTAATTGTTTTGTTCTTTTCTGTTTTGCCTCCGGTCTAGCTGTTTTCCTGCCGCTGCTGCCCCTATGGCCCCTATGGCCCCTGCTTGTTCCTGCTCCAGCTTCCCAGCTCTTGATGCTGAGCAACTTCCAAGGCCCGTTCTCCTGCCGACACTGCCACTGCACCTTCACCCACCTCCGGACCCAGACAACTACCACCATCCCACGGGATGCCAGCAAACCCAAACCCCTGAGCTGCATCGTCCTTAACGTACGCTCCCTGCACAGACACGCAGAAGAAGATTGGGACCTCCTCAATACCCTCTAACCCGATGTCACCTTCCTCTCCGACATTGCAACCGCCATTCACAATGGGTACAAGATCCTGAGGAAAGACCGCTCCGTAGGAGGCCAGAGCATTGTCCACAAAAGTTCCTACAACCGACAACCTCCAGCTCGAACGATGCCTCGACCCCCATGGACCACATGCATTTGCAGATCCAGTTCATCCCCAAAAAGACACTCCACTGAAAATTCCGACCACCCGGACCCCGCACCCACTTCACCAACACCATCGCAGACTACATCGTGCCTGACACCCTCTCCTCCACGGACTACGTATTGCTAAGAGACCTGAATTTCCACCTGGACAACCTCAGCAACCCCAACTCCCCCACCCTCCTAGAGAACCTCGCCAACTTCGGACGGAAGCAACTCATCTCAACCCCCACCCAAATGGTGGGACACACTCTTGACCCCATATTCGTTGAAGGAAACAACATCCGCTTCTGCTACACCATAGAACCACTCTGGACAGACCACCACTGTGTCCACTTCTCATATTCTAAATCCACAACACACAAGCCTACGCCACACCTCCCATGCAGAAACTGGAGCAAGATTACCAAAGAGCACCTCACGTCTACCCTCTGCCACACTCCTCCCCCTGCCACAACAAACGCCAACATTGCAGCCAACGACCTCCACCAATTGATCGCCGTCTGTGCCAACATGCTCGCCCCTCCATACCTCCACCAGACCACACAACACGAAAGCTACCATGTATACCAGAGACCTACGAGAATCCAAGCACGTGTACCAACGACTGGCGAAAGCATAAAAAAAATGCAAAAGCCCAGAAGCACACACCACCTACAGGGCCACCACCTCAGCACACCACCAACTCATCAGATCTGCAAAGAGAAACTTCATTCAGGACAGAATTATCTCCAAATCCCACAACTCCAAGGAATTCTTCACCATCATACAAGAACTCACCAGACCACACAGGGAAACCACCAACGTCCCTCCCTCCCAGGACCTCAGCAACAAACTCATCTCCTTCTTCCACCACAAGATCAGGACGCTCTATGACAACTTTGACAACCAAGACCAAGGCACCGACCCAACACTATCCACCAGCTACGCCACCCAGCCGAACTTTCTCACCTGGACCCCTATCACAACAGAAGACACCGCAAAGACTATGAAGAGCATCCACTCCCGAGCAGCTACGGTCCCCTGTCCTACGCACATCTTCCACAGGGACACCTCCACCATCACACCTGAACTACGACAATCAGCTGCGCCCGCAAAACTGGCACGTTCCCCTATGACTGGGACCACGCCCAAGTCAAACCCCTCCTCAAGAAGCTCTCTGCAAACTCGATGGACCTCAAGAACTACAGGCCCATCTCGCTCCTCCCCTTCACTATGAAAATCATAGTGAAAATCATCAGCACCCAGATAACGCACTTCATAAAAACTAACAACATCCTCGACTCATCTCAATCTGGATTCCGCAGCAACCACAGCTCCAAGACCGCTCTCGTAGCCACGACTGACGACATTCGCACCCTCCTCGATCAAGGCCACACTGCAGCCTTCATTCTACTAGAACTCTCAGCAGCTTTCGACACTATCTCCCACCACACACTAGACACTAGACTCCACGACACTGGCATACTGGGAATTGCCTTAGACTAGATTTGCTCTTTCCTCTACAGCAGAACACAAAGAATAAGACTTACCCCCTTACTCTCCGAACCCACAGGGATCAGATGTGGAGTACCTCAAGGATCCCCACTCTCTTCAACATCTACCTGGCGCCCCTTGCAACCATCATCAGAAAACATGGACTCAACATGGTATCATACGCCGATGACACCCAGCTCATCATATCCCTCACCAAGGACCCCAACATCACCAAGCACAGTTTATAGAAAGGAATGAAGGACGTTGCATCCTGAAAGAGCAGCAGCTGCCTGAAGGTCAACTTGGAGAAAACAGAAGTCCTCATCCTCGGATCCACCCCTGCAGCATGGGATGACACCTGGTGGACCCCCACCCTCAGAAACCCTCCCACCCCCACGTACCACACCTGCAACTTCAGCATCATATTCGACTCCTCAGTCACTATGAAATGACGGATCAACGTTGTGTCCTCCACATGCTTCAACACCCTCCTCATAATCCACCAGATCTTCAAATGGATCCGCCAGACTACAGGAAGACCCATGCACTCATCACCAGCAGGCTGGACGAGGAAAACGCTCTCCACGCCGGAATCAGCAAATCACTCCTTTGCAAACTCCAGACCATCCACAACGCCGCAGCCAGACTCGTCTTCGGTCTTCCAAGACACAACCGCAGCACCCAGCACCTCTGCGACCTCCACTGGCTCCCCGTCTAAAAGAGAGTTACCTTCAAGCTGCTCACTTACGCCTACAAAGCCCTCCAAAACATTGGACCCCAATACCTCAACAAAAGAATCTCTTTCCACGCCCCCAAGAGAAACCTCTGCTCTGCTGACCTAGCCCTCTCCGAAATCCCCCACATCCACTGATCCAGAACAGGGTGCACATCCTTCTCCAACATCACAGCCACAACCAGGAACGCACTCCCCCTCAGCATCTTACGAAGCCCTACACTACAAGCCTTCAGAAAAGACCTCAAGACCTGGCATTTTCGGATGACATATGAGCCGCCCGACCCCCCACCCCCCAGCAGCACCTTGAGACCTTCACACGCGAGTAGTGCATTAAATACATTCCTTGATTGATTGAAGTGAACTAAGCTGGGAAGTAAGTAGCAGTTTTATTTGGGGTATTTAAGGGCACCTGTCTACAGGACTTCAGAAGTTGTCCTAAAAAGGAAACAGTAAATGGTGCATCGCAGTTAAGATAATAGTACATTAAGCAGACCAATTTAGGCATGACACATCACTGGGTGCCCGTTGAAGAGAATCTGTCAAATTTTCAGAATTTAAGGACCAATTTTGCAGCTTCGTTTTGAACAAATTGGAGACATCCGATCCAGCCCCTAGTAAAACCTCGTAACATTAATTCACTTAATAAAGTTTGTCATTTACAAGGGATCCTCTAATTATTTTGTGAAGTTTCCCATTGCCGTAAGGCAGGGTTTGATTAATTTGCCATGGTGCTGACCACTGGTCTGATGTGGGCATCCAAGCTGAAAAGAGATTCTCACACGAGTCCCAAATTCTGTGCGTTGGTTACAGAGGCAGGTGGGAGAGGGATCAATTCGGAAGACTAGGCGACTTTTCCTAGGGTCTTTAGTAAATGACTGGCACACTATGACTCATCTGCTGGGCCACATCCGACATTCCTTTTAGGTAAATTGGTGAAGTCATCATCAGGGTCCTTGATATATAAATAAATACATCCGCATATCAGCAGCATAAGTGGAAGTGCCAGCTTATGGTTCTGATGAGGAAAAACAATGGACTAATGAAAATAATAAATAATAAAGTTGAGAATGGGACACTGGCACCTCAAACGCCACCCTTACTTCATAGATAGCCACAAACGACTTAAAATCAGGGCAACGAGATTGAGGTAGTACATGTCAGGCACAATATGTAAGAAGTCACCTGGCCTCTATCTTAATGTTCTGTGCCTTCTTCTTCATCTAAAGTTGAGTCTTTTGGTATCCAGTTGGAGGTTTCTGTTAAAGTGCAAGTGATGTGATTTCCTATTTGTGCTTTTATGTACTATACTGAACTTCAGAGCTAAATCTTCACTTTTCAACGTAATCACGACCTCTGTACTTTCCAAAATTGATTATGGGTGTAGCTTTATACTAGCTACCCCAGAAAGCATGCTAATGAGCCTCACACATACAAAAATGTGCTCTTTAGAAAGAATCGGGCACCGAAAAATGGACCATGTGACTCATGCAGATGAGTGCCCCACTGGTGACCAGAAAAATAGTGACGTTTTTCAAAGTAGCCTATATTTGACCAAATCTACGCCTGCAGGTACAACTCTTGCATCGGGTCCAACATCTCTTCACTTTTTTTTAAAAGGTTGTAAAAAATTGTGTGACTGGTTGAGGGGGAGGGCAACCACTCCTCAAGCATAAACCACTATTCTTGTCAGGGTGAAACACAGGCAACCCCCAAATTAACCTGCGCTTAGCCTCTGGTAGATTGGCACAAAAGCAGTCATGCTTAACTTAGAGAAAATGTGTAAAGTATTTGTTGCAAAATTAGATATTAGTTCTGTGGCCTGCACAAGCAATGGGTCTACATTTGTGCTCCAATGCAAACTAAACACCCCATTGTAGTGCTTGTCTCATAGGGTAGAGTTGCAGAGCATTCCAAGGCCTACTCAAGGGAGGTGGTGTAGACGAGCAATCACCATTCACAGATATACCAAAATAACACTATATAAATGACTGTCCAGTCTGTGCTTTTTCTTTTGAAAAAGGAAAAGTACATTTATTACACACACTACTCAATACCATGCAGCAATTTACAAATATATATCAGCTGATAGAAATAATTCCTAATGAATTGCCTCCCGCCCCTGTGGCGTCTGTAAAGAGTTTGGGAGTTATTATTGACTCCGAACTCTCACTCAAAGCCCAGGTGGGGGCGGTGGTCTCCTCCTGTATGCATCAGCTTCGCAGGATCAGGAAGGTTGCTTATCTCCTGTCCCCCGAAGTCTTGCTTCAAGTCACCATGGCCCTGGTCCTTTCCCGCTTGGACTTCTCCAACTCTTTATATCATGGTCTGCCAAAAACTCTGCTTTATAGGCTGCAGATCACTCAGAACCAAGCGGCACGGCTGGTCTTCAGGATCCCTAAATGGCAGTCGGCCAAGCCTCTTCTTGCCAAACTGCACTGGCTCCCGGTCAATCTTAGGGCAGCCTTCAAGATCGGCTGCATAGTATTTAAATCCCTGACCGGCCCCTCTCCTAGGTTCCTGAAATCCCTCATCACCCCATACTGCCCCATTCGCAATCTTAGATCTTCCCATCTTCATCTTCTTGCCACTCCTTCTTTCAAACTTGCGAGGATGGGAGGTCGGAGTTTTTCACATCTTGCCCCCACTCTCTGGAATTCCTTTCCCCTGTCTCTCAAATCTGCTAACTCTCTCATTCTCTTTCGTAAATCTCTTAAAACTTGGCTTTTCCCCCAATCCGGCTAATTTCTATCTGCTATCTCACTGATCTCCCAATCAGCGCCAGGAAACTCACGGTGTCAGTGCGCTCTAGAAATACCCCCCTAACATAACATAACATTGCACAATCATTCTTACCCTCACATGTTTAAATATTATTTTGCCTCTAAATGCCAAGGGTGGAACATAACTTGGAGTGAGAGCACTTAATACGGGCACCAAGGCTGTCCACCTCATTATTTCAACAAGAATTTCATTATAGGAATAAATGCAATCATTACATATAACCATCACTGAGAGCCGTGAATACGGGCAATAAAGTATGTAAACTTTGATCACAAGTGACTGTCAGTCTCATTCTGGAAATAAAGCATTAACAAGAATAAATGTCTAAGCATGACTGGGAGTGCAGTGTATTACTGGCAACATGAATAGCACCATTTAATAACATTTATAATTACCCTACTGTGCAATTATATTCATTCACCTAGAAGGTGCTTGCAGCATGCTCTTTGGAAAACTTCCAACATACAATACTGCATTTATAAACGTGGTCCCTAAAGGACATCCATCCATTCTATAAATATATGCTTGTGCAATTACCAGCTTTCACCACTAGAGGGTGTTTACCAGAATCAAAATCCACATTGAAAACTTTCAGGCAACAATGATTGCAGCCATAATCTTTGCCCCTCGAACAGCGCCTCATTTCAACCCTGAATAACAAAAGTCCCAGCAGAGAAAGGGAATTCAACCAGGGTAAAACCCTCTTTTTAATGCCCCCCTAAACTAGGGCAGGGACTGGTGAATTACTTTTGTGGGGAGTCTGCGTTGCTTCTGAAACCCCTGCACTTTACCAACATTTTGATGGTGACCCGCTCTCCTGGGATCACCACAAGCGAGTGGTTTCCAGGTATAGATGAGGGCAAAAGTGACAAGTCCCTCAGAGCATTGTGGGGGCTCCTAGCGAGCAAAGTGAATTTGTGAACAACAGCCCCCTGTCTGCGCTGGTGAGAGCCATAACACTGGGTTTAAAGACGCCATCATGCCACTCCTTCTTCTGGGGGTGCCCGGTTCCACACAGGTACCCAGCGTGCAGTCACCACATTGGAGAACAGCTCGGGGGGGACAGCCAGTCTGCTCCTGCTGGCTCCCCGTACAGCCAGCCCACTTGCGGTCTGTCACAGGAGCTGGCACTTCCCTCTGGTCTTCCTGCTCCTGTGGGGAGACACCTGCAGTGCAGACAGGCAAGCAGACCGCATGGTGGAGCGCAGTGGCATTCCCCCTTCTCTTTAGGTGTCGCCTAGGCCCACTTGCAGGTTCACAGGGAGAGCGATGACCCTGCATGTCTTCATGTCTACTTCAGCTTGGCCCGCGGATAGGATCCTGAGCCCCCCTTGGCAATTTCATGGTAAGAGCAACGGCTCTCCTAATCTACATTTCTTTGCCGGGGTCCAGGTATGGGGTTCTGGGCCCCAGTGACAGTTTCGCGGGCGTAGGACGGCACTCCCCATCTTAGTCTTCATCCCAGGGGATTTGCGACTGCGCTCCATAGAAGGGTTTCTTCTTGTGGGCAGCGCATCAGCCTCCAGTCCCGGTGTTCCTCAGAAAAAGCACATCCAAAAGAGAGTTCTTCCCCTTGCACAAGACCTTTTGAGGTTGGGTGTGAGGTGCTAACAGTAATGCACCTCTGGCCTATCCTGAGGTGCCACATCACCTCTCCGACCCTGTTTCAATCTTCCTGCACAGGCATTTCTGATACTTTAAGACGGCATCACCCAGGAGCCACTTGCCACATGTGCTCTGGGGTTTCAGCTCCACCTGTCGCTGACATCACTACCAGGGCCTTTCACCAGAAAATTTTCATAGGAGACCCCCCTCTGGTCAGGCTCCAGAGATCTGGACTCCATCATTTGCGGAGTGGCTTGGGCAGGCCTTCTCCTTGGCACAGGATGACAGTGGGCTGATTGATGCAGAGCAATTTAACTAATTCTCTTCCTCCTTAAGAGTTGACCTAAGCACCGTCAATTGCTTTCTTGGAGGGGTGAGGTCTTTGCTCCTACAGCTGGGAAGAAAAGTAATTATTCCAGCCCAGCAGGGTCACAAAATGCCTGGGCTCAGATCCTGAGGAATATATGTTGTTACAATGCAAACAATTACAATGCATGCCTTTACAACAAGGTTTTTACATCGCAAATACCATTACAAAGCATGATTTTATAATGCATGCCGTTACAAAGCATTTTTAGAAACCATCATTATAACACATACCATTACAACGCATAATACTTTTGGAACAACAGTGGGGTAAGTGTTGGATAGTTTAGGGGTAAAAAATACTATTTCCACTAAAGTGAGTGCAACAGTAGGGTAAGTGTTGGATAGTGTTAGGGTAAAAATACTATCCCCATGTACTCCAAAACCCATACCCACCCTAAAACTAAACAATCCCCATTACTTACCGTATAATGCGTTGTAATGGCATGCGTTGTAATGGTTTGCATTGTAATGGCAGGCGGAGTGGTGACATGCGTTGTAATATGGCATGCGTTGTAACCGCATGCGATGTAAAGGCAGTTGAGTTGTAACATCTGTGTTGTAAAGGTAGTGTGTTGTAATGACTGTGTTGTTTTGGTTGTTTCAAGATCCTGAGCTGAACCACAGAAACATGATATTTCTGGATGACCCATAAGTTGTACAGATATGCTTTTGGACTTTACGGAATTGTTCTTTTCACACAGGTTGCAGTGTAAATTGGTGCAACTCTAAAGTTTGTTGACCCAAGGGAACTGAAGCTGTGCCCTAAGGCAGCCTTTCCCATTCGAGTATAATGGAGTATTACTACATTTAAGACAGTAAAGCACACTGACTTCCTTACATGTGTACTCTCCCAGTACAAGGCCTATTCCAGGTCACTAACCAACCCTGCATAGTCCCTTCTGCGCCAGGCTACATGTGCGCAGTTCCTGGTCTGGGCACAACAGGAGTCTCCCAAGATCAGCCCTCACACATGTGCACATGCTGTGCACATGTGTCCACATGTGACCAGCCCAGTGCCCCTTACCCTGGCTGCATTGCAGCGGCCTTATCTCCCTAGGCGGACACTGGCAGCAAGCACATGTAGTCCATTTTACCATGAGTCCTAGGTTATATGGCTCTCCCAATGGAAAAGGTAAAAAATGAAGTGATCAAAAAGCAAAATAATCCAGGTGGATTAGATGGTCCGAATGGCCTTCTCACAGTATTTATGCAGCACTTCAAACAGTAAATATGTGAAAACACAACACAAGAAAAATCCCACACCAATTTGAAAAATAGTTTACAATTTAATTAATTATGTGAGACCAAAACAACAAAAATCCAATTAGTAGAGCCTGAGATGTAACACTTATTGAAACAATCATATTCTAGTGTAAAAAGTGTGAGCTGTAATTATTAGGCAGACGAAACTAAGCATTGTAACCTGCATTACTGAATGGTGAAAAAGATAAACAGTTCGACCCTTAGAACATTACTATATGTTTATACTCATATCTTTTTTTTTATACCTTTATTTTTTATTGATTGAAAAGCAAAACATACAACTGGGAAAAGGAGTTGTTAATGCATGAAGTATGCTCAATTGCTGGCAGAAAGTTACAGCAATCGGCAGAAAGTATTGTAGCAGACTCTTCAATGAGAAACATAGAGTTACACCAACATCACATATATGCAAATACATAGGTCAATTCTCGTACAATTGTAACCGTCAGGCATGGGCTAGGCATCACAGTATTAATGACTTGGTTCTGTCCTGTCGTGTGAAAGGTCTAGACTTTCTTCATCCACGTCCAAGTCCAGATTGTAGTATTTTATTCATGGCATCCAAATTTTTCGAAATTTAAATCACTTTCTCCTCAACCATTTATAGGTCCATATTAGACTTCCATTCTGTGAGTGTGGAAAGTTGTTGGTCCACAGTACTTAGCTATGTCTCTTTTGCCTACTACTAATCCTAGATTGGCCAGCAGGAGACTGTGTCGTGGTAGGTCGATGTCTGTGGGGATACCCAGTAGCAGGAATGTTGCGTGTTTATACTCTATCATTACCTACACCATTGAAAGCATAGTGGGTATAACCTATGCCAGATCCATTGGGATAACCTAACCCTCCATACCTAAGTATGATGTGTCAGGAAGTCTGTGTAGAACAGCCTATCGTCCTTTGCAGGATTACGGTTAGAGTCAGCAGGGCTGCATCACAGTCGCAGTGTTCCAGGACAATCCCAGCAAAAGTGCTCCTCAACCGAATGTAGCCCAGAGGCTGTTTATATAATAAAATGACTGTTCCAATTGCACTGTGTCAAAGGTGCAGAGCAAATGTGATGGTTTGCCTGGAGCCTTAGAGCTGTCTCCAACCGGACAGCCAAATACAAGGGCATTGTGTTTTATGTACCTAGCCTTGGACAGAGTGTACAAAGAACATGATAATAACACTTGCTAAGAAATAAACTGCATGTATGAAAGCTTCAAGTGTAATACATGTAAAAAGTCACCAGTAGAAAAAGATGTCACGCTAAAATGTGAAACCAGAATGGAGGATCAGAGCAGGCCTTTATGTACTTTACAACAGAGCCTTTCGAGTCACTCTGGTGGTCCTGGGTATAAGATGCAGGTCCAGTCCTTTCACTCAGGCAGCAGGGCAGCATGACAGCAGGGCAACAGAATAGCGGTCATTCTTGCAGAACAGAACAGCAGCCCTCTGAGTCTTCTACGGATCCCGAGGTGCACTGAAGAGTTGGGTCTGAGGTCCCAATTTTTATATTTGGTGCCCACTTTGAAGTAGTAGAAGTTTCTAGAGGCTTCCACACCAGGAGGTGCTTGACATTTCGTGCCTCCCTGCCATGGCCCCTGCTTCTCTTGGGTAACAAAAGACTGTTTGTGAGTGTTCTCAGACAGAGCCTTTGTGATGTGCAAGTGTGGTAGGTGCCAGCTCCTCTCCCTCATCAAGTCAGAGATGACCCATCCTGCCAACACCTATTCGCCTTTGTCTCACTGTCTGGGAGTAATTCACAAATAAGGGTGGGCGTAAAATCCGTTTCGCGGGCGAATTTGCGGATTTTCCGTGATTTCGCGATCCGCGAATCTCGCGAAATCGCGGTAAAATCAGCGAATCAGCGGGGACGAATTTTCAGCCAAGCAAGGGTTACAGCAGCAGGTGCAAAAGTTGAACCTAATTTCTTTGTAACCTTTTACAAAAGGGTTACAAACAAATTAACTTCAACTTGGACACCTGCTGCTAATTGCTTCCTGGCGCCTCATTGCCTACTTGCAACTATTCTCTGACCCTGCTCTGACCCTTGAAGCAGGGTCAGAGAATAGTTACAAGTAGGCAACGAGGCACCTGTCCAAGGAATTAAACCTCATCAGGAAGCACTTACAGATATAGAAAGCAGGAAGAAGGGAGAGGATGGCAAATACACCCATTTTGAGTTGTCAGGAGGGGTTAAACTAAAAGAGACCTTTACAGCACAATTTTCATATGCATTTTGCTAAAAATAAAAAGCTGTATGTTCTGTAGGGGCAACTCAGGGATCTGGCCCTTCAGAGATCCGGCCTCTCTTTCTTTCTCTCGTTCTCTCTCTCCCTCTCTCTTTCCCTCTCTTTCTCTCTATCTATCTATCTATCTATCTATCTATCTATCTATCTATCTATCTATCTATCTATCTATCTATCTATCTATCTCTCTCTCCCTCTCCCATAAACGACTGCATGGGTAACTTCGCTATGCAAGCGGCTTGCGAAGACGCAAAAATCCCCGCGAACACGCAAAAAACCCGGCGAACACGCACAAAACACCGCGAACATGCAAAAAAACAAAAATCGGCAAATTCGCACAAATTCGCGAATTTTGCGGATCGCGAATTCGCAAATCCGCAAATTCGCGGATTGCGAATTCGCAAAATTTGCCCACGCTTATTCACAAAGACCAACTGGCAGGTACACATAGTCATGTGACCAAGGATACAAGTGCAGGCATCAAATGGTTGGAACAAGAAAATGCTAACTTTATAAAAGTGCCATTTTCAGAATTGTGACTTAAAATCAGAGTTTACTACTACAGCGGGTATTAAAGTACAATTCTCTAGACACCAAACTCAAAATTCCTAACTTCTCCCAATTGAAAGTTAGCACTTATTTAATGTAATAAGGTAACCCAATGTTATCCTAAGGGAGAGGTAGGCCTAAGCATGGGCGCAAAATCCGTTACGCTCGCGGATTTTGCGGATTTTTGGTAAATTCACAATCCGCGAGATTCGCGAATTTCCCGCAAAATCCGCAAATCCGCGAGCAGCGGATTTTATGGCTTGCTCGCACTGTTCGCGTGAGTTTGCGGCTTCCCAGTTCAACTTTGCGCCCCGCGAATAAGTGCTAAATTGCAGAAATACGATCTTAGCAAAACTGAAACTACTTACCAGGTTCAAAAGTTCAAGCTCATCATTAGTAGCCATTTCCTGTACTGCTTCCTGAGGGGCCCCTCCAGAGTTCAGTTGCCTACTTGCAACTAATATGTGACCCTGCTCTGACCCTCAGAATAGTTACACAAAGGTCCTGAATTACAGCTAAGGCAGACAAGCAGGAGCCAGGCTGGAAGTTCAAATCCAGTGACACATTAATCAGCCCCTAATTCATTATTGTCAGTTGGGGCAGGGCAGGTGTTGTAACTAATTTTGCAACAATGAAAGCACTTAGCAAGTGCAAAAGATCACTAATCAGGAAGCACTAAGGAAGCAGGTGCCAGCTAAAAAAATATTCTGTGACACATTAATCAGCCCCAAATTAATTCAGGTCACTTGAGGCAGGGAAGGTGTGCTTTGCTTTGCCACAATAATGTACACTGGACAACCAGAGGGTGCTGTGATGAAACAGATGGTGGCATGGGTGGGCCAGAGGGTGGCATGAGTAGTCAGAGAGTGGCAGTGGTGACAGAGAGTGGCAGTGATGAAGAAGAGTGTCCCAAACAGGCTGGACACGTAGAAACAACAAGTTCGCAAAACTTGCGACCCGACAGGTAAGTTCGCATTTGCGAAATTGTACAAAACCCTCGCGAACTGGCAGAAACCCGCGTGAACACACCAAAAAAAATCCGCAAATTCGCGAGAATTCGCGGATTTTGCGGATTGCGAGTTCGCAAATCCGCAAAATTCGCGAACGCGAGATTCGCAAAATTCGCCCATGCTTAGGTAGGCCTTGATATAGTGACTCAAACATTAAGAGTTTTTTGCTACCAGGACATGTAAACTTTAACAGTATATGCCCAACTTTTTAAATACACTGCACCCTTCCTCTGGGCTGCTAAGGGCCTACCCTAGGGGTGACCTAAAAAGGATGGGTGAGGCCTGGCAAAAGGTTTATGTTGCCAGATTAAAATGGTAGTTTAAACTGCACACACAGGCTGCAATGGTATGTCTGATGTATGGATTAAAAGGCTACTTAAGTGGTTGACACAATCAGTGGGGAAGGCCCACTAATAGCATTTAATCCGGGCACTGTAGTACCACTTTACTAGGGACGAGTATATTAAATCGGTCATTTGGGTGTATGTCAATGTTACCATGTTTAAAGGATATAGCACAAGCACTTTAGCACTGGTTAACAGTGGTAACGTGTGCAGAGTCCTACAGCCAGCAAAAACAGGAGGATAGAAGGCAAAAATTTGGGGTTAAAAGGATGTCTGGTCCAACAATGCCTTAAATGCATTTTTGTATTGCTGGGTGTCCTAATGTCTCTATCATGCTGTGATCTACTTTTCAGATGGCAGAAGCACCCTTTTTAGCTCAAAGAGTGTATGCATGTGGAATATGTATAGTGCAAACGTAGCCAAGAGGTAGTGGAGTGTTATATAGGGTCAAAGGCAAAGATGTAAAGTCACCAAGTGATTAGAATGCAGCTGGGTACTGAAAGAGGAAGTGATATGTTTTATGACATGATGCAATGTTTTTTAAAGGGGTCTCTCCTAAAATAGAGTTGGGTTGGATGGGCCTGATGGCTACTGGGATGGCATTCTAGATCTTAGATGCAATCATGAAGAAGTTCGCTGCCTTGTTTTTTTCTTTTTGCATTTCTTCATTTTCAGTCTGATGTTGTCCTAACTGTGGGTGTGGTGAGAGCCAATGGAGCTGGTGCATTTGCATGCTAAATATGCAGGAGTGCTGATCACAATGGCTTTGTAGCTGATGCAGGTGGTTTACAAGATGGTGTGATATCGAAAGGGGAGCATGTAGAATTCCATCATCCACCATCAGAGGTGATGCAGTGATACGGAGGAGGGGCTAGGGACATCCCAAAAAATGGCCTGCCCTATATCCCCGCTCGTGCCTTCAGGTCCAGTAACTTGGGCCTCCTACAGATTGATAGGATTAGGTGAGTAAGATGGGGCGGAAGAACATTTTCAAACTACAGCAAAGTTATGGAACAAAATGCCAACAGCCATGAGGTTCCAGTCAAACCTGCGTGCATCAAGAGAGAGAGGACTAGAAAGCTAGTCCAAGTCTCCATAGTTTATATGTGTTATCAAAAGAGACTAGCTTAAATATGACCAATATTGTTAGGACTCTGATTAGATTTGTCATGGGCACCTCGTTGGTGAGTTCATGAAGCCCTCACCCACCAACCTGGTTGGGGGCATGCTTCATCATCGGGCCCACCCAGTGACACCTAATGTGTCCCGGGTGTGCTGCGATGCCTGATTACAGCGGAGCTGGTATTTTACTGAGAGTACAGTGTGAGGTGTAAAGTGAAGTGTGAGTTAAAACGGCTTGGCGAGAGTCCCAGTACCCGAGGGTAAATAAAATTTTAATAACTGGGCCCCTGTCAGCGGTTAAAATAAGGCTTGGGGATGTTTAAGGGAGGCGAGTTGCTACCTCCTACATCCATCAGTTGGTCAACATGTTTCAGCCAGTGCCTTAAACTAAATCTGGCTTTCCTCAGGACCTTTTTAAAATAGAGTGTAGTGCAGGATAAAAAGGAGTGTAATCCAGGCTATGTGTTACACTCACTAAGGTGTTTCTCTAAGTGTGAGAGGGGATTCCCTTCTCATATATGCCTGTTTATGTTCCTGTCGCTGAGCCACGTTTGTTGCTTGCAATCCTTGACAAGTAGCAGGAATTCTTTCTTTTGATGGGTTGAGCTCAGTTGAAGTAGATGTCTGTGTTGTGTGTGTTATGCTATGCTTAAATATTGCCCCAAAGTGTCTGCAGGGTTCACAGGGTTTATACGTGAAAAGGAAAACCATCATGTTGCAGGTCAGGTATAGAGCAGTTCCCAACTGATACATTGTGGTAGGCAAGATAGATCACTGGTGGACTCTGACAGTGGTAGGGAGCACCTGGGACTAGAAGGTACAGGTGATGTGATGGTTGGACAGGTAGGAGGGGAATCAGTGTATGATGTTACAAGTGAATTCATAAGGTGGATGAGAGTGGGATTGTTGAGACAAATCACTTTTAACAAAGGAAGCTAACACATCAGCTAATAAAGATGCATGTCTCATCTTAGTACTGTGATGTGACCTAAATCTTGACCGACAACAGTACATTCCCCATATAGATTCCAAAAAAACCTGGGGAGAAGTGAAATAATCTTCTTCAGGATTTTTGGATTAGAGTAACCCTGCCGAAGGGTGATAATTCTAGAAGTTTTGTAGATCTAGGAAGGATTTCTTAATTTGGGGTGTCAAAAAAGAGAGATATAGATGATCAGGAATCTTGCATGAACGTAAAAAGTGACTGCCCTAGTAATGCATGGTGTAATGATAGAAGCCGCTTTACTAGTAACCCAGTAACAGTGAAGGTCGGGTGTCATACTCTTTGCCGGTTGCCTGCATTTGCTTTAGAAGTCCTTCAATTGCCACCTCCTTAACGTGAGACACATTAAACTAGGGGTACAGATTCGCCTTAACTAGACTTCAGTGGTTAAAACTGGATCCATGGCAGTAGTGCTACAGTAATCCATTTTAATTTCGTGCGCCCTAAATCACCTTTTATGCCAATGATTTTGTTCTTGAAAAGCTTTAAATGGTTTTGCCTTCTCCATAGAGTTTGTAGGACAAGAAAGGAGGCATCATGGCTTGCTAAAAAGTTGGCAACACTTTAGGAAACTATTCAGGCTTAATCATTTGAGGCCTTGATCTTGAAACTCAGATATGCTTATTTTCTTTCAGAAATCGAAATTGCTTCTAGTGTTTGCTTATCCACCACATGTGCACTGATGTTGATTCACCAAAATGCCAGGACTAGCAGAAGTAACATTCTACATCTGTTGACCTCTATGACTTCACAGGAAGTGACACCATAGGATCCGATGTCTTCTCAGGATATGATATCATAAACTCATTGACCCCAATGACTTAATATGTAAGAAATCAGTAAATTAACAATCCTGCCATACTTTCAAGATGAATGAAATGCAATAATAATAATAAAATAAATAATAAGTCCACTTGTAAAGTGCCATGGTTACACTAATGCCAGTGTGTCCCCGCGCTGCGGTAAGATCAGCCAGTGGTCAAAGCCCAAAACCCCCCTGACTTATCCTTGAGGAAAAAGATATGTTTTTAATTTTTTCCTAAAACATCTTTCTTGGGTCTCCATCCGGAGCTCCTTTGGGAGGCATTCCATTGTTTAGCCACCAGTAGACGAAAGGACAGGCCACCCATCCTGGCCTTTTTTATGGCCGGCACACGTACCAGACCAACCCCTCCCGACCTCAGCTTACGTGAGGGAATGTGCGGAGACACAAGTTCTGCCAGATACGCAGGAGCCTTTCCCTGAAGAATCCTATGGCAGACGCAGAGTGCTTTGAAGGCAACTCTTTCTTTAATCGGGAGCCAGTGAAGTGCCGCCCGTGCTGCCCTAGCACAAGATCTTCTCGGGCGCCTCAGAATGAGGCGGGTGGCTGCATTCTGCACTCCCTGCAGGCGCAGCAAGCATCTGGCTGGTGCGCCTAGATACAGAATGTTACCGTAGTCTAGGCGAGAAGTCACCAGCGCACCATGGGCAGTAGGTCCAAGGTTTTTCGCAGGACCTTCAGAATTCCGAAGCACGTACCTGCCACCCGCCTAGTTTGGTAGTAAAAAGAAGGGCTAGGATCTAGCTAAACTCCCAGGTTTTTTGCCTGTGCACATGGCGTAGGTGTCGCCCCCAGGTCCTGAGGCCACCATGCCGACGACCACATAGTTGGGGTCCGCCCCACCACCAGCACCTCCGTCTTGTCGCCATTCAGCCTCAGGCAGTTATCCGCCATCCATGCAGCCAATTCTTGCATGCATGCCCTGAAGCTGGAGGCGGCCGACTCAGGGTCCTGAATTAGGGAGACCACAAGCTGTGGGTCGTCCGCATAGTATACAACCCTGATCCCAAACCTCTCCACAATCCCCACCACGGGAGCAATATAGATATTAAACAGGGTAGGGCTCAGGGTCGATCCCTGCGGCACTCATTTTCTCAGCTTGATGAGGCTTATTAAAGCAGAAATGTCTATTTTAGTAACCAATTATATTTTGATTAGCATATTGACATAAAATGTCAGTGGTGTACTCATTACCTATTCTGTGCAACTATAAAATGAAAACAACCTGAAGTTACAGACACACACTAAAGAACTTCAGATCAGACTCCGAGCTGCACTCGTGCTTTGTGTTCTTTTTACCTCAATCATATCATGCCATATCTTTTTCTTTCACCATCTCTACCTCTCTCAGCAGTGCCTCGGAGTCTCTCTCTAACCACCACTGCGGCAATATCTATATCTGTTGTTTTCTGTCGTTCTCTCACTGCCACCCCTTCCTCTGTAATACTCATCTCTCCTCTTAACAGTACCTCTACAATCAGGTTACACCCAACTCTTCTAATTTCCCATTTACTTTAAAATCTACATCTCTTATTCTCACACCTGTGTCCCATGTCCCCCCAACTGCCACCACTCATTCGCCTACTCTCATTATGCATGCCATTCCCCAATCACATACCTTTTTTACATTCCCACCCCTTATCTCTAACAGCCCTACTATTTCCTTTATTTTCCTTGGACTTCTTTGCACCTCAACCTCGCTCATTTGATACCTTTCTCTTCCCCAATTAGACTGTTTCTTCCAACTCTGTCAATGTCATTCTTTGGTAATATCTCTACCTGTTTTTCACTAACCTATATCCAAGGGTGGCTGATAACCTTTGAAAGTTGTGGGACAAGTGAAGAGCCCCACAGCTTCCCAAAAGCCAAAAATAAAATAAAACCTCCAAAAGACAAAAATAAATCAACCCTTCCAAAAGCCAAAAATAAACAACACGCATCATGCAATATAAACACAAGCTAAATCACTACACTGACATGCATTACACTAACATTGCAAATAAATATATTAAAATTAAATGTTACTTACCCACTGGATGTGCGTTCTCATCTGTGTACTTCTGCATTCTGTGGCATGAGCCGAAGAGCTAACTCCCCTAACCAATCCAGACTCTGCTGTCATGCTATTAGCCGTCCATCACCACCCCCTTTTGTACCGTCATGCTATTAGCCAGCATGAGATAAGTGCCAGGATTAGACAGAGCGGGTTGGCAGGATGCTCCTTCAGGCCCTGGAGGCATGTGCTTTCTTTCCACCCAGCTGTCTAACACAGCTTGGGTGGACAGTTTCAAATTGCGCATGGAAGGCTGCTCGTTGCAAGACAACCAGCCAAACTGACATGCGCACTTTTGGCGACTGTTCCAGTCCACCATGCTGTCAAATAGCATCATAGAACATGCCCCACATATTAGTCAGCTTGGGGCGGCTAGGGTGCGCATCAGTAAACAATAAAATGGCAATGAAATAGTTTAATTGCCATTTAATTTTTTACATTTGCTACATGCAGTTTGCGGAGGGCGGAGCTCCTCCGTCTTAATGAAGAATCCGCCCCTGCCTATATCTCTACTACTTTCTCTGCAACTTCACATCATTCTCATGTCTAATCTGTTTTCTTTTCACTTGCAGAGTTCCAGAGTTCAAATTGGCTCAGCTGAAGCCCATTCAGTTTTTACTTCATCTTCATCACCATCTTTGGCTACTAATTATCCTTTTTTCTTTAGTTTCACTGTTTACTATATTTCTAATGCTTTCATTCTCTAACCAGGATTGCAGTAGATTTCGCCTTCTTTACCGCTCTCATATCTTCTTATCTTTATATCTCCAAGTTTCCTTTTTACCTCACCACTACCTAAAACATTATTTCCAGAGTCCATCTTCCTCTATCACGATGCCCTATTGCATTAGTTCTACTCTTAACTCCACCTTTCCCAGTTTATGTTTCAAGTCATTGAAGTTCCTGTTATTTCTCTCTGTGCCCTACCTGTTCATGTTTATGCTGTGTCCTTCCTCACTCTGTCACTCCCACTGCAGGTTTAATATGTGCAGGAGTTTTGCAAACCCTCACCGAAAACATAACACACCAGGGCAGGAGTTGTGTAAGTCTCTTTTCCAAAACAGTTATGGCTTTGGAGAGAAGCAACCGGGCATTGTTTCTTAACTAAACAGCTACTGAATGGGCAGTAAGGTCTCCTTCATACAAATTTTGCAGCGTCAGCATTATTTGAGAGTACATACTTCACTAACAGAGTCACCACAGGAAGCAAACAAGCATGCAGTTTTCCCTCACTCGTGTGCAAGCCTCACTACATAGAAAAGTAAAGGCCTCGTAACAGTTGGGCAGATGTGGGAAAGAAGCACAAATTATGGGTTTGGACATAACAGAAGTGTGTAAAATAAACGATTTGCCTGTTTTCCCTCACTCCCCTCTTTCTAGATTTGTTTTTCAATTCCTCTTTTTAGGGAAGACCGAAACCTTGCTCTGTACATGTGATTTAAGGCAGCAGAAAAAGTGAAAAGTGAAACAAACTATGCTGGTGTAGCAGACCCACTCGCCCTGCCCTGCAGTATAGCATTTAAATTCATTAAGGTGTCCATTCCAGGTACTTGAGAATGTATGGAAATTAAAATATTATGAAGTTTGGTGTGCACTATCATTAATTAATGTTTCTTGGTTTGCGGGAAGCAGAAGAGAGTAAATAGGGCTCTGAGTCCCGTTTTGCTTTTGTTTCTTGCGCTACCTTTGTGATCTTGCAGCCAGGGGTCACAAAGGCAGTGCCAGGGGTAGCAGGAGATAAGCTAGGGGTCGCAGGGGCCACCCCTGACGTGTAAAGTTCCCTTTTTTGTTTTGTCTCTATGCTACTGTTAGAAATACATTTTAAAACAAATTAGAATGACACTCTACCCTGGGCTTCAAACATAAATTGCATTTTTACAAACATGATGGGCAGTAATGTGGTGCTGAAAACATGAAAACACGACGCTTTGATATTCAAAGGCCTTTAACCAGATGCTTTCCCTTTAATAAATCATGTTCCTTTGAATGCTAAAACATGCACAGATATAATTTAGTTAATGTGACTAGTTTAGTTTCTATCTTAACCATAGAATGTGTGTTTTAAACTTGCAATAATTATTAAACATGTGTGCAGCATTGATGGTCTTAAATTAGCACAACATTTAAAAGTGCAGAAAACAGTGAGAGTAACTAGAATTAATGGTTTGTAGAAATGCAGTTTGCTCAGGAAGCTGAATTAATCTTTGACCTTCCAGATAACAGCATGTGCCTTTGGTTTGTGAAATAAAGACACCTCAGCATGTAACCTCAGAAATGTTCTGATATAGTATTTGTTGCTGGTAAACTGACTTAAAGCATCATTTATTTGTCACAAGGAACAGAAAACACACATATTTCAAAATGCTTTACCATATTTTGTTTCTAATGATTTTCTGCTTAAATAATAAGTATCTTTGCAGCTTACAGACCCTTTGTTCAGTTAAAATAACATATGCATAATTAGAAGGTTAGGAAATTTGGGGGAATATCATCAAGGGGCCGCAATAGAATTATCGCCGCTTTAGCGTCTGTTTTCGGGCAAAAAGCGACAATAATTCTATTGCCTTATTAGCAAGATCACGCTAGCGCGTGAAACCATGCCTTAGCGCCCATTTATTTGTGCCTCGCCTCATATCGCTAATGAGATGCGAGGTAGGCGTTCCCTACAGAAATTCAGCGAATATAGTTGCTAACCCAGCTTCTCTCTATTAACAAGGGTATCGCTAACGCACCTAGCGACATTAAATATAGCGCTAACTGGGTATATCGCCGGTTTCTAACACCTGCTATTTTCCCGACTTAGTCATATGTATCATGGGAGGTGGATCATAATGCTGAGTCCACATCTCCCTATCCACAATGTTTTCCCTAACGCTTGTTTTTTATAGCTGGTTATCCTGCGATATTGCCGCTTATCACCTCTATTGCTGGGATTTCTATTGCCTCGGCGATGCGTGTTGTTAATAGTGCGCTCACCGGGCGATAGAATCAGGCAATAGACGGCGTTAGGATTGTGCACACTAACAGCGGCCAGCGATAATATCGTGCCCCTTGATGATATGCCCCAAAGTAATTTTGGATGAAGATTCGAACTGTGAAAAGAATGTGCCATGGGTTAGATTTATTTGTTTGCCACAAAGAAGATAGCCAGCTCATGCATGATGTGGGAGAATGCTTAGATTAGTATTGAATTAAGACAAGAACGGAGTAACTTTGAGCTAGAGCTTAGAAACTTGTTCCTAGTTTAGTAAGCCTGGAGAGAAAAGATTTGCACAGCTATAGACTTGGAGAGATTGCTTTAGCACAGGACAGATTCCACTGGAGAGATGAGAGGCAGATCAGCTGAGATTTAGAGCAGAAAAATGTCAGGCAGCGTTCTTGTAACATTTATTGAAACCCAACCTTTATGCTGTGACTAATTGGCTTTGCCAAGGCTTATGTTTTCAATGCTTTATTTTCTTTTTATGGGAAATTTCGCAATCTCACTCTTGCCTTTCTTTTTTTAGCTCTTCATAGGTTCTGACTGACATTATTTGCTCCCCATTTCTTAGAATAGGGACTCTTTCCATTATGGAATGTGCAGTATGTACATTATAATATGATCTGTACTGACTTTATTTTATTATTTCCATTCCATAATCTGATTGATATTTGACTAATGAATAAAGAATCAAAAAACCTAAACATTATTTAGAAAATAAAACCTTTTAAAACTGCTCAAACCTCGCATTGTTGACTTACAATAAAGAACTTGACAGTTGATGATATACTTGACCTGCTTCAGCTCCAATTCAGAAAACGGCAGCCAAAGTACATTGGGCTGTCAAAAGTCATCAGAAATTCTAGAGGGCAAAATCCATAAGTTGGTGTGTTTAGTCTTAAATACCCATTGACAAAATCCTCCTATATTTCTCATACTACTGTATGTTTGTTTATCGCTCCTAATGTAGATGTGTTATAGGGTGGGAAAGGTTCCCGAACTTGTTTGTTATGAGAGGAGTACTTTTGTTGCATACATTAGACATTTCTCAGTGAAAATCGTAAGTACAAGTTGGGGAAGGAAACTTACTCATTCATTATACAGGCATTCTCTCTCAGAATCTTTACTCTTTCTAGTTTTCTTTTCTTTGATTTCTTTGTCTTTTCTTTCTCTAATTGTTAAATATTGTATGGATTTGTTATCATGAGCTGAAAGCCATTTTGTATTTCTGGCAGCCATTTTAGTTTGCCACGTGCTGCCACGTGCTCACCATGTGCTCTGTCCTCCCTCAGTGTTGACTGCTCCTGTAATCTGCCTAGAAACGAACTATATTCAGCATCTTCCACCTTCGCACAGGATCAGTTGAGCTTGTAGCTGTCCTTGCAACTGTTCCTTGTATGTAAATCTCAGGATGTGTTTGCCAAAAACAGCCAATTAGCTCCTCCCACTTTGTTGAGCAAGCAGATCTTGCATGTCCATATTAGTCATTTTGCATGCTTACATGAGCCAGGATTGCCCCTTGGTCTTATGCTGACTATGTAAACCTATATATATATATAAGGCCCCAGTTTTCTGAACTCCTTAGACTGTCTCATTCAGTTGCTAAGGCTTCTGTGTGACGTAGTCTGACTCATTTGAGGTTAATAAAGATGGAACTTTAATATTTCAGCTTCTGTGCCAATTTCTTCATTGTTGGTTTAAAAGGACCAAATATCAGTGGGACCCCTAGGAAGGTTAATTGATTTCTTCAGATGGCGCTCCAACGTGGACCTCATCAGAGAAGTGGCTATCTGAGGGAGTGATCTTGTCAGGAGACGGAAATCTACTGAGGAGGACAGGACAGGATTCTACTAAGGAGGTACTCTGTGCACGGAGATTCTGGGGATTCTCTGTCTCTGCAGCCCAGTATATTTCTGATCTTCCTGATTTTGATCCTCCACATGATGTCACCCCTGACTGAGAACCTTTTTGGCGTGAGTATTCTAAAAAGACCGTTAGGTCATTCAGAACTTGGCAATTAGAATTTGGACAACCATTTGTTTGGTAAGAGTCGTTCTGCGGCACTTGCTGTTGGTTTTGTTGCCTTTTATTGGTAAGGTAGTTTAGTAACACTTACTGTGGCTTAGATTTGAGTTGCCAAACTTTTGATTAGTATGTATGTAATATGTAAATTGCAATTTATGTAGGCAGGTAATGAGGACATTATTCTCTGTTTGACTTTGTTTGAACGGCGCACCGCACAAAGAGTACCCTAAGCACTACTTTGATTATAATATTTGCATATTTTGCAATATTTTTGGCATGCCTGTTTCAAGCACACATCGAAGAATGTGTTTCTTTTTGGAGGTACCATGGTGGAATGTAAATTAAATTAGTCGGCTCCCTTGAGGGAATAGCTAGATAGGTTTAGGTATAAAAACATATTTCTTCCTTGGTGATTCTGTATCCCCATGGAATTCAAATATGGACAGAATACAAACAAGGATCCTTTTTCTGCGCAATTTTATGAATGGAGATATGCAGAGCGATTTTTTGATGTTCTGCTAGCCAAAGCTAGTGAATTGAGTGTATTTTGGCTTCTTGGAAATAAATCAGTCTGTTAGGCTGTTTTTGCAGTCTTTTGGAACACTATTGAGAAGCGCTTCTTGTAAATATGACTTACAACTAGTATTTACAAATGGTTTGATTTAAGTACAGTCTGTGGGCTGTCCTTTGTTTCTGTCTTAAGTGTTGATCTGTGGGTTAAATGTGTGTTTAAATGTCTATGTGGTTCGTGGTTTTACATTGCAACTTCTGTGAGTAAATTGCGATTGCGCTCTTTGTGTATAGATTGTTAGCCTTAAGCGCGCTGTATTATGTGATTCTGAGTGTATGATCCCTTGTGTATATGTCTGGAATGAGCTCAACGTGTGTGTTAGTGTTTTTTTTTTTGCTGCCATCAGTCTGTTATGCAAAATGTCATTTAAATAATATTACATAAAAATTAAATAAAAATCCAGAAATGAACCATATGATATATTAAATAATTATATGTTACTATTTAATTTATAGAGTAAGCAACTATGCACATGTACAAACTGCTAATGCTTAATAGATAAAATTAGAATTTACATTCAATAGGAATAAAATAGGCCTCAAAAACGAAATTGTGTGTTTTGCAATAAATAAACTTACAGCATTTTTCTTAGATACATTGTATTAGATATTAACAGGCAAACACATCATCTCAGTAAAATTGGATGTTTTTGAACTAAAACACATATTATAGAACATGCATTGAAATGCATCAGTTTCAAATTAACAGTCACTATGCTTACATTTCAACACTGAAAAAAGCGTTCCACCAGCTGTGTTTTAACTGCCGCTTAGCAGCACCTGTTGTTTTGATTGTAGGCCACGGAGAGACAGGAATGTTGATTCAGCCAGGATTTTGTCAGTTAAACACGGGGAAAAATCCTGCATTTCAGACTGCTGTTTTAAAAAGTTACAAAAATCAGGTTCATTATTTTGGATAACAGGAACACATTTAACGTAAGGATTTCCTTTCTTAAAGCCTTTTTTTATAAGCATATTTGTGGTTCTGATGTTAAATAATGACTGTCCTTTAAAAAAGTGACACAAAACTTTTCATGTTTCAAGTTAGGCTTCTGTGCTTAGTCTTGTGAATGAATGCATCTAAATATGATAGGCAAGTGATGCAGCTTGCTTTTCATGTGGAATTATCAAAAATGATTGGTTTTATTACATTTGTTTTTATTAATTATGACAAATTATTTAAAAAATAAGTGCTTTTAAATTAATTTTTTAATATCTATAAAGCTTAATATTCATACTGTGACCTCCTAACATTAAAATTAAATTTAAGTTGTGTTGTACCGCATAATGAGGATATTTGCATATGGAAGTTCACTCATTCTTATACTGGGAAGGAACTGAATCGTTTTGTCCACCATAAGCGTTGAAGGGTATGCTCAGACATGAGTCCCTTGCTCACTGCACCATCAGGATTCAAGCAAGCCGGGCCGAAGACGGCTGTAATGCCAGAAACTGGTCCCCGGAAGCTTGTTTCCTTTCCAGTAAAAGAATTGGCTTGGTATTTTGGTCTGCCCTGTTCCCATGATGCACTGGGCCAGGGACAGACTAATTTGCAGGTAGCCAGGTTCTGAGCTGGGATGGTGCAGTGAGCTAAAAAACGGTGATGGATCAAGCCCTGATCTGTTGACTGGGTAGGAGTATTCTGTTTAATTCAGATACTCTGTCCATCACCACCCCCTTTTCTGAATCGTTTTGTCCACCATAAGCGTGGAAGTGTATGCTCAGACATGAGTCCCTTGCTCACTGCACCATCAGGATTCAAGCAAGCCGGGCCGAAGACGGCTGTAATGCCAGTAACCGGTCCACGGAAGCTTGTTTCCTTTCCAGTAAAAGAATTGGCTTGGTAGTTTGGTCTGCCCTGTTCCCATGATGCACTGGGCCAGGGACAGACCAATTTGCATGTAGCCAGGTTCTGAGCTGGGATGGTGCAGTGAGCTAAAAAACGGTGATGGATCAAGCCCTGATCTGTTGACTGGGTAGGAGTGTTCTGTTTAATTCAGATACTCTGTCCATCACCACCCCCTTTTCTGAATCGTTTTGTCCACCATAAGCGTGGAAGGGTATGCTCTGACATTAGTCCCTTGCTCACTGCACCATCAGGATTCAAGCAAGCCGGGCCGAAGACGGCTGTAATGCCAGAAACCGGTCCACGGAAGCTTGCTTCCTTTCCAGTAAAAGAATTGGCTTGGTAGTTTGGTCTGCCCTGTTCCCATGATGCACTGGGCCAGGGACAGACTAATTTGCATGTAGCCAGGTTCTGAGCTGGGATGGTGCAGTGAGCTAAAAAACAGTGATGGATCAAGCCCTGATCTGTTGACTGGGTATGAGTGTTCTGTTTAATTCAGATACTCTGTCCATCACCACCCCCTTTTCTGAATCGTTTTGTCCACCATAAGCGTGGAAGGGTATGCTCAGACATGAGTCCCTTGCTCACTGCACCATCAGGATTCAAGCAAGCAGGGCCGAAGACGGCTGTAATGCCAGAAACCGGTCCCCGGAAGCTTGCTTCCTTTCCAGTAAAAGAATTGGCTTGGTAGTTTGGTCTGCCCTGTTCCCATGATGCACTGGGCCAGGGACAGACTAATTTGCATGTAGCCAGGCTCTGAGCTGGGATGGTGCAGTGAGCTAAAAAGCGGTGATGGATCAAGCCCTGATCTGTTGACTGGGTATGAGTGTTCTGTTTAATTCAGATACTCTGTCCATCACCACCCCCTTTTCTGAATTGTTTTGTCCACCATAAGCGTGGAAGGGTATGCTCAGACATGAGTCCCTTGCTCACTGCACCATCAGGATTCAAGCAAGCGGGCCGAAGACGGCTGTAATGCCAGAAACCGGTCCCCGGAAGCTTATTTCCTTTCCAGTAAAAGAATTGGCTTGGTAGTTTGGTCTGCCCTGTTTCCATGATGCACTGGGCCAGGGACAGACTAATTTGCATGTAGCCAGGTTCTGAGCTGGGATGGTGCAATGAGCTAAAAAACAGTGATGGATCAAGCCCTGATCTGTTGACTGGGTAGGAGTGTTCCGTTTAATTCAGATACTCTGTCCATCACCACCCCCTTTTCTGAATGGCCATATATACAGCACTAATGCTTTTAGTTTGGTGTTTACTAGGGCTGAGCTAATGGGATTTAGTTTGAATTCATTCGCCCTCATGTTACATTTGTGCATTTGCTAAAAGGATTGGGGTTTGGGTATTCATATTTTTTACCTCCTCAAAAGTGCTATCGACCTCCTATAACTTTGTTTATGGCGAGTTGCTACAAATAGGGGTTGATAGTGCTGACAGAAGTGAAACCTGTTTCAGGTTTCCTACTGTCAAAATGGGGGAAGGAGGCTATCTCCTCTACAAATTAAGGCTAGGTAATATGTATGTTGCTCTCTCCTTTTCACAATTTTTTTTAGTCTGTCTAAATTGTCTGTGAAATAGCAATGAGACACTTAATTGGCTATTAAAGTAATACTGTTTTAAATATTGTTAGCATTAATAAAATAACTAAAATATATATGTTATGTTACTACCCATTTTGTTTGAAGAAATGATGACAGGATCAGTAGTCTAGATTGTTGTTCACTTATTTGACCTTTAAGGGGAGCCAGATGTGGGTAGTTTTTGTTCTAAAATTCTTAGGTGATAATACCATTATTGTATGATATTCCATGCTACATAGTTTTGCAAGGGCATTGCTGGTTTTTTATTAGCTACTCCTTGTAAATAAACTTGCAGTCCTTATTAGAGCTGATGTTGCATAGTTTGGATCATGAAAAGTAGAATGTAGGGAAGATGCCCATGTGATCCTTAGCAAAAAATGTTTTGAAGAACATGTTGTTTTATAGATAAGAAACCCTGTTAAATCAGCAGTTTTAGATTTTCCTGCTGCTCCTATAACATGAGAGCAAGGTCCTAAGCGTACAATCTAGGCATAGCCCACAAATCTGTCACACCTATCTCAGTTCTGAGCACTGAAGCTGACTATGATTGTAATCATTTACATGTAGGAGTAAGGGTAAGATGTGTTAGTATTTCTTAGCATTTTATGTTAGTTTGTAGTCCTTGTATACCCTGTAAAGCGCTCTGATACCCTCACGGGTCAAGTTCGCGCTCTATAAGACACTAAAATAAATAAATAAATAAATAAATAAGAAGAATCATTTTAGAAGTGTTTGCAGTCCTGTACAAGTAATGTAAAGTTTATGACCAAAAGTGTAGAACATTTCCTTTTTTGAGGGTTTTCAGATTAGCACACAGGAATACACCAATGTAAGGATTTAGAGTATGTCTGTGGTGTTTTTCTCTTTTCCTCACAATTTAGAAAATGAATACAGACTTCCTTGGCTGCTTGGGATTGGGTGATGTATTAATCTTGTTAGTTCACCAAAGAGTTCCTTTTATACTTGCCAATAGGTCCAGGCTGTTGTTTTTTTACTCTCTCATAGATAGGATGAAAGTGGTTCTTGGGTGCCTTGCTAATATATGTTTTGTCAATTACTAATATATGGGGCGTACCAAGACCAGGAAGTATTCTAACACTATCCTCTGTGTTGATAGTGTTTCTGTGCCTTCTCTAAAGACCTTTTGTTCTGTCCACCAATAGATATTTGCTGCTTTACAACCATTCCCAGAAGGGCCTGGACATCAGATTCAGCCTGGGGAGTCAGAGTCAGCATCAGTCCAGCTTGAAGCCAAAGTGAAGGTAACCAGCACAGGCATTGCTGGCAACTATGACTTCAGTGAAGGCGGAAGCCCCGTGATCAAATGTGTACCCCTGCCACTGTCTTGGACGAAAGACGGGGTCACAAATCAGAAAGGAGAAATTGTATTTGATGCCCAGCTGAGAGTCACAGACCGACCAGAATGGCGAGGAGGCTTTGCTTTAAGTGACCCCTTTTGAAAGAATGGTTGCTTCAGAGATCCTAGCATCAGGCCTCTGAATCCTGGTCCTAAAGATAATACAAGTTTGCTCCTTTGTTTGTTGGTCAAGAGGTGCCTGAGCACACTGGATGCAATGTTTTGCCCCAACGAATGAGCAGTGTGCCAGCAGAGCAATACAGGAGTTAGGGAAGGACTTGAGATTAGGGTACAGGTGCTGTGTCTCTGATGCCTGTTCGATTGAAGTGAAGAAAGCTGGTGCACTGCCTGAGACACTGGACAGGATCCCTAAGAGCATTTGCCTGGTGGGTGACTGCCCTATCCTGAAAGAACAGACTATTTCCTTGAAACTGGGCTGTGATTCTTGAGTTGCGAGTTGTGCAGCTCGCCTGTGGAAACAACAAGAGCCTGCCTGTGAGGCTCAAACGGACACAGGGAGAAGACTCCCCTTTGGTTGGTTGTATAGCAGCTTCAATTTCCCCAAGGACTTCTTCTTTTTCTTGTCAATAATGTACCCCTTTAGTCGTCCCATTTTTGAGGAGGG
Organism: Lissotriton vulgaris; assembly: GCF_964263255.1. Taxonomy (NCBI): domain Eukaryota; kingdom Metazoa; phylum Chordata; class Amphibia; order Caudata; family Salamandridae; genus Lissotriton; species Lissotriton vulgaris. Next base: position 1,297,881,697 of record NC_141693.1, read on the forward strand.
GCAGCCCTTTGCAGCTCTTTGTTCTAATTCCTATGGCCCTGTGTGGTCCTCCTAGTCCCAGATATGATTGATGTTCTAGCCCTCATAAAAGGAAAATGTAACAGTCAATTGGAAAATGTTTTTATTAGAGATGTCCTGTTAGCTATTTTAAAATGGATGGTCACTGCATGCATAGGAGCCCTAAAAATGTTTACTAGATGATTTTAGGATTTGCTTTTGCTTAGGACTAAAAAGATGATAATTCTGTTTGTAATAGTGGTCATTACTCTCTCCTGCAATCTATATGTTAATTATTACCTGATGCTCCGTTCCCTTTGTATTCCTGCTTATACCCACTTAATGAAATGTTTAGAATGGAAAATGCCCACCTAGCAATGAATTAGGATATTGATAAATTTATGAAAATTAATATGCAAATATTTTCTATGTTCCTACTGAATCATAGGAATGTCTTTAGCTCATGCTGTTAAATATTGGACGGATTTGTTAGCATGAGCTGAAAGCCATTTTGTATTTCTGGCAGCTATTTTAGTTTGCCATGTGATGCCACCTGCTCACCGTGTGCTCTGTCCTCCCTCAGTGTTGACTGCTCTTGTAATCTGCCTAGAAACAAACTATATTCAGCATCTTCCACCTTCGCACATGCTCAGTTGAGCTTCTAGCTGTCCTTGCTACTGTTCCTAGTATGTAAATGTCAGGATGTGTTTGCCAAAAACAGCCACTGTTAGCTCCTCCTATTTTGTTGAGCAAGCAGATCTTGCATGTCCATATTAGTCATTTTGAATGCTTACACAAGCCAGGACTGCCCCTTGGTCTTATGCTGACTATCTCACCCTAAGCATATGTAAGGCCCCAGTTTTCTGTACTCCTTATACTGCCTCATTCAGTATATGCCCCAGTTTTCTGTACTCCTTATACTGCCTCCTTCAGTTGCTAAGGCTTCTGTGTGACGTAGTCTGACTCATTCGAGGTTAATAAAGATGTAACTTTTATATTTCAGCTTCTGTGCCAATTTCTTCTTTGTTGGTTTAAAAGGACCAAATATCAGTGGGACCCCTACGAAGGTTAATTGATTTCTTCATAATCCTCAACCTTTCTTGTGTCTTTAACTCATACTTCCTAACCCGAGTCTTGTTTTTTTATGGTGAATCATCTGTACTTGTCTTTTTTCTTAGGCCTCACCTTTAGTATTTTTTTTCACTCTTTCGCAGTGGTGGCTCCTCTGCTTGACAGAGGAGCATTGCCCCCTGCTGAGAGCTAGGCAGCTGAGGGAAACGGAAAAAATAAAATGATAGTAAAACTAATTTATTGTCATTTTTTTTTAAACTAAGGGCAGCCAAGTCTGGGTGGGGTGGGGCCATGACGAGAGCAGGGAGGGGAGTAGTGCACACTGTAAGTGCGCATGATGATTTGGTCAGCTGTCTAAGGCCAGCCAAACCGCCATGTGCACTTTGAAGTCTCTCCACCCAAGCCGTGTTGTACAGCAGGGTGGAGAAGAGGACCAGGCTCCTAAGACCTAAGCGAGCATTAAACAAGGCTGCTCAGGCCAATCATGGTGTTGCTCTCATGCTGTATTACCAATGTGAGAGAAGGGTCTTGAATGGCATCTAGGAGCCTTCGCCGTGTGCAGGGACTGGAGCAGAATAAACCTGAGACATGGCTGGCAGCAGCAGGTAAGTGCTTTTTAAAAAACAATATTCACCCGTACCCTCCACGCACCTCTGCCCCACCACTTGTTATGAAGGGGAGCCGATATGCTCTTTTCTCTACTTACCTCCCAGCATTTCACCCCTCTTCTTCTTTTGCCCACCTCTCACTCTCTCACTTTTATGTTTCTCATTCCTTATTCTTTCTATTCTCTCTTTCTTTCTCTGCTCTTTTACTGCCCCTTCTCCTGGTGTCCCTGGCTTCAAAAGATGTCAGCATTGTGACAGTGGCGCAGCTAAGCATCCTGTTATGTAAATAGTCACTCAGAATGTACCGTTATCACAGCACAACACACCAGCACTCCCTGCTTTGTCTGGTCCTTCTGCACTGCAGGAAGTTGCAAGACAAGCCTGGGTTGCTTATTGAGATTCTGTTTATACAGAACGATTTATTTTCGGTGCTCAGAGGGATATTGATAGCTCGAGATGGCTATTGACAGACTGCACCATGTTCACGCACTCAGCTCATTAAACAAATTCGTGGGGGAGGATGACAACAATGAAGGCATCAGCAGGCAATGAGGGCAGCTCTGTAGGTGAGGCACAATCTGTACGCCTCTGTGCCAGGGCCCGGAACTCGACGCACAAGTGGAAGCTTAGGAACATTATGAGGCCCAGTGGAGAATGGTTTTTATTTTCTCCTCTGGCATCACATAGGGAAGAATAAACCTGCTGTGCCAGTGGAAGATTTCAAGAGACCATGGCCCAGATTTATCAAGCCTTTCCGTTATGACAACATAAAGTAATATTTACAAAGCCATGCAATGAGCGATTTGCATCAACTTGCTGGCTTTGTAAAGTACTGAATCACAGTGCAGAGGCTTGCTTTGCTTTATGTACATTTCAAGCACGAAGGCGTTCCATGGGTGGAGCATGGGCTTTCCTATGCATACACCTATTGATTTTGGTTAATTCACAGAGTCCCTAAAGCTAGTAAACCTGGAAATGTGCCAAAATACTATGACTTACCCAGTGAGAAATAATGAGGAGAAATATCTTTATTTCTCCTTGTTACTTGCTCTTTCCATGTGTGCAACACTCCACATCACACATAGAAAGAGGAAAATGCTTCCAAAAATAGTTTTTGTGCAGAAAGGTGCCCTTTGCTGCACAAAACAATCCTGCCCATAATGCAGACATTGCACTCGTGTACTATGGTGCAAATGTGCCTGCATTGGCCCTAGGCAGCACACAGTGTACCAACACAAGGAAAATGTGGAAATGTTCCATATCCTTGTAAATATAGACCATTTCTGCTCTTTCTCTTTCACAGAACACAGATCAGCAACTGTGCTTGCTACCCTACACGAAAGATTAGTAAATATGCCCCTATGTGTTTACCCAGAATGGATAGCCACTGTTTAATAACATCATAATTCTAAATGTAGAGTTACTAACTTTCAATTATCACTTCACAGTAACTTTGCACGCAGTGTGACACTTTGCACACGCAGAGACACCTTGTGCGCAAATACACTTCAGAAATTGTTAGCTGTGGGATTATGAATCACGTAGCGCATTTTTGAGGCATGTTTCCATAACCCCTTCTTCACCTTGCAGGCTTAATAAAAGTTATTGCTCTGTCGGATATGAGCCTATTGAGTTTGATTACTTTGTCATACTGTATTTGAGTCCCAGCCTCGTTATCCCTTCCTGGAGTAAGCCTTGGTGCCTAACTATTGACACCTTTGGAGAGAGAACTTAATATGAATAGCTCAGTCATCCAAATTTAATTAAATAGTGTTAACACCTGATACACCAATGTACAACAGCAATGCCAGCAACGAATACTATCCAATAACCACATACTGCACTCACATCTAAAAAAAGGTTTCACCATCCATTTCTGCTTTTTTTCCTATTGTATGGGAATATTGGGAGGGGTACACTGAGAAATAAACCCAATACAGGTAGCAAGTACTATATAAAAGTCCTTGACATGACCTCTATCAAGGTAGGTAATTCAATGGGTTTCTTTGACACCACTATTAGACTTATCACCCAATTCTGGCTTCACCACTTTACCTCAGTATGCTGTAAATAAACACCGAAATATGTCTGAGCAGGACCCACAATACATTGACATTTCCTGGGAAAGGAAGTCCCTTGGCCTTTCTAATAATCATTACCTCACCAGTTGTCTGCAAGATACTGAGTAATGGGTTGAGGGGGTGGAAGCCCCACTCAGGCAACAACTGCAATCCTTGTCAGGTTAAAATACAAAAGTAACTAAATTAACCTGAGCTTAAGCATCTGGTAGCTTGGCACAAAGTAGCGAGGCTTAACTTAGAGGCAATGTGTACATTATTTATGCCACACATTAATGGCAATAAAGCAAACTCACAGCACAAATAAATCCTAAACTAATTTGGAAAAGTAGAGTATAGTTCAAATAAATAAAATGAAACCAGAATAATAAAAATCCACTTAATAGAACGGAAGATATTAACTTTTAAAGTGTAAATGAAAACAGCATGTAAAAGCACACACCACCACTTGTGGTCATCTAGTCACATTAGACTGAGGGAAAGGTACAAGTAAGGCTGGCAGCGATGGAGCATGGGTCAGATACAGGGAGAAGATTAGTTCTTCTTAAAACGTTCCTTCTAAGTCGAACGTGAAGAGTTCCATTTGCAGCGGAGGAGGTGCCCGAAAGAGAAGGCTGAGTGTCGCATATGGTTGTCGCTGTGGCATGTTACAGGAGGTCCGGCATCGCGGACAGTTCTCCCTGAGGTGCACAGAGCCAGTAGAGCACCACAGTGGTTCATTGATGTAGCTTTGCAATGGCAGTCATCATAGGCTGTTGTTGCATAGCGCAAAGTGCACCAGTCGCTGCGGATGGCAATTGTCATTGCAAAGAACAGGTTTATCTGGAAATTCACATTGCCTGGCATTGTGGGTAGCAGTATTGGTGTGAATGTGTTTGATCTGTGGTTGAGAAGAGCCCAAATGTGAAAATGTTCATCTTTTCACTTGGGAAGAGCTCTCATTGATGTGTTAGTCAAGCATCCATGGCCTGGGGACACCTCTTGGGGATTAGAACTCACTATTGCAGAGGTCAGTGGCATGTCTTAGGCAGGACCAGTTGCAGGTCCAAAGCGGTACAAAAGGGGGTGGTGATGGACGGAGCATCTGAACAAATCAGACACTCACACCCAGTCAACAGATCTGGGTTTAATCCATCACCTTTCTTTAGCCCACTCTGCCACCCCTGCTCAGACATGGCCATATGCAAATCAGTCTGACCCTGTGCCTCATGGGACAGTCCAGCCTGAACTGCCAAGCCATGCATTCCCTGGACCGGAAAAAAGCTTCCCAGGACCAGTTTCTGGCATTACAGCCGTCTTCTGCCAGGCTTGCTTAAATCCAGTGGCAAAGTGAGCAAGGGACTCACGTCTGAGCATACCCTGCCAACTTATTGTGAACAAAGCGGTACAAAAGGGGGTGGTGATGGACGGAGCATCTGTACCAATCTAACAATCACACCCAGTCAACAAATCTGGGTTTAATCCATCACCGTTCTTTAGCCCACTCTGCCACCCCAGCTCAGACATGGCCATATGCAAATCAGTCTGACCATGTGCCTCATGGGAACAATTCAGCCCGAACTGCCAAGTCGTGCCGTCCCTGGACCGGAAACAAGCTTCCTAGGACCAGTTTCTGGCATTACAGCCGTCTTCAGCCAGGCTTGCTTGAATCCAGTGGCAAGTGAGCAAGGGACTCATGTCTGAGCATACCCTGCCAACTTATGGCGAACAAAGCGGTACAAAAGGGGGTGGTGATGGACGGGGCATCTGAAGCAATCAAACACTCACACCCAGTCAACAGATCTGGGTTTAATCCATCACCGTTCTTTAGCCCACTCTGCCACCCCAGCTCAGACATGGCCATATGCAAATCAGTCTGACTCTGTGCCTCATGGGAACAGTCCAGCCCGAACTGCCAAGCCATGCCTTCTCTGGACCGGAAACAAGCTTCCTAGGACCGGTTTCTGGCATTACAGCCGTCTTCAGCCAGGCTTGCTTGAATCCAGTGGCAAAGTGAGCAAGGGACTCACGTCTGAGCATACCCTGCCAACTTATGGCGAACAAAGCGGTACAAAAGGGGGTGGTGATGGACGGAGCATCTGAACTATTCAAACACTCACACCCAGTCAACAGATCTGGGTTTAATCCATCACCGTTCTTTAGCCCACTTTGCCACCCCAGCTCAGACATGGCCATATGCAAATCAGTCTGACCCTGTGCCTCATGGGAACAGTCCAGCCCGAACTGCCAAGCCATGCCTTCCCTGGACCGGAAACAAGCTTCCTAGGACCGGTTTCTGGCATTACAGCCATCTTCAGCCAGGATTGCTTGAATTCAGTGGCAAAGTGAGCAAGGGACTCACGTCTGAGCATACCCTGCCAACTTATGGCAAACAAAGCGGTACAAAAGGGGGTGGTGATGGACGGAGCATCTGAACCAATCAAACACTCACACTCAATCAACAGATCTGGGTTTAATCCATCACCGTTCTTTAGCCCACTCTGCCACCCCAGCTCAGACATGGCCATATGCAAATCAGACTGACCCTGTGCCTCAAGGCAACAGTCCTCCCCGAACTGCCAAGCCAAGCCTTCCTTGGACCGGAAACAAGCTTCCTAGGATCAGTTTCTGGCATTACAGCCGTCTTTACCCAGGCTTGCTTGAATCCAGTGGCAAAATGAGCAAGGGACTCACGTCTGACCATACCCTGCCAACATATGGCGAACAAAGCGGTACAAAAGAGGGTGGTGATGGACGGAGCATCTGAATTAACCAAACACTCACACCCAGTCAACAGATCTGGGTTTAATCCATCACCGTTCTTTAGCCCACTCTGCCACCCCAGCTCAGACATGGCCATAAGCAAATCAGTCTGACCCCGTGCCTCATGGGAACTGTCCAGCCCGAACTACCAAGCCATGCCTTCCCTGGACCGGAAACAAGCTTCCTAGGACTGGTTTCTGGCATTACAGCCGTCTTCAGCCAGGCTTGCTTGAATCCAGTGGCAAAGTGAGCAAGGGACTCACGTCTGAGCATACCCTGCCAACTTATGGCAAACAAAGCGGTACAAAAGGGGGTGGTGATGGACGGAGCATCTGAACCATCAAACACTCAGACTCAGTCAACAGATCTGGGTTTAATCCATCACCCGGTGCCGTGACTTTCTGGCACGCAGTTATCGCGAAGAACATCTGAGTTGTCCTCTGATGGTGCTAGAGGCTCCACCTGTTGAGGAACAGGTGTGTTTTTTTCCATTACTGAATTGGATGGCTGAAATGTTCACTGACGATAACAACGACTTACTATTGGAGGCAATTGCAACGTACTGTGCCTATACGCTGTTGGATTGCAGTGACGACTTTCTTTTTCTGCTTCATAGACACGTACTGGACGCATGATTTTTTTCTTTATTTTTTTCTACACATTACATACGTTTGACACTATACATCCCTGTTGGGTTTTGAATTTTTTATGGTTGCTAATTCGGAATTTACTCCCAACTATCCAGTTTGGCGAAATTTTGAACTTGGTTCTGTCTCATTCGAACTTGAACTTTGCGTTCTAAAAATTGCCCCCACTTCTTGTGCGTTCTCCGATCAAGGGAGGGTGTAGTCGGCACGACCTAAACATCGTCTCCTACGCCGATGACAACCAGCTGATCTTCTCCCTCACCTAGGACTCCCACACTGCCAAAACCAACCTTCACGAAGGAATGAAGGCTGTTGGTGAATGGATGAGGAACAATCGACTGAAGCTGAACTCTGACAAGATGGAGGTACTCATCTTCTGATCCACCCTTTCGTCCTGGGACGACTCCTGGTGGCCAACCGCACTGGGAACCGCTCCAACACCCACCGACCACGCACGCAACCTAGGGGTCATCCTCGACTCCACCCTCTCAATGACTAAACAGGGCAACGCCTTCTCCTCCTCCTGCTTCAACACCCTCTGAATGCTCTGCAGGATCTACAAGTGGATCCCCAATGAAACGAGAAAAACATCACCCAGGCCCTCGTCGGCAGCAGGTTGGAATACGGAAACGCCCTCTACGCAGGAGCCTCCGCAAACTCCTGGATGGCTCCAACGCATCCAGAACGCCTCTGCACGCCTGATCCTCGTCATCCCTCACTGCAGCCACATAACACCCCACCTGAGAGACCTGCACTGGCTCCGGGTCAACAAGAGGATAACCTTCAAGCTCCTCACCCACGCACACAAGGCACTCCACAACACTGGACCAACGTACCTCAACAGACAACTCAGTTTCTACACCCCTGTCCGCCAACTCCGCTCCACCGACCTCGCCCTCGCTACAGTCCCCCGCTTCCGAAGAGCAACCTCCGGTGGCAGATCGTTCTCCCACCTCGCCGCCAAGACCTGGAACACCCTCCCTATCCACCTACGGCAGACCCAAGACCTGCTGACCTTTAGAAAACTCCTCAAGACCTGGCTTTTCGAGCAGTAGCAGCATTCCCCACCCCAGTGCTGTGAGACCCTCACAGCTGAGTAGTGCGCTTTACTAATGATATGATTGATTGATTGATTGATTGATTGATTGTAGTTGCACACTTGCTATGTTAGCATAGGCGTGTTAGAAGTTTAAACGCCATTTTACCTTTTGCTGCTTTTTGCACACAACACTACATATAGCTGTTGTTGTAAGTTAGGCTGCATGAATTACTTCACAAGAGAATGGCTTGTTTTTGGCATCATTAGACTTACATTGAGACCCCAGTCTGCACTGTGAGTGCTAAAGCCTCCAAGGTTATCATAACAAGTTAGCTGTTGTTTGGGCTGATCGGCTCACGTTTTAGACATAACATACATGCAGCTGCAGTCTACTGAGATTCTAGCGCCTTTAATATTGCACTGTAGGCATGATTTCAGGCACTTGGAAGAATTCCGTTTCCAGAGAGACAGATAGCTTTTGCAGATCCTGATGTGATACACTTTTGCTGATCTTAGAGGTATGGGGTCCCCCACACAAGCCTAAGAGACCTTCTATATCTTATAAAACATAGTTCCTAGCTAGGGAGGGTGATATACTAGGCGCTATAAGACCTGTTCTCACCATCATTGTAATATGATTTCTCCGTTTGTGTTTTATGGAATTGTAACAATGCTCTCGATGACCAGACAAGTCAATGCCGTTTCATCATCCTGCTTCAACATTCTTCGCATGCTCAAAAAAACATTTCGCTGGATCCCCACCGAAACTAGAAAAACGGTCACCCACGCACTAGTCACGAGCCGCCTGGACTACGGAAACACCCTATACGCCGGTACCACAGCTAAACTCCAGAAAAAACTCCAACGCATTCAGAACGCTTCAGCCAGGCTCATACTAGACATCCCGCGCAAAGAACACATCTCTGGTCACCTGAAAAACCTCCACTGGCTCCCCGTCAATAAGAGGATTACTTTCCGCCTCCTGAGCCACGCTCACAAAGCACTTTACGACCTTGGACCCGAATGCCTCAACACACGACTCTCCTTCTACACCCCCCCCCCGCCAGCTGCGATCTTCCAACCAAGCCCTTGCTATCGTACCTCGCATCAACAAAACCACCATGGGAGGTAGATCCTTCTCCTACCTGGCAGCTAAGACCTGGAACTCACTTCCCACTCGCCTTCGTCTCACTCAGAACCACCTAGCATTCAGAAAACAACTTAAAACTTGGATATTCGACAAGTAGTTCCCAACCCTTCTTCAAGCGCCTGAGACCCTCTGGGTATATAGTGCGCTATATAAATATTTTGACTTGACTTGACTTGACTTGATCATATTATTTCTAATCATATCTCTGCTTATGTTAGCAAAGATACTGCATCTTAGAGCACTTCAGTAAAATAAATAGTTTAACCTTTCCCGTGTCCCTTTTTAAGGTCTTGCCTAAGCCACCCTGTAGAGATGCTTGGCGAGATTATAGTAAGGCTTTTAAAAAATGTACCCGAACTGCGGATCGGGTACAGTTCATGTGAGCCGGACGCGTGCATATCGCCAGCATCAGACTTCAAAGGAAGCCGCTCCCCCACCCCCGCCACCCAATGCTGTTTCTCCGCCCCCACCACGCAATGCCAAGAGCTTGCACAGGTCTGATGCTTCACACCATTTGGCAGCCTGTGAGCCTCGGCATCTGACTTCAAAGGAAGCCGCTCCCCCACCCCCACCATGCAATGCCGTCCCTGTCTTGTTTCTCCACCATGCCACAGCCCGTCACCGAAATTAGTGTAACCATGAGCTCAGGCGCTTCAAATCAGCAAATAAAGTTTCTACCAAATACCCTACTTGTTATGCTTTAATCCGTGTTCTCTCTCTCTCTCCACTGACGCGCCACCTTTCACTCTGTCTCTTTCATCCATCTCCGTGTTTCTCACCCCCACCCCTTTTTCCCCTCTCACAAACTGCCCCTCCTGTCTTTCACTATTTCCTCAGCTTCTCTCTTTGTAAACATCACTACCTACCTCACTGTTACCTCTCGCTGTCTTCCCCCTGCATCCTCCTCGTCCCTGCATCTTCCAACCACCCTCTTTCTGTCTCTCCACCCCATACCGTTCTCTTCTCTCCGCCACCCTCTTCCCTCCCTCGCCCTCTCTTACACAGCATGCCTGTGTCTCCCTCTCTCACCCACTCCCACTTCTTTCTCTGCCCCCTTTCCTTTACCGTTCCTCTTCTCTTAACATAAACTGAAAGTGCCTCCCAGCGGAGCACACAGGCTTCCTAGCACTTTACGGCAAGGGTGGCGTTTTGAAAGTAGCAAGAACTTGTCTCGCAGGCACTTCGCCCCCTCAAAAAAACACCCAGAAAAGCAGCGTTAATCTGCATTTCGCAAACAATGCTCCCAGAGTTTACGGCCCAGCGGTAACCACATGCAGACATTACGACTAATTTCCGAGATGAAATATCAATTGTTCTTTACATTAAAGTAGGTGAAACCGGGGACCAGAGGTGTCTTACTTCTTATTACTGGTCTTAATGTCTTCCTTTTTATATTGTTCTGTCCAAAATGGGATATATATCACAAATGGCATTACAGTTTGTGAATCTGTGACCACAATATTTAATAGCAAGTAAGACTTTGTGGGACGCAGGTTCTATTTTGCTTCTGTCGCCAGGACACAGCTTCTCTTTGACCTGTTGCAAGCTTGTGAGCATCTGGCTGTTTTTACAGTGAGTGACCAGGGAGGAGGTATATTTAAATTATAAAGGTTGCCCCAGTACCAGGGCATTTGCCTTTGAACAGATTTGTTTTGTATCGAAATGTGCACAGAGCGGCGAAGCAATATGTTAATTTTTAATTACTTGTTTTTGCCTGCCCATAGAGTGAAACCGAAGTACTTACTAAATAAACACCCACGAATGGGCTCATCAAACCAAAAAATGTCATATTTTGCAGGTTTTCGGACTATCCGTAATTAGTATGCTTGGAGGAAAAAAGTAACTACATGGTGAACTTCAACTGGAGAATTCATCCTTGTTTCGCTCACTTTGGAAAACCGTCTGGGTTTCACTACTCGGCGGTTAAGGGCCAGCGCTAATAGAAAACGCAAGCAGGGACGGGGGTAGATGCCATCGGTGCAGCAGGTGCAGTGGCACCAGGGCCCCCTCCTGCCCCCCGCGCTCCCACAGCCCCGTGCTCCTTCCTGTCCTCACTCCTGTCCCTTGTCCCCCCTCTCTCTGTCCGAGGCCTGTGTGTGTGTGCCTGTGTGTGTGTGTGTGTATGAGGGAGGGCACCTATTGTAATCTGCCCCTTTGAGCACACATCCCTCGGCAGTACATGGTCTATCGCCCTCCCCACCCCCTCTCGCTCTCTGAACTGTGAGCTGGCCCTTCGAGCAAATAATGCCAACTCCACTGAGGCCTCCTCAGCAGGCCCCCCGGCCTCCTGTCCCCATCCCCCACCTCCCCTCTCCCGTCACCTTGGCTTCATGAAATCTTGCTCTCTTGTTGTCCCGAAAGGCTTCCTTCTCCTGCTATTCTTGACTATTCTTTGAAGTGTGACTTTTACCTTCAGGCCTGGCGAGCCCTGTACACAGCCCTTTCTTATCACCCCTTGAGGTCGAGCGGGCTGAAGTCTCAGATCTTCTTCCAAGGCTTGTAAATTATATTTGCTTACATGTGCGGCTGCGCCTCAATGTTATTAGTGGCACACTGTTCACAAACTTATATTGTTCACAGATCATGGTGTTAAAATGTAGGCCTCCAATCTCCTGGCCGTGGCCTCCCTGACTCTGTCAGTACTGTAACTGGTGGCCACAGCTATCAAAGCTTTTGAAACATTTTGGGCACTGAATGTTGGCGAGTGGGCCACGGTGTTCTCGCATTAGCTGTGTTTCAAAAGCATTCTATGGCAAGCACCCCATCAAGGCTTCCGTCATTTCAGTTCTCAGCACTCACTTTCAACCATTCTAGAAAGAGTATAAATAAAAAAAAAATGCTTCGCGCCAACAGGCAACAGGGGTCAAATTGACAGGTCCCAGCTGGGTGTATGTCTGCATTACCTAAGAAAAATAAGCTTCGCGACAACAGGCAACAAGGGTTACATTAACTGGTCCCCGTCGGGTAAGTGTCTGTATTACCCCTCTCATTAATAACATAAACCCCCTCATTCATTGATGCTACAGTTCAATTCCAGAATATTGAGGCAGAAAGACCCGGACAGCATCGCAATATTTGTATGTGCACACATTAAATGTGT